>NW_027192709.1:0-608831 GCF_949987515.2 Delphinus delphis | reverse complement strand
GTAAGGCTGCCAAGAGGACTTGAAAGCGGGGCAGAATTGCAGGAAACCGATTTCAGGAGGTAGACTGGAATTGCATTGAAAGCATAGGAAAAGAGGCAGAACGTCCACAATGATGCACTTGGCCAAAAAGGGCGTATGCGTTTTTTCCTGAATATATTCAGGAAAAAACGCATACGCCCTTTTTGGCCAACCAAGCAAGCTTGCAAAGGAAATCTGCACTACAATGAAGTCTCACTTCCCCCCGGTCAAAAGGGCCATCTAAATAAAGTGTAAAATCCAGAAAGGCAGGACAGGCCATGGAGAACTGGGAGCCTTGTTATGCTGATGGGCGGGATGTAAATTGCCAACAGACACTCGGGAGAAGTGTATGGTGTTTCCTGAAACATCTAAAAAACAAAGCAACAGAGCCTAGGGCACTGCCACTTATGGTCCTATAGCTTAGGGAAATTAAAATCAAAAAGACACAGCCACCCCAAAGTTTGGGATGCCTCTGTTTACAAGAACCTCGTTTACAGTACAAGTTCAACATCGCAGAAAGTGAAAAATGGATAAAGAAGTTGTGGTATTTACTTACAAAGCAATATCACTCAGCAATGAAATCTATGTCATCAGGCCCTTAGCATCACAATGAGTGGATTCAGGTATGATGATTCTAACTGAAATAAGTCACACAGAAAAAGAAACATCATAAGATATCATTAATACACGGAATGTAAACTTGGCTACACAGGAACTGAATTACAGAACAGAACAGGGTCTCAAATTTAGAAAACCAACTTATGCTTGCTTAAGGGTAAAGGTGAGTTGGGGTGCTGCATAAAACCAGAGATTGAAATGAGCACAGATAAAGTTCCTTAAGCCAAATATGGAATAGACAAGAGCTACTCCTTGCTCAACGAAATGGACTCAACACCGCATATTAAACGCCTAAGAATGTACCTGACTAGTAAGTATCTTAAAACCTATGGATTGCTATGTCTCCGAAAGAGAATCAAGCATGTGTACAGGGGCATAAACGCAGCAGTGATAGGATTGGAGAGGTTCGGTCAGCAAATGAAGACCCTTTGAAGTCATATTGCATGGTACCCATTACACGGGTCTCAACTCTCCATGTTTAAGGTATTCTTCCTTCAGCTAAAACATGCATGTGGAACCCAAGTATGATCAACCATGTGAACGGGAGACGTGTTCAAATATGTCTCAGTTTTCCTCCCCTGGTACTCGGGTGCAACATTCCAGACGCTTTACTAACACTCTCCCCACTTGGAGAGTCAGCACCTTTAACCTCCTGTTTGGCACAGTTTGCAATTTCTGCGGAAGATAAACAGGAATAGCGAGAACCAATGAGAGGCTAGCTGGAGGTGTCTGGACGGGCAAATTTAACTCTCAATTCCCACCAGGAAGAGGAAATAACCAAAGGCTCAGCATGCCATACCGGAACCAGATTAGGGCCTGAAGCCATCCTGCGGTGTTGCGGCCAGGTCACAAGAAAGCGAGTTGAAGAAAGTAGCTCAGGGGCACTGTAATTCACAAACCTGCAGAGTTATAAATGACAGCTATCGTCCAAAAATAGACTGAAGTAAGGCTGCCAAGAGGACTTGAAAGCGGGGCAGAATTGCAGGAAACCGATTTCAGGAGGTAGACTGGAATTGCATTGAAAGCATAGGAAAAGAGGCAGAACGTCCACAATGATGCACTTGGCCAAAAAGGGCGTATGCGTTTTTTCCTGAATATATTCAGGAAAAAACGCATACGTCCTTTTTGGCCAACCAAGCAAGCTTGCAAAGGAAATCTGCACTACAATGAAGTCTCACTTCCCCCCGGTCAAAAGGGCCATCTGAAAAAAGTGTAAAATCCAGAAAGGCAGGACAGGCCATGGAGAACTGGGAGCCTTGTTATGCTGATGGGCGGGATGTAAATTGCCAACAACCACTCGGGAGAAGTGTATGGTGTTTCCTGAAACATCTAAAAAACAAAGCAACAGAACCTAGGGCACTTCCACTTATGGTCCTATAGCTTAGGGAAATTAAAATCAAAAAGACACAGCCACCCCAAAGTTTGGAACGGCTGTGTTTACAAGAACCTCGTTTACAGTACAAGTTCAACATCGCAGAAAGTGAAAAATGGATAAAGAAGTTGTGGTATTTACTTACAAAGCAATATCACTCAGCAATGAAATCTGTGTCATCAGGCCCTTAGCAGCACAATGAGTGGATTCAGGTATGATGATTCTAACTGAAGTAAGTCACACAGAAAAAGAAACATCATAAGATATCAGTAATACACGGAATGTAAACTTGGCTACACAGGAACTGAATTACAGAACAGAACAGGGACTCAAATTTAGAAAACCAACTTATGCTTGCTTAAGGGTAAAGGTGAGTTGGGGTGCTGCATAAAACCAGAGATTGAAATGAGCACAGATAAAGTTCCTTAAGCCAAATATGGAATAGACAAGAGCTACTCCTTGCTCAACGAAATGGACTCAACAACGCATATTAAACGCCTAAGAATGTACCTGACTTGTAAGTATCTTAAAACCTATGGATTGCTATGTCTCCAAAAGAGAATCAAGCATGTGTACAGGGGCATAAACGCAGCAGTGATAGGATTGGAGAGGTTGGGTGAGCAAATGAAGACCCTTTGAACTCATATTGCATGGTACCCATTCCACGTGTTTCAACTACCTAGGTTTAAGGTATTCTTCCTTCATCTAAAACATGCATGTGGAACCTAGAGTATGATCAACCATGTGATCGGGAGACGTGTTCAAATATGTCTCAGTTTTCCTCCCCTGGTACTCGGGTGCAACATTCCAGACGCTTTACTAACACTCTCCCGACTTGGAGAGTCAGTCCCTTTAACCTCCTGTTTGGCCCAGTTTGCAATTTCTGCGGAAGATGAACAGGAATAGCGAGAACCAATGGAGACTAGCTGGAGGTGTCTGGACGGGCAAATTTAACTCTCATTTCCTACCAGGAAGAGGAATTAACCAAAGGCTCAGCGTGCCATGCCAGAATCAGATTAGGGCCTGAAGCCATCCTGCGGTGTTGCGGCCAGGTCACAAGAAAGTGAGTTGAAGAAAGGAGCTCAGGGGCACTGTAATTCACAAACCTGCAGAGTTATAAATGACAGCTATCGTCCAAAAATAACTGAAGTAAGGCTGCCAAGAGGACTTGAAAGCGGGGCAGAATTGCAGGAAACCGATTTCAGGAGGTAGACTGGAATTGCATTGAAAGCATAGGAAAAGAGGCAGAATGTCCACAATGATGCACTTGGCCAAAAAGGGCGTATGCGTTTTTTCCTGAATATATTCAGGAAAAAACGCATACGCCCTTTTTGGCCAACCAAGCAAGCTTGCAAAGGAAATCTGCACTACAATGAAGTCTCACTTCCCCCCAGTCAAAAGGGCCATCTGAAAAAAGTGTAAAATCCAGAAAGGCAGGACAGGCCATGGAGAACTGGGAGCCTTGTTATGCTGATGGGCGGGATGTAAATTGCCAACAGACACTCGGGAGAAGTGTATGGTGTTTCCTGAAACATCTAAAAAACAAAGCAACAGAGCCTAGGGCACTGCCACTTATGGTCCTATAGCTTAGGGAAATTAAAATCAAAAAGACACAGCCACCCCAAAGTTTGGGACGCCTCTGTTTACAACAACCTCGTTTACAGTAGAAGTTCAACATCGCAGAAGTGAAAAATGGATAAAGAAGTTGTGGTATTTACTTACAAAGCAATATCACTCAGCAATGAAATCTATGTCATCAGGCCCTTAGCATCACAATGAGTGGATTCAGGTATGATGATTCTAACTGAAATAAGTCACACAGAAAATGAAACATCATAAGATATCACTAATACACGGAATGTAAACTTGGCTACACAGGAACTGAATTACAGAACAGAACAGGGTCTCAAATTTAGAAAACCAACTTATGCTTGATTAAGGGTAAAGGTGAGTTGGGGTGCTGCATAAAACCAGAGATTGAAATGAGCACAGATAAAGTTCCTTAAGCCAAATATGGAATAGACAAGAGCTACTCCTTGCTCAACGAAATGGACTCAACACTGCATATTAAACGCCTAAGAATGTACCTGACTTGTAAGTATCTTAAAACCTATGGATTGCTATGTCTCCAAAAGAGAATCAAGCATGTGTACAGGGGCATAAACGCAGCAGTGATAGGATTGGAGAGGTTCGGTGAGCAAATGAAGACCCTTTGAAGTCATATTGCATGGTACCCATTCCACGGGTTTCAACTACCCAGGTTTAAGGTATTCTTCCTTCAGCTAAAACATGCATGTGGAACCTAGAGTATGATCAACCATGTGATCGTGAGACGTGTTCAAATATGTCTCAGTTTTCGTACCCTGGTACTCAGGTGCAACATTCCAGACGCTTTACTAACACTCTCCCGACTTGGAGAGTCAGTCCCTTTAACCTCCTGTTTGGCCCAGTTTGCAATTTCTGCGGAAGATGAACAGGAATAGCGAGAACCAATGGAGACTAGCTGGAGGTGTCTGGACGGGCAAATTTAACTCTCATTTTCTACCAGGAAGAGGAATTAACCAAAGGCTCAGCGTGCCATGCCAGAATCAGATTAGGGCCTGAAGCCATCCTGCGGTGTTGCGGCCAGCTCAAAAGAAAGCGAGTGGAAGAAAGGAGCTCAGGGGCACTGTAATTCACAAACCTGCAGAGTTATAAATGACAGCTATCGTCCAAAAATAGACTGAAGTAAGGCTGCCAAGAGGACTTGAAAGCGGGGCAGAATTGCAGGAAACCGATTTCAGGAGGTAGACTGGAATTGCATTGAAAGCATAGGAAAAGAGGCAGAACGTCCACAATGATGCACTTGGCCAAAAAGGGCGTATGCGTTTTTTCCTGAATATATTCAGGAAAAAACGCATACGCCCTTTTTGGCCAACCAAGCAAGCTTGCAAAGGAAATCTGCACTACAATGAAGTCTCACTTCCCCCCGGTCAAAAGGGCCATCTGAAAAAAGTGTAAAATCCAGAAAGGCAGGACAGGCCATGGAGAACTGGGAGCCTTGTTATGCTGATGGGCGGGATGTAAATTGCCAACAACCACTCGGGAGAAGTGTATGGTGTTTCCTGAAACATCTAAAAAACAAAGCAACAGAGCCTAGGGCACTTCCACTTATGGTCCTATAGCTTAGGGAAATTAAAATCAAAAAGACACAGCCACCCCAAAGTTTGGGACGCCTCTGTTTACAAGAACCTCGTTTACCGTACAAGTTCAATATCACAGAAAGTGAAAAATGGATAAAGAACTTGTGGTACTTACGTACAATGCAGTATCAGTCAGCAATGAAATCTATGTCATCAGGCCCGTAGCAGCATAATGAGTGGATTCAGGTACGATGATTCTAACTGAAATAAGTCACACAGAAAAAGAAACATCATAAGATATCAGTAATACACGGAATGTAAACTTGGCTACACAGGAACTGAATTCCAAAACAGAACAGGGTCTCAAATTTAGAAAACCAACATATGCTTGCTTCAGGGGAAAGGTGAGTTGGGTTGCTGCATAAAACCAGAGATTGAAATAAGCACAGATAAAGTTCCTTAAGCCAAATATGGAATAGACAAGAGCTACTCCTTGCTCAACGAAATGGACTCAACACCCCATATTAAACGCCTAAGAATGTACCTGACTAGTAAGTATCTTAAAACCTATGGATTGCTATGTCTCCAAAACAGAATCAAGCGTGTGTACAGGGGCATAAACGCAGCAGTGATAGGATTGGAGAGGTTCGGTGAGCAAATGAAGACCCTTTGAAGTCATATTGCATGGTACCTATTCCACGTGTCTCAACTCTACAGGTTTAAGGTATTCTTCCTTCAGCTAAAACATGCATGTGGAACCCAGAGTATGATCAACCATGTGATCGGGAGACGTGTTCAAATATATCTCAGTTTTCCTCCCCTGGTACTCGGGTGCAACATTCCAGAAGCTTTACTAACACTCTCCCGACTTGGAGAGTCAGCGCCTTTAACCTCCTGTTTGGCCCAGTTTGCAATTTCTGCGGAAGATGAACAGGAATAGCGAGAACCAATGAGAGACTAGCTGGAGGTGTCTGAACGGGCAAATTTAACTCTCATTTCCCACCAGGAAGAGGAATTAACCAAAGGCTCAGCATGCCGGGCCGGAACCAGATTAGGGCCTGAAGCCATCCTGCGGTGTTGCGGCCAGCTCAAAAGAAAGCGAGTTGAAGAAAGGAGCTCAGGGGCACTGTAATTCACAAACCTGCAGAGTTATAAATGACAGCTATCGTCCAAAAATAGACTGAAGTAAGGCTGCCAAGAGGACTTGAAAGCGGGGCAGAATTGCAGGAAACCGATTTCAGGAGGTAGACTGGAATTGCATTGAAAGCATAGGAAAAGAGGCAGAACGTCCACAATGATGCACTTGGCCAAAAAGGGCGTATGCGTTTTTTCCTGAATATATTCAGGAAAAAACGCATACGCCCTTTTTGGCCAACCAAGCAAGCTTGCAAAGGAAATCTGCACTACAATGAAGTCTCACTTCCCCCCGGTCAAAAGGGCCATCTGAAAAAAGTGTAAAATCCAGAAAGGCAACAGGCCATTGAGAACTGGGAGCCTTGTTATGCTGATGGGCGGGATGTAAATTGCCAACAGACACTCGGGAGAAGTGTATGGTGTTTCCTGAAACATCTAAAAAACAAAGCAACAGAGCCTAGGGCACTTCCACTTATGGTCCTATAGCTTAGGGAAATTAAAATCAAAAAGACACAGCCACCCCAAAGTTTGGGACGCCTCCATTTACAAGAACCTCGTTTACCGTACAAGTTCAATATCACAAAAAGTGAAAAATGGATAAAGAACTTGTGGTACTTACGTACAATGCAGTATCACTCAGCAATGAAATCTATGTCATCAGGCCCGTAGCAGCATAATGAGTGGATTCAGGTACGATGATTCTAACTGAAATAAGTCACACAGAAAAAGAAACATCATAAGATATCACTAATACACGGAATGTAAACTTGGCTACACAGGAACTGCATTCCAAAACAGAACAGGGTCTCAAATTTAGAAAACCAACTTATGCTTGCTTAAGGGTAAAGGTGAGTTGGGGTGCTGCATAAAACCAGAGATTGAAATGAGCACAGATAAAGTTCCTTAAGCCAAATATGGAATAGACAAGAGCTACTCCTTGCTCAACGAAATGGACTCAACACCGCATATTAAACGCCTAAGAATGTACCTGACTAGTAAGTATCTTAAAACCTATGGATTGCTATGTCTCCGAAAGAGAATCAAGCGTGTGTACAGGGGCATAAACGCAGCAGTGATAGGATTGGAGAGGTTCGGTGAGCAAATGAAGACCCTTTGAAGTCATATTGCATGGTACCCATTCCACGGGTCTCAACTCTCCATGTTTAAGGTATTCTTCCTTCAGCTAAAACATGCATGTGGAACCCAAGTATGATCAACCATGTGAACGGGAGACGTGTTCAAATATGTCTCAGTTTTCCTCCCCTGGTACTCGGGTGCAACATTCCAGACGCTTTACTAACACTCTCCCCACTTGGAGAGTCAGCGCCTTTAACCTCCTGTTTGGCCCAGTTTGCAATTTCTGCGGAAGATGAACAGGAATAGCGAGAACCAATGAGAGGCTAGCTGGAGGTGTCTGGACGGGCAAATTTAACTCTCAATTCCCACCAGGAAGAGGAATTAACCAAAGGCTCAGCGTGCCGTACCGGAACCAGATTAGGGCCTGAAGCCATCCTGCGGTGTTGCGGCCAGCTCAAAAGAAAGCGAGTTGAAGAAAGGAGCTCAGGGGCACTGTAATTCACAAACCTGCAGAGTTATAAATGACAGCTATCATCCAAAAATATACTGAAGTAAGGCTGCCAAGAGGACTTGAAAGCGGGGCAGAATTGCAGGAAACCGATTTCAGGAGGTAGACTGGAATTGCATTGAAAGCATAGGAAAAGAGGCAGAACGTCCACAATGATGCACTTGGCCAAAAAGGGCGTATGCGTTTTTTCCTGAATATATTCAGGAAAAAACGCATACGCCCTTTTTGGCCAACCAAGCAAGCTTGCAAAGGAAATCTGCACTACAATGAAGTCTCACTTCCCCCCGGTCAAAAGGGCCATCTGAAAAAAGTGTAAAATCCAGAAAGGCAACAGGCCATTGAGAACTGGGAGCCTTGTTATGCTGATGGGCGGGATGTAAATTGCCAACAGACACTCGGGAGAAGTGTATGGTGTTTCCTGAAACATCTAAAAAACAAAGCAACAGAGCCTAGGGCACTTCCACTTATGGTCCTATAGCTTAGGGAAATTAAAATCAAAAAGACACAGCCACCCCAAAGTTTGGGACGCCTCCATTTACAAGAACCTCGTTTACCGTACAAGTTCAATATCACAAAAAGTGAAAAATGGATAAAGAACTTGTGGTACTTACGTACAATGCAGTATCACTCAGCAATGAAATCTTTGTCATCAGGCCCGTAGCAGCATAATGAGTGGATTCAGGTACGATGATTCTAACTGAAATAAGTCACACAGAAAAAGAAACATCATAAGATATCACTAATACACAGAATGTAAACTTGGCTACACAGGAACTGCATTCCAAAACAGAACAGGGTCTCAAATTTAGAAAACCAACTTATGCTTGCTTAAGGGTAAAGGTGAGTTGGGGTGCTGCATAAAACCAGAGATTGAAATGAGCACAGATAAAGTTCCTTAAGTCAAATATGGAATAGACAAGAGCTACTCCTTGCTCAACGAAATGGACTCAACACCGCATATTAAACGCCTAAGAATGTACCTGACTAGTAAGTATCTTAAAACCTATGGATTGCTATGTCTCCGAAAGAGAATCAAGCATGTGTACAGGGGCATAAACGCAACAGTGATAGGATTGGAGAGGTTCGGTGAGCAAATGAAGACCCTTTGAAGTCATATTGCATGGTACCCATTCCACGGGTCTCAACTCTCCATGTTTAAGGTATTCTTCCTTCAGCTAAAACATGCATGTGGAACCCAAGTATGATCAACCATGTGAACGGGAGACGTGTTCAAATATGTCTCAGTTTTCCTCCCCTGGTACTCGGGTGCAACATTCCAGACGCTTTACTAACACTCTCCCCACTTGGAGAGTCAGCGCCTTTAACCTCCTGTTTGGCCCAGTTTGCAATTTCTGCGGAAGATGAACAGGAATAGCGAGAACCAATGAGAGGCTAGCTGGAGGTGTCTGGACGGGCAAATTTAACTCTCAATTCCCACCAGGAAGAGGAATTAACCAAAGGCTCAGCGTGCCGTACCGGAACCAGATTAGGGCCTGAAGCCATCCTGCGGTGTTGCGGCCAGCTCAAAAGAAAGCGAGTTGAAGAAAGGAGCTCAGGGGCACTGTAATTCACAAACCTGCAGAGTTATAAATGACAGCTATCGTCCAAAAATATACTGAAGTAAGGCTGCCAAGAGGACTTGAAAGCGGGTCAGAATTGCAGGAAACCGATTTCAGGAGGTAGACTGGAATTGCATTGAAAGCATAGGAAAAGAGGCAGAACGTCCACAATGATGCACTTGGCCAAAAAGGGCGTATGCGTTTTTTCCTGAATATATTCAGGAAAAAACGCATACGCCCCTTTTGGCCAACCAAGCAAGCTTGCAAAGGAAATCTGCACTACAATGAAGTCTCACTTCCCCCCGGTCAAAAGGGCCATCTGAAAAAAGTGTAAAATCCAGAAAGGCAGGACAGGCCATGGAGAACTGGGAGCCTTGTTATGCTGATGGGCGGGATGTAAATTGCCAACAACCACTCGGGAGAAGTGTATGGTGTTTCCTGAAACATCTAAAAAACAAAGCAACAGAACCTAGGGCACTTCCACTTATGGTCCTATAGCTTAGGGAAATTAAAATCAAAAAGACACAGCCACCCCAAAGTTTGGAACGGCTCTGTTTACAAGAACCTCGTTTACAGTACAAGTTCAACATCGCAGAAAGTGAAAAATGGATAAAGAAGTTGTGGTATTTACTTACAAAGCAATATCACTCAGCAATGAAATCTGTGTCATCAGGCCCTTAGCAGCACAATGAGTGGATTCAGGTATGATGATTCTAACTGAAGTAAGTCACAAAGAAAAAGAAACATCATAAGATATCAGTAATACACGGAATGTAAACTTGGCTACACAGGAACTGAATTACAGAACAGAACAGGGACTGAAATTTAGAAAAACATCGTATGCTTGCTTAAGGGTAAAGGTGAGTTGGGGTGCTGCATAAAACCAGAGATTGAAATGAGCACAGATAAATTTCCTTAAGCCAAATATGGAATAGACAAGAGCTACTCCTTGCTCAACGAAATGGACTCAACAACGCATATTAAACGCCTAAGAATGTACCTGACTTGTAAGTATCTTAAAACCTATGGATTGCTATGTCTCCGAAAGAGAATCAAGCATGTGTACAGAGGCATAAACGCAGCAGTGATAGGATTGGAGAGGTTCGGTGAGCAAATGAAGACCCTTTGAAGTCATATTGCATGGTACCCATTCCACGGGTTTCAACTACCCAGGTTTAAGGTAATCTTCCTTCAGCTAAAACATGCATGTGGAACCTAGAGTATGATCAACCATGTGATCGGGAGACGTGTTCAAATATGTCTCAGTTTTATTACCCTGGTACTCGGGTGCAACATTCCAGACGCTTTACTAACACTCTCCCCACTTGGAGAGTCAGTCCCTTTAACCTCCTGTTTGGCCCAGTTTGCAATTTCTGCGGAAGATGAACAGGAATAGCGAGAACCAATGGAGACTAGCTGGAGGTGTCTGGACGGGCAAATTTAACTCTCATTTCCTACCAGGAAGAGGAATTAACCAAAGGCTCAGCATGCCATGCCAGAATCAGATTAGGGCCTGAAGCCATCCTGCGGTGTTGCGGCCAGCTCAAAAGAAAGCGAGTTGAAGAAAGGAGCTCAGGGGCACTGTAATTTACAAACCTGCAGAGTTATAAATGACAGCTATCATCCAAAAATAGACTGAAGTAAGGCTGCCAAGAGGACTTGAAAGCGGGGCAGAATTGCAGGAAACCGATTTCAGGAGGTAGACTGGAATTGCATTGAAAGCATAGGAAAAGAGGCAGAACGTCCACAATGATGCACTTGGCCAAAAAGGGCGTATGCGTTTTTTCCTGAATATATTCAGGAAAAAACGCATACGCCCTTTTTGGCCAACCAAGCAAGCTTGCAAAGGAAATCTGCACTACAATGAAGTCTCACTTCCCCCCGGTCAAAAGGGCCATCTGAAAAAAGTGTAAAATCCAGAAAGGCAACAGGCCATTGAGAACTGGGAGCCTTGTTATGCTGATGGGCGGGATGTAAATTGCCAACAGACACTCGGGAGAAGTGTATGGTGTTTCCTGAAACATCTAAAAAACAAAGCAACAGAGCCTAGGGCACTTCCACTTATGGTCCTATAGCTTAGGGAAATTAAAATCAAAAAGACACAGCCACCCCAAAGTTTGGAACGGCTCTGTTTACAAGAACCCCGTTTACAGTACAAGTTCAACATCGCAGAAACTGAAAAATGGATAAAGAACTTGTGGTACTTACGTACAATGCAGTATCACTCAGCAATGAAATCTATGTCATCAGGCCCTTAGCAGGATAATGAGTAGATTCAGGTACGATGATTCTAACTGAAATAAGTGACACAGAAAAAGAAACATCATAAGATATCAGTAATACACGGAATGTAAACTTGGCTACACAGGAACTGAATTCCAAAACAGAAGAGGTTCTCAAATTTATAAAACCAACTTATGCTTGCTTAAGGGGAAAGGTGAGTTGGGTTGCTGCATAAAACCAGAGATTGAAATGAGCACAGATAAAGTTCCTTAAGCCAAATATGGAATAGACAAGAGCTACTCCTTGCTCAACGAAATGGACTCAACACCGCATATTAAACGCCTAAGAATGTACCTGATTAGTAAGTATCTTAAAACCTATGGATTGCTATGTCTCCGAAAGAGAATCAAGCATGTGTACAGGGGCATAAACGCAGCAGTGATAGGATTGGAGAGGTTCCGTGAGCAAATGAAGACCCTTTGAAGTCATATTGCATGGTACCCATTCCACGGGTTTCAACTACCCAGGTTTAAGGTATTCTTCCTTCAGCGAAAACATGCATGTGGAACCTAGAGTATGATCAACCATGTGATCGGGAGACGTGTTCAAATATGTCTCAGTTTTCCTCCCCTGGTACTCGGGTGCAACATTCCAGACGCTTTAGTAACACTCTCCCCACTTGGAGAGTCAGTACTTTTAACCTCCTGTTTGGCCCAGTTTGCAATTTCTGCGGAAGATGAACAGGAATAGCGAGAACCAATGAGAGGCTAGCTGGAGGTGTCTGGACGGGCAAATTTAACTCTCATTTCCCACCAGGAAGAGGAATTAACCAAAGGCTCAGCGTGCCGTACCGGAGCCAGATTAGGGCCTGAAGCCATCCTGCGGTGTTGCGGCCAGGTCACAAGAAAGCGAGTTGAAGAAAGGAGCTCAGGGGCACTGTAATTCACAAACCTGCAGAGTTATAAATGACAGCTATCGTCCAAAAATAGACTGAAGTAAGGCTTCCAAGAGGACTTGAAAGCGGGGCAGAATTGCAGGAAACCGATTTCAGGAGGTAGACTGGAATTGCATTGAAAGCATAGGAAAAGAGGCAGAACGTCCACAATGATGCACTTGGCCAAAAAAGGCGTATACGTTTTTTCCTGAATATATTCAGGAAAAAACGCATACGCCCTTTTTGGCCAACCAAGCAAGCTTGCAAAGGAAATCTGCACTACAATGAAGTCTCACTTCCCCCCGGTCAAAAGGGCCATCTGAAAAAAGTGTAAAATCCAGAAAGGCAGGACAGGCCATGGAGAACTGGGAGCCTTGTTATGCTGATGGGCGGGATGTAAATTGCCAACAGACACTCGGGAGAAGTGTATGGTGTTTCCTGAAACATCTAAAAAACAAAGCAACAGAGCCTAGGGCACTGCCACTTATGGTCCTATAGCTTAGGGAAATTAAAATCAAAAAGACACAGCCACCCCAAAGTTTGGGACGCCTCTGTTTACAACAACCTCGTTTACAGTAGAAGTTCAACATCGCAGAAAGTGAAAAATGGATAAAGAAGTTGTGGTATTTACTTACAAAGCAATATCACTCAGCAATGAAATCTATGTCATCAGGCCCTTAGCAGCACAATGAGTGGATTCAGGTATGATGATTCTAACTGAAGTAAGTCACACAGAAAAAGAAACATCATAAGATATCAGTAATACACGGAATGTAAACTTGGCTACACAGGAACTGAATTATAGAACAGAACAGGGACTCAAATTTAGAAAAACAACTTATGCTTGCTTAAGGGTAAAGGTGAGTTGGGGTGCTGCATAAAACCAGAGATTGAAATGAGCACAGATAAAGTTCCTTAAGCCAAATATGGAATAGACAAGAGCTACTCCTTGCTCAACGAAATGGACTCAACACTGCATATTAAACGCCTACGAATGTACCTGACTTGTAAGTATCTTAAAACCTATGGATTGCTATGTATCCAAAAGAGAATCAAGCATGTGTACAGGGGCATAAACGCAGCAGTGATAGGATTGGAGAGGTTCGGTGAGCAAATGAAGACCCTTTGAAGTCATATTGCATGGTACCCATTACACGGGTTTCAACTACCCAGGTTTAAGGTATTCTTCCTTCAGCTAATACATGCATGTGGAACCTAGAGTATGATCAACCATGTGATCGTGAGACGTGTTCAAATATGTCTCAGTTTTCGTACCCTGGTACTCAGGTGCAACATTCCAGACGCTTTACTAACACTCTCCCGACTTGGAGAGTCAGTCCCTTTAACCTCCTGTTTGGCCCAGTTTGCAATTTCTGCGGAAGATGAACAGGAATAGCGAGAACCAATGGAGACTAGCTGGAGGTGTCTGGACGGGCAAATTTAACTCTCATTTTCTACCAGGAAGAGGAATTAACCAAAGGCTCAGCGTGCCATGCCAGAATCAGATTAGGGCCTGAAGCCATCCTGCGGTGTTGCGGCCAGCTCAAAAGAAAGCGAGTGGAAGAAAGGAGCTCAGGGGCACTGTAATTCACAAACCTGCAGAGTTATAAATGACAGCTATCGTCCAAAAATAGACTGAAGTAGGGCTGCCAAGAGGACTTGAAAGCGGGGCAGAATTGCAGGAAACCGATTTCAGGAGGTAGACTGGAATTGCATTGAAAGCATAGGAAAAGAGGCAGAACGTCCACAATGATGCACTTGGCCAAAAAGGGCGTATGCGTTTTTTCCTGAATATATTCAGGAAAAAACGCATACGCCCTTTTTGGCCAACCAAGCAAGCTTGCAAAGGAAATCTGCACTACAATGAAGTCTCACTTCCCCCCGGTCAAAAGGGCCATCTGAAAAAAGTGTAAAATCCAGAAAGGCAGGACAGGCCATGGAGAACTGGGAGCCTTGTTATGCTGATGGGCGGGATGTAAATTGCCAACAACCACTCGGGAGAAGTGTATGGTGTTTCCTGAAACATCTAAAAAACAAAGCAACAGAGCCTAGGGCACTTCCACTTATGGTCCTATAGCTTAGGGAAATTAAAATCAAAAAGACACAGCCACCCCAAAGTTTGGGACGCCTCTGTTTACAAGAACCTCGTTTACCGTACAAGTTCAATATCACAGAAAGTGAAAAATGGATAAAGAACTTGTGGTACTTACGTACAATGCAGTATCAGTCAGCAATGAAATCTATGTCATCAGGCCCGTAGCAGCATAATGAGTGGATTCAGGTACGATGATTCTAACTGAAATAAGTCACACAGAAAAAGAAACATCATAAGATATCAGTAATACACGGAATGTAAACTTGGCTACACAGGAACTGAATTCCAAAACAGAACAGGGTCTCAAATTTAGAAAACCAACATATGCTTGCTTCAGGGGAAAGGTGAGTTGGGTTGCTGCATAAAACCAGAGATTGAAATAAGCACAGATAAAGTTCCTTAAGCCAAATATGGAATAGACAAGAGCTACTCCTTGCTCAACGAAATGGACTCAACACCCCATATTAAACGCCTAAGAATGTACCTGACTAGTAAGTATCTTAAAACCTATGGATTGCTATGTCTCCAAAAGAGAATCAAGCGTGTGTACAGGGGCATAAACGCAGCAGTGATAGGATTGGAGAGGTTCGGTGAGCAAATGAAGACCCTTTGAAGTCATATTGCATGGTACCCATTCCACGTGTCTCAACTCTACAGGTTTAAGGTATTCTTCCTTCAGCTAAAACATGCATGTGGAACCCAGAGTATGATCAACCATGTGATCGGGAGACGTGTTCAAATATATCTCAGTTTTCCTCCCCTGGTACTCGGGTGCAACATTCCAGAAGCTTTACTAACACTCTCCCGACTTGGAGAGTCAGCGCCTTTAACCTCCTGTTTGGCCCAGTTTGCAATTTCTGCGGAAGATGAACAGGAATAGCGAGAACCAATGAGAGACTAGCTGGAGGTGTCTGAACGGGCAAATTTAACTCTCATTTCCCACCAGGAAGAGGAATTAACCAAAGGCTCAGCATGCCGGGCCGGAACCAGATTAGGGCCTGAAGCCATCCTGCGGTGTTGCGGCCAGCTCAAAAGAAAGCGAGTTGAAGAAAGGAGCTCAGGGGCACTGTAATTCACAAACCTGCAGAGTTATAAATGACAGCTATCGTCCAAAAATAGACTGAAGTAAGGCTGCCAAGAGGACTTGAAAGCGGGGCAGAATTGCAGGAAACCGATTTCAGGAGGTAGACTGGAATTGCATTGAAAGCATAGGAAAAGAGGCAGAACGTCCACAATGATGCACTTGGCCAAAAAGGGCGTATGCGTTTTTTCCTGAATATATTCAGGAAAAAACGCATACGCCCTTTTTGGCCAACCAAGCAAGCTTGCAAAGGAAATCTGCACTACAATGAAGTCTCACTTCCCCCCGGTCAAAAGGGCCATCTGAAAAAAGTGTAAAATCCAGAAAGGCAACAGGCCATTGAGAACTGGGAGCCTTGTTATGCTGATGGGCGGGATGTAAATTGCCAACAGACACTCGGGAGAAGTGTATGGTGTTTCCTGAAACATCTAAAAAACAAAGCAACAGAGCCTAGGGCACTTCCACTTATGGTCCTATAGCTTAGGGAAATTAAAATCAAAAAGACACAGCCACCCCAAAGTTTGGGACGCCTCCATTTACAAGAACCTCGTTTACCGTACAAGTTCAATATCACAAAAAGTGAAAAATGGATAAAGAACTTGTGGTACTTACGTACAATGCAGTATCACTCAGCAATGAAATCTATGTCATCAGGCCCGTAGCAGCATAATGAGTGGATTCAGGTACGATGATTCTAACTGAAATAAGTCACACAGAAAAAGAAACATCATAAGATATCACTAATACACGGAATGTAAACTTGGCTACACAGGAACTGCATTCCAAAACAGAACAGGGTCTCAAATTTAGAAAACCAACTTATGCTTGCTTAAGGGTAAAGGTGAGTTGGGGTGCTGCATAAAACCAGAGATTGAAATGAGCACAGATAAAGTTCCTTAAGCCAAATATGGAATAGACAAGAGCTACTCCTTGCTCAACGAAATGGACTCAACACCGCATATTAAACGCCTAAGAATGTACCTGACTAGTAAGTATCTTAAAACCTATGGATTGCTATGTCTCCGAAAGAGAATCAAGCATGTGTACAGGGGCATAAACGCAGCAGTGATAGGATTGGAGAGGTTCGGTGAGCAAATGAAGACCCTTTGAAGTCATATTGCATGGTACCCATTCCACGGGTCTCAACTCTCCATGTTTAAGGTATTCTTCCTTCAGCTAAAACATGCATGTGGAACCCAAGTATGATCAACCATGTGAACGGGAGACGTGTTCAAATATGTCTCAGTTTTCCTCCCCTGGTACTCGGGTGCAACATTCCAGACGCTTTACTAACACTCTCCCCACTTGGAGAGTCAGCGCCTTTAACCTCCTGTTTGGCCCAGTTTGCAAATTCTGCGGAAGATGAACAGGAATAGCGAGAACCAATGAGAGGCTAGCTGGAGGTGTCTGGACGGGCAAATTTAACTCTCATTTCCCACCAGGAAGAGGAATTAACCAAAGGCTCAGCGTGCCGTACCGGAACCAGATTAGGGCCTGAAGCCATCCTGCGGTGTTGCGGCCAGCTCAAAAGAAAGCGAGTTGAAGAAAGGAGCTCAGGGGCACTGTAATTCACAAACCTGCAGAGTTATAAATGACAGCTATCATCCAAAAATATACTGAAGTAAGGCTGCCAAGAGGACTTGAAAGCGGGGCAGAATTGCAGGAAACCGATTTCAGGAGGTAGACTGGAATTGCATTGAAAGCATAGGAAAAGAGGCAGAACGTCCACAATGATGCACTTGGCCAAAAAGGGCGTATGCGTTTTTTCCTGAATATATTCAGGAAAAAACGCATACGCCCTTTTTGGCCAACCAAGCAAGCTTGCAAAGGAAATCTGCACTACAATGAAGTCTCACTTCCCCCCGGTCAAAAGGGCCATCTGAAAAAAGTGTAAAATCCAGAAAGGCAACAGGCCATTGAGAACTGGGAGCCTTGTTATGCTGATGGGCGGGATGTAAATTGCCAACAGACACTCGGGAGAAGTGTATGGTGTTTCCTGAAACATCTAAAAAACAAAGCAACAGAGCCTAGGGCACTTCCACTTATGGTCCTATAGCTTAGGGAAATTAAAATCAAAAAGACACAGCCACCCCAAAGTTTGGGACGCCTCCATTTACAAGAACCTCGTTTACCGTACAAGTTCAATATCACAAAAAGTGAAAAATGGATAAAGAACTTGTGGTACTTACGTACAATGCAGTATCACTCAGCAATGAAATCTTTGTCATCAGGCCCGTAGCAGCATAATGAGTGGATTCAGGTACGATGATTCTAACTGAAATAAGTCACACAGAAAAAGAAACATCATAAGATATCACTAATACACAGAATGTAAACTTGGCTACACAGGAACTGCATTCCAAAACAGAACAGGGTCTCAAATTTAGAAAACCAACTTATGCTTGCTTAAGGGTAAAGGTGAGTTGGGGTGCTGCATAAAACCAGAGATTGAAATGAGCACAGATAAAGTTCCTTAAGTCAAATATGGAATAGACAAGAGCTACTCCTTGCTCAACGAAATGGACTCAACACCGCATATTAAACGCCTAAGAATGTACCTGACTAGTAAGTATCTTAAAACCTATGGATAGCTATGTCTCCGAAAGAGAATCAAGCATGTGTACAGGGGCATAAACGCAACAGTGATAGGATTGGAGAGGTTCGGTGAGCAAATGAAGACCCTTTGAAGTCATATTGCATGGTACCCATTCCACGGGTCTCAACTCTCCATGTTTAAGGTATTCTTCCTTCAGCTAAAACATGCATGTGGAACCCAAGTATGATCAACCATGTGAACGGGAGACGTGTTCAAATATGTCTCAGTTTTCCTCCCCTGGTACTCGGGTGCAACATTCCAGACGCTTTACTAACACTCTCCCCACTTGGAGAGTCAGCGCCTTTAACCTCCTGTTTGGCCCAGTTTGCAATTTCTGCGGAAGATGAACAGGAATAGCGAGAACCAATGAGAGGCTAGCTGGAGGTGTCTGGACGGGCAAATTTAACTCTCAATTCCCACCAGGAAGAGGAATTAACCAAAGGCTCAGCGTGCCGTACCGGAACCAGATTAGGGCCTGAAGCCATCCTGCGGTGTTGCGGCCAGGTCACAAGAAAGCGAGTTGAAGAAAGGAGCTCAGGGGCACTGTAATTCACAAACCTGCAGAGTTATAAATGACAGCTATCGTCCAAAAATATACTGAAGTAAGGCTGCCAAGAGGACTTGAAAGCGGGTCAGAATTGCAGGAAACCGATTTCAGGAGGTAGACTGGAATTGCATTGAAAGCATAGGAAAAGAGGCAGAACGTCCACAATGATGCACTTGGCCAAAAAGGGCGTATGCGTTTTTTCCTGAATATATTCAGGAAAAAACGCATACGCCCCTTTTGGCCAACCAAGCAAGCTTGCAAAGGAAATCTGCACTACAATGAAGTCTCACTTCCCCCCGGTCAAAAGGGCCATCTGAAAAAAGTGTAAAATCCAGAAAGGCAGGACAGGCCATGGAGAACTGGGAGCCTTGTTATGCTGATGGGCGGGATGTAAATTGCCAACAACCACTCGGGAGAAGTGTATGGTGTTTCCTGAAACATCTAAAAAACAAAGCAACAGAACCTAGGGCACTTCCACTTATGGTCCTATAGCTTAGGGAAATTAAAATCAAAAAGACACAGCCACCCCAAAGTTTGGAACGGCTCTGTTTACAAGAACCCCGTTTACAGTACAAGTTCAACATCGCAGAAACTGAAAAATGGATAAAGAACTTGTGGTACTTACGTACAATGCAGTATCACTCAGCAATGAAATCTATGTCATCAGGCCCTTAGCAGGATAATGAGTAGATTCAGGTACGATGATTCTAACTGAAATAAGTGACACAGAAAAAGAAACATCATAAGATATCAGTAATACACGGAATGTAAACTTGGCTACACAGGAACTGAATTCCAAAACAGAAGAGGTTCTCAAATTTATAAAACCAACTTATGCTTGCTTAAGGGGAAAGGTGAGTTGGTTTGCTGCATAAAACCAGAGATTGAAATGAGCACAGATAAAGTTCCTTAAGCCAAATATGGAATAGACAAGAGCTACTCCTTGCTCAACGAAATGGACTCAACACCGCATATTAAACGCCTAAGAATGTACCTGATTAGTAAGTATCTTAAAACCTATGGATTGCTATGTCTCCGAAAGAGAATCAAGCATGTGTACAGGGGCATAAACGCAGCAGTGATAGGATTGGAGAGGTTCCGTGAGCAAATGAAGACCCTTTGAAGTCATATTGCATGGTACCCATTCCACGGGTTTCAACTACCCAGGTTTAAGGTATTCTTCCTTCAGCGAAAACATGCATGTGGAACCTAGAGTATGATCAACCATGTGATCGGGAGACGTGTTCAAATATGTCTCAGTTTTCCTCCCCTGGTACTCGGGTGCAACATTCCAGACGCTTTAGTAACACTCTCCCCACTTGGAGAGTCAGTACCTTTAACCTCCTGTTTGGCCCAGTTTGCAATTTCTGCGGAAGATGAACAGGAATAGCGAGAACCAATGAGAGGCTAGCTGGAGGTGTCTGGACGGGCAAATTTAACTCTCATTTCCCACCAGGAAGAGGAATTAACCAAAGGCTCAGCGTGCCGTACCGGAGCCAGATTAGGGCCTGAAGCCATCCTGCGGTGTTGCGGCCAGGTCACAAGAAAGCGAGTTGAAGAAAGGAGCTCAGGGGCACTGTAATTCACAAACCTGCAGAGTTATAAATGACAGCTATCGTCCAAAAATAGACTGAAGTAAGGCTTCCAAGAGGACTTGAAAGCGGGGCAGAATTGCAGGAAACCGATTTCAGGAGGTAGACTGGAATTGCATTGAAAGCATAGGAAAAGAGGCAGAACGTCCACAATGATGCACTTGGCCAAAAAAGGCGTATACGTTTTTTCCTGAATATATTCAGGAAAAAACGCATACGCCCTTTTTGGCCAACCAAGCAAGCTTGCAAAGGAAATCTGCACTACAATGAAGTCTCACTTCCCCCCGGTCAAAAGGGCCATCTGAAAAAAGTGTAAAATCCAGAAAGGCAGGACAGGCCATGGAGAACTGGGAGCCTTGTTATGCTGATGGGCGGGATGTAAATTGCCAACAGACACTCGGGAGAAGTGTATGGTGTTTCCTGAAACATCTAAAAAACAAAGCAACAGAGCCTAGGGCACTTCCACTTATGGTCCTATAGCTTAGGGAAATTAAAATCAAAAAGACACAGCCACCCCAAAGTTTGGAACGGCTCTGTTTACAAGAACCTCGTTTACAGTACAAGTTCAACATCGCAGAAAGTGAAAAATGGATAAAGAAGTTGTGGTATTTACTTACAAAGCAATATCACTCAGCAATGAAATCTGTGTCATCAGGCCCTTAGCAGCACAATGAGTGGATTCAGGTATGATGATTCTAACTGAAGTAAGTCACACAGAAAAAGAAACATCATAAGATATCAGTAATACACGGAATGTAAACTTGGCTACACAGGAACTGAATTACAGAACAGAACAGGGTCTCAAATTTAGAAAACCAACTTATGCTTGCTTAAGGGTAAAGGTGAGTTGGGGTGCTGCATAAAACCAGAGATTGAAATGAGCACAGATAAAGTTCCTTAAGTCAAATATGGAATAGACAAGAGCTACTCCTTGCTCAACGAAATGGACTCAACACCACATATTAAACGCCTAAGAATGTACCTGACTAGTAAGTATCTTAAAACCTATGGATTGCTATGTCTCCGAAAGAGAATCAAGCATGTGTACAGGGGCATAAACGCAGCAGTGATAGGATTGGAGAGGTTCGGTGAGCAAATGAAGACCCTTTGAAGTCATATTGCATGGTACCCATTCCACGGGTTTCAACTACCCAGGTTTTAGGTATTCTTCCTTCAGCTAAAACATGCATGTGGAACCCAGAGTATGATCAACCATGTGATTGGGAGACGTGTTCAAATATGTCTCAGTTTTCCTCCCCTGGTACTCGGGTGCAACATTCCAGACGCTTTACTAACACTCTCCCCACTTGGAGAGTCAGCGCCTTTAACCTCCTGTTTGGCACAGTTTGCAATTTCTGCGGAAGATGAACAGGAATAGCGAGAACCAATGAGAGGCTAGCTGGAGGTGTCTGGACGGGCAAATTTAACTCTCATTTCCCAACAGGAAGAGGAAATAACCAAAGGCTCAGCGTGCCGTACCGGAACCAGATTAGGGCCTGAAGCCATCCTGCGGTGTTGCGGCCAGGTCACAAGAAAGCGAGTTGAAGAAAGGAGCTCAGGGGCACTGTAATTCACAAACCTGCAGAGTTATAAATGACAGCTATCGTCCAAAAATAGACTGAAGTAAGGCTGCCAAGAGGACTTGAAAGCGGGGCAGAATTGCAGGAAACCGATTTCAGGAGGTAGACTGGAATTGCATTGAAAGCATAGGAAAAGAGGCAGAACGTCCACAATGATGCACTTGGCCAAAAAGGGCGTATGCGTTTTTTCCTGAATATATTCAGGAAAAAACGCATACGCCCTTTTTGGCCAACCAAGCAAGCTTGCAAAGGAAATCTGCACTGCAATGAAGTCTCACTTCCCGCCGGTCAAAAGTGCCATCTGAAAAAAGTGTAAAATCCAGAAAGGCAGGACAGGCCATGGAGAACTGGGAGCCTTGTTATGCTGATGGGCGGGATGTAAATTGCCAACAACCACTCGGGAGAAGTGTATGGTGTTTCCTGAAACATCTAAAAAACAAAGCAACAGAACCTAGGGCACTTCCACTTATGGTCCTATAGCTTAGGGAAATTAAAATCAAAAAGACACAGCCACCCCAAAGTTTGGAACGGCTCTGTTTACAAGAACCTCGTTTACAGTACAAGTTCAACATCGCAGAAAGTGAAAAATGGATAAAGAAGTTGTGGTATTTACTTACAAAGCAATATCACTCAGCAATGAAATCTGTGTCATCAGGCCCTTAGCAGCACAATGAGTGGATTCAGGTATGATGATTCTAACTGAAGTAAGTCACACAGAAAAAGAAACATCATAAGATATCAGTAATACACGGAATGTAAACTTGGCTACACAGGAACTGAATTACAGAACAGAACAGGGTCTCAAATTTAGAAAACCAACTTATGCTTGCTTAAGGGGAAAGGTGAGTTGGGGTGCTGCATAAAACCAGAGATTGAAATGAGCACAGATAAAGTTCCTTAAGCCAAATATGGAATAGACAAGAGCTAATTCTTGCTCAACGAAATGGACTCAACACCCCATATTAAACGCCTAAGAATGTACCTGACTAGTAAGTATCTTAAAACCTATGGATTGCTATGTCTCCGAAAGAGAATCAAGCATGTGTACAGGGGCATAAACGCAGCAGTGATAGGATTGGAGAGGTTCGGTGAGCAAATGAAGACCCTTTGAAGTCATATTGCATGGTACCCATTCCACGGGTTTCAACTACCCAGGTTTTAGGTATTCTTCCTTCAGCTAAAACATGCATGTGGAACCCAGAGTATGATCAACCATGTGATCGGGAGACGTGTTCAAATATGTCTCAGTTTTCCTCCCCTGGTACTCGGGTGCAACATTCCAGACGCTTTACTAACACTCTCGCCACTTGGAGAGTCAGTCCCTTTAACCTCCTGTTTGGCCCAGTTTGCAATTTCTGCGGAAGATGAACAGGAATAGCGAGAACCAATGAGAGACTAGCTGGAGGTGTCTGGACGGGCAAATTTAACTCTCATTTCCCACCAGGAAGAGGAATTAACCAAAGGCTCAGCGTGCCGTACCACAACCAGATTAGGGCCTGAAGCCATCCTGCGGTGTTGCGGCCAGGTCACAAGAAAGCGAGTTGAAGAAAGGAGCTCAGGGGCACTGAAATTCACAAACCTGCAGAGTTATAAATGACAGCTATCGTCCAAAAATAGACTGAAGTAAGGCTGCCAAGAGGACTTGAAAGCGGGGCAGAATTGCAGGAAACCGATTTCAGGATGTAGACTGGAATTGCATTGAAAGCATAGGAAAAGAGGCAGAACGTCCACAATGATGCACTTGGCCAAAAAGGGCGTATGCGTTTTTTCCTGAATATATTCAGGAAAAAACGCATACGCCCTTTTTGGCCAACCAAGCAAGCTTGCAAAGGAAATCTGCACTGCAATGAAGTCTCACTTCCCGCCGGTCAAAAGGGCCATCTGAAAAAAGTGTAAAATCCAGAAAGGCAGGACAGGCCATGGAGAACTGGGAGCCTTGTTATGCTGATGGGCGGGATGTAAATTGCCAACAGACACTCGGGAGAAATGTATGGTGTTTCCTGAAACATCTAAAAAACAAAGCAACAGAGCCTAGGGCACTGCCACTTATGGTCCTATAGCTTAGGGAAATTAAAATCAAAAAGGCACAGCCACCCCAAAGTTTGGGACGCCTCTGTTTACAAGAAAATCGTTTACAGTACAAGTTCAACATCGCAGAAAGTTAAAAATGGATAAAGAAATTGTGGTATTTACTTACAAAGCAATATCACTCAGCAATGAAATCTATGTCATCAGGCCCTTAGCAGCACAATGAGTGGATTCAGGTATGATGATTCTAACTGAAATAAGTCACACAGAAAAAGAAACATCATAAGATATCAGTAATACACGGAATGTAAACTTGGCTACACAGGAACTGAATTACAGAACAGAACAGGGTCTCAAATTTAGAAAACCAACTTATGCTTGCTTAAGGGGAAAGGTGAGTTGGGGTGCTGCATAAAACCAGAGATTGAAATGAGCACAGATAAAGTTCCTTAAGTCAAATATGGAATAGACAAGAGCTACTCCTTGCTCAACGAAATGGACTCAACATCGCATATTAAACGCCTAAGAATGTACCTGACTAGTAAGTATCTTAAAACCTATGGATTGCTATGTCTCCGAAAGAGAATCAAGCATGTGTACAGGGGCATAAACGCAGCAGTGATAGGATTGGAGAGGTTCGGTGAGCAAATGAAGACCCTTTGAAGTCATATTGCATGGTACCCATTACACGGGTCTTAACTCTCCAGGTTTAAGGTATTCTTCCTTCAGCTAAAACATGCATGTGGAACCCAAGTATGATCAACCATGTGAACGGGAGACGTGTTCAAATATGTCTCAGTTTTCCTCCCCTGGTACTCGGGTGCAACATTCCAGACGCTTTACTAACACTCTCCCCACTTGGAGAGTCAGCGCCTTTAACCTCCTGTTTGGCCCAGTTTGCAATTTCTGCGGAAGATGAACAGGAATAGTGAGAACCAATGAGAGACTAGCTGGAGGTGTCTGGACGGGCAAATTTAACTCTCATTTCCCACCAGGAAGAGGAAATAACCAAAGGCTCAGCGTGCCGTGCCGGAACCAGATTAGGGCCTGAAGCCATCCTGCGGTGTTGCGGCCAGGTCACAAGAAAGCAAGTTGAAGAAAGGAGCTCAGGGGCACTGTAATTCACAAACCTGCAGAGTTATAAATGACAGCTATCGTCCAAAAATAGACTGAAGTAAGGCTGCCAAGAGGACTTGAAAGCGGGGCAGAATTGCAGGAAACCGATTTCAGGAGGTAGACTGGAATTGCATTGAAAGCATAGGAAAAGAGGCAGAACGTCCACAATGATGCACTTGGCCAAAAAGGGCGTATGCGTTTTTTCCTGAATATATTCAGGAAAAAACGCATACGCCCTTTTTGGCCAACCAAGCAAGCTTGCAAAGGAAATCTGCACTACAATGAAGTCTCACTTCCCCCCGGTCAAAAGGGCCATCTGAAAAAAGTGTAAAATCCAGAAAGGCAGGACAGGCCATGGAGAACTGGGAGCCTTGTTATGCTGATGGGCGGGATGTAAATTGCCAACAACCACTCGGGAGAAGTGTATGGTGTTTCCTGAAACATCTAAAAAACAAAGCAACAGAGCCTAGGGCACTTCCACTTATGGTCCTATAGCTTAGGGAAATTAAAATAAAAAAGACACAGCCACCCCAAAGTTTGGGACGCCTCCGTTTACAAGAACCTCGTTTATCGTACAAGTTCAATATCACAGAAAGTGAAAAATGGATAAAGAACATGTGGTACTTACGTACAATGCAGTATCACTCAGCAATGAAATCTATGTCATCAGGCCCGTAGCAGCATAATGAGTGGATTCAGGTACGATGATTCTAACTGAAATAAGTCACACAGAAAAAGAAACATCATAAGATATCACTAATACACGGAATGTAAACTTGGCTACACAGGAACTGCATTCCAAAACAGAACAGGGTCTCAAATTTAGAAAACCAACTTATTCTTGCTTAAGGGTAAAGGTGAGTTGGGGTGCTGCATAAAACCAGAGATTGAAATGAGCACAGATAAAGTTCCTTAAGCCAAATACGGAATAGACAAGAGCTACTCCTTGCTCAACGAAATGGACTCAACACCCCATATTAAAGGCCTAAGAATGTACCTGACTAGTAAGTATCATAAAACCTATGGATTGCTATGTCTCCGAAAGAGAATCAAGCATGTGTACAGGGGCATAAACGCAGCAGTGATAGGATTGGAGAGGTTCGGTGAGCAAATGAAGACCCTTTGAAGTCATATTGCATGGTACCCATTACACGGGTCTCAACTCTCCAGGTTTAAGGTATTCTTCCTTCAGCTAAAACATGCATGTGGAACCCAAGTATGATCAACCTTCTGAACGGGAGACGTGTTCAAATATGTCTCAGTTTTCCTCCCCTGGTACTCGGGTGCAACATTCCAGACGCTTTACTAACACTCTCCCCACTTGGAGAGTCAGTGCCTTTAACCTCCTGTTTGGCCCAGTTTGCAATTTCTGCGGAAGATGAACAGGAATAGCGAGAACCAATGAGAGGCTAGCTGGAGGTGTCTGGACGGGCAAATTTAACTCTCATTTCTCACCAGGAAGAGGAAATAACCAAAGGCTCAGCGTGCCGTACCGGAACCAGATTAGGGCCTGAAGCCATCCTGCGGTGTTGCGGCCAGCTCAAAAAAAAGCGAGTTGAAGAAAGGAGCTCAGGGGCACTGTAATTCACAAACCTGCAGAGTTATAAATGACAGCTATCGTCCAAAAATAGACTGAAGTAAGGCTGCCAAGAGGACTTGAATGCGGGGCAGAATTGCAGGAAACCGATTTCAGGAGGTAGACTGGAATTGCATTGAAAGCATAGGAAAAGAGGCAGAACGTCCACAATGATGCACTTGGCCAAAAAGGGCGTATGCGTTTTTTCCTGAATATATTCAGGAAAAAACGCATACGCCCTTTTTGGCCAACCAAGCAAGCTTGCAAAGGAAATCTGCACTACAATGAAGTCTCACTTCCCCCCGGTCAAAAGGGCCATCTGAAAAAAGTGTAAAATCCAGAAAGGCAGGACAGGCCATGGAGAACTGGGAGCCTTGTTATGCTGATGGGCGGGATGTAAATTGCCAACAACCACTCGGGAGAAGTGTATGGTGTTTCCTGAAACATCTAAAAAACAAAGCAACAGAACCTAGGGCACTTCCACTTATGGTCCTATAGCTTAGGGAAATTAAAATCAAAAAGACACAGCCACCCCAAAGTTTGGAATGGCTCTGTTTACAAGAACCTCGTTTACAGTACAAGTTCAACATCGCAGAAAGTGAAAAATGGATAAAGAAGTTGTGGTATTTACTTACAAAGCAATATCACTCAGCAATGAAATCTATGTCATCAGGCCCTTAGCATCACAATGAGTGGATTCAGGTATGATGATTCTAACTGAAGTAAGTCACACAGAAAAAGAAACATCATAAGATATCAGTAATACACGGAATGTAAACTTGGCTACACAGGAACTGAATTACAGAAAATAACAGGGTCTCAAATTTAGAAAACCAACTTATGCTTGCTTAAGGGTAAAGGTGAGTTGGGGTGCTGCATAAAACCAGAGATTGAAATGAGCACAGATAAAGTTCCTTAAGTCAAATATGGAATAGACAAGAGCTACTCCTTGCTCAACGAAATGGACTCAACACCGAATATTAAACGCCTAATGTACCTGACTAGTAAGTATCGTAAAACCTATGGATTGCTATGTCTCCAAAAGAGAATCAAGCATGTGTACAGGGGCATAAACGCAGCAGTGATAGGATTGGAGAGGTTCGGTGAGCAAATGAAGACCCTTTGAAGTCATATTGCATGGTACCCATTCCACGGGTCTCAACTCTCCAGGTTTAAGGTATTCTTCCTTCAGCTAAAACATGCATGTGGAACCCAAGTATGATCAACCATGTGATCGGGAGACGTGTTCAAATATGTCTCAGTTTTCCTACCCTGGTACTCGGGTGCAACATTCCAGACGCTTTACTAACACTCTCCCCACTTGGAGAGTCAGCGCCTTTAACCTCCTGTTTGGCCCAGTTTGCAATTTCTGCGGAAGATGAACAGGAATAGCGAGAACCAATGAGAGGCTAGCTGGAGGTGTCTGGACGGGCAAATTTAACTCTCATTTCCCACCAGGAAGAGGAAATAACCAAAGGCTCAGCGTGCCGTACCGGAACCAGATTAGGGCCTGAAGCCATCCTGCGGTGTTGCGGCCAGCTCAAAAGAAAGCGAGTTGAAGAAAGGAGCTCAGGGGCACTATAATTCACAAACCTGCAGAGTTATAAATGACAGCTATCGTCCAAAAATAGACTGAAGTAAGGCTGCCAAGAGGACTTGAAAGCGGGGCAGAATTGCAGGAAACCGATTTCAGGAGGTAGACTGGAATTGCATTGAAAGCATAGGAAAAGAGGCAGAACGTCCACAATGATGCACTTGGCCAAAAAGGGCGTATGCGTTTTTTCCTGAATATATTCAGGAAAAAACGCATACGCCCTTTTTGGCCAACCAAGCAAGCTTGCAAAGGAAATCTGCACTACAATGAAGTCTCACTTCCCCTCGGTCAAAAGGGCCATCTGTAAAAAGTGTAAAATCCAGAAAGGCAGGACTGGCCATGGAGAACTGGGAGCCTTGTTATGCTGATGGGCGGGATGTAAATTGCCAACAACCACTCGGGAGAAGTGTATGGTGTTTCCTGAAACATCTAAAAAACAAAGCAACAGAACCTAGGGCACTTCCAATTATAGTCCTATAGCTTAGGGAAATTAAAATCAAAAAGACACAGCCACCCCAAAGTTTGGAACGGCTCTGTTTACAAGAACCTCGTTTACAGTACAAGTTCAACATCGCAGAAAGTGAAAAATGGATAAAGAAGTTGTGGTATTTACTTACAAAGCAATATCACTCAGCAATGAAATCTGTGTCATCAGGCCCTTAGCAGCACAATGAGTGGATTCAGGTATGATGATTCTAACTGAAATAAGTCACACAGAAAAAGAAACATCATAAGATATCAGTAATACACGGAATGTAAACTTGGCTACACAGGAACTGAATTACAGAACAGAACAGGGTCTCAAATTTAGAAAACCAACTTATTCTTGCTTAAGGGGAAAGGTGAGTTGGGGTGCTGCATAAAACCAGAGATTGAAATGAGCACAGATAAAGTTCCTTAAGCCAAATATGGAATAGACAAGAGCTACTCCTTGCTCAATGAAATGGACTCAACACCCCATATTAAACGCCTAAGAATGTACCTGACTAGTAAGTATCTTAAAACCTATGGATTGCTATGTCTCCGAAAGAGAATCAAGCATGTGTACAGGGGCATAAACGCAGCAGTGATAGGATTGGAGAGGTTCAGTGAGCAAATGAAGACCCTTTGAAGTCATATTGCATGGTACCCATTCCACGGGTTTCAACTACCCAGGTTTAAGGTATTCTTCCTTCAGCTAAAACATGCATGTGGAACCTAGAGTATGATCAACCATGTGATCGGGAGACGTGTTCAAATATGTTTCAGTTTTCGTACCCTGGTACTCGGGTGCAACATTCCAGACGCATTACTAACACTCTCCTCACGTGGAGAGTCAGTCCCTTTAACCTCCTGTTTGGTCCCGTTTGCAATTTCTGCGGAAGATGAACAGGAATAGCGAGAACCAATGAGAGGCCAGCTGGAGGTGTCTGGACGGGCAAATTTAACTCTCATTTCCCACCAGGAAGAGGAATTAACCAAAGGCTCAGCAGGCCGGGCCGGAACCAGATTAGGGCCTGAAGCCATCCTGCGGTGTTGCGGCCAGCTCAAAAGAAAGCGAGTTGAAGAAAGGAGCTCAGGGGCACTGTAATTCACAAACCTGCAGAGTTATAAATGACAGCTATCGTCCAAAAATAGACTGAAGTAAGGCTGCCTAGAGGACTTCAAAGCGGGGCAGAATTGCAGGAAACCGATTTCAGGAGGTAGACTGGAATTGCATTGAAAGCATAGGAAAAGAGGCAGAACGTCCACAATGATGCACTTGGCCAAAAAGGGCGTATGCGTTTTTTCCTGAATATATTCAGGAAAAAACGCATACGCCCTTTTTGGCCAACCAATCAAGCTTGCAAAGAAATCTGCACTACAATGAAGTCTCACTTCCCCCCGGTCAAAAGGGCCATCTGAAAAAAGTATAAAATCCAGAAAGGAAGGACAGGCCATGGAGAACTGGGAGCCTTGTTATGCTGATGGGCGGGATGTAAATTGCCAACAGACACTCGGGAGAAGTGTATGGTGTTTCCTGAAACATCTAAAAAACAAAGCAACAGAGCCTAGGGCACTGCCACTTATGGTTCTATAGCTTAGGGAAATTAAAATCAAAAAGACACAGCCACCCCAAAGTTTGGGACGCCTCTGTTTACAAGAACCTCGTTTACAGTACAAGTTCAACATCGCAGAAAGTGAAAAATGGATAAAGAAGTTGTGGTATTTACTTACAAAGCAATATCACTCAGCAATGAAATCTGTGTCATCAGGCCCTTAGCAGCACAATGAGTGGATTCAGGTATGATGATTCTAACTGAAGTAAGTCACACAGAAAAAGAAACATCATAAGATATCAGTAATACACGGAATGTAAACTTGGCTACACAGGAACTGAATTACAGAACAGAACAGGGTCTCAAATTTAGAAAACCAACTTATGCTTGCTTAAGGGGAAAGGTGAGTTGGGGTGCTGCATAAAACCAGAGATTGAAATGAGCACAGATAAAGTTACTTAAGCCAAATATGGAATAGACATGAGCTACTCCTTGCTCAACGAAATGGACTCAACACTGCATATTAAACGCCTAAGAATGTACCTGACTAGTAAGTATCTTAAAACCTATGGATTGCTATGTCTCCGAAAGAGAATCAAGCATGTGTACAGGGGCATGAACGCAACAGTGATAGGATTGGAGAGGTTCGGTGAGCAAATGAAGACCCTTTGAAGTCATATTGCATGGTACCCATTACACGGGTCTCAACTCTCCAGGTTTAAGGTATTCTTCCTTCAGCTAAAACATGCATGTGGAACCCCGCGTATGATCAACCGTGTGAACGGGAGACGTGTTCAAATATGTCTCAGTTTTCCTCCCCTGGTACTCGGGTGCAACATTCCAGACCCTTTACTAACACTCTCCCGACTTGGAGAGTCAGCGCCTTTAACCTCCTGTTTGGCCCAGTTTGCAATTTCTGCGGAAGATGAACAGGAATAGGGAGAACCAATGAGAGACTAGCTGGAGGTGTCTGGACGGGCAAATTTAACTCTCATTTCCCACCAGGAAGAGGAAATAACCAAAGGCTCAGCGTGCCGTGCCGGAACCAGATTAGGGCCTGAAGCCATCCTGCGGTGTTGCGGCCAGCTCAAAAGAAAGCGAGTTGAAGAAAGAAGCTCAGGGTCTCTGTAATTCACAAACCTGCATAGTTATAAATGACAGCTATCGTCCAAAAATATACTGAAGTAAGACTGCCAAGAGGACTTGAACGCGGGGCAGAATTGCAGGATACCGATTTCAGGAGGTAGACTGGAATTGCATTGAAAGCATAGGAAAAGAGGCAGAACGTCCACAATGATGCACTGTGCCAAAAGGGCGTATGCGTTTTTTCCTGAATATATTCAGGAAAAAACGCATACGCCCTTTTTGGCCAACCAAGCAAGCTTGCGAAGGAAATCTGCACTACAATGAAGTCTCACTTCCCCCCGGTCAAAAGGGCCATCTGAAAAAAGTGTAAAACCCAGAAATGCAGGACAGGCCATGGAGAACTGGGAGCCTTGTTATGCTGATGGGCGGGATGTAAATTGCCAACAGACACTCGGGAGATGTGTATGGTGTTTCCTGAAACATCTAAAAAACAAAGCAACAGAGGCTAGGGCACTTCCACTTATGGTCCTATAGCTTAGGGAAATTAATATCAAAAAGACACAGCAACCCCAAAATTTGGGATGGCTCTTTTTACAGAAATCTCTTCTACGGCACAAGTTAAATATCCCAGAGAGCAAATAATGGATAAAGAAGTTGCGGTACTTATGTACAACAGAATACCACTCAGCAATGAAATCTATGTCACCAGGCCCGTACCAGCATAATGAGTGCATTGAGGCACGATGATTCTAAGTGAAATAAGTCACACAGAAAAAGAAACATCATAAGGTATCACTAATACACAGAATGTGAACTTGGCTACACATGAACTGAATTACAAAACAGAACAGGGTCTCAAGTTTAGAAAACCAACTTATGCCTGCTTAAGGGGGAAGGTGAGTTGGGGTGCTGCATAAAAGCAGAGTTTGAAATTAGCACAGATACCGTTCCATAAGCCAAATATGTAATAGACAAGAGCTACCCCTTGCCCAACGAAATGGATTCAACAATGAGGTATCACCTCACACCTGGTAGAATAGGCATCATTGAAAATCTACAAACAAAAAATGCTGGAAAGGGTGTGGAGAAAAGGAACCCTCTTCCACTATTGTTGGGAATATAAATTGATACAGTCATTATGGAGAACAATATGGAATTTCTTAAGAAACTAACAATAGAATTACCATATGATACAGCAATCCCAGTACTGGACATATACCCAGACAAAACCATAAATCAAAAAGAGTCATTCACCGCAATGTTCATTGCATCACTATTTACAATATCGAGGTAATGGAAGCAACCTAAATGCCCACAGACAGACGAATGCATAAAGCTGTGGTACATATATAAAATGGAATATTACTCAGCCATGAAAAGGAATGAAATTGGGTCATTTGTAGAGACGTCGATGGATCTAGAGACTGTCATACAGAGTGAAGTAAGTCAGAAAGAGAAAAACAAATCTTGTATATTCATGCATATATGTGGAACCTAGAAAAACTGTACAGATGAACCATTTTGCAAGGCATAAGTAGAGCAACAGATGTAGACAACAAACGTATGGACAACAAGGGGGGAAAGCTGTTGGGGGGGTGGTGGTGGGAGGAGTTGAGAGACTGGGATTGGCATGTATACATTTATATGTATAAAATAGATAACCAATAAGAACCTGCTGTATAAAAATATAAAATAAAATTCAAAATTAAAAAGAAGTAAAATTTAAAAAATAAAACAGAAAAAACAATTATTCCCTGCACATACATGTATTTATATGAATAAATTATTTCCATGCTTATATCTGTAAATACAAAAAAGAGGAATAAAATCTACCTTGAACCAAAAACGAAAAAGAGAAAAAAAACACAGAACCCACCAGTTACACAGAGGAAAACCGTATCAGGGCACTTGCTCCAGTTGTAAACAATTCTGAAGTTGGTCAGTGGTGGGGAATCGTCTCCCATTCAGCCAGCAGCCCCCACGCAACAAGCGTCCTCATTGCAAAGCTGGGGCACCGTGCCGAGGCATCTGTGAGTAAACGTGAGCTGAGCCCCAGGCCAGTTGCTGCTGAACTATTCCCACCCGTCCCAGGTAAAACACCTGAATATATACAAGGACTTGAAAGCCTAGAGGAAGGGCCATAGAGCCACACGAGTGACAGCATGCCGGCCGACTTGGTGCCTGCAGGCCAGCCAGGATGGTCCTGGCCCTGGGTGCTCTTCTGGAAGATTTCCATTTCCCTGCCTGAGATACCCGTCCTGTCCCTGCCCCCACTGCTTTTTTCCTTCCTCACCTCTGCCCAGGGAGAAATTCCAGCAGCAGGTATGGGTGACACATCCTCTTCTTTAGCAGGTGGCAGCCTGGCAACTGCTGCAGAAAGTCCAGCAGAGCCCCACTCACACTGGGCCACCCACAAAGCCGTGGCCTCTCACTCCCTCCCACCAGCCCAGCCCCGAGACTGCTGACAGGGCAGAGAAAATGGCGTCAGGCACGGCTGCAGGGGCTCTTGCTGCCTGGAGTGGTATTTATATTGATCTCAACTCAGGCACACCTGGGGAGGGCTGGCCGGCACGGTAAGGCTGCCCAGGTCAGCCAATCATCACCCCTCAGGGGCTCACAGTTGCAGAAAATGGAACTTGCTGAACCGGCCAGGTCCAAGGAACAGGTGTGGGCTCCTGAGAGTCAGGATAGACAAGGGGCTGCAGCTTTGGCTTGTTTTCTAATCATTTTATCTGGCCCATGAGTGGGAGACAACTTCAAGAAAACCCTCTCCTAATGAGAGGAACCCAGGAGTCAGGCAGAGGAGGGGTGGGTGGTGGTTGGAGACAGAGGCCTGGTGCCCCGGGTGCAGTGGAAGTCTCTGGAAGACCAGGTGGAGGGAGGCCTCACGGAGTGATGCCCAGGGTCACAGACCTGTCGCAGCTGCTGTTTGTTAGTTCAAGTCCTGCTCTGAGGTGCTCTGTGTCAGCTCTGAGCGACAGGTGAGCTGGGGGTGCTCTGCAATGAGGGCTATGTGCACGGTTCCTGTGTGCCCAGCCCTGCCACGGTACCTGCAAGGGTAGCTCTGTATCCTGGGAGGGGCCTGACCACGAGAGCCCCGTGGGCTGGGGTGGGGGTGGGGTACCTGCCCAGGTGAGCTCCATATTCTGGGATTGGTCTGACCATGAGAGCCCCATGGGCTGCTGGGGACCTGGTAAAGGATGTCAGGACAGTCAGTGAAGCCACCGAGGATATACCTCCAGTTGCTCCTAATTCCTACACCCTGCTGGTCATTCTACCAACCACCAGGACATGGTATTCTGTATTAGTCTTCAATGATGCCTTCTTTTGTATTCCATTAGTCCCAGAGTCACAAGAAATTTTGGCTTGTGAGTGGCAGGACTCCACATACAACTAAAACAATACTTCCGGGCCGTCTGGCCCCAAGGGTGCAAAAATTCCCACACCATCTTTGGGGAAAGCTTAGCTAAAGACCTAAAAGTTCTACCTCTGGAAAAGGAAACCCTCCTTCAATATGCAGACGACATTCTGATCACCAGCCCTACTAAGGAGGCCTCTGAACTACCAAGCCAATAAAGGATAGAAGTTGTCCAAGAAAAAGCTCAAATATCACAGACTGCGGTGACCTGCCTGGGCTTCATTCTCACAGAAGGTCAGAGAAGCCCATCCCAGGAAAGGGAAGAAACCATTTTCAGCCTTACCCCTTTCTAAAACTAGAAGACAGCTTAGGGGTTCCTGGGGAGGCCAGGGTTTGCTGCTTCTGGATCCCTAGCTACAGTCTACTAGCTGGGCCTCTATATGAAACACTGAAAGGAAAAGATGATGATCCTTTTGAATAGAATCCAGAAGTGGCCTTTCAAGAATGGAAAGAGCAGTCAATTCAGACCCTTGCCCTGGAACTCCCTAATTTAGCTAAACCCTTTGACCTTTACATTCCCGGTGAAAGGTGAATCGCCATTGGAGAATTAGTGCAAAAACTGGGACCACTTGAAATGGAACAATGCAAGAATGCCATCCAGGTAGGATAAACTACGGTCACTAAGGGGCTTGGCCCACTGCCACATCTGGCCAAGATACTGGCGGTATCTAAAAACCTGGAAATCAGCAGCCCAAAAGGCCACCTCCCTCCTAAGGGAAAAGGACCCCACGTGGTGATCCTAACCACCAACCATGCCCTGAAGTTGCAGGGTTCGCTCCGTGGGCACACCGACCTCGAGTGAGGAGGCCCTCCAACTCCAACATCCAGAGAGATAACCGGGGGCAACAGGGCACCATGACGACTCGTGTGAACATCACTTGACCTGGAGTTTCTCTCATAAAACAACAAGAGTGTGTCCCAAAAGAGTAGACTACTGCTTGCAGGACTTACTGCACCCAGAGGGGAGCTAATAATCTTGGCGGGGGAACAGTATACCACACTGTCACCATAGAAAAGCCGACAGACACCGTGATGATGGTGGCCAATAAGACCGGCTGGACTCCTGTTTACTTCAAAAGGCTGTTGACTCAGTAACCATCATGGTCCTTGATCACCACTGACCCTGGACTGTCTGGGAGTTGAGCGGGCAGGGCTCTGACACCTGGTGCTGTTTGTACGTTAATTCAGGGGCCTAACTGAAGAAAGCGCAGACTACTGGTCAGAGCATCTAGGCTGGCAGAGACGGTCAGCCTAAGGTGGCCGAACAAATGTGGGGCGGGGTGAAACCGGCCCCCACAGCGTCTCTGCACATCTCTTTCCTGGACCCTTAAAGGTCATTAGAATCTATAACACTTCCAATGCTGGTGCTCAGGTGGACGAGCAGGGAGGCAGGGGTCCTGGGGACAATCAACGTCACCGGGAGGCTGCTGGGGAGAAGCTCTGACCCTCGCCCCAGGGTATGAGGGCTCCCAACTCAGCACTCAGCAGTTACAGAAGAAGGGTCTGCACCCTCAGCACTCCAAGAATGAGGAATGGGACAAAAGGCAGAGGAGGGGTTTGTCCCCAGCAAAGCCCATTAAAAATCCCTGGGAGATAAAAATAGAATCTGGGCAATAAAGTCAAGTCTAACCTTTTTTATCCTTTGTGCTTTGTCTAATTTCACGTGCTCCTAGGGTCCCGCATGCAGAGGTTCCACACCCGGCACTTCAGACCAGATTTCCTAGTGCAGAATGGCTGGGTCGACACCTCAGCTCCTGGGGCCCAGTGCAGACTCCACGATATAGAGCCTGAGCTACAGCCAACCCAGCCCTCGAGAGCTCCGCCGCCTCCCTCCCTCCCACTGACTCTGACAGGATCTCTACACAGCAGCCCAGCCCACAGCCCACGGGGTAGTGCATGCTCTCACCTCTCCATTCTCTGATCAAAATATAAAGTTTCCTTTGCTTGTGAACCAAACTCAGTCTCGATCTGTTGGCCCCAATGACACTGGGCAGGGGGACACTTGTTGGGGTCCACTCTGGAGGATCAGTAACAGAAATTGAGACTATTGTAACCTCAATGAACAGATGTGTGAGCCAAACTGTAGTTAACATAGAACAGTGTATAAGGCTCGGGTAAAATAAGATGTTTTTAACACTTCCATTTGATATTTCCATCACTTTTTATAAGCAAGTTCAGTGAAAAGGTTTGTCTTATTTGTCAGGTCAATATTAGAGAAACGAAGTGATTTCTTTCCAAGGATGTACAGCTAATAATCTTGGTTAAACCTTCAATCTTGTTTTAAATGCTTTTCCATTGAAAATGATACCTCTCTTTCAGCTCCCCCATTTCTGAGAAGTATAAAATCTTATAATTTATTATTACCAAAGGGGAAAGGTGGGAGGAGGGATAAATTAACAGTTTGGAATGAACACATACACACTGCTATGTATAAAATAGATCATCAACAAGGAACTACTGTATAGCACAGGGAACTACACTCAACATTTTGCAATAACCTATAAGGGGAAATAATCTGAAAAAGAATAGATATTTTTATTGACATCATCTATCAATGACAGTTAAAGTGTAGCCTAAGGGAAGCTGGTGGTGAGTGCTTCTGACCCTGAAGACTTCAATCATCTAAAGTTTGGACTCTGCCTACTCCCCAAGGCCCTTAATGAACATATGTGTAGCCGTAGCTTAAAAACTTCCCCAGTTTGGGTTTCGGGGAGACACTGATTTTGAAAAAGCCCTGGTGTTCTCCTTACATGAATGGGACTCTTCCTACTGCTAAAACATGTCTGTCACACCCAGAGGATGGTATACCGTCTGATCGGGAAGAGTTTGGAAAAGGCATCTCATCTCCTCATCTCCTGGTGCTCGGGTTCACCCCTCCAGCATCTTTACTAACAGTCTCCCCACTTGGAGATGTCAGCACTGTCAACATCCTGTTGCGTACAGTTTGGAATTTGTCCAGAGGATGAAGCGGAAGGATGAGGAACAATGAGAGACAAGTCCTAGGTGTTCAGACAGGCACATGTCACTCTAATTTCCAATCAGGAAGACGAATTGACCAAAGGCTAGGGTTGCCCATGGAAACAGTATAGGGCTTGAGGAAATCCCGCTGCTTTGTGGCCAGTTCCCATAAACACGAGTTGAACAATGGAACTCAGGGGCAGTAAAATTCACAAAACTGCAGAGTTGAAAATATCCATCACTGAAAAATGTCTTGAGGAAAGTCAGAGAAAAGGACTTGTAAGCAAGGGAGAATGGCAGGAAAGGGATTTGAGGAGGTAGAAAGGACTCGCCATTAAGCACAAGAAAAGGAGCTGAACATTGCCAACATTGCAGTTGGCCAAAAAGGGTGTATGCGTTCTTTTCTGTATATATTCAAGAAAAGGGCATACACTTTTTTAGCCAACCAAACAGGTGGGCACTGGAAGTCAATACTACAAAAGATATCACTTCGCATCAGTCAGAAGAGCCATCCTCATAAAGCGTAAACAACAGAAATGCAGGACAGGGCAACGAGAAGAGGGAGCCCTGTGAGACTTATAGTGGAAATGTATATTGCCAACGGCCATTCTGGAGAAGTGTATTGTGTTTACTAAAGCATCTAAAAAATGAGCTACAGAGCATAGGGCACTTGCACTCATGGGCGTATATCTTGGGAAAAACAAAAATCGAGAGGACACAGGCACCCCAATGTTTACCCCCTCTCTGTTTAAAAGATCCTCGACTAGGATATAACTTAAATGTCTCTGGAGGGAAAAAATGGATAGAGATGTGGTACTTAGGTAGAGTGGAATATTATTCAGCCTGGAAATCAATGAAATATGGCCAGTTGTAACGACTCCGGAGGAGTTACGTATGATCATTCTAAGTGACAGAATTCAAAAAGAAAAAGACACATATCATAAGATATCACTTAAAGGTGGAATCCAAAATGGCTACACATGAAATAAATTACAAAACAAAAACATAGTCAAATATGTAGAAAACACGCATAAGGCTGCTAAACGGGAAAGGTGGGGAGGGGTGAGGCATCATCCAGGAGGTTGAAATTAGCAAAGATACCATTCCAAATACCAAACTGATAATCAACAAGGCCTACACGGTAGCTAAAAGAACTGCACTCAGCACACTCAAGTCACCGGAAAAGAATATATACGACTGGTAAGAATCTGAAAAAGAATTTATTGATGTCTCTCTGTACGCGAATCAAGTGGATGTACAGCAGCAAGAAACAGAGCTTTGAAAATCAGCTGTAACCAATATAGTAATAAATTGAAAAAAATAAACGACAGAGAGACAGAGAAAACCTCTTACAACTTTTCCTCAGGGACGGTGATGCAACATGGATTGAACACATCTAGACCCACAGCAGGATGAGACATAAGGCTGGAAACTGTTTGCGCTAAGAGAAATGTGAGGTTGGGTGAGGAAATGCACACCCTTTAAAGTAATACTACCTGGTACCCATTCAATGGGTCCCAAATCTGCAGGTTCAAGGGATCTTCCTACAGCTAAAACATGCATGGAAAACCCAGAGGACTGTACACCATGTGATCGGGAGATGTGTCTAAAATGCACCTCATTTATCCTCTCCTGGTGCTCCTGTTCACCATTCCAGCCACGCTACTTAGAATCTCCCCACTTGGAGAATCAGCACATTTAAACTTCTGTTTCACACATTTTGCAAATTGTGAGGAGGATGAACGGGAAGAGGGGGAACCAATGAGAGAAGAGTTGTAGGGGTTTGGACGGGCACATATCACTCTAATTTCCCATTAAGAATAAGAATTAAAGAAAGGCTCAGCCTGCCTCGCCGGAGCCAAAATAGGGCCTGAAGCAATCCTGCGGGTTTGAGGCCAGCTCACAAAAGAGCAACTTAAAAAATGGAGCTCAGGGTCACTGCAATTCACAAACCTGCAGAGTTATAAATGAAAACTAACGTCCAAAAATATGTTGAGGTAAGGCAAAGAAGAGGATCTGAATGCAAGACAGAATTGCAAGAAACAGATTTCAAGAGATAGATTAGACTCGTCTTTAACGCACATGAAAAGCGGCAGAATTTCGACAATGATGCAGTTGGCCCAAAAGGGCGTATGCGTTTTTTCCTGATTATATCCAGGAAAAAACGCATACGCACTTTATGGGCAACGAAGCAAGCAAGCAATGCAAATGTGCACAACAAAGAAGTCTCACTTCCCACCGGTCAAAAGGGCCATCCTAAAAAATTGTAAAAACCAGAAATGCAGGACAGGCCATGGAGAACAGGGAGCCTTTATACGCTGATGGGCAGTGTGTGAACTGCCGAGAGCCACTCTGGAGAAGTGTATGGTGGTTCCTAAATCATCTAAAAAACAGAGCTACAGAGCATAGGACTCTTCCAATCATGGGAGTATATCTAGGGAAGTCTAAAAATCAACAAGACACAAGCACACCACAGTTTAGGGCTACTCTGTTTACAAGAACCTCAACTTCAGTACACCTTAAATATCCCAGGAAAGAGAACAATGGATAAAGAAGATGTGGTACTTATGTACAATGGAATATCTCTTCACCATGAAATCAATGTAATAAGGCTAGTAGAAGGATAAAGAGTGGATTTAGGTCCGATAATACTACTTGAAATAAGTCAAACAGAAAAAGAAACATATCATAAGATATCACTTATAGAGGGAGGGTAAATATGGCTGCACAAGAAATGAATTACAGAACAGAACAGTGTCTCACATTTAGAAAACACACTTATGTCAGCTTAAGGGGAAAGGAGAGGTGGGGTGATGCATAAAACCAGAGTTTGAAATTAGCACAGATACCGTTCAATAAACCAAATAGGTATTAGACAAGATCTACACCTTGCTCAATGAACAGGCCTCAACACACCCTATACACCGCAGAGAAATATATCTGAGGAATAAGAATCTTAAAACCCATGTATTGATATATCTCCATAAGGGAATCAAGTGTGTGCAGAGCGGCACAAACACAGCAGTGAAAAGGAGCTAAACCCCATTATAGAAATAAATTTTAAAAACAAAACGCTGAAACAATGAAAGAGAGAAAAATTCTTACAAAATTCGCTCAGGGGCTGTGATGCAACCTGGATTGACCACATATAAACCCACAGCTGGATAAGACATAAGGCTGGACACTTGGGGCTGACAGGATTGGTGAGCTTTGGTGAGCAACTGCCGAAAGTTTAATGCAATACTTCATGCTACTCAGTCCAAGGGTCCCAACACTCCAGGTTGAAGGGAATCTTCCTACAGCTAAACCATGCTTGGGAAACCCAGCGACTGGTATACCATATGATCGGGAAAGGTTTCTAAAACGCACCTCATTTTTCCTCTCCTGGGGCTCCGGATCGACATTCCAGCCGCTTTACTAACAACATCCCCACATGGAGTCAATGCCTTTAAGTTCTGGTATCGCACAGTCTGCAGTTAGTGCAGAGGATGAATGGGAATAGGGGGAACCAGTGAGAAACTAGCTGTAGCGGTTTCAATGGGCACATGTCACTCTAATATCACATCAGTAAGAAGAATTAACCAAAGGCACAGCAGGTGCCCCAGAAGAAAAATAGGGCTTCAAGGAATCCTGTGGTTATGGGGCAATACCACAAAAATAAGAGCTAAAAAATGGAGCTAAGGGCCACTGCAATTCAAAAACCTGCAGAGTTATAAAGGCCAACTATTTTTAAAAAATATATTGAGGTAACGCTATGAAGAGGCATTGAAAGCAAGGCAGAATTGCAGGAAACCGATTTCAGGAGGTAGACTGGAATTGTATTGAAAGCATATGAAGAGAGTCAGAAACTCGACAATGATGCACTTGGCCAAAAAGGGCGTATGCGTTTTTTCCTGAATATATTCAGGAAAAAACGCATACGCCCTTTTTGGCCAACCAAGCAAGCTTGCAAAGGAAATCTGCACTACAATGAAGTCTCATTTCCACCTGGTCAAAAGGGCCATCTGAAAAAAGTGTAAAATCCATAAAGGCACGACAGGCCATGGAGAACTGGGAGCCTTCTTATGCTGATGGGCGGGATGTAAATTGCCAACAGACACTCCGGAGAAGTGTATGGTGTTTCCTGAAACATCTAAAAAACAAAGCAACAGAACCTAGGGCACTTCCACTTATGGTCCTATAGCTTAGGGAAATTAAAATCAAAAAGACACAGCCACCCCAAAGTTTGAGACGGCTCTGTTTACAAGAACCTCGTTTACAGTACAAGTTCAATATCGCAGAAAGTGAAAAATGGATAAAGAACTTGTGGTACTTACGTACAATGCAATATCACTCAGCAATGAAATCTATGTCATCAGGCCCGTAGCAGCACAATGAGTGGATTCAGGTATGATGATTCGAACTGAAATAAGTCACACAGAAAAGAAACATCATAAGGTATCACTAATACACAGAATGTGAACTTGGCTACACATGAACTGAATTACAAAACAGAACAGTGTCTCAAGTTTAGAAAACCAACTTATGCTTGCTTAAGGGGGAAGGTGAGTTGGGGTGCTGCATAAAACCAGAGATTGAAATGAGCACAGATAAAGTTCCTTAAGCCAAATATGGAATAGACAAGAGCTACTCCTTGCTCAACGAAATGGACGCAATACCCCATATTAAACGCCTAAGAATGTACCTGACTAGTAAGTATCTTAAAACCTATGGATTGCTATGTCTCCAAAAGAGAATCAAGCATGTGTACAGGGGCATAAACGCAGCAGTGATAGGATTGGAGAGGTTCGGTGAGCAAATGAAGACCCTTTGAAGTCATATTTCATGGTACCCATTACACGGGTCACAACTCTCGAGGTTTAAGGTATTCTTCCTTCAGCTAAAACATGCATGTGGAACCCAGAGTATGATCAACCGTGTGAACGGGAGACATGTTCAAATATGTCTCAGTTTTCCTCCCCTGGTACTCGGGTGCAACATTCCAGACGCTTTACTAACACTCTCCCCACTTGGAGAGTCAGCACCTTTAACCTCCTGTTTGGCCCCGTTTGCAATTTCTGCGGAAGATGAACAGGAATAGGGAGAACCAATGAGAGACTAGCTGGAGGTGTCTGGACGGGCAAATTTAACTCTCATTTCCCACCAGGAAGAGGAAATAAACAAAGGCTCAGCATGCCGTGCCGGAACCAGATTAGGGCCTGAAGCCTTCCAGCGGTGTTGCAGCCAGCTCACAAGAACACGAGTTGAAGAAAGGAGCTCAGGGGCACTGTAACTCACAAACCTGCAGAGTTATAAATGACAGCTATCGTCCAAAAATAGACTGAAGTAAGGCTGCCAAGAGGACTTGAAAGCGGGGCAGAATTGCAGGAAACCGATTTCAGGAGGTAGACTGGAATTGCATTGAAAGCATAGGAAAAGAGGCAGAACGTCCACAATGATGCACTTGGCCAAAAAGGGCGTATGCGTTTTTTCCTGAATATATTCAGGAAAAAACGCATACGTCCTTTTTGGCCAACCAAGCAAGCTTGCAAAGGAAATCTGCACTACAATGAAGTCTCACTTCCCCCCGGTCAAAAGGGCCATCTGAAAAAAGTGTAAAATCCAGAAAGGCAGGACAGGCCATGGAGAACTGGGAGCCTTGTTTTGCTGATGGGCGGGATGTAAATTGCCAACAGACACTCGGGAGAAGTGTATGGTGTTTCCTGAAGCATCTAAAAAACAAAGCAACAGAGCCTAGGGCACTTCCACTTATGGTCCTATAGCTTAGGGAAATTAAAATCAAAAAGACACAGCCACCCCAAAGTTTGGGACGGCTCTGTTTACAAGAACCTCGTTTACAGTACAAGTTCAACATCGCAGAAAGTGAAAAATGGATAAAGAAGTTGTGGTATTTACTTACAAAGCAATATCACTCAGCAATGAAATCTATGTCATCAGGCCCTTAGCAGCACAATGAGTGGATTCAGGTATGATGATTCTAACTGAAATAAGTCACACAGAAAAGAAACATCATAAGGTATCACTAATACACAGAATGTGAACTTGGCTACACATGAACTGAATTACAAAACAGAACAGTGTCTCAAGTTTAGAAAACCAACTTATGCTTGCTTAAGGGGGAAGGTGAGTTGGGGTGCTGCATAAAACCAGAGATTGAAATGAGCACAGATAAAGTTCCTTAAGCCAAATATGGAATAGACAAGAGCTACTCCTTGCTCAACGAAATGGACGCAATACCCCATATTAAACGCCTAAGAATGTACCTGACTAGTAAGTATCTTAAAACCTATGGATTGCTATGTCTCCAAAAGAGAATCAAGCATGTGTACAGGGGCATAAACGCAGCAGTGATAGGATTGGAGAGGTTCGGTGAGCAAATGAAGACCCTTTGAAGTCATATTGCATGGTACCCATTACACGGGTCACAACTCTCCAGGTTTAAGGTATTCTTCCTTCAGCTAAAACATGCATGTGGAACCCAGAGTATGATCAACCGTGTGAACGGGAGACATGTTCAAATATGTCTCAGTTTTCCTCCCCTGGTACTCGGGTGCAACATTCCAGACGCTTTACTAACACTCTCCCCACTTGGAGAGTCAGCACCTTTAACCTCCTGTTTGGCCCCGTTTGCAATTTCTGCGGAAGATGAACAGGAATAGGGAGAACCAATGAGAGACTAGCTGGAGGTGTCTGGACGGGCAAATTTAACTCTCATTTCCCACCAGGAAGAGGAAATAAACAAAGGCTCAGCATGCCGTGCCGGAACCAGATTAGGGCCTGAAGCCTTCCAGCGGTGTTGCAGCCAGCTCACAAGAAAACGAGTTGAAGAAAGGAGCTCAGGGGCACTGTAACTCACAAACCTGCAGAGTTATAAATGACAGCTATCGTCCAAAAATAGACTGAAGTAAGGCTGCCAAGAGGACTTGAAAGCGGGGCAGAATTGCAGGAAACCGATTTCAGGAGGTAGACTGGAATTGCATTGAAAGCATAGGAAAAGAGGCAGAACGTCCACAATGATGCACTTGGCCAAAAAGGGCGTATGCGTTTTTTCCTGAATATATTCAGGAAAAAACGCATACGCCCTTTTTGGCCAACCAAGCAAGCTTGCAAAGGAAATCTGCACTACAATGAAGTCTCACTTCCCCCCGGTCAAAAGGGCCATCTGAAAAAAGTGTAAAATCCAGAAAGGCAGGACAGGCCATGGAGAAATGGGAGCCTTGTTTTGCTGATGGGCGGGATGTAAATTGCCAACAGACACTCGGGAGAAGTGTATGGTGTTTCCTGAAACATCGAAAAAACAAAGCAACAGAGCCTAGGGCACTTCCACTTATGGTCCTATAGCTTAGGGAAATTAAAATCAAAAAGACACAGCCACCCCAAAGTTTGGGACGGCTCTGTTTACAAGAACCTCGTTTACAGTACAAGTTCAAAATCGCAGAAAGTGAAAAATGGATAAAGAAGTTGTGGTATTTACTTACAAAGCAATATCACTCAGCAATGAAATCTATGTCATCAGGCCCTTAGCAGCACAATGAGTGGATTCAGGTATGATGATTCTAACTGAAATAAGTCACACAGAAAAAGAAACATCATAAGATATCAGTAATACACGGAATGTAAACTTCGCTACACAGGAACTGAATTACAGAACAGAACAGGGTCTCAAATTTAGAAAACCAACTTATGCTTGCTTAAGGGGAAAGGTGAGTTGGGGTGCTGCATAAAACCAGAGATTGAAATGAGCACAGATAAAGTTCCTTAAGCCAAATATGGAATAGACAAGAGCTAGTCCTTGCTCAACGAAATGGACTCAACAACGCATATTAAACGCCTAAGAATGTACCTGACTAGTAAGTATCTTAAAACCTATGGATTGGTATGTCTCCGAAAGAGAATCAAGCATGTGTAAGGGGCATAAACGCAGCAGTGATAGGATTGGAGAGGTTCGGTGAGCAAATGAAGACCCTTTGAAGTCATATTGCATGGTACCTATTACACGGGTCTTAACTCTCCAGGTTTAAGGTATTATTCCTTCAGCTAAAACATGCATGTGGAACCCAAGTATGATCAACCATGTGAACGGGAGACGTGTTCAAATATGTCTCAGTTTTCCCCCCCTGGTACTCGGGTGCAACATTCCAGACGCTTTACTAACACACTCCCGTCTTGGAGAGTCAGTCCCTTTAACCTCCTGTTTGGCCCAGTTTGCAATTTCTGCGAAAGATGAACAGGAATAGCGAGAAACAATGAGAGGCTAGCTGGAGGTGTCTGGACGGGCAAATTTAACTCTCATTTCCCACCAGGAAGAGGAATTAACCAAAGGCTCAGCGTACCGTGCCGGAACCAGATTAGGGCCTGAAGGCATCCTGCGGTGTTGCGGCCAGCTCACAAGAAAGCGAGTTGAAGAAAGGAGCTCAGGGGCACTGTAATTCACAAACCTGCAGAGTTATAAATGACAGCTATCGCCCAAAAATAGACTGAAGTAAGGCTGCCAAGAGGACTTGAAAGCGGGGCAGAATTGCAGGAAACCGATTTCAGGAGGTAGACTGGAATTGCATTGAAAGCATAGGAAAAGAGGCAGAACGTCCACAATGATGCACTTGGCCAAAAAGGGCGTATGCGTTTTTTGCTGAATATATTCAGGAAAAAACGCATACGCCCTTTTTGGCCAACCAAGCAAGCTTGCAAAGGAAATCTGCACTACAATGAAGTCTCACTTCCCCCCGGTCAAAAGGGCCATCTGAAAAAAGTGTAAAATCCAGAAAGGCGGGACAGGCCATGGAGAACTGGGAGCCTTGTTATGCTGATGGGCGGGATGTAAATTGCCAACAGACACTCGGGAGAAGTGTATGGTGTTTCCTGAAACATCTAAAAGACAAAGCAACAGAGCCTAGGGCACTTCCACTTATGGTCCTATAGCTTAGGGAAATTAAAATCAGAAAGACACAGCCACCCCAATGTTTGGGACGCCTCTGTTTATAAGAACCTCGTTCACAGTACAAGTTCAACATCGCAGAAAGTGAAAAATGGATAAAGAAGTTGTGGTATTTACTTACAAAGCAATATCACTCAGCAATGAAATCTATGTCATCAGGCCCTTAGAAGCACAATGAGTGGGTTCAGGTATGATGATTCTAACTGAAATAAGTCACACAGAAAAAGAAACATCATAAGATATCAGTAATACACGGAATGTAAAGTTGGCTACACAGGAACTGAATTACAGAACAGAACAGGGTTTCAAATTTAGAAAACCAACTTATGCTTGCTTAAGGGGCAAGGTGAGTTGGGGTGCTGCATAAAACCAGAGATTGAAATGAGCACAGATAAAGTTCCTTAAGTCAAATATGGAATAGACAAGAGCTACTCCTTGCTCAACGAAATGGACTCAACACCGCATATTAAACGCGTAAGAATGTACCTGACTAGTAAGTATCGTAAAACCTATGGATTGCTATGTCTCCAAAAGAGAATCAAGCATGTGTACAGGGGCATAAACGCAGCAGTGATAGGATTGGAGAGGTTCGGTGAGCAAATGAAGACCCTTTGAAGTCATATTGCATGGTACCCATTACACGGGTCTCAACTCTTCATGTTTAAGGTATTCTTCCTTCAGCTAAAACATGCATGTGGAACCCGAGTATGATCAACCATGTGAACGGGTGACGTGTTCAAATATGTCTCAGTTTTCCTCCCCTGGTACTCGGGTGCAACATTCCAGACGCTTTACTAACACTCTCCCGACTTGGAGAGTCAGCGCCTTTAACCTCCTGTTTGGCCCAGTTTGCAATTTCTGCGGAAGATGAACAGGAATAGCGAGAACCAATGAGAGGCTAGCTGGAGGTGTCTGGACGGGCAAATTTAACTCTCATTTCCCACCAGGAAGTGGAAATATCCAAAGGCTCAGTGTGCCGTGCCGGAACCAGATTAGGGCCTGAAGCCATCCTGCGGTGTTGCGGCCAGCTCAAAAGAAAGCGAGTTGAAGAAAGGAGCTCAGGGGCACTGTAATTCACAAACCTGCAGAGTTATAAATGACAGCTATCGTCCAAAAATAGACTGAAGTAAGGCTGCCAAGAGGACTTGAAAGCGGGGCAGAATTGCAGGAAACCGATTTCAGGAGGTAGACTGGAATTGCATTGAAAGCATAGGAAAAGAGGCAGAACGTCCACAATGATGCACTTGGCCAAAAAGGGCGTATGCGTTTTTTCCTGAATATATTCAGGAAAAAACGCATACGCCCTTTTTGGCCAACCAAGCAAGCTTGCAAAGGAAATCTGCACTACAATGAAGTCTCACTTCCCCCCGGTCAAAAGGGCCATCTGAAAAAAGTGTAAAATCCAGAAAGGCAGGACAGGCCATGGAGAACTGGGAGCCTTGTTATGCTGATGGGCGGGATGTAAATTGCCAACAGACACTCAGGAGAAGTGTATGGTGTTTCCTGAAACATCTAAAAAACAAAGCAACAGAGCCTAGGGCACTTCCACTTATGGTCCTATAGCTTAGGGAAATTAATATCAAAAAGACACAGCAACCCCAAAATTTGGGACGGCTCTTTTTACAGGAATCTCTTCTACGGCACAAGTTAAATATCCCAGAGAGCAAATAATGGATAAAGAAGTTGCGGTACTTCTGTACAACAGAATACCACTCAGCAATGAAATCTATGTCACCAGGCCCGTACCAGCATAATGAGTGGATTGAGGCACGATGATTCTAAGTGAAATAAGTCACACAGAAAAAGAAACATCATAAGGTATCACTAATACACGGAATGTGAACTTGGCTACACATGAACTGAATTACAAAACAGAACAGGGTCTCAAGTTTAGAAAACCAACTTATGCCTGCTTAAGGGGGAAGGTGAGTTGGGGTGCTGCATAAAAGCAGAGTTTGAAATTAGCACAGATACCGTTCCATAAGCCAAATATGTAATAGACAAGAGCTACCCCTTGCTCAACGAAATGGATTCAACAATGAGGTATCACCTCACACCTGGTAGAATAGGCATCATTGAAAATCTACAAACAAAAAATGCTGGAAAGGGTGTGGAGAAAAGGAACCCTCTTCCACTATTGTTGGGAATATAAATTGATACAGTCATTATGGAGAACAATATGGAATTTCTTAAGAAACTAACAATAGAATTACCATATGATACAGCAATCCCAGTACTGGACATATACCCAGACAAAACCATAAATCAAAAAGAGTCATTCACCGCAATGTTCATTGCATCACTACAATATCGAGGTAATGGAAGCAACCTAAATGCCCACAGAGAGACGAATGCATAAAGCTGTGGTACATATATAAAATGGAATATTACTAAGCCATGAAAAGGAATGAAATTGGGTCATTTGTAGAGACGTCGATGGATCTAGAGACTGTCATACAGAGTGAAGTAAGTCAGAAAGAGAAAAACAAATCTTGTATATTCATGCATATATGTGGAACCTAGAAAAACTGTACAGATTAACCATTTTGCAAGGCATAAATAGAGCAACAGATGTAGACAACAAACGTATGGACAACAAGGGGGGAAAGCTGTTGGGGGGGTGGTGGTGGGAGGAGTTGAGAGACTGGGATTGGCATGTATACATTTATATGTATAAAATAGATAACCAATAAGAACCTGCTGTATAAAAATATAAAATAAAATTCAAAATTAAAAAGAAGTAAAATTTAAAAAATAAAACAGAAAAAACAATTATTCCCTGCACATACATGTATTTATATGAATAAATTATTTCCATGCTTATATCTGTAAATACAAAAAAGAGGAATAAAATCTACCTTGAACCAAAAACGAAAAAGAGAAAAAAAACACAGAACCCACCAGTTACACAGAGGAAAACCGTATCAGGGCACTTGCTCCAGTTGTAAACAATTCTGAAGTTGGTCAGTGGTGGGGAATCGTCTCCCATTCAGCCAGCAGCCCCCACGCAACAAGCATCCTCATTGCAAAGCTGGGGCACCGTGCCGAGGCATCTGTGAGTAAACGTGAGCTGAGCTCCAGGCCAGTTGCTGCTGAACTATTCCCACCCGTCCCAGGTAAAACACCTGAATATATACAAGGACTTGAAAGCCTAGAGGAAGGGCCATAGAGCCACACGAGTGACAGCATGCCGGCCGACTTGGTGCCTGCAGGCCAGCCAGGATGGTCCTGGCCCTGGGTGCTCTTCTGGAAGATTTCCATTTCCCTGCCTGAGATACCCGTCCTGTCCCTGCCCCCACTGCTTTTTTCCTTCCTCACCTCTGCCCAGGGAGAAATTCCAGCAGCAGGTATGGGTGACACATCCTCTTCTTTAGCAGGTGGCAGCCTGGCAACTGCTGCAGAAAGTCCAGCAGAGCCCCACTCACACTGGGCCACCCACAAAGCCGTGGCCTCTCACTCCCTCCCACCAGCCCAGCCCCGAGACTGCTGACAGGGCAGAGAAAATGGCGTCAGGCACGGCTGCAGGGGCTCTTGCTGCCTGGAGTGGTATTTATATTGATCTCAACTCAGGCACACCTGGGGAGGGCTGGCCGGCACGGTAAGGCTGCCCAGGTCAGCCAATCATCACCCCTCAGGGGCTCACAGTTGCAGAAAATGGAACTTGCTGAACCGGCCAGGTCCAAGGAACAGGTGTGGGCTCCTGAGAGTCAGGATAGACAAGGGGCTGCAGCTTTGGCTTGTTTTCTAATCATTTTATCTGGCCCATGAGTGGGAGACAACTTCAAGAAAACCCTCTCCTAATGAGAGGGACCCAGGAGTCAGGGAGAGGAGGGGTGGGTGGTGGTTGGAGACAGAGGCCTGGTGCCCCGGGTGCAGTGGAAGTCTCTGGAAGACCAGGTGGAGGGAGGCCTCACGGAGTGATGCCCAGGGTCACAGACCTGTCGCAGCTGCTGTTTGTTAGTTCAAGTCCTGCTCTGAGGTGCTCTGTGTCAGCTCTGAGCGACAGGTGAGCTGGGGGTGCTCTGCAATGAGGGCTATGTGCACGGTTCCTGTGTGCCCAGCCCTGCCACGGTACCTGCAAGGGTAGCTCTGTATCCTGGGAGGGGCCTGACCACGAGAGCCCCGTGGGCTGGGGTGGGGGTGGGGTACCTGCCCAGGTGAGCTCCATATTCTGGGATTGGTCTGACCACGAGAGCCCCATGGGCTGCTGGGGACCTGGTAAAGGATGTCAGGACAGTCAGTGAAGCCACCGAGGATATACCTCCAGTTGCTCCTAATTCCTACACCCTGCTGGTCATTCTACCAACCACCAGGACATGGTATTCTGTATTAGTCTTCAATGATGCCTTCTTTTGTATTCCATTAGTCCCAGAGTCACAAGAAATTTTGGCTTGTGAGTGGCAGGACTCAACATACAACTAAAACAATACTTCCGGGCCGTCTGGCCCCAAGGGTGCAAAAATTCCCACACCATCTTTGGGGAAAGCTTAGCTAAAGACCTAAAAGTTCTACCTCTGGAAAAGGAAACCCTCCTTCAATATGCAGACGACATTCTGATCACCAGCCCTACTAAGGAGGCCTCTGAACTACCAAGCCAATAAAGGATAGAAGTTGTCCAAGAAAAAGCTCAAATATCACAGACTGCGGTGACCTGCCTGGGCTTCATTCTCACAGAAGGTCAGAGAAGCCCATCCCAGGAAAGGGAAGAAACCATTTTCAGCCTTACCCCTTTCTAAAACTAGAAGACAGCTTAGGGGTTCCTGGGGAGGCCAGGGTTTGCTGCTTCTGGATCCCTAGCTACAGTCTACTAGCTGGGCCTCTATATGAAACACTGAAAGGAAAAGATGATGATCCTTTTGAATAGAATCCAGAAGTGGCCTTTCAAGAATGGAAAGAGCAGTCAATTCAGACCCTTGCCCTGGAACTCCCTAATTTAGCTAAACCCTTTGACCTTTACATTCCCGGTGAAAGGTGAATCGCCATTGGAGAATTAGTGCAAAAACTGGGACCACTTGAAATGGAACAATGCAAGAATGCCATCCAGGTAGGATAAACTACGGTCACTAAGGGGCTTGGCCCACTGCCACATCTGGCCAAGATACTGGCGGTATCTAAAAACCTGGAAATCAGCAGCCCAAAAGGCCACCTCCCTCCTAAGGGAAAAGGACCCCACGTGGTGATCCTAACCACCAACCATGCCCTGAAGTTGCAGGGTTCGCTCCGTGGGCACACCGACCTCGAGTGAGGAGGCCCTCCAACTCCAACATCCAGAGAGATAACCGGGGGCAACAGGGCACCATGACGACTCGTGTGAACATCACTTGACCTGGAGTTTCTCTCATAAAACAACAACAGTGTGTCCCAAAAGAGTAGACTACTGCTTGCAGGACTTACTGCACCCAGAGGGGAGCTAATAATCTTGGCGGGGGAACAGTATACCACACTGTCACCATAGAAAAGCCGACAGACACCGTGATGATGGTGGCCAATAAGACCGGCTGGACTCCTGTTTACTTCAAAAGGCTGTTGACTCAGTAGCCATCATGGTCCTTGGTCACCACTGACCCTGGACTGTCTGGGAGTTGAGCGGGCAGGGCTCTGACACCTGGTGCTGTTTGTACGTTAATTCAGGGGCCTAATTGAAGAAAGCACAGACTACTGGTCAGAGCATCTAGGCTGGCAGAGACGGTCAGCCTAAGGTGGCTGAACAAATGTGGGGCGGGGTGAAACCGGCCCCCACAGCGTCTCTGCACATCTCTTTCCTGGACCCTTAAAGGTCATTAGAATCTATAACACTTCCAATGCTGGTGCTCAGGTGGACGAGCAGGGAGGCAGGGGTCCTGGGGACAATCAACGTCACCGGGAGGCTGCTGGGGAGAAGCTCTGACCCTCGCCCCAGGGTATGAGGGCTCCCAACTCAGCACTCAGCAGTTACAGAAGAAGGGTCTGCACCCTCAGCACTCCAAGAATGAGGAACGGGACAAAAGGCAGAGGAGGGGTTTGTCCCCAGCAAAGCCCATTAAAAATCCCTGGGAGATAAAAATAGAATCTGGGCAATAAAGTCAAGTCTAACCTTTTTTATCCTTTGTGCTTTGTCTAATTTCACGTGCTCCTAGGGTCCCGCATGCAGAGGTTCCACACCCGGCACTTCAGACCAGATTTCCTAGTGCAGAATGGCTGGGTCGACACCTCAGCTCCTGGGGCCCAGTGCAGACTCCACGATATAGAGCCTGAGCTACAGCCAACCCGGCCCTCGAGAGCTCCGCCGCCTCCCTCCCTCCCACTGACTCTGACAGGATCTCTACACAGCAGCCCAGCCCACAGCCCACGGGGTAGTGCATGCTCTCACCTCTCCATTCTCTGATCAAAATATAAAGTTTCCTTTGCTTGTGAACCAAACTCAGTCTCGATCTGTTGGCCCCAATGACACTGGGCAGGGGGACACTTGTTGGGGTCCACTCTGGAGGATCAGTAACAGAAATTGAGACTATTGTAACCTCAATGAACAGATGTGTGAGCCAAACTGTAGTTAACATAGAACAGTGTATAAGGCTCGGGTAAAATAAGATGTTTTTAACACTTCCATTTGATATTTCCATCACTTTTTATAAGCAAGTTCAGTGAAAAGGTTTGTCTTATTTGTCAGGTCAATATTAGAGAAACGAAGTGATTTCTTTCCAAGGATGTACAGCTAATAATCTTGGTTAAACCTTCAATCTTGTTTTAAATGCTTTTCCATTGAAAATGATACCTCTCTTTCGGCTCCCCCATTTTTGAGAAGTATAAAATCTTATAATTTATTATTACCAAAGGGGAAAGGTGGGAGGAGGGATAAATTAACAGTTTGGAATTAACACATACACACTGTTATGTATAAAATAGATCATCAACAAGGAACTACTGTATAGCACAGGGAACTACACTCAACATTTTGCAATAACCTATAAGGGGAAATAATCTGAAAAAGAATAGATATTTTTATTGACATCATCTATCAATGACAGTTAAAGTGTAGCCTAAGGGAAGCTGGTGGTGAGTGCTTCTGACCCTGAAGACTTCAATCATCTAAAGTTTGGACTCTGCCTACTTCCCAAGGCCCTTAATGAACATATGTGTAGCCGTAGCTTAAAAAATTCCCCAGTTTGGGTTTCGGGGAGACACTGATTTTGAAAAAGCCCTGGTGTTCTCCTTACATGAATGGGACTCTTCCTACTGCTAAAACATGTCTGTCACACCCAGAGGATGGTATACCGTCTGATCGGGAAGAGTTTGGAAAAGGCATCTCATCTCCTCATCTCCTGGTGCTCGGGTTCACCCCTCCAGCGTCTTTACTAACAGTCTCCCCACTTGGAGATGTCAGCACTGTCAACATCCTGTTGCGTACAGTTTGGAATTTGTCCAGAGGATGAAGCGGAAGGATGAGGAACAATGAGAGACAAGTCCTAGGTGTTCAGACAGGCACATGTCACTCTAATTTCCAATCAGGAAGACGAATTGACCAAAGGCTAGGGTTGCCCATGGAAACAGTATAGGGCTTGAGGAAATCCCGCTGCTTTGTGGCCAGTTCCCATAAACACGAGTTGAACAATGGAACTCAGGGGCAGTAAAATTCACAAAACTGCAGAGTTGAAAATATCCATCACTGAAAAATGTCTTGAGGAAAGTCAGAGAAAAGGACTTGTAAGCAAGGGAGAATGGCAGGAAAGGGATTTGAGGAGGTAGAAAGGACTCGCCATTAAGCACAAGAAAAGGAGCTGAACATTGCCAACATTGCAGTTGGCCAAAAAGGGTGTATGCGTTCTTTTCTGTATATATTCAAGAAAAGGGCATACACTTTTTTAGCCAACCAAACAGGTGGGCACTGGAAGTCAATACTACAAAAGATATCACTTCGCATCAGTCAGAAGAGCCATCCTCATAAAGCGTAAACAACAGAAATGCAGGACAGGGCAACGAGAAGAGGGAGCCCTGTGAGACTTATAGTGGAAATGTATATTGCCAACGGCCATTCTGGAGAAGTGTATTGTGTTTACTAAAGCATCTAAAAAATGAGCTACAGAGCATAGGGCACTTGCACTCATGGGCGTATATCTTGGGAAAAACAAAAATCGAGAGGACACAGGCACCCCAATGTTTACCCCCTCTCTGTTTAAAAGATCCTCGACTAGGATATAACTTAAATGTCTCTGGAGGGAAAAAATGGATAGAGATGTGGTACTTAGGTAGAGTGGAATATTATTCAGCCTGGAAATCAATGAAATATGGCCAGTTGTAACGACTCTGGAGGAGTTACGTATGATCATTCTAAGTGACAGAATTCAAAAAGAAAAAGACACATATCATAAGATATCACTTAAAGGTGGAATCCAAAATGGCTACACATGAAATAAATTACAAAACAAAAACATAGTCAAATATGTAGAAAACACGCATAAGGCTGCTAAACGGGAAAGGTGGGGAGGGGTGAGGCATCATCCAGGAGGTTGAAATTAGCAAAGATACCATTCCAAATACCAAACTGATAATCAACAAGGCCTACACGGTAGCTAAAAGAACTGCACTCAGCACACTCAAGTCACCGGAAAAGAATATATACGACTGGTAAGAATCTGAAAAAGAATTTATTGATGTCTCTCTGTACGCGAATCAAGTGGATGTACAGCAGCAAGAAACAGAGCTTTGAAAATCAGCTGTAACCAATATAGTAATAAATTGAAAAAAATAAACGACAGAGAGACAGAGAAAACCTCTTACAACTTTTCCTCAGGGACGGTGATGCAACATGGATTGAACACATCTAGACCCACAGCAGGATGAGACATAAGGCTGGAAACTGTTTGCGCTAAGAGAAATGTGAGGTTGGGTGAGGAAATGCACACCCTTTAAAGTAATACTACCTGGTACCCATTCAATGGGTCCCAAATCTGCAGGTTCAAGGGATCTTCCTACAGCTAAAACATGCATGGAAAACCCAGAGGACTGTACACCATGTGATCGGGAGATGTGTCTAAAATGCACCTCATTTATCCTCTCCTGGTGCTCCTGTTCACCATTCCAGCCACGCTACTTAGAATCTCCCCACTTGGAGAATCAGCACATTTAAACTTCTGTTTCACACATTTTGCAAATTGTGAGGAGGATGAACGGGAAGAGGGGGAACCAATGAGAGAAGAGTTGTAGGGGTTTGGACGGGCACATATCACTCTAATTTCCCATTAAGAATAAGAATTAAAGAAAGGCTCAGCCTGCCTCGCCGGAGCCAAAATAGGGCCTGAAGCAATCCTGCGGGTTTGAGGCCAGCTCACAAAAGAGCAACTTAAAAAATGGAGCTCAGGGTCACTGCAATTCACAAACCTGCAGAGTTATAAATGAAAACTAACGTCCAAAAATATGTTGAGGTAAGGCAAAGAAGAGGATCTGAATGCAAGACAGAATTGCAAGAAACAGATTTCAAGAGATAGATTAGACTCGTCTTTAACGCACATGAAAAGCGGCAGAATTTCGACAATGATGCAGTTGGCCCAAAAGGGCGTATGCGTTTTTTCCTGATTATATCCAGGAAAAAACGCATACGCACTTTATGGGCAACGAAGCAAGCAAGCAATGCAAATGTGCACAACAAAGAAGTCTCACTTCCCACCGGTCAAAAGGGCCATCCTAAAAAATTGTAAAAACCAGAAATGCAGGACAGGCCATGGAGAACAGGGAGCCTTTATACGCTGATGGGCAGTGTGTGAACTGCCGAGAGCCACTCTGGAGAAGTGTATGGTGGTTCCTAAATCATCTAAAAAACAGAGCTACAGAGCATAGGACTCTTCCAATCATGGGAGTATATCTAGGGAAGTCTAAAAATCAACAAGACACAAGCACACCACAGTTTAGGGCTACTCTGTTTACAAGAACCTCAACTTCAGTACACCTTAAATATCCCAGGAAAGAGAACAATGGATAAAGAAGATGTGGTACTTATGTACAATGGAATATCTCTTCACCATGAAATCAATGTAATAAGGCTAGTAGAAGGATAAAGAGTGGATTTAGGTCCGATAATACTACTTGAAATAAGTCAAACAGAAAAAGAAACATATCATAAGATATCACTTATAGAGGGAGGGTAAATATGGCTGCACAAGAAATGAATTACAGAACAGAACAGTGTCTCACATTTAGAAAACACACTTATGTCAGCTTAAGGGGAAAGGAGAGGTGGGGTGATGCATAAAACCAGAGTTTGAAATTAGCACAGATACCATTCAATAAACCAAATAGGTATTAGACAAGATCTACACCTTGCTCAATGAACAGGCCTCAACACACCCTATACACCGCAGAGAAATATATCTGAGGAATAAGAATCTTAAAACCCATGTATTGATATATCTCCATAAGGGAATCAAGTGTGTGCAGAGCGGCACAAACACAGCAGTGAAAAGGAGCTAAACCCCATTATAGAAATAAATTTTAAAAACAAAACGCTGAAACAATGAAAGAGAGAAAAATTCTTACAAAATTCACTCAGGGGCTGTGATGCAACCTGGATTGACCACATATAAACCCACAGCTGGATAAGACATAAGGCTGGACACTTGGGGCTGACAGGATTGGTGAGCTTTGGTGAGCAACTGCCGAAAGTTTAATGCAATACTTCATGCTACTCAGTCCAAGGGTCCCAACACTCCAGGTTGAAGGGAATCTTCCTACAGCTAAACCATGCTTGGGAAACCCAGCGACTGGTATACCATATGATCGGGAAAGGTTTCTAAAACGCACCTCATTTTTCCTCTCCTGGGGCTCCGGATCGACATTCCAGCCGCTTTACTAACAACATCCCCACATGGAGTCAATGCCTTTAAGTTCTGGTATCGCACAGTCTGCAGTTAGTGCAGAGGATGAATGGGAATAGGGGGAACCAGTGAGAAACTAGCTGTAGCGGTTTCAATGGGCACATGTCACTCTAATATCACATCAGTAAGAAGAATTAACCAAAGGCACAGCAGGTGCCCCAGAAGAAAAATAGGGCTTCAAGGAATCCTGTGGTTATGGGGCAAGACCACAAAAATAAGAGCTAAAAAATGGAGCTAAGGGCCACTGCAATTCAAAAACCTGCAGAGTTATAAAGGCCAACTATTTTTAAAAAATATATTGAGGTAAGGCTATGAAGAGGCATTGAAAGCAAGGCAGAATTGCAGGAAACCGATTTCAGGAGGTAGACTTGAATTGCATTGAAAACATACGAAGAGAGTCAGAAACTCGACAATGATGCACTTGGCCAAAAAGGGCGTATGCGTTTTTTCCTGAATATATTCAGGAAAAAACGCATACGCACTTTTTGGCCAACCAAGCAAGCTTGCAAAGGAAATCTGCACTACAATGAAGTCTCACTTCCACCCGGTCAAAAGGGCCATCTGAAAAAAGTGTAAAATCCAGAAAGGCAGGACAGGCCATGGAGAACTGGGAGCCTTCTTATGCTGATGGGCGGGATGTAAATTGCCAACAGACACTCTGGAGAAGTGTATGGTGTTTCCTGAAACATCTAAAAAACAAAGCAACAGAGCCTAGGGCACTTCCACTTATGGTCCTATAGCTTAGGGAAATTAAAATCAAAAAGACACAGCACCCCAAAGTTTGGAACGGCTCTGTTTACAAGAACCTCGTTTACAGTACAAGTTCAATATCACAGAAAGTGAAAAATGGATAAAGAACTTGTGGTATTTACTTACAAAGCAATATCACTCAGCAATGAAATCTGTGTCATCAGGCCCTTAGCATCACAATGAGTGGATTCAGGTATGATGATTCGAACTGAAATAAGTCACACAGAAAAAGAAACATCATAAGATATCAGTAATACACGGAATGTAAACTTGGCTACACAGGAACTGAATTACAGAACAGAACAGTGTCTCAAATTTAGAAAACCAACATATGCGTGCTTAAGGGGAAAGGTGAGTTGGGGTGCTGCATAAAACCAGAGATTGAAATGAGCACAGATAAAGTTCCTTAAGCCAAATATGGAATAGACAAGAGCTACTCCTTGCTCAACGAAATGGACTCAACACCCCATATTAAACGCCTAAGAATATACCTGACTAGTAAGTATCTTAAAACCTATGGATTGCTATGTCTCCAAAAGAGAATCAAGCATGTGTACAGGGGCATAAACACAGCAGTGATAGGATTGGAGAGGTTCATGAGCAAATGAAGACCCTTTGAAGTCATATTGCATGGTACCCATTCCACGGGTTTCAACTACCCACGTTTAAGGTATTCTTCCTTCAGCTAAAACATGCATGTGGAACCCAGAGTATGATCAACCATGTGAACGGGAGACGTGTTCAAATATGTCTCAGTTTTCCTCCCCTGGTACTCGGGTGCAACATTCCAGACGCTTTACTAACACTCTCCCGACTTGGAGAGTCAGCGCCTTTAACCTCCTGTTTGGCCCAGTTTGCAATTTCTGCGGAAGATGAACAGGAATAGCGAGAACCAATGAGAGGCTAGCTGGAGGTGTCTGGACGGGCAAATTTAACTCTCATTTCCCACCAGGAAGTGGAAATATCCAAAGGCTCAGTGTGCCGTGCCGGAACCAGATTAGGGCCTGAAGCCATCCTGCGGTGTTGCGGCCAGCTCAAAAGAAAGCGAGTTGAAGAAAGGAGCTCAGGGGCACTGTAATTCACAAACCTGCAGAGTTATAAATGACAGCTATTGTCCAAAAATAGACTGAAGTAAGGCTGCCAAGAGGACTTGAAAGTGGGGCAGAATTGCAGGAAACCGATTTCAGGAGGTAGACTGGAATTGCATTGAAAGCATAGGAAAAGAGGCAGAACGTCCACAATGATGCACTTGGCCAAAAAGGGCGTATGCGTTTTTTCCTGAATATATTCAGGAAAAAACGCATACGGCCTTTTTGGCCAACCAAGCAAGCTTGCAAAGGAAATCTGCACTACAATGAAGTCTCACTTCCCCCCGGTCAAAACGGCCATCTGAAAAAAGTGTAAAATCCAGAAAGGCAGGACAGGCCATGGAGAACTGGGAGCCTTGTTATGCTGATGGGCGGGATGTAAATTGCCAACAGACACTTGGGAGAAGTGTATGGTGTTTCCTGAAACATCTAAAAAACAAAGCAACAGAGCCTAGGGCACTTCCACTTATGGTCCTATAGCTTAGGGAAATTAAAATCAAAAAGACACAGCCACCCCAAAGTTTGGAACGGCTCTGTTTACAAGAACCTCATTTACAGTACAAGTTCATCATCGCAGAAAGTGAAAAATGGATAAAGAAGTTGTGGTATTTACTTACAAAGCAATATCACTCAGCAATGAAATCTATGTCATCAGGCCCTTAGCAGCACAATGAGTGGATTCAGGTACGATGATTCTAACTGAAATAAGTCACACAGAAAAAGAAACATCATAAGATATCAGTAATACACGGAATTTAAACTTGACTACACAGGAACTGAATTACAGAACAGAACAGGGTCTCAAATTTAGAAAACCAACTTATGCTTGCTTAAGGGGAAAGGTGAGTTGGGGTGCTGCATAAAACCAGAGATTGAAATGAGCACAGATAAAGTTCCTTAAGCCAAATATGGAATAGACAAGAGCTACTCCTTGCTCAACGAAATGGACTCAACACCGCATATTAAACGCCTAAGAATGTACCTGACTAGTAAGTATCTTAAAACCTAGGGATTGCTATGTCTCCGAAAGAGAATCAAGCATGTGTACAGGGGCATAAACGCAGCAGTGATAGGATTGGAGAGGTTCGGTGAGCAAATGAAGACCCTTTGAAGTCATATTGCATGGTACCCATTCCACAGGTTTCAACTACCCAGGTTTAAGGTATTCTTCCTTCAGCTAAAACATGCATGTGGAACCTAGAATATGATCAACCATGTGATCAGGAGACGTGTTCAAATATGTCTCAGTTTTCGTACCCTGGTACTCGGGTGCAACATTCCAGACGCTTTACTAACACTCTCCCCACTTGGAGAGTCAGTCCCTTTAACCTCCTGTTTGGCCCAGTTTGCAATTTCTGCGGAAGATGAACAGGAATAGCGAGAACCAATGAGAGACTAGCTGGAGGTGTCTGGACGGGCAAATTTAACTCTCATTTCCCACCAGGAAGAGGAATTAACCAAAGGCTCAGCGTGCCGTGCCAGAACCAGATTAGGGCCTGAAGCCATCCTGCGGTGTTGCGGCCAGGTCACAAGAAAGCGAGTTGAAGAAAGGAGCTCAGGGGCACTGTAATTCACAAACCTGCAGAGTTATAAATGACAGCTATCGTCCAAAAATAGACTGAAGTAAGGCTGCCAAGAGGACTTGAAAGCGGGTCAGAATTGCAGGAAACCGATTTCAGGAGGTAGACTGGAATTGCATTGAAAGCATAGAAAAAGAGGCAGAACGTCCACAATGATGCACTTGGCCAAAAAGGGCGTATGCGTTTTTTCCTGAATATATTCAGGAAAAAACGCATACGCCCTTTTTGGCCAACCAAGCAAGCTTGCAAAGGAAATCTGCACTACAATGAAGTCTCACTTCCCCCCGGTCAAAAGGGCCATCTGAAAAAAGTGTAAAATCCAGAAAAGCAGGACAGGCCATGGAGAACTGGGAGCCTTGTTATGCTGATGGGCGGGATGTAAATTGCCAACAGACACTCGGGAGAAGTGTATGGTGTTTCCTGAAACATCTAAAAAACAAAGCAACAGAGCCTAGGGCACTGCCACTTATGGTCCTATAGCTTAGGGAAATTAAAATCAAAAAGACACAGCCACCCCAAAGTTTTGGACGCCTCTGTTTACAAGAACCTCGTTTACAGTACAAGTTCAACATCGCAGAAAGTGAAAAATGGATAAAGAAGTTGTGGTATTTACTTACAAAGCAATATCACTCAGCAATGAAATCTGTGTCATCAGGCCCTTAGCAGCACAATGAGTGGATTCAGGTATGATGATTCTAACTGAAATAAGTCACACAGAAAAAGAAACATCATAAGATATCAGTAATGCACGGAATGTAAACTTGGCTACACAGGAACTGAATTACAGAACAGAACAGGGTCTCAAATTTAGAAAACCAACTTCAGCTTGCTTAAGGGGAAAGGTGAGTTGGGGTGCTGCATAAAACCAGAGATTGAAATGAGCACAGATAAAGTTCCTTAAGCCATATATGGAATAGACAAGAGCTACACCTTGCTCAACGAAATGGACTCAACACCACATATTAAACGCCTAAGAATGTACCTGACTAGTAAGTATCTTAAAACCTATGGATTGCTATGTCTCCAAAAGAGAATCAAGCGTGTGTACAGGGGCATAAATGCAGCAGTGATAGGATTGGAGAGGTTCGGTGAGCAAATGAAGACCCTTTGAAGTCATATTGCATGGCACCCATTCCACGGGTCTCAACTCTCCAGGTTTAAGGTATTCTTCCTTCAGCTAAAACATGCATGTGGAACCCAGAGTATGATCAACCATGTGATCGGGAGACGTGTTCAAATATGTCTCAGTTTTCGTAACCTGGTACTCGGGTGCAACATTCCAGATGCTTTACTAACACTCTCCCGACTTGGAGAGTCAGTCCCTTTAACCTCCTGTTTGGCCCAGTTTGCAATTTCTGTGGAAGATGAACAGGAATAGCGAGAACCAATGAGAGACTAGCTGGAGGTGTCTGGATGGGCAAATTTAACTCTCATTTCCACCAGGAAGAGGAATTAACCAAAGGCTCAGCGTGCCGTGCCAGAACCAGATTAGTGCCTGAAGACATCCTGCGGTGTTGCGGCCAGGTCACAAGAAAGCGAGTTGAAGAAAGGAGCTCAGGGGCACTGTAATTCACAAACCTGCAGAGTTATAAATGACAGCTATCGTCCAAAAATATACTGAAGTAAGGCTGCCAAGAGGACTTGAAAGCGGGGCAGAATTACAGGAAACCGATTTCAGGAGGTAGACTGGAATTGCATTGAAAGCATAGGAAAAGAGGCAGAACGTCCACAATGATGCACTTGGCCAAAAAGGGCGTATGCGTTTTTTCCTGAATATATTCAGGAAAAAACGCATACGCCCTTTTTGGCCAACCAAGCAAACTTGCAAAGGAAATCTGCACTACAATGAAGTCTCACTTCCCCCCGGTCAAAAGGGCCATCTGAAAAAAGTGTAAAATCCAGAAAGGCAGGACAGGCCATGGAGAACTGGGAGCCTTGTTATGCTGTTGGGCGGGATGTAAATTGCCAACAGACACTCGGGAGAAGTGTATGGTGTTTCCTGAAACATCTAAAAAACTAAGCAACAGAGCCTAGGGCACTTCCACTTATGGTCCTATAGCTTAGGGAAATTAAAATCAAAAAGACACAGCCACCCCAAAGTTTTGGACGCCTCCGTTTACAAGAACCTCGTTTACCGTACAAGTTCAATATCACAGAAAGTGAAAAATGGATAAAGAACTTGTGGTACTTACGTACAATGCAGTATCACTCAGCAATGAAATCTATGTCATCAGGCCCGTAGCAGCATAATGAGTGGATTCAGGTACGATGATTCTAACTGAAATAAGTCACACAGAAAAAGAAACATCATAAGATATCACTAATACACGGAATGTAAACTTGGCTACACAGGAACTGCATTCCAAAACAGAGCAGGGTCTCAAATTTAGAAAACCAACTTATGCTTGCTTAAGGGGAAAGGTGAGTTGGGGTGCTGCATAAAACCAGAGATTGAAATGAGCACAGATAAAGTTCCTTAAGCCAAATATGGAATAGACAAGAGCTACTCCTTGCTCAACGAAATGGACTCAAAACCCCATATTAAACGCCTAAGAATGTACCTGACTAGTAAGTATCTTAAAACCTATGGATTGCTATGTCTCCGAAAGAGAATCAAGCGTGTGTACAGGGGCATAAACGCAGCAGTGATAGGATTGGAGAGGTTCGGTGAGCAAATGAAGACCCTTTGAAGTCATATTGCATGATACCCATTACACGGGTCTCAACTCTCCAGGTTTAAGGTATTCTTCCTTCAGCTAAAACATGCATGTGGAACCCAAGTATGATCAACCATGTGAACGAGAGACGTGTTCAAATATGTCTCAGTTTTCCTCCCCTGGTACTCGGGTGCAACATTCCAGATGCTTTACTAACACTCTCCCCACTTGGAGAGTCAGCGCCTTTAACATCCTGTTTGGCCCAGTTTGCAATTTCTGCGGAAGATGAACAGGAATAGCGAGAAGCAATGAGAGGCTAGCTGGAGGTGTCTGGACGGGCAAATTTAACTCTCATTTCCCACCAGGAAGAGGAATTAACCAAAGGCTCAGCGTGCCGGGCCGGAACCAGATTAGGGCCTGAAGCCATCCTGCGGTGTTGCGGCCAGCTCAAAAGAAAGCGAGTTGAAGAAAGGAGCTCAGGGGCACTGTAATTCACAAACCTGCAGAGTTATAAATGACAGCTATCGTCCAAAAATAGACTGAAGTAAGGCTGCCAAGAGGACTTGAAAGCGGGGCAGAATTGCAGGAAACCGATTTCAGGAGGTAGAATGGAATTGCATTGAAAGCATAGGAAAAGAGGCAGAACGTCCACAATGATGCACTTGGCCAAAAAGGGCGTATGCGTTTTTTCCTGAATATATTCAGGAAAAAACGCATACGCCCTTTTTGGCCAACCAAGCAAGCTTGCAAAGGAAATCTGCACTACAATGAAGTCTCACTTCCCCCCGGTCAAAAGGGCCATCTGAAAAAAGTGTAAAATCCAGAAAGGCAGGACAGGCCATGGAGAACTGGGAGCCTTGTTATGCTGAAGGGCGGGTTGTAAATTGCCAACAGACACTGGGGAGAAGTGTATGGTGTTTCCTGAAACATCTAAAAAACAAAGCAACAGAGCCTAGGGCACTTCCACTTATGGTCCTATAGCTTAGGGAAATTAAAATCAAAAAGACACAGCCACCCCAAAGTTTGGGACGCCTCTGTTTACAAGAACCTCGTTTACCGTACAAGTTCAATATCACAGAAAGTGAAAAATGGATAAAGAACTTGTGGTACTTACGTACAATGCAGTATCACTCAGCAATGAAATCTATGTCTTCAGGCCCGTAGCAGCATCATGAGTGGATTCAGGTACGATGATTCTAACTGAAATAAGTCACACAGAAAAAGAAACATCATAAGATATCACTAATACACGGAATGTAAACTTGGCTACACAGGAACTGAATTACAGAACAGAACAGGTTCTCAAATTTAGAAAACCAACTTATGCTTGCTTAAGGGGAAAGGTGAGTTGGGCTGCTGCATAAAACCAGAGATTGAAATGAGCACAGATAAAGTTCCTTAAGCCAAATATGGAATAGACAAGAGCTACTCCTTGCTCAAAGAAATGGACTCAACACCGCATATTAAACGCCTAAGAATGTACCTGACTAGTAAGTATCTTAAAACCTATGGATTGCTATGTCTCCGAAAGAGAATCAAGCATGTGTACAGGGGCATAAACGCAGCAGTGATAGGATTGGAGAGGTTCGGTGAGCAAATGAAGACCCTTTGAAGTCATATTGCATGGTACCCATTACACGGGTCTCAACTCTCCAGGTTTAAGGTATTCTTCCTTCAGCTAAAACATGCATGTGGAACCCAAGTATCATCAACCATGTGAACGGGAGACGTGTTCAAATATGTCTCAGTTTTCCTCCCCTGGTACTCGGGTGCAACATTCCAGACGCTTTACTAACACTCTCCCCACTTGGAGAGTCAGCGCCTTTAACCTCCTGTTTGGCCCAGTTTGCAATTTCTGCGGAAGATGAACAGGAATAGCGAGAACCAATGAGAGGCTAGCTGGAGGTGTCTGGACGGGCAAATTTAACTCTCATTTCCCACCAGGAAGAGGAAATAACCAAAGGCTCAGTGTGCCGTACCGGAACCAGATTAGGGCCTGAAGCCATCCTGCGGTGTTGCGGCCAGCTCAAAAGAAAGCGAGTTGAAGAAAGGAGCTCAGGGGCACTGTAATTCACAAACCTGCAGAGTTATAAATGACAGCTATCGTCCAAAAATAGACTGAAGTAAGGCTGCCAAGAGGACTTGAAAGCGGGGCAGAATTGCAGGAAACCGATTTCAGGAGGTAGACTGGAATTGCATTGAAAGCATAGGAAAAGAGGCAGAACGTCCACAATGATGCACTTGGCCAAAAAGGGCGTATGCGTTTTTTCCTGAATATATTCAGGAAAAAACGCATACGCACTTCTTGGCCAACCAAGCAAGCTTGCAAAGGAAATCTGCACTACAATGAAGTCTCACTTCCCCCCGGTCAAAAGGGCCATCTGAAAAAAGGGTAAAATCCAGAAAGGCAGGACAGGCCATGGAGAACTGGAGCCTTGTTATGCTGATGGGCGGGATGTAAATTGCCAACAACCACTCGGGAGAAGTGTATGGTGTTTCCTGAAACATCTAAAAAACAAAGCAACAGAACCTAGGGCACTTCCACTTATGGTCCTATAGCTTAGGGAAATTAAAATCAAAAAGACACAGCCACCCCAAAGTTTGGAATGGCTCTGTTTACAAGAACCTCGTTTACAGTACAAGTTCAACATCGCAGAAAGTGAAAAATGGATAAAGAAGTTGTGGTATTTACTTACAAAGCAATATCACTCAGCAATGAAATCTGTGTCATCTGGCCCTTAGCAGCACAATGAGTGGATTCAGGTATGATGATTCTAACTGAAATAAGTCACACAGAAAAAGAAATATCATAAGATATCAGTAATACACGGAATGTAAACTTGGCTACACAGGAACTGAATTACAGAACAGAACAGGGTCTCAAATTTAGAAAACCAACTTATGCTTGCTTAAGGGTAAAGGTGAGTTGGGGTGCTGCATAAAACCAGAGATTGAAATGAGCACAGATAAAGTTCCTTAAGCCAAATATGGAATAGACAAGAGCTACTCCTTGCTCAACGAAATGGACTCAACACCCCATATTAAAGGCCTAAGAATGTACCTGACTAGTAAGTATCTTAAAACCTATGGATTGCTATGTATCCGAAAGAGAATCAAGCATGTGTACAGGGGCATAAACGCAGCAGTGATAGGATTGGAGAGGTTCGGTGAGCAAATGAAAACCCTTTGAAGTCATATTGCATGGTACCCATTACACGGGTCTTAACTCTCCAGGTTTAAGGTATTCTTCCTTCAGCTAAAACATGCATTTGGAACCCAAGTACGATCAACCATGTGAACGGGAGACGTGTTCAAATATGTCTCAGTTTTCGTAACCTGGTACTCGGGTGCAACATTCCAGATGCTTTACTAACACTCTCCCGACTTGGAGAGTCAGTCCCTTTAACCTCCTGTTTGGCCCAGTTTGCAATTTCTGTGGAATATGAACAGGAATAGCGAGAACCAATGAGAGACTAGCTGGAGGTGTCTCGATGGGCAAATTTAACTCTCATTTCCCACCAGGAAGAGGAATTAACCAAAGGCTCAGCGTGCCGTGCCAGCACCAGATTAGGGCCTGAAGCCATCCTGCGGTGTTGCGGCCAGGTCACAAGAAAGCGAGTTGAAGAAAGGAGCTCAGGGGCACTGTAATTCACAAACCTGCAGAGTTATAAATGACAGCTATCATCCAATAATTGACTGAAGTAAGGCTGCCAAGAGGACTTGAAAGCGGGGCAGAATTGCAGGAAACCGATTTCAGGAGGTAGACTGGAATTGCATTGAAAGCATAGGAAAAGAGGCAGAACATCCACAATGATGCACTTGGCCAAAAAGGGCGTATGCTTCTTTTCCTGAATATATTCAGGAAAAAACGCATACGCCCTTTTTGGCCAACCAAGCAAGCTTGCAAAGGAAATCTGCACTACAATGAAGTCTCACTTCCCCCCCGGTCAAAAGGGCCATCTGAAAAAAGTGTAAAATCCAGAAAGGCAGGACAGGCCATGGAGAACTAGGAGCCTTGTTATGCTGATGGGCGGGATGTAAATTGCCAACAGACACTGGGGAGAAGTGTATGGTGTTTCCTGAAACATCTAAAAAACAAAGCAACAGAGCCTAGGGCACTTCCACTTATGGTCCTATAGCTTAGGGAATTTAAAATCAAAAAGACACAGCCACCCCAATGTTTGGAACGGCTCTGTTTACAAGAACCTCGTTTACAGTACAAGTTCAACATCGCAGAAAGTGAAAAATGGATAAAAAATTTGTGGTATTTACTTACAAAGCAATATCACTCAGCAATGAAATCTGTGTCATCAGGCCCTTAGTAGCACAATGAGTGGATTCAGGTATGATGATTCCAACTGAAATAAGTCACACAGAAAAAGAAACATCATAAGATATCACTAATACACGGAATGTAAACTTGGCTACACAGGAACTGAATTACAGAACAGAACAGGGTCTCAAATTTAGAAAACCAACTTATGCGTGCTTAAGGGGAAAGGTGAGTTGGGGTGCTGCATAAAACCAGAGATTGAAATGAGCACAGATAAAGTTCCTTAAGCCAAATATGGAATAGACAAGAGCTACTCCTTGCTCAACGAAATGGACTCAACACCGCATATTAAACGCCTAAGAATGTACCTGACTAGTAAGTATCTTAAAACCTATGGATTGCTATGTCTCCGAAAGAGAATCAAGCATGTGTACAGGGGCATAAACGCAGCAGTGATAGGATTGGAGAGGTTCGGTGAGCAAATGAAGACCCTTTGAAGTCGTATTGCATGGTACCCATTACACGGGTCTCAACTCTCCAGGTTTAAGGTATTCTTCCTTCAGCTAAAACATGCATGTGGAACCCAAGTATGATCAACCATGTGAACGAGAGACGTGTTCAAATATGTCTCAGTTTTCCTCCCCTGGTACTCGGGTGCAACATTCCAGACGCTTTACTAACACTCTCCCCACTTGGAGAGTCAGCGCCTTTAACCTCCTGTTTGGCCCAGTTTGCAATTTCTGCGGAAGATGAACAGGAATAGCGAGAACCAATGAGAGGCTAGCTGGAGGTGTCTGGACGGGCAAATTTAACTCTCATTTCCCACCAGGAAGAGGAAATAACCAAAGGCTCAGCGTGCCGTGCCGGAACCAGATTAGGGCCTGAAGCCATCCTGCGGTGTTGCGGCCAGCTCAAAAGACAGCGAGTTGAAGAAAGGAGCTCAGGGGCACTGTAATTCACAAACCTGCAGAGTTATAAATGACAGCTATCGTCCAAAAATAGACTGAAGTAAGGCTGCCAAGAGGACTTGAAAGCGGGGCAGAATTGCAGGAAACCGATTTCAGGAGGTAGACTGGAATTGCATTGAAAGCATAGGAAAAGAGGCCGAACGTCCACAATGATGCACTTGGCCAAAAAGGGCGTATGAGTTTTTTCCTGAATATATTCAGGAAAAAACGCATACGCCCTTTTTGGCCAACCAAGCAAGCTTGCAAAGGAAATCTGCACTACAATGAAGTCTCACTTCCCCCTGGTCAAAAGGGCCATCTGAAAAAAGTGTAAAATCCAGAAAGGCAGGACAGGCCATGGAGAACTGGGAGCCTTGTTATGCTGAAGGGCGGGATGTAAATTGCCAACAACCACTCGGGAGAAGTGTATGGTGTTTCCTGAAACATCTAAAAAACAAAGCAACAGAGCCTAGGGCACTTCAACTTATGGTCCTATAGCTTAGGGAATTTAAAATCAAAAAGACACAGCCACCCCAAAGTTTGGAACGGCTCTGTTTACAAGAACCTCGTTTACAGTACAAGTTCAACATCGCAGAAAGTGAAAAATGGATAAAAAAGTTGTGGTATTTACTTACAAAGCAATATCACTCAGCAATGAAATCTGTGTCATCAGGCCCTTAGTAGCACAATGAGTGGATTCAGGTATGATGATTCTAACTGAAATAAGTCACACAGAAAAAGAAACATCATAAGATATCACTAATACACGGAATGTAAACTTGGCTACACAGGAACTGAATTACAGAACAGAACAGGGCCTCAAATTTAGAAAACCAACTTATGCGTGCTTAAAGGGAAAGGTGAGTTGGGGTGCTGCATAAAACCAGAGATTGAAATGAGCACAGATAAAGTTCCTTAAGCCAAATATGGAATAGACAAGAGCTACTCCTTGCTCAAAGAAATGGACTCAACACCGCATATTAAACGCCTAAGAATGTACCTGACTAGTAAGTATCTTAAAATCTAGGGATTGCTATGTCTCCGAAAGAGAATCAAGCATGTGTACAGGGGCATAAACGCAGCAGTGATAGGATTGGAGAGGTTCGGTGAGCAAATGAAGACCCTTTGAAGTCATATTGCATGGTACCCATTCCACGGGTTTCAACTACCCAGGTTTTAGGTATTCTTCCTTCAGCTAAAACATGCATGTGGAACCCAGAGTATGATCAACCATGTGATCGGGAGACGTGTTCAAATATGTCTCAGTTTTCCTCCCCTGGTACTCGGGTGCAACATTCCAGACGCTTTACTAACACTCTCCCCACTTGGAGAGTCAGCGCCTTTAACCTCCTGTTTGGCCCAGTTTGCAATTTCTGCGGAAGATGAACAGGAATAGCGAGAACCAATGAGAGACTAGCTGGAGGTGTCTGGACGGGCAAATTTAACTCTCATTTCCCACCAGGAAGAGGAAATAACCAAAGGCTCAGCGTGCCGTGCCGGAACCAGATTAGGGCCTGAAGCCATCCTGCGGTGTTGCGGCCAGGTCACAAGAAAGCAAGTTGAAGAAAGGAGCTCAGGGGCACTGTAATTCACAAACCTGCAGAGTTATAAATGACAGCTATCGTCCAAAAATAGACTGAAGTAAGGCTGCCAAGAGGACTTGAAAGCGGGGCAGAATTGCAGGAAACCGATTTCAGGAGGTAGACTGGAATTGCATTGAAAGCATAGGAAAAGAGGCAGAACGTCCACAATGATGCACTTGGCCAAAAAGGGCGTATGCGTTTTTTCCTGAATATATTCAGGAAAAAACGCATACGCCCTTTTTGGCCAACCAAGCAAGCTTGCAAAGGAAATCTGCACTACAATGAAGTCTCACTTCCCCCCGGTCAAAAGGGCCATCTGAAAAAAGTGTAAAATCCAGAAAGGCAGGACAGGCCATGGAGAACTGGGAGCCTTGTTATGCTGATGGGCGGGATGTAAATTGCCAACAACCACTCGGGAGAAGTGTATGGTGTTTCCTGAAACATCTAAAAAACAAAGCAACAGAACCTAGGGCACTTCCACTTATGGTCCTATAGCTTAGGAAAATTAAAATGAAAAAGACACAGCCACCCCAAAGTTTGGAACGGCTCTGTTTACAAGAACCTCGTTTACAGTACAAGTTCAACATCGCAGAAAGTGAAAAATGGATAAAGAAGTTGTGGTATTTACTTACAAAGCAATATCACTCAGCAATGAAATCTGTGTCATCAGGCCCTTAGCAGCACAATGAGTGGATTCAGGTATGATGATTCCAACTGAAATAAGTCACACAGAAAAAGAAACATCATAAGATATCAGTAATACACGGAATGTAAACTTGGCTACAAAGGAACTGAATTACAAAACAGAACAGGGTCTCAAATTTAGAAAACCAACTTATGCTTGCTTAAGGGTAAAGGTGAGTTGGGGTGCTGCATAAAACCAGAGATTGAAATGAGCACAGATAAGTTCCTTAAGCCACATATGGAATAGACAAGAGCTACTCGTTGCTCAACGAAATGGACTCAACACCCCATATTAAGCGCCTAAGAATGTACCTGACTAGTAAGTATCTTAAAACCTATGGATTGCTATGTCTCCGAAAGGGAATCAAGCATGTGTACAGGGGCATAAACGCAGCAGTGATAGGATTGGAGAGGTTCTGTGAGCAAATGAAGACCCTTTGAAGTCATATTGCATGGTACCCATTACACGGGTCTTAACTCTCCAGGTTTAAGGTATTCTTCCTTCAGCTAAAACATGCATGTGGAACCCAAGTATGATCAACCATGTGAACGGGAGACGTGTTCAAATATGTCTCAGTTTTCCTCCCCTGGTACTCGGGTGCAACATTCCAGACGCTTTACTAACACTCTCCCCACTTGGAGAGTCAGCGCCTTTAACCTCCTGTTTGGCCCAGTTTGCAATTTCTGCGGAAGATGAACAGGAATAGCGAGAACCAATGAGAGACTAGCTGGAGGTGTCTGGACGGGCAAATTTAACTCTCATTTCCCACCAGGAAGAGGAAATAACCAAAGGCTCAGCGTGCCGTGCCGGAACCAGATTAGGGCCTGAAGCCATCCTGCGGTGTTGCAGCCAGCTCACAAGAAAGCGAGTTGAAGAAAGGAGCTCAGGGGCACTGTAATTCACAAACCTGCAGAGTTATAAATGACAGCTATCGTCGAAAAATAGACTGAAGTAAGGCTGCCAAGAGGACTTGAAAGCGGGGCAGAATTGCAGGAAACCGATTTCAGGAGGTAGACTGGAATTGCATTGAAAGCATAGGAAAAGAGGCCGAACGTCCACAATGATGCACTTGGCCAAAAAGGGCGTATGCGTTTTTTCCTGAATATATTCAGGAAAAAACGCATACGCCCTTTTTGGCCAACCAAGCAAGCTTGCAAAGGAAATCTGCACTACAATGAAGTCTCACTTCCCCCCGGTCAAAAGGACCATCTGAAAAAAGTGTAAAATCCAGAAAGGCAGGACAGGCCATGGAGAACTGGGAGCCTTGTTATGCTGAAGGGCGGGATGTAAATTGCCAACAACCACTCGGGAGAAGTGTATGGTGTTTCCTGAAACATCTAAAAAACAAAGCAACAGAGCATAGGGCACTTCCACTTATGGTCCTATAGCTTAGGGAATTTAAAATCAAAAAGACACAGCCACCCCAATGTTTGGAACGGCTCTGTTTACAAGAACCTCGTTTACAGTACAAGTTCAACATCGCAGAAAGTGAAAAATGGATAAAGAAGTTGTGGTATTTACTTACAAAGCAATATCACTCAGCAATGAAATCTGTGTCATCAGGCCCTTAGCAGCACAATGAGTGGATTCAGGTATGATGATTCTAACTGAAATAAGTCACACAGAAAAAGAAACATCATAAGATATCAGTAATACACGGAATGTAAACTTGGCTACACAGGAACTGAATTACAGAACAGAACAGGGTCTCAAATTTAGAAAACCAACTTATGCTTGCTTAAGGGGAAAGGTGAGTTGGGGTGCTGCATAAAACCAGAGATTGAAATGAGCACAGATAAAGTTCCTTAAGCCAAATATGGAATAGACAAGAGCTACTCCTTGCTCAATGAAATGGACTCAACACCGCATATTAAACGCCTAAGAATGTACCTGACTAGTAAGTATCTTAAAACCTATGGATTGCTATGTCTCCGAAAGAGAATCAAGCATGTGTACAGGGGCATAAACGCAGCAGTGATAGGATTGGAGAGGTTCGGTGAGCAAATGAAGACCCTTTGAAGTCATATTGCATGGTACCCATTCCACGGGTTTCAACTACCCAGGTTTTAGGTATTCTTCCTTCAGCTAAAACATGCATGTGGAACCCAAGTATGATCAACCATGTGAACGGGAGACGTGTTCAAATATGTCTCAGTTTTCGTACCCTGGTACTCGGGTGCAACATTCCAGACGCTTTACTAACACTCTCCCCACTTGGAAAGTCAGCGCCTTTAACCTCCTGTTTGGCCCAGTTTGCAATTTCTGCGGAAGATGAACAGGAATAGCGAGAACCAATGAGAGGCTAGCTGGAGGTGTCTGGACGGGCAAATTTAACTCTCATTTCCCACCAGGAAGAGGAAATAACCAAAGGCTCAGCGTGCCGTGCCGGAACCAGATTAGGGCCTGAAGCCATCCTGCGGTGTTGCGGCCAGCTCAAAAGAAAGCGAGTTGAAGAAAGGAGCTCAGGGGCACTGTAATTCACAAACCTGCAGAGTTATAAATGACAGCTATCGTCCAAAAATAGACTGAAGTAAGGCTGCCAAGAGGACTTGAAAGCGGGGCAGAATTGCAGGAAACCGATTTCAGGAGGTAGAATGGAATTGCATTGAAAGCATAGGAAAAGAGGCAGAACGTCCACAATGATGCACTTGGCCAAAAAGGGCGTATGCGTTTTTTCCTGAATATATTCAGGAAAAAACGCATACGCCCTTTTTGGCCAACCAAGCAAGCTTGCAAAGGAAATCTGCACTACAATGAAGTCTCACTTCCCCCCCGGTCAAAAGGGCCATCTGAAAAAAGTGTAAAATCCAGAAAGGCAGGACAGGCCATGGAGAACTGGGAGCCTTGTTATGCTGAAGGGCGGGATGTAAATTGCCAACAACCACTCGGGAGAAGTGTATGGTGTTTCCTGAAACATCTAAAAAACAAAGCAACAGAGCCTAGGGCACTTCCACTTATGGTCCTATAGCTTAGGGAATTTAAAATCAAAAAGACACAGCCACCCCAAAGTTTGGAACGGCTCTGTTTACAAGAACCTCGTTTACAGTACAAGTTCAACATCGCAGAAAGTGAAAAATGGATAAAAAAGTTGTGGTATTTACTTACAAAGCAATATCACTCAGCAATGAAATCTGTGTCATCAGGCCCTTAGTAGCACAATGAGTGGATTCAGGTATGATGATTCTAACTGAAATAAGTCACACAGAAAAAGAAACATCATAAGATATCACTAATACACGGAATGTAAACTTGGCTACACAGGAACTGAATTACAGAACAGAACAGGGCCTCAAATTTAGAAAACCAACTTATGCGTGCTTAAAGGGAAAGGTGAGTTGGGGTGCTGCATAAAACCAGAGATTGAAATGAGCACAGATAAAGTTCCTTAAGCCAAATATGGAATAGACAAGAGCTACTCCTTGCTCAAAGAAATGGACTCAACACCGCATATTAAACGCCTAAGAATGTACCTGACTAGTAAGTATCTTAAAATCTAGGGATTGCTATGTCTCCGAAAGAGAATCAAGCATGTGTACAGGGGCATAAACGCAGCAGTGATAGGATTGGAGAGGTTCGGTGAGCAAATGAAGACCCTTTGAAGTCATATTGCATGGTACCCATTCCACGGGTTTCAACTACCCAGGTTTTAGGTATTCTTCCTTCAGCTAAAACATGCATGTGGAACCCAGAGTATGATCAACCATGTGATCGGGAGACGTGTTCAAATATGTCTCAGTTTTCCTCCCCTGGTACTCGGGTGCAACATTCCAGACGCTTTACTAACACTCTCCCCACTTGGAGAGTCAGCGCCTTTAACCTCCTGTTTGGCCCAGTTTGCAATTTCTGCGGAAGATGAACAGGAATAGCGAGAACCAATGAGAGACTAGCTGGAGGTGTCTGGACGGGCAAATTTAACTCTCATTTCCCACCAGGAAGAGGAAATAACCAAAGGCTCAGCGTGCCGTGCCGGAACCAGATTAGGGCCTGAAGCCATCCTGCGGTGTTGCGGCCAGGTCACAAGAAAGCAAGTTGAAGAAAGGAGCTCAGGGGCACTGTAATTCACAAACCTGCAGAGTTATAAATGACAGCTATCGTCCAATAATAGACTGAAGTAAGGCTGCCAAGAGGACTTGAAAGCGGGGCAGAATTGCAGGAAACCGATTTCAGGAGGTAGACTGGAATTGCATTGAAAGCATAGGAAAAGAGGCAGAACGTCCACAATGATGCACTTGGCCAAAAAGGGCGTATGCGTTTTTTCCTGAATATATTCAGGAAAAAACGCATACGCCCTTTTTGGCCAACCAAGCAAGCTTGCAAAGGAAATCTGCACTACAATGAAGTCTCACTTCCCCCCGGTCAAAAGGGCCATCTGAAAAAAGTGTAAAATCCAGAAAGGCAGGACAGGCCATGGAGAACTGGGAGCCTTGTTATGCTGATGGGCGGGATGTAAATTGCCAACAACCACTCGGGAGAAGTGTATGGTGTTTCCTGAAACATCTAAAAAACAAAGCAACAGAACCTAGGGCACTTCCACTTATGGTCCTATAGCTTAGGGAAATTAAAATGAAAAAGACACAGCCACCCCAAAGTTTGGAACGGCTCTGTTTACAAGAACCTCGTTTACAGTACAAGTTCAACATCGCAGAAAGTGAAAAATGGATAAAGAAGTTGTGGTATTTACTTACAAAGCAATATCACTCAGCAATGAAATCTGTGTCATCAGGCCCTTAGCAGCACAATGAGTGGATTCAGGTATGATGATTCCAACTGAAATAAGTCACACAGAAAAAGAAACATCATAAGATATCAGTAATACACGGAATGTAAACTTGGCTACAAAGGAACTGAATTACAAAACAGAACAGGGTCTCAAATTTAGAAAACCAACTTATGCTTGCTTAAGGGTAAAGGTGAGTTGGGGTGCTGCATAAAACCAGAGATTGAAATGAGCACAGATAAGTTCCTTAAGCCACATATGGAATAGACAAGAGCTACTCGTTGCTCAACGAAATGGACTCAACACCCCATATTAAGCGCCTAAGAATGTACCTGACTAGTAAGTATCTTAAAACCTATGGATTGCTATGTCTCCGAAAGGGAATCAAGCATGTGTACAGGGGCATAAACGCAGCAGTGATAGGATTGGAGAGGTTCTGTGAGCAAATGAAGACCCTTTGAAGTCATATTGCATGGTACCCATTACACGGGTCTTAACTCTCCAGGTTTAAGGTATTCTTCCTTCAGCTAAAACATGCATGTGGAACCCAAGTATGATCAACCATGTGAACGGGAGACGTGTTCAAATATGTCTCAGTTTTCCTCCCCTGGTACTCGGGTGCAACATTCCAGACGCTTTACTAACACTCTCCCCACTTGGAGAGTCAGCGCCTTTAACCTCCTGTTTGGCCCAGTTTGCAATTTCTGCGGAAGATGAACAGGAATAGCGAGAACCAATGAGAGACTAGCTGGAGGTGTCTGGACGGGCAAATTTAACTCTCATTTCCCACCAGGAAGAGGAAATAACCAAAGGCTCAGCGTGCCGTGCCGGAACCAGATTAGGGCCTGAAGCCATCCTGCGGTGTTGCAGCCAGCTCACAAGAAAGCGAGTTGAAGAAAGGAGCTCAGGGGCACTGTAATTCACAAACCTGCAGAGTTATAAATGACAGCTATCGTCGAAAAATAGACTGAAGTAAGGCTGCCAAGAGGACTTGAAAGCGGGGCAGAATTGCAGGAAACCGATTTCAGGAGGTAGACTGGAATTGCATTGAAAGCATAGGAAAAGAGGCCGAACGTCCACAATGATGCACTTGGCCAAAAAGGGCATATGCGTTTTTTCCTGAATATATTGAGGAAAAAACGCATACGCCCTTTTTGGCCAACCAAGCAAGCTTGCAAAGGAAATCTGCACTACAATGAAGTCTCACTTCCCCCCGGTCAAAAGGACCATCTGAAAAAAGTGTAAAATCCAGAAAGGCAGGACAGGCCATGGAGAACTGGGAGCCTTGTTATGCTGAAGGGCGGGATGTAAATTGCCAACAACCACTCGGGAGAAGTGTATGGTGTTTCCTGAAACATCTAAAAAACAAAGCAACAGAGCATAGGGCACTTCCACTTATGGTCCTATAGCTTAGGGAATTTAAAATCAAAAAGACACAGCCACCCCAATGTTTGGAACGGCTCTGTTTACAAGAACCTCGTTTACAGTACAAGTTCAACATCGCAGAAAGTGAAAAATGGATAAAGAAGTTGTGGTATTTACTTACAAAGCAATATCACTCAGCAATGAAATCTGTGTCATCAGGCCCTTAGCAGCACAATGAGTGGATTCAGGTATGATGATTCTAACTGAAATAAGTCACACAGAAAAAGAAACATCATAAGATATCAGTAATACACGGAATGTAAACTTGGCTACACAGGAACTGAATTACAGAACAGAACAGGGTCTCAAATTTAGAAAACCAACTTATGCTTGCTTAAGGGGAAAGGTGAGTTGGGGTGCTGCATAAAACCAGAGATTGAAATGAGCACAGATAAAGTTCCTTAAGCCAAATATGGAATAGACAAGAGCTACTCCTTGCTCAACGAAATGGACTCAACACCGCATATTAAACGCCTAAGAATGTACCTGACTAGTAAGTATCTTAAAACCTATGGATTGCTATGTCTCCGAAAGAGAATCAAGCATGTGTACAGGGGCATAAACGCAGCAGTGATAGGATTGGAGAGGTTCGGTGAGCAAATGAAGACCCTTTGAAGTCATATTGCATGGTACCCATTCCACGGGTTTCAACTACCCAGGTTTTAGGTATTCTTCCTTCAGCTAAAACATGCATGTGGAACCCAAGTATGATCAACCATGTGAACGGGAGACGTGTTCAAATATGTCTCAGTTTTCGTACCCTGGTACTCGGGTGCAACATTCCAGACGCTTTACTAACACTCTCCCCACTTGGAAAGTCAGCGCCTTTAACCTCCTGTTTGGCCCAGTTTGCAATTTCTGCGGAAGATGAACAGGAATAGCGAGAACCAATGAGAGGCTAGCTGGAGGTGTCTGGACGGGCAAATTTAACTCTCATTTCCCACCAGGAAGAGGAAATAACCAAAGGCTCAGCGTGCCGTGCCGGAACCAGATTAGGGCCTGAAGACATCCTGCGGTGTTGCGGCCAGCTCAAAAGAAAGCGAGTTGAAGAAAGCAGCTCAGGGGCACTGTAATTCACAAACCTGCAGAGTTATAAATGACAGCTATCGTCCAAAAATAGACTGAAGTAAGGCTGCCAAGAGGACTTGAAAGCGGGGCAGAATTGCAGGAAACCGATTTCAGGAGGTAGACTGGAATTGCATTGAAAGCATAGGAAAAGAGGCAGAACGTCCACAATGATGCACTTGGCCAATAAGGGCGTATGCGTTTTTTCCTGAATATATTCAGGAAAAAACGCATACGCCCTTTTTGGCCAACCAAGCAAGCTTGCAAAGGAAATCTGCACTACAATGAAGTCTCACTGCCCCCCGGTCAAAAGGGCCATCTGAAAAAAGTGTAAAATCCAGAAAGGCAGGACAGGCCATGGAGAACTGGGAGCCTTGTTATGCTGAAGGGCGGGATGTAAATTGCCAACAACCACTCGGGAGAAGTGTATGGTGTTTCCTGAAACATCTAAAAAACAAAGCAACAGAGCATAGGGCACTTCCACTTATGGTCCTATAGCTTAGGGAATTTAAAATCAAAAAGACACAGCCACCCCAATGTTTGGAACGGCTCTGTTTACAAGAACCTCGTTTACAGTACAAGTTCAACATCGCAGAAAGTGAAAAATGGATAAAGAAGTTGTGGTATTTACTTACAAAGCAATATCACTCAGCAATGAAATCTGTGTCATCAGGCCCTTAGCAGCACAATGAGTGGATTCAGGTATGATGATTGTAACTGAAATAAGTCACACAGAAAAAGAAACATCATAAGATATCAGTAATACACGGAATGTAAACTTGGCTACACAGGAACTGAATTACAGAACAGAACAGGGTCTCAAATTTAGAAAACCAACTTATGCTTGCTTAAGGGGAAAGGTGAGTTGGGGTGCTGCATAAAACCAGAGATTGAAATGAGCACAGATAAAGTTCCTTAAGCCAAATATGGAATAGACAAGAGCTACTCCTTGCTCAACGAAATGGACTCAACACCGCATATTAAACGCCTAAGAATGTACCTGACTAGTAAGTATCTTAAAACCTATGGATTGCTATGTCTCCGAAAGAGAATCAAGCATGTGTACAGGGGCATAAACGCAGCAGTGATAGGATTGGAGATGTTCGGTGAGCAAATGAAGACCCTTTGAAGTCATATTGCATGGTACCCATTCCACGGGTTTCAACTACCCAGGTTTTAGGTATTCTTCCTTCAGCTAAAACATGCATGTGGAACCCAAGTATGATCAACCATGTGAACGGGAGACGTGTTCAAATATGTCTCAGTTTTCGTACCCTGGTACTCGGGTGCAACATTCCAGACGCTTTACTAACACTCTCCCCACTTGGAAAGTCAGCGCCTTTAACCTCCTGTTTGGCCCAGTTTGCAATTTCTGCGGAAGATGAACAGGAATAGCGAGAACCAATGAGAGGCTAGCTGGAGGTGTCTGGACGGGCAAATTTAACTCTCATTTCCCACCAGGAAGAGGAAATAACCAAAGGCTCAGCATGCCGTGCCGGAACCAGATTAGGGCCTGAAGACATCCTGCGGTGTTGCGGCCAGCTCAAAAGAAAGCGAGTTGAAGAAAGCAGCTCAGGGGCACTGTAATTCACAAACCTGCAGAGTTATAAATGACAGCTATCGTCCAAAAATAGACTGAAGTAAGGCTGCCAAGAGGACTTGAAAGCGGGGCAGAATTGCAGGAAACCGATTTCAGGAGGTAGACTGGAATTGCATTGAAAGCATAGGAAAAGAGGCAGAACGTCCACAATGATGCACTTGGCCAATAAGGGCGTATGCGTTTTTTCCTGAATATATTCAGGAAAAAACGCATACGCCCTTTTTGGCCAACCAAGCAAGCTTGCAAAGGAAATCTGCACTACAATGAAGTCTCACTGCCCCCCGGTCAAAAGGGCCATCTGAAAAAAGTGTAAAATCCAGAAAGGCAGGACAGGCCATGGAGAACTGGGAGCCTTGTTATGCTGATGGGCGGGATGTAAATTGCCAACAAACACTCCGGAGAAGTGTATGGTGTTTCCTGAAACATCTAAAAAACAAAGCAACAGAGCCTAGGGCACTTCCACTTATGGTCCTATAGCTTAGGGAAATTAAAATCAAAAAGACACAGCCACCCCAAAGTTTCGAACGGCTCTGTTTACAAGAACCTCGTTTACAGTACAAGTTCAACATCGCAGAAAGTGAAAAATGGATAAAGAAGTTGTGGTATTTACTTACAAAGCAATATCACTCAGCAATGAAATCTGTGTCATCAGGCCCTTAGCAGCACAATGAGTGGATTCAGGTATGATGATTCTAACTGAAATAAGTCACACAGAAAAAGAAACATCATAAGATATCAGTAATACACGGAATGTAAACTTGGCTACACAGGAACTGAATTACAGAACAGAACAGGGTCTCAAATTTAGAAAACCAACTTATGCTTGCTTAAGGGGAAAGGTGAGTTGGGGTGCTGCATAAAACCAGAGATTGAAATGAGCACAGATAAAGTTCCTTAAGCCAAATATGGAATAGACAAGAGCTACTCCTTGCTCAACGAAATGGACTCAACACCGCATATTAAACGCCTAAGAATGTACCTGACTAGTAAGTATCTTAAAACCTATGGATTGCTATGTCTCTGAAAGAGAATCAAGCATGTGTACAGGGGCATAAACGCAGCAGTGATAGGATTGGAGAGGTTCGGTGAGCAAATGAAGACCCTTTGAAGTCATATTGCATGGTACCCATTCCACGGGTTTCAAATACCCAGGTTTAAGGTATTCTTCCTTCAGCTAAAACATGCATGTGGAACCCAAGTATGATCAACCATGTGAACGGGAGACGTGTTCAAATATGTCTCAGTTTTCCTCCCCTGGTACTCGGGTGCAACATTCCAGACACTTTACTAACACTCTCCCCACTTGGAGAGTCAGCGCCTTTAACCTCCTGTTTGGCCCAGTTTGCAATTTCTGCGGAGGATGAACAGGAATAGCGAGAACCAATGAGACTAGCTGGAGGTGTGTGGACGGGCAAATTTAACTCTCATTTCCCACCAGGAAGAGGAAATAACCAAAGGCTCAGTGTGCCGTGCCGGAACCAGATTAGGGCCTGAAGCCATCCTGCGGTGTTGCGGCCAGGTCACAAGAAAGCGAGTTGAAGAAACGAGCTCAGGGGCATTGTAATTCACAAACCTGCAGAGTTATAAATGACAGCTATCGTCCAAAAATAGACTGAAGTAAGGCTGCCAAGAGGACTTGAAAGCGGGGCAGAATTGCAGGAAACCGATTTCAGGAGGTAGACTGGAATTGCATTGAAAGCATAGGAAAAGAGGCAGAACGTCCACAATGATGCACTTGGCCAAAAAGGGCGTATGAATTTTTTCCTGAATATATTCAGGAAAAAACGCATATGCCCTTTTCGGCCAACCAAGCAAGCTTGCAAAGGAAATCTGCACTACAATGAAGTCTCACTTCCCCCCGGTCAAAAGGGCCATCTGAAAAAAGTGTAAAATCCAGAAAGACAGGACAGGCCATGGAGAACTGGGAGCCTTGTTATGCTGATGGGCGGGATGTAAATTGCCAACAACCACTCGGGAGAAGTGTATGGTGTTTCCTGAAACATCTAAAAAACAAAGCAACAGAGCCTAGGGCACTTCCACTTATGGTCCTATAGCTTAGGGAAATTAAAATCAAAAAGACACAGCCACCCCAAAGTTTGGAACGGCTCTGTTTACAAGAACCTCGTTTACAGTACAAGTTCAACATCGCAGAAAGTGTAAAATGGATAAAGAACTTGTGGTACTTACGTACAATGCAGTATCACTCAGCAATGAAATCTATGTCATCAGGCCCGAAGCACCATAATGAGTGGATTAAGGTACGATGATTCTAACTGAAATAAGTCACACAGAAAAAGAAACATCATAAGATATCAGTAATACACGGAATGTAAACTTGGCTACACAAGAACTGCATTCCAAAACAGAACAGGGTCTCAAATTTAGAAAACCAACTTATGCTTGCTTAAGGGGAAAGGTGAGTTGGGGTGCTGCATAAAACCAGAGATTGAAATGAGCACAGATAAAGTTCCTTAAGCCAAATATGGAATAGACAAGAGCTACTCCTTGCTCAACGAAATGGACTCAAAACCCCATATTAAACGCCTAAGAATGTACCTGACTAGTAAGTATCTTAAAACCTATGGATTGCTATGTCTCCAAAAGAGAATCAAGCGTGTGTACAGGGGCATAAACGCAGCAGTGATAGGATTGGAGAGGTTCGTGAGCAAATGAAGACCCTTTGAAGTCATATTGCATGGTACCCATTCCATTGGTTTCAAATACCCAGTTTTAAGGTATTCTTCCTTCATCTAAAACATGCATGTGGAACCTAGAGTATGATCAACCATGTGATCGGGAGACGTGTTCAAATATGTCTCAGTTTTCGTACCCTGGTACTCGGGTGCAACATTCCAGACGCTTTACTAACACTCTCCCCACTTGGAGAGTCAGTCCCTTTAACTTCCTGTTTGGCCCAGTTTGCAATTTCTGTGGAAGATGAACAGGAATAGCGAGAACCAATGAAAGACTAGCTGGAGGTGTCTGGATGGGCAAATATAACTCTCATTTCCCACCAGGAAGAGGAATTAACCAAAGGCTCAGCGTGCCGTGCCAGAACCAGATTAGGGCCTGAAAACATCCTGCGGTGTTGCGGCCAGGTCACAAGAAAGCGAGTTGAAGAAAGGAGCTCAGGGGCACTGTAATTCACAAACCTGCAGAGTTATAAATGACAGCTATCGTCCAAAAATATACTGAAGTAAGGCTGCCAAGAGGACTTGAAAGCGGGGCAGAATTGCAGGAAACCGATTTCAGGAGGTAGACTGGAATTGCATTGAAGGCATAGGAAAAGAGGCAGAACGTCCAGAATGATGCACTTGGCCAAAAAGGGCGTATGCGTTTTTTCCTGAATATATTCAGGAAAAAACGCATACACCCTTTTTGGCCAACCAAGCAAGCTTGCAAAGGAAATCTGCACTACAATGAAGTCTCACTTCCCCCCGGTCAAAAGGGCCATCTGAAAAAAGTGTAAAATCCAGAAAGGCAGGACAGGCCATGGAGAACTGGGAGCCTTGTTATGCTGATGGGCGGGATGTAAATTGCCAACAGACACTCGGGAGAAGTGTATGGTGTTTCCTGAAACATCTAAAAAACAAAGCAACAGAACCTAGGGCACTTCCACTTATGGTCCTATAGCTTAGGGAAATTAAAATGAAAAAGACACAGCCACCCCAAAGTTTGGAACGGCTCTGTTTACAAGAACCTCGTTTACAGTACAAGTTCAACATCGCAGAAAGTGAAAAATGGATAAAGAAGTTGTGGTATTTACTTACAAAGCAATATCACTCAGCAATGAAATCTGTGTCATCAGGCCCTTAGCAGCACAATGAGTGGATTCAGGTATGATGATTCTAACTGAAATAAGTCACACAGAAAAAGAAACATCATAAGATATCACTAATACACGGAATGTAAACTTGGCTACACAGGAACTGCATTCCAAAACAGAACAGGGTCTCAAATTTAGAAAACCAACTTATGCTTGCTTAAGGGGAAAGGTGAGTTGGGGTGCTGCATAAAACCAGAGATTGAAATGAGCACAGATAAAGTTCCTTAAGCCAAATATGGAATAGACAAGAGCTACTCCTTGCTCAACGAAATGGACTCAAAACCCCATATTAAACGCCTAAGAATGTACCTGACTAGTAAGTATCTTAAAACCTATGGATTGCTATGTCTCCAAAAGAGAATCAAGCGTGTGTACAGGGGCATAAACGCAGCAGTGATAGGATTGGAGAGGTTCGGTGAGCAAATGAAGACCCTTTGAAGTCATATTGCATGGTACCCATTACACGGGTCTCAACTCTCCAGGTTTAAGGTATTCTTCCTTCAGCTAAAACATGCATGTGGAACCCAGAGTATGATCAACCATGTGAACGGGAGACGTGTTCAAATATGTCTCAGTTTTCCTCCCCTGGTACTCGGGTGCAACATTCCAGACGCTTTACTAACACTCTCCCGACTTGGAGAGTCAGTCCCTTTAACCTCCTGTTTGGCACAGTTTGCAATTTCTGCGGAAGATGAACAGGAATAGCGAGAACCAATGAGAGGCTAGCTGGAGGTGTCTGGACGGGCAAATTCAACTCTCATTTCCCACCAGGAAGAGGAATTAACCAAAGGCTCAGCATGCCGGGCCGGAACCAGATTAGGGCCTGAAGCCATCCTGCGGTGTTGCGGCCAGGTCACAAGAAAGCGAGTTGAAGAAAGGAGCTCAGGGGCACTGTAATTCACAAACCTGCAGAGTTATAAATGACAGCTATCGTCCAAAAATAGACTGAAGTAAGGCTGCCAAGAGGACTTGAAAGCGGGGCAGAATTGCAGGAAACCGATTTCAGGAGGTAGACTGGAATTGCATTGAAAGCATAGGAAAAGAGGCAGAACGTCCACAATGATGCACTTGGCCAAAAAGGGCGTATGCGTTTTTTCCTGAATATATTCAGGAAAAAACGCATACGCCCTTTTTGGCCAACCAAGCAAGCTTGCAAAGGAAATCTGCACTACAATGAAGTCTCACTTCCCCCCGGTCAAAAGGGCCATCTGAAAAAAGGGTAAAATCCAGAAAGGCAGGACAGGCCATGGAGAACTGGGAGCCTTGTTATGCTGATGGGCGGGATGTAAATTGCCAAGAACCACTTGGGAGAAGTGTATGGTGTTTCCTGAAACAACTAATAAACAAAGCCATAGAACCTAGGGAACTTCCACTTATCGTCCTATAGCTTAGGGAAATTAAAATGAAAAAGACACAGCCACCCCAAAGTTTGGAACGGCTCTGTTTACAAGAACCTCGTTTACAGTACAAGTTCAACATCGCAGAAAGTGAAAAATGGATAAAGAAGTTGTGGTATTTACTTACAAAGCAATATCACTCAGCAATGAAATCTGTGTCATCAGGCCCTTAGCAGCACAATGAGTGGATTCAGGTATGATGATTCTAACTGAAATAAGTCACACAGAAAAAGAAACATCATAAGATATCACTAATACACGGAATGTAAACTTGGCTACACAGGAACTGCATTCCAAAACAGAACAGGGTCTCAAATTTAGAAAACCAACTTATGCTTGCTTAAGGGGAAAGGTGAGTTGGGGTGCTGCATAAAACCAGAGATTGAAATGAGCACAGATAAAGTTCCTTAAGCCAAATATGGAATAGACAAGAGCTACTCCTTGCTCAACGAAATGGACTCAAAACCCCATATTAAACGCCTAAGAATGTACCTGACTAGTAAGTATCTTAAAACCTATGGATTGCTATGTCTCCAAAAGAGAATCAAGCGTGTGTACAGGGGCATAAACGCAGCAGTGATAGGATTGGAGAGGTTCGGTGAGCAAATGAAGACCCTTTGAAGTCATATTGCATGGTACCCATTACACGGGTCTCAACTCTCCAGGTTTAAGGTATTCTTCCTTCAGCTAAAACATGCATGTGGAACCCAGAGTATGATCAACCATGTGAACGGGAGACGTGTTCAAATATGTCTCAGTTTTCCTACCCTGGTACTCAGGTGCAACATTCCAGACGCTTTACTAACACTCTCCCGACTTGGAGAGTCAGTCCCTTTAACCTCCTGTTTGGCCCAGTTTGCAATTTCTGCGGAAGATGAACAGGAATAGCGAGAACCAATGAGAGGCTAGCTGGAGGTGTCTGGACGGGCAAATTCAACTCTCATTTCCCACCAGGAAGAGGAATTAACCAAAGGCTCAGCATGCCGGGCCGGAACCAGATTAGGGCCTGAAGCCATCCTGCGGTGTTGCGGCCAGGTCACAAGAAAGCGAGTTGAAGAAAGGAGCTCAGGGGCACTGTAATTCACAAACCTGCAGAGTTATAAATGACAGCTATCGTCCAAAAATAGACTGAAGTAAGGCTGCCAAGAGGACTTGAAAGCGGGGCAGAATTGCAGGAAACTGATTTCAGGAGGTAGACTGGAATTGCATTGAAAGCATAGGAAAAGAGGCAGAACGTCCACAATGATGCACTTGGCCAAAAAGGGCGTATGCGTTTTTTCCTGAATATATTCAGGAAAAAACGCATACGCCCTTTTTGGCCAACCAAGCAAGCTTGCAAAGGAAATCTGCACTACAATGAAGTCTCACTTCCCCCCGGTCAAAAGGGCCATCTGAAAAAAGGGTAAAATCCAGAAAGGCAGGACAGGCCATGGAGAACTGGGAGCCTTGTTATGCTGATGGGCGGGATGTAAATTGCCAAGAACCACTTGGGAGAAGTGTATGGTGTTTCCTGAAACAACTAATAAACAAAGCAACAGAACCTAGGGCACTTCCACTTATGGTCCTATAGCTTAGGGAAATTAAAATGAAAAAGACACAGCCACCCCAAAGTTTGGAACGGCTCTGTTTACAAGAACCTCATTTACAGTACAAGTTCAACATCGCAGAAAGTGAAAAATGGATAAAGAAGTTGTGGTATTTACTTACAAAGCAATATCACTCAGCAATGAAATCTGTGTCATCAGGCCCTTAGCAGCACAATGAGTGGATTCAGGTATGATGATTCTAACTGAAATAAGTCACACAGAAAAAGAAACATCATAAGATATCACTAATACACGGAATGTAAACTTGGCTACACAGGAACTGCATTCCAAAACAGAACAGGGTCTCAAATTTAGAAAACCAACTTATGCTTGCTTAAGGGGAAAGGTGAGTTGGGGTGCTGCATAAAACCAGAGATTGAAATGAGCACAGATAAAGTTCCTTAAGCCAAATATGGAATAGACAAGAGCTACTCCTTGCTCAACGAAATGGACTCAAAACCCCATATTAAACGCCTAAGAATGTACCTGACTAGTAAGTATCTTAAAACCTATGGATTGCTATGTCTCCAAAAGAGAATCAAGCGTGTGTACAGGGGCATAAACGCAGCAGTGATAGGATTGGAGAGGTTCGGTGAGCAAATGAAGACCCTTTGAAGTCATATTGCATGGTACCCATTACACGGGTCTCAACTCTCCAGGTTTAAGGTATTCTTCCTTCAGCTAAAACATGCATGTGGAACCCAGAGTATGATCAACCATGTGAACGGGAGACGTGTTCAAATATGTCTCAGTTTTCCTCCCCTGGTACTCGGGTGCAACATTCCAGACGCTTTACTAACACTCTCCCGACTTGGAGAGTCAGTCCCTTTAACCTCCTGTTTGGCCCAGTTTGCAATTTCTGCGGAAGATGAACAGGAATAGCGAGAACCAATGAGAGGCTAGCTGGAGGTGTCTGGATGGGCAAATTCAACTCTCATTTCCCACCAGGAAGAGGAATTAACCAAAGGCTCAGCATGCCGGGCCGGAACCAGATTAGGGCCTGAAGCCATCCTGCGGTGTTGCGGCCAGGTCACAAGAAAGCGAGTTGAAGAAAGGAGCTCAGGGGCACTGTAATTCACAAACCTGCAGAGTTATAAATGACAGCTATCGTCGAAAAATAGACTGAAGTAAGGCTGCCAAGAGGACTTGAAAGCGGGGCAGAATTGCAGGAAACCGATTTCAGGAGGTAGACTGGAATTGCATTGAAAGCATAGGAAAAGAGGCAGAACGTCCACAATGATGCACTTGGCCAAAAAGGGCGTATGCGTTTTTTCCTGAATATATTCAGGAAAAAACGCATACGCCCTTTTTGGCCAACCAAGCAAGCTTGCAAAGGAAATCTGCACTACAATGAAGTCTCACTTCCCCCCGGTCAAAAGGGCCATCTGAAAAAAGTGTAAAATCCAGAAAGGCAGGACAGGCCATGGAGAACTGGGAGCCTTGTTATGCTGATGGGCGGGATGTAAATTGCCAAGAACCACTTGGGAGAAGTGTATGGTGTTTCCTGAAACAACTGAAAAACAAAGCAACAGAACCTAGGGCACTTCCACTTATGGTCCTATAGCTTAGGGAAATTAAAATGAAAAAGACACAGCCACCCCAAAGTTTGGAACGGCTCTGTTTACAAGAACCTCGTTTACAGTACAAGTTCAACATCGCAGAAAGTGAAAAATGGATAAAGAAGTTGTGGTATTTACTTACAAAGCAATATCACTCAGCAATGAAATCTGTGTCATCAGGCCCTTAGCAGCACAATGAGTGGATTCAGGTATGATGATTCTAACTGAAATAAGTCACACAGAAAAAGAAACATCATAAGATATCACTAATACACGGAATGTAAACTTGGCTACACAGGAACTGCATTCCAAAACAGAACAGGGTCTCAAATTTAGAAAACCAACTTATGCTTGCTTAAGGGGAAAGGTGAGTTGGGGTGCTGCATAAAACCAGAGATTGAAATGAGCACAGATAAAGTTCCTTAAGCCAAATATGGAATAGACAAGAGCTACTCCTTGCTCAACGAAATGGACTCAAAACCCCATATTAAACGCCTAAGAATGTACCTGACTAGTAAGTATCTTAAAACCTATGGATTGCTATGTCTCCAAAAGAGAATCAAGCGTGTGTACAGGGGCATAAATGCAGCAGTGATAGGATTGGAGAGGTTCGGTGAGCAAATGAAGACCCTTTGAAGTCATATTGCATGGTACCCATTACACGGGTCTCAACTCTCCAGGTTTAAGGTATTCTTCCTTCAGCTAAAACATGCATGTGGAACCCAGAGTATGATCAACCATGTGAACGGGAGACGTGTTCAAATATGTCTCAGTTTTCCTCCCCTGGTACTCGGGTGCAACATTCCAGACGCTTTACTAACACTCTCCCGACTTGGAGAGTCAGTCCCTTTAACCTCCTGTTTGGCCCAGTTTGCAATTTCTGCGGAAGATGAACAGGAATAGCGAGAACCAATGAGAGGCTAGCTGGAGGTGTCTGGATGGGCAAATTCAACTCTCATTTCCCACCAGGAAGAGGAATTAACCAAAGGCTCAGCATGCCGGGCCGGAACCAGATTAGGGCCTGAAGCCATCCTGTGGTGTTGCGGCCAGGTCACAAGAAAGCGAGTTGAAGAAAGGAGCTCAGGGGCACTGTAATTCACAAACCTGCAGAGTTATAAATGACAGCTATCGTCGAAAAATAGACTGAAGTAAGGCTGCCAAGAGGACTTGAAAGCGGGGCAGAACTGCAGGAAACCGATTTCAGGAGGTAGACTGGAATTGCATTGAAAGCATAGGAAAAGAGGCAGAACGTCCACAATGATGCACTTGGCCAAAAAGGGCGTATGCGTTTTTTCCTGAATATATTCAGGAAAAAACGCATACGCCCTTTTTGGCCAACCAAGCAAGCTTGCAAAGGAAATCTGCACTACAATGAAGTCTCACTTCCCCCCGGTCAAAAGGGCCATCTGAAAAAAGGGTAAAATCCAGAAAGGCAGGACAGGCCATGGAGAACTGGGAGCCTTGTTATGCTGATGGGCGGGATGTAAATTGCCAAGAACCACTTGGGAGAAGTGTATGGTGTTTCCTGAAACAACTGAAAAACAAAGCAACAGAACCTAGGGCACTTCCACTTATGGTCCTATAGCTTAGGGAAATTAAAATGAAAAAGACACAGCCACCCCAAAGTTTGGAACGGCTCTGTTTACAAGAACCTCGTTTACCGTACAAGTTCAACATCGCAGAAAGTGAAAAATGGATAAAGAAGTTGTGGTATTTACTTACAAAGCAATATCACTCAGCAATGAAATCTGTGTCATCAGGCCCTTAGCAGCACAATGAGTGGATTCAGGTATGATGATTCTAACTGAAATAAGTCACACAGAAAAAGAAACATCATAAGATATCACTAATACACGGAATGTAAACTTGGCTACACAGGAACTGCATTCCAAAACAGAACAGGGTCTCAAATTTAGAAAACCAACTTATGCTTGCTTAAGGGGAAAGGTGAGTTGGGGTGCTGCATAAAACCAGAGATTGAAATGAGCACAGATAAAGTTCCTTAAGCCAAATATGGAATAGACAAGAGCTACTCCTTGCTCAACGAAATGGACTCAAAACCCCATATTAAACGCCTAAGAATGTACCTGACTAGTAAGTATCTTAAAACCTATGGATTGCTATGTCTCCAAAAGAGAATCAAGCGTGTGTACAGGGGCATAAACGCAGCAGTGATAGGATTGGAGAGGTTCGGTGAGCAAATGAAGACCCTTTGAAGTCATATTGCATGGTACCCATTACACGGGTCTCAACTCTCCAGGTTTAAGGTATTCTTCCTTCAGCTAAAACATGCATGTGGAACCCAGAGTATGATCAACCATGTGAACGGGAGACGTGTTCAAATATGTCTCAGTTTTCCTCCCCTGGTACTCGGGTGCAACATTCCAGACGCTTTACTAACACTCTCCCGACTTGGAGAGTCAGTCCCTTTAACCTCCTGTTTGGCCCAGTTTGCAATTTCTGCGGAAGATGAACAGGAATAGCGAGAACCAATGAGAGGCTAGCTGGAGGTGTCTGGATGGGCAAATTCAACTCTCATTTCCCACCAGGAAGAGGAATTAACCAAAGGCTCAGCATGCCGGGCCGGAACCAGATTAGGGCCTGAAGCCATCCTGCGGTGTTGCGGCCAGCTCACAAGAAAGCGAGTTGAAGAAAGGAGCTCAGGGGCACTGTAATTCACAAACCTGCAGAGTTATAAATGACAGCTATCGTCGAAAAATAGACTGAAGTAAGGCTGCCAAGAGGACTTGAAAGCGGGGCAGAATTGCAGGAAACCGATTTCAGGAGGTAGACTGGAATTGCATTGAAAGCATAGGAAAAGAGGCAGAACGTCCACAATGATGCACTTGGCCAAAAAGGGCGTATGCGTTTTTTCCTGAATATATTCAGGAAAAAACGCATACGCCCTTTTTGGCCAACCAAGCAAGCTTGCAAAGGAAATCTGCACTACAATGAAGTCTCACTTCCCCCCGGTCAAAAGGGCCATCTGAAAAAAGGGTAAAATCCAGAAAGGCAGGACAGGCCATGGAGAACTGGGAGCCTTGTTATGCTGATGGGCGGGATGTAAATTGCCAAGAACCACTTGGGAGAAGTGTATGGTGTTTCCTGAAACAACTGAAAAACAAAGCAACAGAACCTAGGGCACTTCCACTTATGGTCCTATAGCTTAGGGAAATTAAAATGAAAAAGACACAGCCACCCCAAAGTTTGGAACGGCTCTGTTTACAAGAACCTCGTTTACAGTACAAGTTCAACATCGCAGAAAGTGAAAAATGGATAAAGAAGTTGTGGTATTTACTTACAAAGCAATATCACTCAGCAATGAAATCTGTGTCATCAGGCCCTTAGCAGCACAATGAGTGGATTCAGGTATGATGATTCTAACTGAAATAAGTCACACAGAAAAAGAAACATCATAAAATATCACTAATACACGGAATGTAAACTTGGCTACACAGGAACTGCATTCCAAAACAGAACAGGGTCTCAAATTTAGAAAACCAACTTATGCTTGCTTAAGGGGAAAGGTGAGTTGGGGTGCTGCATAAAACCAGAGATTGAAATGAGCACAGATAAAGTTCCTTAAGCCAAATATGGAATAGACAAGAGCTACTCCTTGCTCAACGAAATGGACTCAAAACCCCATATTAAACGCCTAAGAATGTACCTGACTAGTAAGTATCTTAAAACCTATGGATTGCTATGTCTCCAAAAGAGAATCAAGCGTGTGTACAGGGGCATAAACGCAGCAGTGATAGGATTGGAGAGGTTCGGTGAGCAAATGAAGACCCTTTGAAGTCATATTGCATGGTACCCATTACACGGGTCTCAACTCTCCAGGTTTAAGGTATTCTTCCTTCAGCTAAAACATGCATGTGGAACCCAGAGTATGATCAACCATGTGAACGGGAGACGTGTTCAAATATGTCTCAGTTTTCCTCCCCTGGTACTCGGGTGCAACATTCCAGACGCTTTACTAACACTCTCCCGACTTGGAGAGTCAGTCCCTTTAACCTCCTGTTTGGCCCAGTTTGCAATTTCTGCGGAAGATGAACAGGAATAGCGAGAACCAATGAGAGGCTAGCTGGAGGTGTCTGGACGGGCAAATTCAACTCTCATTTCCCACCAGGAAGAGGAATTAACCAAAGGCTCAGCATGCCGGGCCGGAACCAGATTAGGGCCTGAAGCCATCCTGCGGTGTTGCGGCCAGCTCACAAGAAAGCGAGTTGAAGAAAGGAGCTCAGGGGCACTGTAATTCACAAACCTGCAGAGTTATAAATGACAGCTATCGTCCAAAAATAGACTGAAGTAAGGCTGCCAAGAGGACTTGAAAGCGGGGCAGAATTGCAGGAAACCGATTTCAGGAGGTAGACTGGAATTGCATTGAAAGCATAGGAAAAGAGGCAGAACGTCCACAATGATGCACTTGGCCAAAAAGGGCGTATGCGTTTTTTCCTGAATATATTCAGGAAAAAACGCATACGCCCTTTTTGGCCAACCAAGCAAGCTTGCAAAGGAAATCTGCACTACAATGAAGTCTCACTTCCCCCCGGTCAAAAGGGCCATCTGAAAAAAGGGTAAAATCCAGAAAGGCAGGACAGGCCATGGAGAACTGGGAGCCTTGTTATGCTGATGGGCGGGATGTAAATTGCCAAGAACCACTTGGGAGAAGTGTATGGTGTTTCCTGAAACAACTGAAAAACAAAGCAACAGAACCTAGGGCACTTCCACTTATGGTCCTATAGCTTAGGGAAATTAAAATGAAAAAGACACAGCCACCCCAAAGTTTGGAACGGCTCTGTTTACAAGAACCTCGTTTACAGTACAAGTTCAACATCGCAGAAAGTGAAAAATGGATAAAGAAGTTGTGGTATTTACTTACAAAGCAATATCACTCAGCAATGAAATCTGTGTCATCAGGCCCTTAGCAGCACAATGAGTGGATTCAGGTATGATGATTCTAACTGAAATAAGTCACACAGAAAAAGAAACATCATAAGATATCACTAATACACGGAATGTAAACTTGGCTACACAGGAACTGCATTCCAAAACAGAACAGGGTCTCAAATTTAGAAAACCAACTTATGCTTGCTTAAGGGGAAAGGTGAGTTGGGGTGCTGCATAAAACCAGAGATTGAAATGAGCACAGATAAAGTTCCTTAAGCCAAATATGGAATAGACAAGAGCTACTCCTTGCTCAATGAAATGGACTCAAAACCCCATATTAAACGCCTAAGAATGTACCTGACTAGTAAGTATCTTAAAACCTATGGATTGCTATGTCTCCAAAAGAGAATCAAGCGTGTGTACAGGGGCATAAACGCAGCAGTGATAGGATTGGAGAGGTTCGGTGAGCAAATGAAGACCCTTTGAAGTCATATTGCATGGTACCCATTACACGGGTCTCAACTCTCCAGGTTTAAGGTATTCTTCCTTCAGCTAAAACATGCATGTGGAACCCAGAGTATGATCAACCATGTGAACGGGAGACGTGTTCAAATATGTCTCAGTTTTCCTCCCCTGGTACTTGGGTGCAACATTCCAGACGCTTTACTAACACTCTCCCGACTTGGAGAGTCAGTCCCTTTAACCTCCTGTTTGGCACAGTTTGCAATTTCTGCGGAAGATGAACAGGAATAGCGAGAACCAATGAGAGGCTAGCTGGAGGTGTCTGGACGGGCAAATTCAACTCTCATTTCCCACCAGGAAGAGGAATTAACCAAAGGCTCAGCATGCCGGGCCGGAACCAGATTAGGGCCTGAAGCCATCCTGCGGTGTTGCGGCCAGCTCACAAGAAAGCGAGTTGAAGAAAGGAGCTCAGGGGCACTGTAATTCACAAACCTGCAGAGTTATAAATGACAGCTATCGTCCAAAAATAGACTGAAGTAAGGCTGCCAAGAGGACTTGAAAGCGGGGCAGAATTGCAGGAAACCAATTTCAGGAGGTAGACTGGAATTGCATTGAAAGCATAGGAAAAGAGGCAGAACGTCCACAATGATGCACTTGGCCAAAAAGGGCGTATGCGTTTTTTCCTGAATATATTCAGGAAAAAACGCATACGCCCTTTTTGGCCAACCAAGCAAGCTTGCAAAGGAAATCTGCACTACAATGAAGTCTCACTTCCCCCCGGTCAAAAGGGCCATCTGAAAAAAGGGTAAAATCCAGAAAGGCAGGACAGGCCATGGAGAACTGGGAGCCTTGTTATGCTGATGGGCGGGATGTAAATTGCCAAGAACCACTTGGGAGAAGTGTATGGTGTTTCCTGAAACAACTAATAAACAAAGCAACAGAACCTAGGGAACTTCCACTTATCGTCCTATAGCTTAGGGAAATTAAAATGAAAAAGACACAGCCACCCCAAAGTTTGGAACGGCTCTGTTTACAAGAACCTCGTTTACAGTACAAGTTCAACATCGCAGAAAGTGAAAAATGGATAAAGAAGTTGTGGTATTTACTTACAAAGCAATATCACTCAGCAATGAAATCTGTGTCATCAGGCCCTTAGCAGCACAATGAGTGGATTCAGGTATGATGATTCTAACTGAAATAAGTCACACAGAAAAAGAAACATCATAAGATATCACTAATACACGGAATGTAAACTTGGCTACACAGGAACTGCATTCCAAAACAGAACAGGGTCTCAAATTTAGAAAACCAACTTATGCTTGCTTAAGGGGAAAGGTGAGTTGGGGTGCTGCATAAAACCAGAGATTGAAATGAGCACAGATAAAGTTCCTTAAGCCAAATATGGAATAGACAAGAGCTACTCCTTGCTCAACGAAATGGACTCAAAACCCCATATTAAACGCCTAAGAATGTACCTCACTAGTAAGTATCTTAAAACCTATGGATTGCTATGTCTCCAAAAGAGAATCAAGCGTGTGTACAGGGGCATAAACGCAGCAGTGATAGGATTGGAGAGGTTCGGTGAGCAAATGAAGACCCTTTGAAGTCATATTGCATGGTACCCATTACACGGGTCTCAACTCTCCAGGTTTAAGGTATTCTTCCTTCAGCTAAAACATGCATGTGGAACCCAGAGTATGATCAACCATGTGAACGGGAGACGTGTTCAAATATGTCTCAGTTTTCCTCCCCTGGTACTCAGGTGCAACATTCCAGACGCTTTACTAACACTCTCCCGACTTGGAGAGTCAGTCCCTTTAACCTCCTGTTTGGCCCAGTTTGCAATTTCTGCGGAAGATGAACAGGAATAGCGAGAACCAATGAGAGGCTAGCTGGAGGTGTCTGGACGGGCAAATTCAACTCTCATTTCCCACCAGGAAGAGGAATTAACCAAAGGCTCAGCATGCCGGGCCGGAACCAGATTAGGGCCTGAAGCCATCCTGCGGTGTTGCGGCCAGCTCACAAGAAAGCGAGTTGAAGAAAGGAGCTCAGGGGCACTGTAATTCACAAACCTGCAGAGTTATAAATGACAGCTATCGTCCAAAAATAGACTGAAGTAAGGCTGCCAAGAGGACTTGAAAGCGGGGCAGAATTGCAGGAAACTGATTTCAGGAGGTAGACTGGAATTGCATTGAAAGCATAGGAAAAGAGGCAGAACGTCCACAATGATGCACTTGGCCAAAAAGGGCGTATGCGTTTTTTCCTGAATATATTCAGGAAAAAACGCATACGCCCTTTTTGGCCAACCAAGCAAGCTTGCAAAGGAAATCTGCACTACAATGAAGTCTCACTTCCCCCCGGTCAAAAGGGCCATCTGAAAAAAGTGTAAAATCCAGAAAGGCAGGACAGGCCATGGAGAACTGGGAGCCTTGTTATGCTGATGGGCGGGATGTAAATTGCCAAGAACCACTTGGGAGAAGTGTATGGTGTTTCCTGAAACAACTAATAAACAAAGCAACAGAACCTAGGGCACTTCCACTTATGGTCCTATAGCTTAGGGAAATTAAAATGAAAAAGACACAGCCACCCCAAAGTTTGGAACGGCTCTGTTTACAAGAACCTCGTTTACAGTACAAGTTCAACATCGCAGAAAGTGAAAAATGGATAAAGAAGTTGTGGTATTTACATACAAAGCAATATCACTCAGCAATGAAATCTGTGTCATCAGGCCCTTAGCAGCACAATGAGTGGATTCAGGTATGATGATTCTAACTGAAATAAGTCACACAGAAAAAGAAACATCATAAGATATCACTAATACACGGAATGTAAACTTGGCTACACAGGAACTGCATTCCAAAACAGAACAGGGTCTCAAATTTAGAAAACCAACTTATGCTTGCTTAAGGGGAAAGGTGAGTTGGGGTGCTGCATAAAACCAGAGATTGAAATGAGCACAGATAAAGTTCCTTAAGCCAAATATGGAATAGACAAGAGCTACTCCTTGCTCAACGAAATGGACTCAAAACCCCATATTAAACGCCTAAGAATGTACCTGACTAGTAAGTATCTTAAAACCTATGGATTGCTATGTCTCCAAAAGAGAATCAAGCGTGTGTACAGGGGCATAAACGCAGCAGTGATAGGATTGGAGAGGTTCGGTGAGCAAATGAAGACCCTTTGAAGTCATATTGCATGGTACCCATTACACGGGTCTCAACTCTCCAGGTTTAAGGTATTCTTCCTTCAGCTAAAACATGCATGTGGAACCCAGAGTATGATCAACCATGTGAACGGGAGACGTGTTCAAATATGTCTCAGTTTTCCTCCCCTGGTACTCGGGTGCAACATTCCAGACGCTTTACTAACACTCTCCCGACTTGGAGAGTCAGTCCCTTTAACCTCCTGTTTGGCCCAGTTTGCAATTTCTGCGGAAGATGAACAGGAATAGCGAGAACCAATGAGAGGCTAGCTGGAGGTGTCTGGATGGGCAAATTCAACTCTCATTTCCCACCAGGAAGAGGAATTAACCAAAGGCTCAGCATGCCGGGCCGGAACCAGATTAGGGCCTGAAGCCATCCTGTGGTGTTGCGGCCAGGTCACAAGAAAGCGAGTTGAAGAAAGGAGCTCAGGGGCACTGTAATTCACAAACCTGCAGAGTTATAAATGACAGCTATCGTCGAAAAATAGACTGAAGTAAGGCTGCCAAGAGGACTTGAAAGCGGGGCAGAATTGCAGGAAACCGATTTCAGGAGGTAGACTGGAATTGCATTGAAAGCATAGGAAAAGAGGCAGAACGTCCACAATGATGCACTTGGCCAAAAAGGGCGTATGCGTTTTTTCCTGAATATATTCAGGAAAAAACGCATACGCCCTTTTTGGCCAACCAAGCAAGCTTGCAAAGGAAATCTGCACTACAATGAAGTCTCACTTCCCCCCGGTCAAAAGGGCCATCTGAAAAAAGTGTAAAATCCAGAAAGGCAGGACAGGCCATGGAGAACTGGGAGCCTTGTTATGCTGATGGGCGGGATGTAAATTGCCAAGAACCACTTGGGAGAAGTGTATGGTGTTTCCTGAAACAACTGAAAAACAAAGCAACAGAACCTAGGGCACTTCCACTTATGGTCCTATAGCTTAGGGAAATTAAAATGAAAAAGACACAGCCACCCCAAAGTTTGGAACGGCTCTGTTTACAAGAACCTCGTTTACAGTACAAGTTCAACATCGCAGAAAGTGAAAAATGGATAAAGAAGTTGTGGTATTTACTTACAAAGCAATATCACTCAGCAATGAAATCTGTGTCATCAGGCCCTTAGCAGCACAATGAGTGGATTCAGGTATGATGATTCTAACTGAAATAAGTCACACAGAAAAAGAAACATCATAAGATATCACTAATACACGGAATGTAAACTTGGCTACACAGGAACTGCATTCCAAAACAGAACAGGGTCTCAAATTTAGAAAACCAACTTATGCTTGCTTAAGGGGAAAGGTGAGTTGGGGTGCTGCATAAAACCAGAGATTGAAATGAGCACAGATAAAGTTCCTTAAGCCAAATATGGAATAGACAAGAGCTACTCCTTGCTCAACGAAATGGACTCAAAACCCCATATTAAACGCCTAAGAATGTACCTGACTAGTAAGTATCTTAAAACCTATGGATTGCTATGTCTCCAAAAGAGAATCAAGCGTGTGTACAGGGGCATAAATGCAGCAGTGATAGGATTGGAGAGGTTCGGTGAGCAAATGAAGACCCTTTGAAGTCATATTGCATGGTACCCATTACACGGGTCTCAACTCTCCAGGTTTAAGGTATTCTTCCTTCAGCTAAAACATGCATGTGGAACCCAGAGTATGATCAACCATGTGAACGGGAGACGTGTTCAAATATGTCTCAGTTTTCCTCCCCTGGTACTCGGGTGCAACATTCCAGACGCTTTACTAACACTCTCCCGACTTGGAGAGTCAGTCCCTTTAACCTCCTGTTTGGCCCAGTTTGCAATTTCTGCGGAAGATGAACAGGAATAGCGAGAACCAATGAGAGGCTAGCTGGAGGTGTCTGGATGGGCAAATTCAACTCTCATTTCCCACCAGGAAGAGGAATTAACCAAAGGCTCAGCATGCCGGGCCGGAACCAGATTAGGGCCTGAAGCCATCCTGTGGTGTTGCGGCCAGGTCACAAGAAAGCGAGTTGAAGAAAGGAGCTCAGGGGCACTGTAATTCACAAACCTGCAGAGTTATAAATGACAGCTATCGTCGAAAAATAGACTGAAGTAAGGCTGCCAAGAGGACTTGAAAGCGGGGCAGAATTGCAGGAAACCGATTTCAGGAGGTAGACTGGAATTGCATTGAAAGCATAGGAAAAGAGGCAGAACGTCCACAATGATGCACTTGGCCAAAAAGGGCGTATGCGTTTTTTCCTGAATATATTCAGGAAAAAACGCATACGCCCTTTTTGGCCAACCAAGCAAGCTTGCAAAGGAAATCTGCACTACAATGAAGTCTCACTTCCCCCCGGTCAAAAGGGCCATCTGAAAAAAGGGTAAAATCCAGAAAGGCAGGACAGGCCATGGAGAACTGGGAGCCTTGTTATGCTGATGGGCGGGATGTAAATTGCCAAGAACCACTTGGGAGAAGTGTATGGTGTTTCCTGAAACAACTGAAAAACAAAGCAACAGAACCTAGGGCACTTCCACTTATGGTCCTATAGCTTAGGGAAATTAAAATGAAAAAGACACAGCCACCCCAAAGTTTGGAACGGCTCTGTTTACAAGAACCTCGTTTACCGTACAAGTTCAACATCGCAGAAAGTGAAAAATGGATAAAGAAGTTGTGGTATTTACTTACAAAGCAATATCACTCAGCAATGAAATCTGTGTCATCAGGCCCTTAGCAGCACAATGAGTGGATTCAGGTATGATGATTCTAACTGAAATAAGTCACACAGAAAAAGAAACATCATAAGATATCACTAATACACGGAATGTAAACTTGGCTACACAGGAACTGCATTCCAAAACAGAACAGGGTCTCAAATTTAGAAAACCAACTTATGCTTGCTTAAGGGGAAAGGTGAGTTGGGGTGCTGCATAAAACCAGAGATTGAAATGAGCACAGATAAAGTTCCTTAAGCCAAATATGGAATAGACAAGAGCTACTCCTTGCTCAACGAAATGGACTCAAAACCCCATATTAAACGCCTAAGAATGTACCTGACTAGTAAGTATCTTAAAACCTATGGATTGCTATGTCTCCAAAAGAGAATCAAGCGTGTGTACAGGGGCATAAACGCAGCAGTGATAGGATTGGAGAGGTTCGGTGAGCAAATGAAGACCCTTTGAAGTCATATTGCATGGTACCCATTACACGGGTCTCAACTCTCCAGGTTTAAGGTATTCTTCCTTCAGCTAAAACATGCATGTGGAACCCAGAGTATGATCAACCATGTGAACGGGAGACGTGTTCAAATATGTCTCAGTTTTCCTCCCCTGGTACTCGGGTGCAACATTCCAGACGCTTTACTAACACTCTCCCGACTTGGAGAGTCAGTCCCTTTAACCTCCTGTTTGGCCCAGTTTGCAATTTCTGCGGAAGATGAACAGGAATAGCGAGAACCAATGAGAGGCTAGCTGGAGGTGTCTGGATGGGCAAATTCAACTCTCATTTCCCACCAGGAAGAGGAATTAACCAAAGGCTCAGCATGCCGGGCCGGAACCAGATTAGGGCCTGAAGCCATCCTGTGGTGTTGCGGCCAGGTCACAAGAAAGCGAGTTGAAGAAAGGAGCTCAGGGGCACTGTAATTCACAAACCTGCAGAGTTATAAATGACAGCTATCGTCGAAAAATAGACTGAAGTAAGGCTGCCAAGAGGACTTGAAAGCGGGGCAGAATTGCAGGAAACCGATTTCAGGAGGTAGACTGGAATTGCATTGAAAGCATAGGAAAAGAGGCAGAACGTCCACAATGATGCACTTGGCCAAAAAGGGCGTATGCGTTTTTTCCTGAATATATTCAGGAAAAAACGCATACACCCTTTTTGGCCAACCAAGCAAGCTTGCAAAGGAAATCTGCACTACAATGAAGTCTCACTTCCCCCTGGTCAAAAGGGCCATCTGAAAAAAGGGTAAAATCCAGAAAGGCAGGACAGGCCATGGAGAACTGGGAGCCTTGTTATGCTGATGGGCGGGATGTAAATTGCCAAGAACCACTTGGGAGAAGTGTATGGTGTTTCCTGAAACAACTGAAAAACAAAGCAACAGAACCTAGGGCACTTCCACTTATGGTCCTATAGCTTAGGGAAATTAAAATGAAAAAGACACAGCCACCCCAAAGTTTGGAACGGCTCTGTTTACAAGAACCTCGTTTACAGTACAAGTTCAACATCGCAGAAAGTGAAAAATGGATAAAGAAGTTGTGGTATTTACTTACAAAGCAATATCACTCAGCAATGAAATCTGTGTCATCAGGCCCTTAGCAGCACAATGAGTGGATTCAGGTATGATGATTCTAACTGAAATAAGTCACACAGAAAAAGAAACATCATAAAATATCACTAATACACGGAATGTAAACTTGGCTACACAGGAACTGCATTCCAAAACAGAACAGGGTCTCAAATTTAGAAAACCAACTTATGCTTGCTTAAGGGGAAAGGTGAGTTGGGGTGCTGCATAAAACCAGAGATTGAAATGAGCACAGATAAAGTTCCTTAAGCCAAATATGGAATAGACAAGAGCTACTCCTTGCTCAACGAAATGGACTCAAAACCCCATATTAAACGCCTAAGAATGTACCTGACTAGTAAGTATCTTAAAACCTATGGATTGCTATGTCTCCAAAAGAGAATCAAGCGTGTGTACAGGGGCATAAACGCAGCAGTGATAGGATTGGAGAGGTTCGGTGAGCAAATGAAGACCCTTTGAAGTCATATTGCATGGTACCCATTACACGGGTCTCAACTCTCCAGGTTTAAGGTATTCTTCCTTCAGCTAAAACATGCATGTGGAACCCAGAGTATGATCAACCATGTGAACGGGAGACGTGTTCAAATATGTCTCAGTTTTCCTCCCCTGGTACTCGGGTGCAACATTCCAGACGCTTTACTAACACTCTCCCGACTTGGAGAGTCAGTCCCTTTAACCTCCTGTTTGGCCCAGTTTGCAATTTCTGCGGAAGATGAACAGGAATAGCGAGAACCAATGAGAGGCTAGCTGGAGGTGTCTGGACGGGCAAATTCAACTCTCATTTACCACCAGGAAGAGGAATTAACCAAAGGCTCAGCATGCCGGGCCGGAACCAGATTAGGGCCTGAAGCCATCCTGCGGTGTTGCGGCCAGCTCACAAGAAAGCGAGTTGAAGAAAGGAGCTCAGGGGCACTGTAATTCACAAACCTGCAGAGTTATAAATGACAGCTATCGTCCAAAAATAGACTGAAGTAAGGCTGCCAAGAGGACTTGAAAGCGGGGCAGAATTGCAGGAAACCGATTTCAGGAGGTAGACTGGAATTGCATTGAAAGCATAGGAAAAGAGGCAGAACGTCCACAATGATGCACTTGGCCAAAAAGGGCGTATGCGTTTTTTCCTGAATATATTCAGGAAAAAACGCATACGCCCTTTTTGGCCAACCAAGCAAGCTTGCAAAGGAAATCTGCACTACAATGAAGTCTCACTTCCCCCCGGTCAAAAGGGCCATCTAAAAAAAGGGTAAAATCCAGAAAGGCAGGACAGGCCATGGAGAACTGGGAGCCTTGTTATGCTGATGGGCGGGATGTAAATTGCCAAGAACCACTTGGGAGAAGTGTATGGTGTTTCCTGAAACAACTGAAAAACAAAGCAACAGAACCTAGGGCACTTCCACTTATGGTCCTATAGCTTAGGGAAATTAAAATGAAAAAGACACAGCCACCCCAAAGTTTGGAACGGCTCTGTTTACAAGAACCTCGTTTACAGTACAAGTTCAACATCGCAGAAAGTGAAAAATGGATAAAGAAGTTGTGGTATTTACTTACAAAGCAATATCACTCAGCAATGAAATCTGTGTCATCAGGCCCTTAGCAGCACAATGAGTGGATTCAGGTATGATGATTCTAACTGAAATAAGTCACACAGAAAAAGAAACATCATAAGATATCACTAATACACGGAATGTAAACTTGGCTACACAGGAACTGCATTCCAAAACAGAACAGGGTCTCAAATTTAGAAAACCAACTTATGCTTGCTTAAGGGGAAAGGTGAGTTGGGGTGCTGCATAAAACCAGAGATTGAAATGAGCACAGATAAAGTTCCTTAAGCCAAATATGGAATAGACAAGAGCTACTCCTTGCTCAACGAAATGGACTCAAAACCCCATATTAAACGCCTAAGAATGTACCTGACTAGTAAGTATCTTAAAACCTATGGATTGCTATGTCTCCAAAAGAGAATCAAGCGTGTGTACAGGGGCATAAACGCAGCAGTGATAGGATTGGAGAGGTTCGGTGAGCAAATGAAGACCCTTTGAAGTCATATTGCATGGTACCCATTACACGGGTCTCAACTCTCCAGGTTTAAGGTATTCTTCCTTCAGCTAAAACATGCATGTGGAACCCAGAGTATGATCAACCATGTGAACGGGAGACGTGTTCAAATATGTCTCAGTTTTCCTCCCCTGGTACTCGGGTGCAACATTCCAGACGCTTTACTAACACTCTCCCGACTTGGAGAGTCAGTCCCTTTAACCTCCTGTTTGGCCCAGTTTGCAATTTCTGCGGAAGATGAACAGGAATAGCGAGAACCAATGAGAGGCTAGCTGGAGGTGTCTGGACGGGCAAATTCAACTCTAATTTCCCACCAGGAAGAGGAATTAACCAAAGGCTCAGCATGCCGGGCCGGAACCAGATTAGGGCCTGAAGCCATCCTGCGGTGTTGCGGCCAGGTCACAAGAAAGCGAGTTGAAGAAAGGAGCTCAGGGGCACTGTAATTCACAAACCTGCAGAGTTATAAATGACAGCTATCGTCCAAAAATAGACTGAAGTAAGGCTGCCAAGAGGACTTGAAAGCGGGGCAGAATTGCAGGAAACCGATTTCAGGAGGTAGACTGGAATTGCATTGAAAGCATAGGAAAAGAGGCAGAACGTCCACAATGATGCACTTGGCCAAAAAGGGCGTATGCGTTTTTTCCTGAATATATTCAGGAAAAAACGCATACGCCCTTTTTGGCCAACCAAGCAAGCTTGCAAAGGAAATCTGCACTACAATGAAGTCTCACTTCCCCCCGGTCAAAAGGGCCATCTGAAAAAAGGGTAAAATCCAGAAAGGCAGGACAGGCCATGGAGAACTGGGAGCCTTGTTATGCTGATGGGCGGGATGTAAATTGCCAAGAACCACTTGGGAGAAGTGTATGGTGTTTCCTGAAACATCTAAAAAACAAAGCAACAGAACCTAGGGCACTTCCACTTATGGTCCTATAGCTTAGGGAAATTAAAATGAAAAAGACACAGCCACCCCAAAGTTTGGAACGGCTCTGTTTACAAGAACCTCGTTTACAGTACAAGTTCAACATCGCAGAAAGTGAAAAATGGATAAAGAAGTTGTGGTATTTACTTACAAAGCAATATCACTCAGCAATGAAATCTGTGTCATCAGGCCCTTAGCAGCACAATGAGTGGATTCAGGTATGATGATTCTAACTGAAATAAGTCACACAGAAAAAGAAACATCATAAGATATCACTAATACACGGAATGTAAACTTGGCTACACAGGAACTGCATTCCAAAACAGAACAGGGTCTCAAATTTAGAAAACCAACTTATGCTTGCTTAAGGGGAAAGGTGAGTTGGGGTGCTGCATAAAACCAGAGATTGAAATGAGCACAGATAAAGTTCCTTAAGCCAAATATGGAATAGACAAGAGCTACTCCTTGCTCAACGAAATGGACTCAAAACCCCATATTAAACGCCTAAGAATGTACCTGACTAGTAAGTATCTTAAAACCTATGGATTGCTATGTCTCCAAAAGAGAATCAAGCGTGTGTACAGGGGCATAAACGCAGCAGTGATAGGATTGGAGAGGTTCGGTGAGCAAATGAAGACCCTTTGAAGTCATATTGCATGGTACCCATTCCACGGGTCTCAACTCTCCAGGTTTAAGGTATTCTTCCTTCAGCTAAAACATGCATGTGGAACCCAGAGTATGATCAACCATGTGAACGGGAGACGTGTTCAAATATGTCTCAGTTTTCCTCCCCTGGTACTCGGGTGCAACATTCCAGACACTTTACTAACACTCTCCCGACTTGGAGAGTCAGTCCCTTTAACCTCCTGTTTGGCCCAGTTTGCAATTTCTGCGGAAGATGAACAGGAATAGCGAGAACCAATGAGAGGCTAGCTGGAGGTGTCTGGACGGGCAAATTCAACTCTAATTTCCCACCAGGAAGAGGAATTAACCAAAGGCTCAGCATGCCGGGCCGGAACCAGTTTAGGGCCTGAAGCCATCCTGCGGTGTTGCGGCCAGCTCACAAGAAAGCGAGTTGAAGAAAGGAGCTCAGGGGCACTGTAATTCACAAACCTGCAGAGTTATAAATGACAGCTATCGTCGAAAAATAGACTGAAGTAAGGCTGCCAAGAGGACTTGAAAGCGGGGCAGAATTGCAGGAAACCGATTTCAGGAGGTAGACTGGAATTGCATTGAAAGCATAGGAAAAGAGGCAGAACGTCCACAATGATGCACTTGGCCAAAAAGGGCGTATGCGTTTTTTCCTGAATATATTCAGGAAAAAACGCATACGCCCTTTTTGGCCAACCAAGCAAGCTTGCAAAGGAAATCTGCACTACAATGAAGTCTCACTTCCCCCCGGTCAAAAGGGCCATCTGAAAAAAGTGTAAAATCCAGAAAGGCAGGACAGGCCATGGAGAACTGGGAGCCTTGTTATGCTGATGGGCGGGATGTAAATTGCCAAGAACCACTTGGGAGAAGTGTATGGTGTTTCCTGAAACAACTAAAAAACAAAGCAACAGAACCTAGGGCACTTCCACTTATGGTCCTATAGCTTAGGGAAATTAAAATGAAAAAGACACAGCCACCCCAAAGTTTGGAACGGCTCTGTTTACAAGAACCTCGTTTACAGTACAAGTTCAACATCGCAGAAAGTGAAAAATGGATAAAGAAGTTGTGGTATTTACTTACAAAGCAATATCACTCAGCAATGAAATCTGTGTAATCAGGCCCTTAGCAGCACAATGAGTGGATTCAGGTATGATGATTCTAACTGAAATAAGTCACACAGAAAAAGAAACATCATAAGATATCACTAATACACGGAATGTAAACTTGGCTACACAGGAACTGCATTCCAAAACAGAATAGGGTCTCAAATTTAGAAAACCAACTTATGCTTGCTTAAGGGGAAAGGTGAGTTGGGGTGCTGCATAAAACCAGAGATTGAAATGAGCACAGATAAAGTTCCTTAAGCCAAATATGGAATAGACAAGAGCTACTCCTTGCTCAACGAAATGGACTCAAAACCCCATATTAAACGCCTAAGAATGTACCTGACTAGTAAGTATCTTAAAACCTATGGATTGCTATGTCTCCAAAAGAGAATCAAGCGTGTGTACAGGGGCATAAACGCAGCAGTGATAGGATTGGAGAGGTTCGGTGAGCAAATGAAGACCCTTTGAAATCATATTGCATGGTACCCATTAAACGGGTCTCAACTCTCCAGGTTTAAGGTATTCTTCCTTCAGCTAAAACATGCATGTGGAACCCAGAGTATGATCAACCATGTGAACGGGAGACGTGTTCAAATATGTCTCAGTTTTCCTCCCCTGGTACTCGGGTGCAACATTCCAGACGCTTTACTAACACTCTCCCGACTTGGAGAGTCAGTCCCTTTAACCTCCTGTTTGGCCCAGTTTGCAATTTCTGCGGAAGATGAACAGGAATAGCGAGAACCAATGAGAGGCTAGCTGGAGGTGTCTGGACGGGCAAATTCAACTCTCATTTCCCACCAGGAAGAGGAATTAACCAAAGGCTCAGCATGCCGGGCCGGAACCAGATTAGGGCCTGAAGCCATCCTGCGGTGTTGCGGCCAGGTCACAAGAAAGCGAGTTGAAGAAAGGAGCTCAGGGGCACTGTAATTCACAAACCTGCAGAGTTATAAATGACAGCTATCGTCCAAAAATAGACTGAAGTAAGGCTGCCAAGAGGACTTGAAAGCGGGGCAGAATTGCAGGAAACCGATTTCAGGAGGTAGACTGGAATTGCATTGAAAGCATAGGAAAAGAGGCAGAACGTCCACAATGATGCACTTGGCCAAAAAGGGCGTATGCGTTTTTTCCTGAATATATTCAGGAAAAAACGCATACGCCCTTTTTGGCCAACCAAGCAAGCTTGCAAAGGAAATCTGCACTACAATGAAGTCTCACTTCCCCGCGGTCAAAAGGGCCATCTGAAAAAAGTGTAAAATCCAGAAAGGCAGGACAGGCCATGGAGAACTGGGAGCCTTGTTATGCTGATGGGCGGGATGTAAATTGCCAAGAACCACTCGGGAGAAGTGTATGGTGTTTCCTGAAACATCTAAAAAACAAAGCAACAGAACCTAGGGCACTTCCACTTATGGTCCTATAGCTTAGGGAAATTAAAATCAAAAAGACACAGCCACCCCAAAGTTTGGAACGGCTCTGTTTACAAGAACCTCGTTTACAGTACAAGTTCAACATCGCAGAAAGTGAAAAATGGATAAAGAAGTTGTGGTATTTACTTACAAAGCAATATCACTCAGCAATGAAATCTGTGTCATCAGGCCCTTAGCAGCACAATGAGTGGATTCAGGTATGATGATTCTAACTGAAATAAGTCACACAGAAAAAGAAACATCATAAGATATCACTAATACACGGAATGTAAACTTGGCTACACAGGAACTGCATTCCAAAACAGAATAGGGTCTCAAATTTAGAAAACCAACTTATGCTTGCTTAAGGGGAAAGGTGAGTTGGGGTGCTGCATAAAACCAGAGATTGAAATGAGCACAGATAAAGTTCCTTAAGCCAAATATGGAATAGACAAGAGCTACTCCTTGCTCAACGAAATGGACTCAAAACCCCATATTAAACGCCTAAGAATGTACCTGACTAGTAAGTATCTTAAAACCTATGGATTGCTATGTCTCCAAAAGAGAATCAAGCGTGTGTACAGGGGCATAAACGCAGCAGTGATAGGATTGGAGAGGTTCGGTGAGCAAATGAAGACCCTTTGAAATCATATTGCATGGTACCCATTAAACGGGTCTCAACTCTCCAGGTTTAAGGTATTCTTCCTTCAGCTAAAACATGCATGTGGAACCCAGAGTATGATCAACCATGTGAACGGGAGACGTGTTCAAATATGTCTCAGTTTTCCTCCCCTGGTACTCGGGTGCAACATTCCAGACGCTTTACTAACACTCTCCCGACTTGGAGAGTCAGTCCCTTTAACCTCCTGTTTGGCCCAGTTTGCAATTTCTGCGGAAGATGAACAGGAATAGCGAGAACCAATGAGAGGCTAGCTGGAGGTGTCTGGACGGGCAAATTCAACTCTCATTTCCCACCAGGAAGAGGAATTAACCAAAGGCTCAGCATGCCGGGCCGGAACCAGATTAGGGCCTGAAGCCATCCTGCGGTGTTGCGGCCAGGTCACAAGAAAGCGAGTTGAAGAAAGGAGCTCAGGGGCACTGTAATTCACAAACCTGCAGAGTTATAAATGACAGCTATCGTCCAAAAATAGACTGAAGTAAGGCTGCCAAGAGGACTTGAAAGCGGGGCAGAATTGCAGGAAACCGATTTCAGGAGGTAGACTGGAATTGCATTGAAAGCATAGGAAAAGAGGCAGAACGTCCACAATGATGCACTTGGCCAAAAAGGGCGTATGCGTTTTTTCCTGAATATATTCAGGAAAAAACGCATACGCCCTTTTTGGCCAACCAAGCAAGCTTGCAAAGGAAATCTGCACTACAATGAAGTCTCACTTCCCCACGGTCAAAAGGGCCATCTGAAAAAAGTGTAAAATCCAGAAAGGCAGGACAGGCCATGGAGAACTGGGAGCCTTGTTATGCTGATGGGCGGGATGTAAATTGCCAAGAACCACTCGGGAGAAGTGTATGGTGTTTCCTGAAACATCTAAAAAACAAAGCAACAGAACCTAGGGCACTTCCACTTATGGTCCTATAGCTTAGGGAAATTAAAATCAAAAAGACACAGCCACCCCAAAGTTTGGAACGGCTCTGTTTACAAGAACCTCGTTTACAGTACAAGTTCAACATCGCAGAAAGTGAAAAATGGATAAAGAAGTTGTGGTATTTACTTACAAAGCAATATCACTCAGCAATGAAATCTGTGTCATCAGGCCCTTAGCAGCACAATGAGTGGATTCAGGTATGATGATTCTAACTGAAATAAGTCACACAGAAAAAGAAACATCATAAGATATCACTAATACACGGAATGTAAACTTGGCTACACAGGAACTGCATTCCAAAACAGAACAGGGTCTCAAATTTAGAAAACCAACTTATGCTTGCTTAAGGGGAAAGGTGAGTTGGGGTGCTGCATAAAACCAGAGATTGAAATGAGCACAGATAAAGTTCCTTAAGCCAAATATGGAATAGACAAGAGCTACTCCTTGCTCAACGAAATGGACTCAAAACCCCATATTAAACGCCTAAGAATGTACCTGACTAGTAAGTATCTTAAAACCTATGGATTGCTATGTCTCCAAAAGAGAATCAAGCGTGTGTACAGGGGCATAAACGCAGCAGTGATAGGATTGGAGAGGTTCGGTGAGCAAATGAAGACCCTTTGAAATCATATTGCATGGTACCCATTACACGGGTCTCAACTCTCCAGGTTTAAGGTATTCTTCCTTCAGCTAAAACATGCATGTGGAACCCAGAGTATGATCAACCATGTGAACGGGAGACGTGTTCAAATATGTCTCAGTTTTCCTCCCCTGGTACTCGGGTGCAACATTCCAGACGCTTTACTAACACTCTCCCGACTTGGAGAGTCAGTCCCTTTAACCTCCTGTTTGGCCCAGTTTGCAATTTCTGCGGAAGATGAACAGGAATAGCGAGAACCAATGAGAGGATAGCTGGAGGTGTCTGGACGGGCAAATTCAACTCTCATTTCCCACCAGGAAGAGGAATTAACCAAAGGCTCAGCATGCCGGGCCGGAACCAGATTAGGGCCTGAAGCCATCCTGCGGTGTTGCGGCCAGGTCACAAGAAAGCGAGTTGAAGAAAGGAGCTCAGGGGCACTGTAATTCACAAACCTGCAGAGTTATAAATGACAGCTATCGTCCAAAAATAGACTGAAGTAAGGCTGCCAAGAGGACTTGAAAGCGGGGCAGAATTGCAGGAAACCGATTTCAGGAGGTAGACTGGAATTGCATTGAAAGCATAGGAAAAGAGGCAGAACGTCCACAATGATGCACTTGGCCAAAAAGGGCGTATGCGTTTTTTCCTGAATATATTCAGGAAAAAACGCATACGCCCTTTTTGGCCAACCAAGCAAGCTTGCAAAGGAAATCTGCACTACAATGAAGTCTCACTTCCCCCCGGTCAAAAGGGCCATCTGAAAAAAGGGTAAAATCCAGAAAGGCAGGACAGGCCATGGAGAACTGGGAGCCTTGTTATGCTGATGGGCGGGATATAAATTGCCAAGAACCACTTGGGAGAAGTGTATGGTGTTTCCTGAAACAACTAAAAAACAAAGCAACAGAACCTAGGGCACTTCCACTTATGGTCCTATAGCTTAGGGAAATTAAAATGAAAAAGACACAGCCACCCCAAAGTTTGGAACGGCTCTGTTTACAAGAACCTCGTTTACAGTACAAGTTCAACATCGCAGAAAGTGAAAAATGGATAAAGAAGTTGTGGTATTTACTTACAAAGCAATATCACTCAGCAATGAAATCTGTGTCATCAGGCCCTTAGCAGCACAATGAGTGGATTCAGGTATGATGATTCTAACTGAAATAAGTCACACAGAAAAAGAAACATCATAAGATATCACTAATACACGGAATGTAAACTTGGCTACACAGGAACTGCATTCCAAAACAGAACAGGGTCTCAAATTTAGAAAACCAACTTATGCTTGCTTAAGGGGAAAGGTGAGTTGGGGTGCTGCATAAAACCAGAGATTGAAATGAGCACAGATAAAGTTCCTTAAGCCAAATATGGAATAGACAAGAGCTACTCCTTGCTCAACGAAATGGACTCAAAACCCCATATTAAACGCCTAAGAATGTACCTGACTAGTAAGTATCTTAAAACCTATGGATTGCTATGTCTCCAAAAGAGAATCAAGCGTGTGTACAGGGGCATAAACGCAGCAGTGATAGGATTGGAGAGGTTCGGTGAGCAAATGAAGACCCTTTGAAGTCATATTGCATGGTACCCATTACACGGGTCTCAACTCTCCAGGTTTAAGGTATTCTTCCTTCAGCTAAAACATGCATGTGGAACCCAGAGTATGATCAACCATGTGAACGGGAGACGTGTTCAAATATGTCTCAGTTTTCCTCCCCTGGTACTCGGGTGCAACATTCCAGACGCTTTACTAACACTCTCCCGACTTGGAGAGTCAGTCCCTTTAACCTCCTGTTTGGCCCAGTTTGCAATTTCTGCGGAAGATGAACAGGAATAGCGAGAACCAATGAGAGGCTAGCTGGAGGTGTCTGGACGGGCAAATTCAACTCTCATTTCCCACCAGGAAGAGGAATTAACCAAAGGCTCAGCATGCCGGGCCGGAACCAGATTAGGGCCTGAAGCCATCCTGCGGTGTTGCGGCCAGGTCACAAGAAAGCGAGTTGAAGAAAGGAGCTCAGGGGCACTGTAATTCACAAACCTGCAGAGTTATAAATGACAGCTATCGTCCAAAAATAGACTGAAGTAAGGCTGCCAAGAGGACTTGAAAGTGGGGCAGAATTGCAGGAAACCGATTTCAGGAGGTAGACTGGAATTGCATTGAAAGCATAGGAAAAGAGGCAGAACGTCCACAATGATGCACTTGGCCAAAAAGGGCGTATGCGTTTTTTCCTGAATATATTCAGGAAAAAACGCATATGCCCTTTTTGGCCAACCAAGCAAGCTTGCAAAGGAAATCTGCACTACAATGAAGTCTAACTTCCCCCCGGTCAAAAGGGCCATCTGAAAAAAGGGTAAAATCCAGAAAGGCAGGACAGGCCATGGAGAACTGGGAGCCTTGTTATGCTGATGGGCGGGATGTAAATTGCCAAGAACCACTTGGGAGAAGTGTATGGTGTTTCCTGAAACAACTAAAAAACAAAGCAACAGAACCTAGGGCACTTCCACTTATGGTCCTATAGCTTAGGGAAATTAAAATGAAAAAGACACAGCCACCCCAAAGTTTGGAACGGCTCTGTTTACAAGAACCTCGTTTACAGTACAAGTTCAACATCGCAGAAAGTGAAAAATGGATAAAGAAGTTGTGGTATTTACTTACAAAGCAATATCACTCAGCAATGAAATCTGTGTCATCAGGCCCTTAGCAGCACAATGAGTGGATTCAGGTATGATGATTCTAACTGAAATAAGTCACACAGAAAAAGAAACATCATAAGATATCACTAATACACGGAATGTAAACTTGGCTACACAGGAACTGCATTCCAAAACAGAACAGGGTCTCAAATTTAGAAAACCAACTTATGCTTGCTTAAGGGGAAAGGTGAGTTGGGGTGCTGCATAAAACCAGAGATTGAAATGAGCACAGATAAAGTTCCTTAAGCCAAATATGGAATAGACAAGAGCTACTCCTTGCTCAACGAAACGGACTCAAAACCCCATATTAAACGCCTAAGAATGTACCTGACTAGTAAGTATCTTAAAACCTATGGATTGCTATGTCTCCAAAAGAGAATCAAGCGTGTGTACAGGGGCATAAACGCAGCAGTGATAGGATTGGAGAGGTTCGGTGAGCAAATGAAGACCCTTTGAAGTCATATTGCATGGTACCCATTACACGGGTCTCAACTCTCCAGGTTTAAGGTATTCTTCCTTCAGCTAAAACATGCATGTGGAACCCAGAGTATGATCAACCATGTGAACGGGAGACGTGTTCAAATATGTCTCAGTTTTCGTACCCTGGTACTCGGGTGCAACATTCCAGACGCTTTACTAACACTCTCCCGACTTGGAGAGTCAGTCCCTTTAACCTCCTGTTTGGCCCAGTTTGCAATTTCTGCGGAAGATGAACAGGAATAGCGAGAACCAATGAGAGGCTAGCTGGAGGTGTCTGGACGGGCAAATTCAACTCTCATTTCCCACCAGGAAGAGGAATTAACCAAAGGCTCAGCATGCAGGGCCGGAACCAGATTAGGGCCTGAAGCCATCCTGCGGTGTTGCGGCCAGGTCACAAGAAAGCGAGTTGAAGAAAGGAGCTCAGGGGCACTGTAATTCACAAACCTGCAGAGTTATAAATGACAGCTATCGTCCAAAAATAGACTGAAGTAAGGCTGCCAAGAGGACTTGAAAGCGGGGCAGAATTGCAGGAAACCGATTTCAGGAGGTAGACTGGAATTGCATTGAAAGCATAGGAAAAGAGGCAGAACGTCCACAATGATGCACTTGGCCAAAAAGGGCGTATGCGTTTTTTCCTGAATATATTCAGGAAAAAACGCATACGCCCTTTTTGGCCAACCAAGCAAGCTTGCAAAGGAAATCTGCACTACAATGAAGTCTCACTTCCCCCCGGTCAAAAGGGCCATCTGAAAAAAGGGTAAAATCCAGAAAGGCAGGACAGGCCATGGAGAACTGGGAGCCTTGTTATGCTGATGGGCGGGATGTAAATTGCCAAGAACCACTTGGGAGAAGTGTATGGTGTTTCCTGAAACAACTAAAAAACAAAGCAACAGAACCTAGGGCACTTCCACTTATGGTCCTATAGCTTAGGGAAATTAAAATCAAAAAGACACAGCCACCCCAAAGTTTGGAACGGCTCTGTTTACAAGAACCTCGTTTACAGTACAAGTTCAACATCGCAGAAAGTGAAAAATGGATAAAGAAGTTGTGGTATTTACTTACAAAGCAATATCACTCAGCAATGAAATCTGTGTCATCAGGCCCTTAGCAGCACAATGAGTGGATTCAGGTATGATGATTCTAACTGAAATAAGTCACACAGAAAAAGAAACATCATAAGATATCACTAATACACGGAATGTAAACTTGGCTACACAGGAACTGCATTCCAAAACAGAACAGGGTCTCAAATTTAGAAAACCAACTTATGCTTGCTTAAGGGGAAAGGTGAGTTGGGGTGCTGCATAAAACCAGAGATTGAAATGAGCACAGATAAAGTTCCTTAAGCCAAATATGGAATAGACAAGAGCTACTCCTTGCTCAACGAAACGGACTCAAAACCCCATATTAAACGCCTAAGAATGTACCTGACTAGTAAGTATCTTAAAACCTATGGATTGCTATGTCTCCAAAAGAGAATCAAGCGTGTGTACAGGGGCATAAACGCAGCAGTGATAGGATTGGAGAGGTTCGGTGAGCAAATGAAGACCCTTTGAAGTCATATTGCATGGTACCCATTACACGGGTCTCAACTCTCCAGGTTTAAGGTATTCTTCCTTCAGCTAAAACATGCATGTGGAACCCAGAGTATGATCAACCATGTGAACGGGAGACGTGTTCAAATATGTCTCAGTTTTCCTCCCCTGGTACTCGGGTGCAACATTCCAGACGCTTTACTAACACTCTCCCGACTTGGAGAGTCAGTCCCTTTAACCTCCTGTTTGGCCCAGTTTGCAATTTCTGCGGAAGATGAACAGGAATAGCGAGAACCAATGAGAGGATAGCTGGAGGTGTCTGGACGGGCAAATTCAACTCTCATTTCCCACCAGGAAGAGGAATTAACCAAAGGCTCAGCATGCCGGGCCGGAACCAGATTAGGGCCTGAAGCCATCCTGCGGTGTTGCGGCCAGGTCACAAGAAAGCGAGTTGAAGAAAGGAGCTCAGGGGCACTGTAATTCACAAACCTGCAGAGTTATAAATGACAGCTATCGTCCAAAAATAGACTGAAGTAAGGCTGCCAAGAGGACTTGAAAGCGGGGCAGAATTGCAGGAAACCGATTTCAGGAGGTAGACTGGAATTGCATTGAAAGCATAGGAAAAGAGGCAGAACGTCCACAATGATGCACTTGGCCAAAAAGGGCGTATGCGTTTTTTCCTGAATATATTCAGGAAAAAACGCATACGCCCTTTTTGGCCAACCAAGCAAGCTTGCAAAGGAAATCTGCACTACAATGAAGTCTCACTTCCCCCCGGTCAAAAGGGCCATCTGAAAAAAGTGTAAAATCCAGAAAGGCAGGACAGGCCATGGAGAACTGGGAGCCTTGTTATGCTGATGGGCGGGATGTAAATTGCCAAGAACCACTTGGGAGAAGTGTATGGTGTTTCCTGAAACAACTAAAAAACAAAGCAACAGAACCTAGGGCACTTCCACTTATGGTCCTATAGCTTAGGGAAATTAAAATGAAAAAGACACAGCCACCCCAAAGTTTGGAACGGCTCTGTTTACAAGAACCTCGTTTACAGTACAAGTTCAACATCGCAGAAAGTGAAAAATGGATAAAGAAGTTGTGGTATTTACTTACAAAGCAATATCACTCAGCAATGAAATCTGTGTCATCAGGCCCTTAGCAGCACAATGAGTGGATTCAGGTATGATGATTCTAACTGAAATAAGTCACACAGAAAAAGAAACATCATAAGATATCACTAATACACGGAATGTAAACTTGGCTACACAGGAACTGCATTCCAAAACAGAACAGGGTCTCAAATTTAGAAAACCAACTTATGCTTGCTTAAGGGGAAAGGTGAGTTGGGGTGCTGCATAAAACCAGAGATTGAAATGAGCACAGATAAAGTTCCTTAAGCCAAATATGGAATAGACAAGAGCTACTCCTTGCTCAACGAAATGGACTCAAAACCCCATATTAAACGCCTAAGAATGTACCTGACTAGTAAGTATCTTAAAACCTATGGATTGCTATGTCTCCAAAAGAGAATCAAGCGTGTGTACAGGGGCATAAACGCAGCAGTGATAGGATTGGAGAGGTTTGGTGAGCAAATGAAGACCCTTTGAAGTCATATTGCATGGTACCCATTACACGGGTCTCAACTCTCCAGGTTTAAGGTATTCTTCCTTCAGCTAAAACATGCATGTGGAACCCAGAGTATGATCAACCATGTGAACGGGAGACGTGTTCAAATATGTCTCAGTTTTCCTCCCCTGGTACTCGGGTGCAACATTCCAGACGCTTTACTAACACTCTCCCGACTTGGAGAGTCAGTCCCTTTAACCTCCTGTTTGGCCCAGTTTGCAATTTCTGCGGAAGATGAACAGGAATAGCGAGAACCAATGAGAGGCTAGCTGGAGGTGTCTGGACGGGCAAATTCAACTCTCATTTCCCACCAGGAAGAGGAATTAACCAAAGGCTCAGCATGCCGGGCCGGAACCAGATTAGGGCCTGAAGCCATCCTGCAGTGTTGCGGCCAGGTCACAAGAAAGCGAGTTGAAGAAAGGAGCTCAGGGGCACTGTAATTCACAAACCTGCAGAGTTATAAATGACAGCTATCGTCCAAAAATAGACTGAAGTAAGGCTGCCAAGAGGACTTGAAAGCGGGGCAGAATTGCAGGAAACCGATTTCAGGAGGTAGACTGGAATTGCATTGAAAGCATAGGAAAAGAGGCAGAACGTCCACAATGATGCACTTGGCCAAAAAGGGCGTATGCGTTTTTTCCTGAATATATTCAGGAAAAAACGCATACGCCCTTTTTGGCCAACCAAGCAAGCTTGCAAAGGAAATCTGCACTACAATGAAGTCTCACTTCCCCCCGGTCAAAAGGGCCATCTGAAAAAAGGGTAAAATCCAGAAAGGCAGGACAGGCCATGGAGAACTGGGAGCCTTGTTATGCTGATGGGCGGGATGTAAATTGCCAAGAACCACTTGGGAGAAGTGTATGGTGTTTCCTGAAACAACTAAAAAACAAAGCAACAGAACCTAGGGCACTTCCACTTATGGTCCTATAGCTTAGGGAAATTAAAATCAAAAAGACACAGCCACCCCAAAGTTTGGAACGGCTCTGTTTACAAGAACCTCGTTTACAGTACAAGTTCAACATCGCAGAAAGTGAAAAATGGATAAAGAAGTTGTGGTATTTACTTACAAAGCAATATCACTCAGCAATGAAATCTGTGTCATCAGGCCCTTAGCAGCACAATGAGTGGATTCAGGTATGATGATTCTAACTGAAATAAGTCACACAGAAAAAGAAACATCATAAGATATCACTAATACACGGAATGTAAACTTGGCTACACAGGAACTGCATTCCAAAACAGAACAGGGTCTCAAATTTAGAAAACCAACTTATGCTTGCTTAAGGGGAAAGGTGAGTTGGGGTGCTGCATAAAACCAGAGATTGAAATGAGCACAGATAAAGTTCCTTAAGCCAAATATGGAATAGACAAGAGCTACTCCTTGCTCAACGAAATGGACTCAAAACCCCATATTAAACGCCTAAGAATGTACCTGACTAGTAAGTATCTTAAAACCTATGGATTGCTATGTCTCCAAAAGAGAATCAAGCGTGTGTACAGGGGCATAAACGCAGCAGTGATAGGATTGGAGAGGTTCGGTGAGCAAATGAAGACCCTTTGAAGTCATATTGCATGGTACCCATTACACGGGTCTCAACTCTCCAGGTTTAAGGTATTCTTCCTTCAGCTAAAACATGCATGTGGAACCCAGAGTATGATCAACCATGTGAACGGGAGACGTGTTCAAATATGTCTCAGTTTTCCTCCCCTGGTACTCGGGTGCAACATTCCAGACGCTTTACTAACACTCTCCCGACTTGGAGAGTCAGTCCCTTTAACCTCCTGTTTGGCCCAGTTTGCAATTTCTGCGGAAGATGAACAGGAATAGCGAGAACCAATGAGAGGCTAGCTGGAGGTGTCTGGACGGGCAAATTCAACTCTCATTTCCCACCAGGAAGAGGAATTAACCAAAGGCTCAGCATGCCGGGCCGGAACCAGATTAGGGCCTGAAGCCATCCTGCGGTGTTGCGGCCAGGTCACAAGAAAGCGAGTTGAAGAAAGGAGCTCAGGGGCACTGTAATTCACAAACCTGCAGAGTTATAAATGACAGCTATCGTCCAAAAATAGACTGAAGTAAGGCTGCCAAGAGGACTTGAAAGCGGGGCAGAATTGCAGGAAACCGATTTCAGGAGGTAGACTGGAATTGCATTGAAAACATAGGAAAAGAGGCAGAACGTCCACAATGATGCACTTGGCCAAAAAGGGCGTATGCGTTTTTTCCTGAATATATTCAGGAAAAAACGCATACGCCCTTTTTGGCCAACCAAGCAAGCTTGCAAAGGAAATCTGCACTACAATGAAGTCTCACTTCCCCCCGGTCAAAAGGGCCATCTGAAAAAAGGGTAAAATCCAGAAAGGCAGGACAGGCCATGGAGAACTGGGAGCCTTGTTATGCTGATGGGCGGGATGTAAATTGCCAAGAACCACTTGGGAGAAGTGTATGGTGTTTCCTGAAACAACTAAAAAACAAAGCAACAGAACCTAGGGCACTTCCACTTATGGTCCTATAGCTTAGGGAAATTAAAATGAAAAAGACACAGCCACCCCAAAGTTTGGAACGGCTCTGTTTACAAGAACCTCGTTTACAGTACAAGTTCAACATCGCAGAAAGTGAAAAATGGATAAAGAAGTTGTGGTATTTACTTACAAAGCAATATCACTCAGCAATGAAATCTGTGTCATCAGGCCCTTAGCAGCACAATGAGTGGATTCAGGTATGATGATTCTAACTGAAATAAGTCACACAGAAAAAGAAACATCATAAGATATCACTAATACACGGAATGTAAACTTGGCTACACAGGAACTGCATTCCAAAACAGAACAGGGTCTCAAATTTAGAAAACCAACTTATGCTTGCTTAAGGGGAAAGGTGAGTTGGGGTGCTGCATAAAACCAGAGATTGAAATGAGCACAGATAAAGTTCCTTAAGCCAAATATGGAATAGACAAGAGCTACTCCTTGCTCAACGAAATGGACACAACACCGCATATTAAACGCCTAAGAATGTACCTGACTAGTAAGTATCTTAAAACCTATGGATTGCTATGTCTCCGAAAGAGAATCAAGCATGTGTACAGGGGCATAAACGCAGCAGTGATAGGATTGGAGAGGTTCGGTGAGCAAATGAAGACCCTTTGAAGTCATATTGCATGGTACCCATTCCACGGGTCTCAACTCTCCAGGTTTAAGGTATTCTTCCTTCAGCTAAAACGTGCATGTGGAACCTAGAGTATGATCAACCATGTGAACGGGAGACGTGTTCAAATATGTCTCAGTTTTCCTCCCCTGGTACTCGGGTGCAACATTCCAGACGCTTTACTAACACTCTCCCGACTTGGAGAGTCAGTCCCTTTAACCACCTGTTTGGCCCAGTTTGCAATTTCTGCGGAAGATGAACAGGAATAGCGAGAACCAATGAGAGACTAGCTGGAGGTGTCTGAACGGGCAAATTTAACTCTCATTTCCCACCAGGAAGAGGAATTAACCAAAGGCTCAGCATGCCGTGCCGGAACCAGATTAGGGCCTGAAGACATCCTGCGGTGTTGCGGCCAGGTCACAAGAAAGCGAGTTGAAGAAAGGAGCTCAGGGGCACTGTAATTCACAAACCTGCAGAGTTATAAATGACAGCTATCGTCCAAAAATAGACTGAAGTAAGGCTGCCAAGAGGACTTGAATGCGGGGCAGAATTGCAGGAAACCGATTTCAGGAGGTAGATTGGAATTGCATTGAAAGCATAGGAAAAGAGGCAGAACGTCCACAATGATGCACTTGGCCAAAAAGGGCGTATGCGTTTTTTCCTGAATATATTCAGGAAAAAACGCATACGCCCTTTTTGGCCAACCAAGCAAACTTGCAAAGGAAATCTGCACTACAATGAAGTCTCACTTCTCCCCGGTCAAAAGGGCCATCTGAAAAAAGTGTAAAATCCAGAAAGGCAGGACAGGCCATGGAGAACTGGGAGCCTTGTTATGCTGATGGGCGGGATGTAAATTGCCAACAGACACTCTGGAGAAGTGTATGGTGTTTCCTGAAACATCTAAAAAACAAAGCAACAGAGCCTAGGGCACTTCCACTTATGGTCCTATAGCTTAGGGAAATTAAAATCAAAAAGACACAGCCACCCCAAAGTTTGGGACGCCTCTGTTTACAAGAACCTCGTTTACCGTACAAGTTCAATATCACAGAAAGTGAAAATGGATAAAGAACTTGTGGTACTTACGTACAATGCAGTATCACTCAGCAATGAAACCTATGTCATCAGGCCCGTAGCAGCATAATGAGTGGATTCAGGTACGATGATTCTAACTGAAATAAGTCACACAGAAAAAGAAACATCATAAGATATCAGTAATACACGGAATGTAAAGTTGGCTACACAGGAACTGAATTACAGAACAGAACAGGTTCTCAAATTTAGAAAACCAACTTATGCTTGCTTAAGGGGAAAGGTGAGTTGGGGTGCTGCATAAAACCAGAGATTGAAATGAGCACAGATAAAGTTCCTTAAGCCAAATATGGAATACACAAGAGCTACTCCTTGCTCAACGAAATGGACTCAACACCGCATATTAAACGCCTAAGAATGTACCTGAATAGTAAGTATCTTAAAACCTATAGATTGCTATGTCTCCAAAAGAGAATCAAGCATGTGTACAGGGGCATAAACGCAGCAGTGATAGGATTGGAGAGGTTCGGTGAGCAAATGAAGACCCTTTGAAGTCATATTGCATGGTACCCATTCCACGGGTTTCAACTACCCAGGTTTTAGGTATTCTTCCTTCAGCTAAAACATGCATGTGGAACCCAGAGTATGATCAACCATGTGATCGGGAGACGTGTTCAAATATGTCTCAGTTTTCCTCCCCTGGTACTCGGGTGCAACATTCCAGACGCTTTACTAACACTCTCCCCACTTGGAGAGTCCGCGCCTTTAACCTCCTGTTCGGCCCAGTTTGCAATTTCTGCGGAAGATGAACAGGAATAGCGAGAACCAATGAGAGGCTAGCTGCAGGTGTCTGGACGGGCAAATTTAACTCTCATTTCCCACCAGGAAGAGGAAATAACCAAAGGCTCAGCGTGCCGTGCCGGAACCAGATTAGGGCCTGAAGCTATCCTGCGGTGTTGCGGCCAGGTCACAAGAAAGCGAGTTGAAGAAAGGAGCTCAGGGGCACTGTAATTCACAAACCTGCAGAGTTATAAATGACAGCTATCGTCCAAAAATAGACTGAAGTAAGGCTGCCAAGAGGACTTGAAAGCGGGGCAGAATTGCAGGAAACCGATTTCAGGAGGTAGACTGGAATTGCATTGAAAGCATAGGAAAAGAGGCAGAACGTCCACAATGATGCACTTGGCCAAAAAGGGCGTATGCGTTTTTTCCTGAATATATTCAGGAAAAAACGCATACGCCCTTTTTGGCCAACCAAGCAAGCTTGCAAAGGAAATCTGCACTACAATGAAGTCTCACTTCCCCCCGGTCAAAAGGGCCATCTGAAAAAAGTGTAAAATCCAGAAAGGCAGGACAGGCCATGGAGAACTGGGAGCCTTGTTATGCTGATGGGCGGGATGTAAATTGCCAACAACCACTCGGGAGAAGTGTATGGTGTTTCCTGAAACATCTAAAAAACAAAGCAACAGAACCTAGGGCACTTCCACTTATGGTCCTATAGCTTAGGGAAATTAAAATCAAAAAGACACAGCCACCCCAAAGTTTGGAACGGCTCTGTTTACAAGAACCTCGTTTACAGTACAAGTTCAACATCGCAGAAAGTGAAAAATGGATAAAGAAGTTGTGGTATTTACTTACAAAGCAATATCACTCAGCAATGAAATCTGTGTCATCAGGCCCTTAGCAGCACAATGAGTGGATTCAGGTATGATGATTCTAACTGAAATAAGTCACACAGAAAAAGAAACATCATAAGATATCACTAATACACGGAATGTAAACTTGGCTACACAGGAACTGCATTCCAAAACAGAACAGGGTCTCAAATTTAGAAAACCAACTTATGCTTGCTTAAGGGGAAAGGTGAGTTGGGGTGCTGCATAAAACCAGAGATTGAAATGAGCACAGATAAAGTTCCTTAAGCCAAATATGGAATAGACAAGAGCTACTCCTTGCTCAACGAAATGGACACAACACCGCATATTAAACGCCTAAGAATGTACCTGACTAGTAAGTATCTTAAAACCTATGGATTGCTATGTCTCCGAAAGAGAATCAAGCATGTGTACAGGGGCATAAACGCAGCAGTGATAGGATTGGAGAGGTTCGGTGAGCAAATGAAGACCCTTTGAAGTCATATTGCATGGTACCCATTCCACGGGTCTCAACTCTCCAGGTTTAAGGTATTCTTCCTTCAGCTAAAACGTGCATGTGGAACCTAGAGTATGATCAACCATGTGAACGGGAGACGTGTTCAAATATGTCTCAGTTTTCCTCCCCTGGTACTCGGGTGCAACATTCCAGACGCTTTACTAACACTCTCCCGACTTGGAGAGTCAGTCCCTTTAACCACCTGTTTGGCCCAGTTTGCAATTTCTGCGGAAGATGAACAGGAATAGCGAGAACCAATGAGAGACTAGCTGGAGGTGTCTGAACGGGCAAATTTAACTCTCATTTCCCACCAGGAAGAGGAATTAACCAAAGGCTCAGCATGCCGTGCCGGAACCAGATTAGGGCCTGAAGACATCCTGCGGTGTTGCGGCCAGGTCACAAGAAAGCGAGTTGAAGAAAGGAGCTCAGGGGCACTGTAATTCACAAACCTGCAGAGTTATAAATGACAGCTATCGTCCAAAAATAGACTGAAGTAAGGCTGCCAAGAGGACTTGAATGCGGGGCAGAATTGCAGGAAACCGATTTCAGGAGGTAGATTGGAATTGCATTGAAAGCATAGGAAAAGAGGCAGAACGTCCACAATGATGCACTTGGCCAAAAAGGGCGTATGCGTTTTTTCCTGAATATATTCAGGAAAAAACGCATACGCCCTTTTTGGCCAACCAAGCAAACTTGCAAAGGAAATCTGCACTACAATGAAGTCTCACTTCTCCCCGGTCAAAAGGGCCATCTGAAAAAAGTGTAAAATCCAGAAAGGCAGGACAGGCCATGGAGAACTGGGAGCCTTGTTATGCTGATGGGCGGGATGTAAATTGCCAACAGACACTCTGGAGAAGTGTATGGTGTTTCCTGAAACATCTAAAAAACAAAGCAACAGAGCCTAGGGCACTTCCACTTATGGTCCTATAGCTTAGGGAAATTAAAATCAAAAAGACACAGCCACCCCAAAGTTTGGGACGCCTCTGTTTACAAGAACCTCGTTTACCGTACAAGTTCAATATCACAGAAAGTGAAAATGGATAAAGAACTTGTGGTACTTACGTACAATGCAGTATCACTCAGCAATGAAACCTATGTCATCAGGCCCGTAGCAGCATAATGAGTGGATTCAGGTACGATGATTCTAACTGAAATAAGTCACACAGAAAAAGAAACATCATAAGATATCAGTAATACACGGAATGTAAAGTTGGCTACACAGGAACTGAATTACAGAACAGAACAGGTTCTCAAATTTAGAAAACCAACTTATGCTTGCTTAAGGGGAAAGGTGAGTTGGGGTGCTGCATAAAACCAGAGATTGAAATGAGCACAGATAAAGTTCCTTAAGCCAAATATGGAATACACAAGAGCTACTCCTTGCTCAACGAAATGGACTCAACACCGCATATTAAACGCCTAAGAATGTACCTGAATAGTAAGTATCTTAAAACCTATAGATTGCTATGTCTCCAAAAGAGAATCAAGCATGTGTACAGGGGCATAAACGCAGCAGTGATAGGATTGGAGAGGTTCGGTGAGCAAATGAAGACCCTTTGAAGTCATATTGCATGGTACCCATTCCACGGGTTTCAACTACCCAGGTTTTAGGTATTCTTCCTTCAGCTAAAACATGCATGTGGAACCCAGAGTATGATCAACCATGTGATCGGGAGACGTGTTCAAATATGTCTCAGTTTTCCTCCCCTGGTACTCGGGTGCAACATTCCAGACGCTTTACTAACACTCTCCCCACTTGGAGAGTCCGCGCCTTTAACCTCCTGTTCGGCCCAGTTTGCAATTTCTGCGGAAGATGAACAGGAATAGCGAGAACCAATGAGAGGCTAGCTGCAGGTGTCTGGACGGGCAAATTTAACTCTCATTTCCCACCAGGAAGAGGAAATAACCAAAGGCTCAGCGTGCCGTGCCGGAACCAGATTAGGGCCTGAAGCTATCCTGCGGTGTTGCGGCCAGGTCACAAGAAAGCGAGTTGAAGAAAGGAGCTCAGGGGCACTGTAATTCACAAACCTGCAGAGTTATAAATGACAGCTATCGTCCAAAAATAGACTGAAGTAAGGCTGCCAAGAGGACTTGAAAGCGGGGCAGAATTGCAGGAAACCGATTTCAGGAGGTAGACTGGAATTGCATTGAAAGCATAGGAAAAGAGGCAGAACGTCCACAATGATGCACTTGGCCAAAAAGGGCGTATGCGTTTTTTCCTGAATATATTCAGGAAAAAACGCATACGCCCTTTTTGGCCAACCAAGCAAGCTTGCAAAGGAAATCTGCACTACAATGAAGTCTCACTTCCCCCCGGTCAAAAGGGCCATCTGAAAAAAGTGTAAAATCCAGAAAGGCAGGACAGGCCATGGAGAACTGGGAGCCTTGTTATGCTGATGGGCGGGATGTAAATTGCCAACAACCACTCGGGAGAAGTGTATGGTGTTTCCTGAAACATCTAAAAAACAAAGCAACAGAACCTAGGGCACTTCCACTTATGGTCCTATAGCTTAGGGAAATTAAAATCAAAAAGACACAGCCACCCCAAAGTTTGGAACGGCTCTGTTTACAAGAACCTCGTTTACAGTACAAGTTCAACATCGCAGAAAGTGAAAAATGGATAAAGAAGTTGTGGTATTTAGTTACAAAGCAATATCACTCAGCAATGAAATCTGTGTCATCAGGCCCTTAGCAGCACAATGAGTGGATTCAGGTATGATGATTTTAACTGAAATAAGTCACACAGAAAAAGAAACATCATAAGATATCAGTAATACACGGAATGTAAACTTGGCTACACAGGAACTGCATTCCAAAACAGAACAGGGTCTAAAATTTAGAAAACCAACTTATGCTTGCTTAAGGGGAAAGGTGAGTTGGGGTGCTGCATAAAACCAGAGATTGAAATGAGCACAGATAAAGTTCCTTAAGCCAAATATGGAATAGACAAGAGCTACTCCTTGCTCAACGAAATGGACTCAACACCACATATTAAACGCCTAAGAATGTACCTGACTAGTAAGTATCTTAAAACCTATGGATTGCTATGTCTCCGAAAGAGAATCAACCATGTGTACAGGGGCATAAACGCAGCTGTGATAGGATTGGAGAGGTTCGGTGAGCAAATGAAGACCCTTTGAAGTCATATTGCATGGTACCCATTCCACGGGTTTCAACTACCCAGGTTTAAGGTATTCTTCCTTCAGCTAAAACATGCATGTGGAACCTAGAGTATGATCAACCATGTGATCGGGAGACGTGTTCAAATATGTCTCGGTTTTCCTCCCCTGGTACTCGGGTGCAACATTCCAGATGCTTTACTAACACTCTCCCAACTTGGAGAGTCAGTCCCTTTAACCTCCTGTTTGGCCCTGTTTGCAATTTCTGCGGAACATGAACAGGAATACGGAGAACCAATGAGAGACTAGCTGGAGGTGTCTGAACGGGCAAATTTAACTCTCATTTCCCACCAGGAAGAGGAATTAACCAAAGGCTCAGCATGCCGTGCCGGAACCAGATTAGGGCCTGAAGACATCCTGCGGTGTTGCGGCCAGGTCACAAGAAAGCGAGTTGAAGAAAGGAGCTCAGGGGCACTGTAATTCACAAACCTGCAGAGTTATAAATGACAGCTATCGTCCAAAAATAGACTGAAGTAAGGCTGCCAAGAGGACTTGAAAGCGGGGCAGAATTGCAGGAAACCGATTTCAGGAGGTAGACTGGAATTGCATTGAAAGCATAGGAAAAGAGGCAGAACGTCCACAATGATGCACTTGGCCAAAAAGGGCGTATGCGTTTTTTCCTGAACATATTCAGGAAAAAACGCATACGCCCTTTTTGGCCAACCAAGCAAACTTGCAAAGGAAATCTGCACTACAATGAAGTCTCACTTCCCCCCGGTCAAAAGGGCCATCTGAAAAAAGTGTAAAATCCAGAAAGGCAGGACAGGCCATGGAGAACTGGGAGCCTTGTTATGCTGATGGGCGGGATGTAAATTGCCAACAGACACTCGGGAGAAGTGTATGGTGTTTCCTGAAACATCTAAAAAACAAAGCAACAGAGCCTAGGGCACTTCCACTTATGGTCCTATAGCTTAGGGAAATTAAAATCAAAAAGACACAGCCACCCCAAAGTTTGGGACGCCTCTGTTTACAAGAACCTCGTTTACCGTACAAGTTCAATATCACAGAAAGTGAAAAATGGATAAAGAACTTGTGGTACTTACGTACAATGCAGTATCACTCAGCAATGAAATCTATGTCATAAGGCCTGTAGCAGCATAATGAGTGGATTCAGGTACGATGATTCTAACTGAAATAAGTCACACAGAAAAAGAAACATCATAAGATATCACTAATACACGGATTGTAAACTTGGATACACAGGAACTGAATTACAGAACAGAACAGGTTCTCAAATTTAGAAAACCAACTTATGCTTGCTTAAGGGGAAAGGTGAGTTGGGGTGCTGCATAAAACCAGAGATTGAAATGAGCACAGATAAAGTTCCTTAAGCCAAATATGGAATAGACAAGAGCTACTCCTTGCTCAACGAAATGGACTCAAAACCCCATATTAAACGCCTAAGAATGTACCTGACTAGTAAGTATCTTAAAACCTATGGATTGCTATGTCTCCAAAAGAGAATCAAGCGTGCGTACAGGGGCATAAACGCAGCAGTGATAGGATTGGAGAGGTTCGGTGAGCAAATGAAGACCCTTTGAAGTCATATTGCATGGTACCCATTACACGGGTCTCAACTCTCCAGGTTTAAGGTATTCTTCCTTCAGCTAAAACATGCATGTGGAACCCAGAGTATGATCAACCATGTGAACGGGAGACGTGTTCAAATATGTCTCAGTTTTCCTCCCCTGGTACTCGGGTGCAACATTCCAGACGCTTTACTAACACTCTCCCGACTTGGAGAGTCAGTCCCTTTAACCTCCTGTTTGGCCCAGTTTGCAATTTCTGCGGAAGATGAACAGGAATAGCGAGAACCAATGAGAGACTAGCTGGAGGTGTCTGGACGGGCAAATTCAACTCTCATTTACCACCAGGAAGAGGAATTAACCAAAGGCTCAGCATGCCGGGCCGGAACCAGATTAGGGCCTGAAGCCATCCTGCGGTGTTGCGGCCAGGTCACAAGAAAGCGAGTTGAAGAAAGGAGCCCAGGGGCACTGTAATTCACAAACCTGCAGAGTTATAAATGACAGCTATCGTCCAAAAATAGACTGAAGTAAGGCTGCCAAGAGGACTTGAAAGCGGGGCAGAATTGCAGGAAACCGATTTCAGGAGGTAGACTGGAATTGCATTGAAAGCATAGGAAAAGAGGCAGAACGTCCACAATGATGCACTTGGCCAAAAAGGGCGTATGCGTTTTTTCCTGAATATATTCAGGAAAAAACGCATACGCCCTTTTTGGCCAACCAAGCAAGCTTGCAAAGGAAATCTGCACTACAATGAAGTCTCACTTCCCCCCGGTCAAAAGGGCCATCTGAAAAAAGGGTAAAATCCAGAAAGGCAGGACAGGCCATGGAGAACTGGGAGCCTTGTTATGCTGATGGGCGGGATGTAAATTGCCAAGAACCACTTGGGAGAAGTGTATGGTGTTTCCTGAAACAACTAAAAAACAAAGCAACAGAACCTAGGGCACTTCCACTTATGGTCCTATAGCTTAGGGAAATTAAAATGAAAAAGACACAGCCACCCCAAAGTTTGGAACGGCTCTGTTTACAAGAACCTCGTTTACAGTACAAGTTCAACATCGCAGAAAGTGAAAAATGGATAAAGAAGTTGTGGTATTTACTTACAAAGCAATATCACTCAGCAATGAAATCTGTGTCATCAGGCCCTTAGCAGCACAATGAGTGGATTCAGGTATGATGATTCTAACTGAAATAAGTCACACAGAAAAAGAAACATCATAAGATATCACTAATACACGGAATGTAAACTTGGCTACACAGGAACTGCATTCCAAAACAGAACAGGGTCTCAAATTTAGAAAACCAACTTATGCTTGCTTAAGGGGAAAGGTGAGTTGGGGTGCTGCATAAAACCAGAGATTGAAATGAGCACAGATAAAGTTCCTTAAGCCAAATATGGAATAGACAAGAGCTACTCCTTGCTCAACGAAATGGACTCAAAACCCCATATTAAACGCCTAAGAATGTACCTGACAAGTAAGTATCTTAAAACCTATGGATTGCTATGTCTCCAAAAGAGAATCAAGCGTGTGTACAGGGGCATAAACGCAGCAGTGATAGGATTGGAGAGGTTCGGTGAGCAAATGAAGACCCTTTGAAGTCATATTGCATGGTACCCATTACACGGGTCTCAACTCTCCAGGTTTAAGGTATTCTTCCTTCAGCTGAAACATGCATGTGGAACCCAGAGTATGATCAACCATGTGAACGGGAGACGTGTTCAAATATGTCTCAGTTTTCCTCCCCTGGTACTCGGGTGCAACATTCCAGACGCTTTACTAACACTCTCCCGACTTGGAGAGTCAGTCCCTTTAACCTCCTGTTTGGCCCAGTTTGCAATTTCTGCGGAAGATGAACAGGAATAGCGAGAACCAATGAGAGGCTAGCTGGAGGTGTCTGGACGGGCAAATTTAACTCTCATTTCCCACCAGGAAGAGGAAATAACCAAAGGCTCAGCGTGCCGTACCGGAACCAGATTAGGGCCTGAAGCCATCCTGCGGTGTTGCGGCCAGCTCAAAAGAAAGCGAGTTGAAGAAAGGAGCTCAGGGGCACTGTAATTCACAAACCTGCAGAGTTATAAATGACAGCTATCGTCCAAAAATAGACTGAAGTAAGGCTGCCAAGAGGACTTGAAAGCGGGGCAGAATTGCAGGAAACCGATTTCAGGAGGTAGACTGGAATTGCATTGAAAGCATAGGAAAAGAGGCAGAACGTCCACAATGATGCACTTGGCCAAAAAGGGCGTATGCGTTTTTTCCTGAATATATTCAGGAAAAAACGCATACGCCCTTTTTGGCCAACCAAGCAAGCTTGCAAAGGAAATCTGCACTACAATGAAGTCTCACTTCCCCCCGGTCAAAAGGGCCATCTGAAAAAAGGGTAAAATCCAGAAAGGCAGGACAGGCCATGGAGAACTGGGAGCCTTGTTATGCTGATGGGCGGGATGTAAATTGCCAAGAACCACTTGGGAGAAGTGTATGGTGTTTCCTGAAACAACTAAAAACAAAGCAACAGAACCTAGGGCACTTCCACTTATGGTCCTATAGCTTAGGGAAATTAAAATGAAAAAGACACAGCCACCCCAAAGTTTGGAACGGCTCTGTTTACAAGAACCTCGTTTACCGTACAAGTTCAACATCGCAGAAAGTGAAAAATGGATAAAGAAGTTGTGGTATTTACTTACAAAGCAATATCACTCAGCAATGAAATCTGTGTCATCAGGCCCTTAGCAGCACAATGAGTGGATTCAGGTATGATGATTCTAACTGAAATAAGTCACACAGAAAAAGAAACATCATAAGATATCACTAATACACGGAATGTAAACTTGGCTACACAGGAACTGCATTCCAAAACAGAACAGGGTCTCAAATTTAGAAAACCAACTTATGCTTGCTTAAGGGGAAAGGTGAGTTGGGGTGCTGCATAAAACCAGAGATTGAAATGAGCACAGATAAAGTTCCTTAAGCCAAATATGGAATAGACAAGAGCTACTCCTTGCTCAACGAAATGGACTCAAAACCCCATATTAAACGCCTAAGAATGTACCTGACAAGTAAGTATCTTAAAACCTATGGATTGCTATGTCTCCAAAAGAGAATCAAGCGTGTGTACAGGGACATAAACGCAGCAGTGATAGGATTGGAGAGGTTCGGTGAGCAAATGAAGACCCTTTGAAGTCATATTGCATGGTACCCATTACACGGGTCTCAACTCTCCAGGTTTAAGGTATTCTTCCTTCAGCTAAAACATGCATGTGGAACCCAGAGTATGATCAACCATGTGAACGGGAGACGTGTTCAAATATGTCTCAGTTTTCCTCCCGTGGTACTCGGGTGCAACATTCCAGATGCTTTACTAACACTCTCCCGACTTGGAGAGTCAGTCCCTTTAACCTCCTGTTTGGCCCAGTTTGCAATTTCTGCGGAAGATGAACAGGAATAGCGAGAACCAATGAGAGGCTAGCTGGAGGTGTCTGGACGGGCAAATTTAACTCTCATTTCCCACCAGGAAGAGGAATTAACCAAAGGCTCAGCGTGCCGTGCCGGAACCAGATTAGGGCCTGAAGCCATCCTGCGGTGTTGCGGCCAGGTCACAAGAAAGCGAGTTGAAGAAAGGAGCTCAGGGGCACTGTAATTCACAAACCTGCAGAGTTATAAATGACAGCTATCGTCCAAAAATAGACTGAAGTAAGGCTGCCAAGAGGACTTGAAAGCGGGGCAGAATTGCAGGAAACCGATTTCAGGAGGTAGACTGGAATTGCATTGAAAGCATAGGAAAAGAGGCAGAACGTCCACAATGATGCACTTGGCCAAAAAGGGCGTATGCGTTTTTTCCTGAATATATTCAGGAAAAAACGCATACGCCCTTTTTGGCCAACCAAGCAAACTTGCAAAGGAAATCTGCACTACAATGAAGTCTCACTTCCCCCCGGTCAAAAGGGCCATCTGAAAAAAGTGTAAAATCCAGAAAGGCAACAGGCCATTGAGAACTGGGAGCCTTGTTATGCTGATGGGCGGGATGTAAATTGCCAACAGACACTTGGGAGAAGTGTATGGTGTTTCCTGAAACATCTAAAAAACAAAGCAACAGAGCCTAGGGCACTTCCACTTATGGTCCTATAGCTTAGGGAAATTAAAATCAAAAAGACACAGCCACCCCAAAGTTTGGAACGGCTCTGTTTACAAGAACCTCGTTTACAGTACAAGTTCAACATCGCAGAAAGTGAAAAATGGATAAAGAAGTTGTGGTATTCACTTACAAAGCAATATCACTCAGCAATGAAATCTATGTCATCAGGCCCTTAGCAGCACAATGAGTGGATTCAGGTACGATGATTCTAACTGAAATAAGTCACACAGAAAAAGAAACATCATAAGATATCACTAATACACGGAATGTAAACTTGGCTACACAGGAACTGCATTCCAAAACAGAACAGGGTCTCAAATTTAGAAAACCAACTTATGCTTGCTTAAGGGGAAAGGTGAGTTGGGCTGCTGCATAAAACCAGAGATTGAAATGAGCACAGATAAAGTTCCTTAAGCCAAATATGGAATAGACAAGAGCTACTCCTTGCTCAACGAAATGGACTCAACACCCCATATTAAACGCCTAAGAATGTACCTGACTAGTAAGTATCTTAAAACCTATGGATTGCTATGTCTCCAAAAGAGAATCAAGCGTGTGTACAGGGGCATAAACGCAGCAGTGATAGGATTGGAGAGGTTCGGTGAGCAAATGAAGACCCTTTGAAGTCATATTGCATGGTACCCATTACACGGGTCTCAACTCTCCAGGTTTAAGGTATTCTTCCTTCAGCTAAAACATGCATGTGGAACCCAGAGTATGATCAACCATGTGAACGGGAGACGTGTTCAAATATGTCTCAGTTTTCCTCCCCTGGTACTCGGGTGCAACATTCCAGACGCTTTACTAACACTCTCCCGACTTGGAGAGTCAGTCCCTTTAACCTCCTGTTTGGCCCAGTTTGCAATTTCTGCGGAAGATGAACAGGAATAGCGAGAACCAATGAGAGACTAGCTGGAGGTGTCTGAACGGGCAAATTTAACTCTCATTTCCCACCAGGAAGAGGAATTAACCAAAGGCTCAGCATGCCGTGCCGGAACCAGATTAGGGCCTGAAGACATCCTGCGGTGTTTCGGCCAGGTCACAAGAAAGCGAGTTGAAGAAAGGAGCTCAGGGGCACTGTAATTCACAAACCTGCAGAGTTATAAATGACAGCTATCGTCCAAAAATAGACTGAAGTAAGGCTGCCAAGAGGACTTGAAAGCGGGGCAGAATTGCAGGAAACCGATTTCAGGAGGTAGATTGGAATTGCATTGAAAGCATAGGAAAAGAGGCAGAACGTCCACAATGATGCACTTGGCCAAAAAGGGCGTATGCGTTTTTTCCTGAATATATTCAGGAAAAAACGCATACGCCCTTTTTGGCCAACCAAGCAAACTTGCAAAGGAAATCTGCACTACAATGAAGTCTCACTTCTCCCCGGTCAAAAGGGCCATCTGAAAAAAGTGTAAAATCCAGAAAGGCAGGACAGGCCATGGAGAACTGGGAGCCTTGTTATGCTGATGGGCGGGATGTAAATTGCCAACAGACACTCTGGAGAAGTGTATGGTGTTTCCTGAAACATCTAAAAAACAAAGCAACAGAGCCTAGGGCACTTCCACTTATGGTCCTATAGCTTAGGGAAATTAAAATCAAAAAGACACAGCCACCCCAAAGTTTGGGACGCCTCTGTTTACAAGAACCTCATTTACCGTACAAGTTCAATATCACAGAAAGTGAAAATGGATAAAGAACTTGTGGTACTTACGTACAATGCAGTATCACTCAGCAATGAAACCTATGTCATCAGGCCCGTAGCAGCATAATGAGTGGATTCAGGTACGATGATTCTAACTGAAATAAGTCACACAGAAAAAGAAACATCATAAGATATCAGTAATACACGGAATGTAAAGTTGGCTACACAGGAACTGAATTACAGAACAGAACAGGGTCTCAAATTTAGAAAACCAACTTATGCTTGCTTAAGGGGAAAGGTGAGTTGGGGTGCTGCATAAAACCAGAGATTGAAATGAGCACAGATAAAGTTCCTTAAGCCAAATATGGAATACACAAGAGCTACTCCTTGCTCAACGAAATGGACTCAACACCGCATATTAAACGCCTAAGAATGTACCTGAATAGTAAGTATCTTAAAACCTATAGATTGCTATGTCTCCGAAAGAGAATCAAGCATGTGTACAGGGGCATAAACGCAGCAGTGATAGGATTGGAGAGGTTCGGTGAGCAAATGAAGACCGTTTGAAGTCATATTGCATGGTACCCATTCCACGGGTTTCAACTACCCAGGTTTTAGGTATTCTTCCTTCAGCTAAAACATGCATGTGGAACCCAGAGTATGATCAACCATGTGATCGGGAGACGTGTTCAAATATGTCTCAGTTTTCCTCCCCTGGTACTCGGGTGCAACATTCCAGACGCTTTACTAACACTCTCCCCACTTGGAGAGTCCGCGCCTTTAACCTCCTGTTCGGCCCAGTTTGCAATTTCTGCGGAAGATGAACAGGAATAGCGAGAACCAATGAGAGGCTAGCTGCAGGTGTCTGGACGGGCAAATTTAACTCTCATTTCCCACCAGGAAGAGGAAATAACCAAAGGCTCAGAGTGCCGTGCCGGAACCAGATTAGGGCCTGAAGCTATCCTGCGGTGTTGCGGCCAGCTCACAAGAAAGCGAGTTGAAGAAAGGAGCTCAGGGGCACTGTAATTCACAAACCTGCAGAGTTATAAATGACAGCTATCGTCCAAAAATAGACTGAAGTAAGGCTGCCAAGAGGACTTGAAAGCGGGGCAGAATTGCAGGAAACCGATTTCAGGAGGTAGACTGGAATTGCATTGAAAGCATAGGAAAAGAGGCAGAACGTCCACAATGATGCACTTGGCCAAAAAGGGCGTATGCGTTTTTTCCTGAATATATTCAGGAAAAAACGAATACGCCCTTTTTGGCCAACCAAGCAAGCTTGCAAAGGAAATCTGCACTACAATGAAGTCTCACTTCCCCCCGGTCAAAAGGGCCATCTGAAAAAAGTGTAAAATCCAGAAAGGCAGGACAGGCCATGGAGAACTGGGAGCCTTGTAATGCTGATGGGCGGGATGTAAATTGCCAACAACCACTCGGGAGAAGTGTATGGTGTTTCCTGAAACATCTAAAAAACAAAGCAACAGAACCTAGGGCACTTCCACTTATGGTCCTATAGCTTAGGGAAATTAAAATCAAAAAGACACAGCCACCCCAAAGTTTGGAACGGCTCTGTTTACAAGAACCTCGTTTACAGTACAAGTTCAACATCGCAGAAAGTGAAAAATGGATAAAGAAGTTGTGGTATTTACTTACAAAGCAATATCACTCAGCAATGAAATCTGTGTCATCAGGCCCTTAGCAGCACAATGAGTGGATTCAGGTATGATGATTTTAACTGAAATAAGTCACACAGAAAAAGAAACATCATAAGATATCAGTAATACACGGAATGTAAACTTGGCTACACAGGAACTGCATTCCAAAACAGAACAGGGTCTAAAATTTAGAAAACCATCTTATGCTTGCTTAAGGGTAAAGGTGAGTTGGGGTGCTGCATAAAACCAGAGATTGAAATGAGCACAGATAAAGTTCCTTAAGCCAAATATGGAATAGACAAGAGCTACTCCTTGCTCAACGAAATGGACTCAACACCACATATTAAACGCCTAAGAATGTACCTGACTAGTAAGTATCTTAAAACCTATGGATTGCTATGTCTCCGAAAGAGAATCAACCATGTGTACAGGGGCATAAACGCAGCTGTGATAGGATTGGAGAGGTTCGGTGAGCAAATGAAGACCCTTTGAAGTCATATTGCATGGTACCCATTCCACGGGTTTCAACTACCCAGGTTTAAGGTATTCTTCCTTCAGCTAAAACATGCATGTGGAACCTAGAGTATGATCAACCATGTGATCGGGAGACGTGTTCAAATATGTCTCGGTTTTCCTCCCCTGGTACTCGGGTGCAACATTCCAGATGCTTTACTAACACTCTCCCAACTTGGAGAGTCAGTCCCTTTAACCTCCTGTTTGGCCCTGTTTGCAATTTCTGCGGAACATGAACAGGAATAGGGAGAACCAATGAGAGACTAGCTGGAGGTGTCTGAACGGGCAAATTTAACTCTCATTTCCCACCAGGAAGAGGAATTAACCAAAGGCTCAGCATGCCGTGCCGGAACCAGATTAGGGCCTGAAGACATCCTGCGGTGTTGCGGCCAGGTCACAAGAAAGCGAGTTGAAGAAAGGAGCTCAGGGGCACTGTAATTCACAAACCTGCAGAGTTATAAATGACAGCTATCGTCCAAAAATAGACTGAAGTAAGGCTGCCAAGAGGACTTGAAAGCGGGGCAGAATTGCAGGAAACCGATTTCAGGAGGTAGACTGGAATTGCATTGAAAGCATAGGAAAAGAGGCAGAACGTCCACAATGATGCACTTGGCCAAAAAGGGCGTATGCGTTTTTTCCTGAACATATTCAGGAAAAAACGCATACGCCCTTTTTGGCCAACCAAGCAAACTTGCAAAGGAAATCTGCACTACAATGAAGTCTCACTTCTCCCCGGTCAAAAGGGCCATCTGAAAAAAGTGTAAAATCCAGAAAGGCAGGACAGGCCATGGAGAACTGGGAGCCTTGTTATGCTGATGGGCGGGATGTAAATTGTCAACAGACACTCGGGAGAAGTGTATGGTGTTTCCTGAAACATCTAAAAAACAAAGCAACAGAGCCTAGGGCACTTCCACTTATGGTCCTATAGCTTAGGGAAATTAAAATCAAAAAGACACAGCCACCCCAAAGTTTGGGACGCCTCTGTTTACAAGAACCTCGTTTACAGTACAAGTTCAATATCACAGAAAGTGAAAAATGGATAAAGAACTTGTGGTACTTACGTACAATGCAGTATCACTCAGCAATGAAATCTATGTCATAAGGCCTGTAGCAGCATAATGAGTGGATTCAGGTACGATGATTCTAACTGAAATAAGTCACACAGAAAAAGAAACATCATAAGATATCACTAATACACGGATTGTAAACTTGGATACACAGGAACTGAATTACAGAACAGAACAGGTTCTCAAATTTAGAAAACCAACTTATGCTTGCTTAAGGGGAAAGGTGAGTTGGGGTGCTGCATAAAACCAGAGATTGAAATGAGCACAGATAAAGTTCCTTAAGCCAAATATGGAATAGACAAGAGCTACTCCTTGCTCAACGAAATGGACTCAAAACCCCATATTAAACGCCTAAGAATGTACCTGACTAGTAAGTATCTTAAAACCTATGGATTGCTATGTCTCCAAAAGAGAATCAAGCGTGTGTACAGGGGCATAAACGCAGCAGTGATAGGATTGGAGAGGTTCGGTGAGCAAATGAAGACCCTTTGAAGTCATATTGCATGGTACCCATTACACGGGTCTCAACTCTCCAGGTTTAAGGTATTCTTCCTTCAGCTAAAACATGCATGTGGAACCCAGAGTATGATCAACCATGTGAACGGGAGACGTGTTCAAATATGTCTCAGTTTTCCTCCCCTGGTACTCGGGTGCAACATTCCAGACGCTTTACTAACACTCTCCCGACTTGGAGAGTCAGTCCCTTTAACCTCCTGTTTGGCCCAGTTTGCAATTTCTGCGGAAGATGAACAGGAATAGCGAGAACCAATGAGAGACTAGCTGGAGGTGTCTGAACGGGCAAATTTAACTCTCATTTCCCACCAGGAAGAGGAATTAACCAAAGGCTCAGCGTGCCGTGCCGGAACCAGATTAGGGCCTGAAGCCATCCTGCGGTGTTGCGGCCAGGTCACAAGAAAGCGAGTTGAAGAAAGGAGCTCAGGGGCACTGTAATTCACAAACCTGCAGAGTTATAAATGACAGCTATCGTCCAAAAATAGACTGAAGTAAGGCTGCCAAGAGGACTTGAAAGCGGGGCAGAATTGCAGGAAACCGATTTCAGGAGGTAGATTGGAATTGCATTGAAAGCATAGGAAAAGAGGCAGAACGTCCACAATGATGCACTTGGCCAAAAAGGGCGTATGCGTTTTTTCCTGAATATATTCAGGAAAAAACGCATACGCCCTTTTTGGCCAACCAAGCAAACTTGCAAAGGAAATCTGCACTACAATGAAGTCTCACTTCCCCCCGGTCAAAAGGGCCATCTGAAAAAAGTGTAAAATCCAGAAAGGCAGGACAGGCCATGGAGAACTGGGAGCCTTGTTATGCTGATGGGCGGGATGTAAATTGCCAACAGACACTCGGGAGAAGTGTATGGTGTTTCCTGAAACATCTAAAAAACAAAGCAACAGAGCCTAGGGCACTTCCACTTATGGTCCTATAGCTTAGGGAATTTAAAATCAAAAAGACACAGCCACCCCAAAGTTTCGAACGGCTCTGTTTACAAGAACCTCGTTTACAGTACAAGTTCAACATCGCAGAAAGTGAAAAATGGATAAAAAAGTTGTGGTATTTACTTACAAAGCAATATCATTCAGCAATGAAATCTGTGTCATCAGGCCCTTAGCAGCACAATGAGTGGATTCAGGTATGATGATTCTAACTGAAATAAGTCACACAGAAAAAGAAACATCATAAGATATCAGTAATACACGGAATGTAAACTTGGCTACACAGGAACTGCATTCCAAAACAGAACAGGGTCTCAAATTTAGAAAACCAACTTATGCTTGCTTAAGGGGAAAGGTGAGTTGGGGTGCTGCATAAAACCAGAGATTGAAATGAGCACAGATAAAGTTCCTTAAGCCAAATATGGAATAGACAAGAGCTACTCCTTGCTCAACGAAATGGACTCAACACCCCATATTAAACGCCTAAGAATGTACCTGACTAGTAAGTATCTTAAAACCTATGGATTGCTATGTCTCCAAAAGAGAATCAAGCGTGTGTACAGGGGCATAAACGCAGCAGTGATAGGATTGGAGAGGTTTGGTGAGCAAATGAAGACCCTTTGAAGTCATATTGCATGGTACCCATTACACGGGTCTCAACTCTCCAGGTTTAAGGTATTCTTCCTTCAGCTAAAACATGCATGTGGAACCCAGAGTATGATCAACCATGTGAACGGGAGACGTGTTCAAATATGTCTCAGTTTTCCTCCCCTGGTACTCGGGTGCAACATTCCAGATGCTTTACTAACACTCTCCCCACTTGGAGAGTCAGTCCCTTTAACCTCCTGTTTGGCCCAGTTTGCAATTTCTGCGGAAGATGAACAGGAATAGTGAGAACCAATGAGAGACTAGCTGGAGGTGTCTGAACGGGCAAATTTAACTCTCATTTCCCACCAGGAAGAGGAATTAACCAAAGGCTCAGCATGCCGGGCCGGAACCAGATTAGGGCCTGAAGCCATCCTGCGGTGTTGCGGCCAGGTCACAAGAAAGCGAGTTGAAGAAAGGAGCTCAGGGGCACTGTAATTCACAAACCTGCAGAGTTATAAATGACAGCTATCGTCCAAAAATAGACTGAAGTAAGGCTGCCAAGAGGACTTGAAAGCGGGGCAGAATTGCAGGAAACCGATTTCAGGAGGTAGACTGGAATTGCATTGAAAGCATAGGAAAAGAGGCAGAAGGTCCACAATGATGCACTTGGCCAAAAAGAGCGTATGCGTTTTTTCCTGAATATATTCAGGAAAAAACGCATACGCCCTTTTTGGCCAACCAAGCAAGCTTGCAAAGGAAATCTGCACTACAATGAAGTCTCACTTCCCCCCGGTCAAAAGGGCCATCTGAAAAAAGTGTAAAATCCAGAAAGGCAACAGGCCATTGAGAACTGGGAGCCTTGTTATGCTGATGGGCGGGATGTAAATTGCAAACAGACACTCGGGAGAAGTGTATGGTGTTTCCTGAAACATCTAAAAAACAAAGCAACAGAGCCTAGGGCACTGCCACTTATGGTCCTATAGCTTAGGGAAATTAAAATCAAAAAGACACAGCCACCCCAAAGTTTGGGACGCCTCTGTTTACAAGAACCTCGTTTACAGTACAAGTTCAACATCGCAGAAAGTGAAAAATGGATAAAGAAGTTGTGGTATTTACTTACAAAGCAATATCACTCAGCAATGAAATGTATGTCATCAGACCCTTAGCAGCACAATGAGTGGATTCAGGTATGATGATTCTAACTGAAATAAGTCACACAGAAAAAGAAACATCATAAGATATCAGTAATACACGGAATGGAAACTTGGCTACACAGGAACTGAATTACAGAACAGAACAGGGTCTCAAATTTAGAAAACCAACTTATGCTTGCTTAAGGGGAAAGGTGAGTTGGGGTGCTGCATAAAACCAGAGATTGAAATGAGCACAGATAAAGTTCCTGAAGCCAAATATGGAATAGACAAGAGCTACTCCATGCTCAACGAAATGGACTCAACACCGCATATTAAACGCCTAAGAATGTACCTGACTAGTAAGTATCTTAAAACCTATGGATTGCTATGTCTCCGAAAGAGAATCAAGCATGTGTACAGGGGCATAAATGCAGCAGTGATAGGATTGGAGAGGTTCGGTGAGCAAATGAAGACCCTTTGAAGTCATATTGCATGGTACCCATTCCACGGGTTTCACCTGCCCAGGTTTTAGGTATTCTTCCTTCAGCTAAAACATGCATGTGGAACCTAGAGTATGATCAACCATGTGATCGGGAGACGTGTTCAAATATGTCTCAGTTTTCGTACCCTGGTACTCGGGTGCAACATTCCAGACGCTTTACTAACACTCTCCCCACTTGGAGAGTCAGTCCCTTTAACCTCCTTTTTGGCCCAGTTTGCAATTTCTGCGGAAGATGAACAGGAATAGCGAGAACCAATGAGAGACTAGCTGGAGGTGTCTGGACGGGCAAATTTAACTCTCATTTCCCACCAGGAAGAGCAAATAACCAAAGGCTCAGCGTGCCGTACCGGAATCAGATTAGGGCCTGAAGCCATCCTGCGGTGTTGCGGCCAGCTCAAAAGAAAGCGAGTTGAAGAAAGGAGCTCAGGGGCACTGTAATTCACAAACCTGCAGAGTTATAAATGACAGCTATCGTCCAAAAATAGACTGAAGTAAGGCTGCCAAGAGGACTTGAAAGCAGGGCAGAATTGCAGGAAACCGATTTCAGGAGGTAGACTGGAATTGTATTGAAAGCATAGGAAAAGAGGCAGAACGTCCACAATGATGCACTTGGCCAAAAAGGGCGTATGCGTTTTTTCCTGAATATATTCAGGAAAAAACGCATACGCCCTTTTTGGCCAACCAAGCAAGCTTGCAAAGGAAATCTGCACTACAATGAAGTCTCACTTCCCCCCGGTCAAAAGGGCCATCTGAAAAAAGTGTAAAATCCAGAAAGGCAGGACAGGCCATGGAGAACTGGGAGCCTTGTTATGCTGATGGGCGGGATGTAAATTGCCAACAACCACTCGGGAGAAGTGTATGGTGTTTCCTGAAACATCTAAAAAACAAAGCAACAGAACCTAGGGCACTTCCACTTATGGTCCTATAGCTTAGGGAAATTAAAATGAAAAAGACACAGCCACCCCAAAGTTTGGATCGGCTCTGTTTACAAGAACCTCGTTTACAGTACAAGTTCAACATCGTAGAAAGTGAAAAATGGATAAAGAAGTTGTGGTATTCACTTACAAAGCAATATCACTCAGCAATGAAATCTATGTCATCAGGCCCTTAGCAGCACAATGAGTGGATTCAGGTACGATGATTCTAACTGAAATAAGTCACACAGAAAAAGAAACATCATAAGATATCACTAATACACGGAATGTAAACTTGGCTACACAGGAACTGCATTCCAAAACAGAACAGGGTCTCAAATTTAGAAAACCAACTTATGCTTGCTTAAGGGGAAAGGTGAGTTGGGGTGCTGCATAAAACCAGAGATTGAAATGAGCACAGATAAAGTTCCTTAAGCCAAATATGGAATAGACAAGAGCTACTCCTTGCTCAACGAAATGGACTCAACACCCCATATTAAACGCCTAAGAATGTACCTGACTAGTAAGTATCTTAAAACCTATGGATTGCTATGTCTCCAAAAGAGAATCAAGTGTGTGTCCAGGGGCATAAACGCAGCAGTGATAGGATTGGAGAGGTTCGGTGAGCAAATGAAGACCCTTTGAAGTCACATTGCATGGTACCCATTACACGGGTCTCAACTCTCCAGGTTTAAGGTATTCTTCCTTCAGCTAAAACATGCATGTGGAACCTAGAGTATGATCAACCATGTGATCGGGAGACATGTTCAAATATGTCTCAGTTTTCGTACCCTGGTACTCGGGTGCAATATTCCAGACGCTTTACTAACACTCTCCCGACTTGGAGAGTCAGTCCCTTTAACCTCCTGTTTGGCCCAGTTTGCAATTTCTGCGGAAGATGAACAGGAATAGCGAGAACCAATGAGAGACTAGCTGGAGTTTTCTGAACGGGCAAATTTACCTCTCATTTCCCACCAGGAAGAGGAATTAACCAAAGGCTCAGCATGCCGGGCCGGAACCAGATTAGGGCCTGAAGCCATCCTGCGGTGTTGCGGCCAGGTCACAAGAAAGCGAGTTGAAGAAAGGAGCTCAGGGGCACTGTAATTCACAAACCTGCAGAGTTATAAATGACAGCTATCGTCCAAAAATAGACTGAAGTAAGGCTGCCAAGAGGACTTGAAAGCGGGACAGAATTGCAGGAAACCGATTTCAGGAGGTAGACTGGAATTGCATTGAAAGCATAGGAAAAGAGGCAGAACGTCCACAATGATGCACTTGGCCAAAAAGGGCGTATGCGTTTTTTCCTGAATATATTTAGGAAAAAACGCATACGCACTTTTTGGCCAACCAAGCAAGCTTGCAAAGGAAATCTGCACTACAATGAAGTCTCACTTTCCCCCGGTCAAAAGGGCCATCTGAAAAAAGTGTAAAATCCAGAAAGGCAGGACAGGCCATTGAGAACTGGGAGCCTTGTTATGCTGATGGGCGGGATGTAAATTGCCAACAGACACTTGGGAGAAGTGTATGGTGTTTCCTGAAACATCTAAGAAACAAAGCAACAGAGCCTAGGGCACTTCCACTTATGGTCCTATAGCTTAGGGAAATTAAAATCAAAAAGACACAGCCACCCCAAAGTTTGGAATGGCTCTGTTTACAAGAACGTCGTTTACAGTACAAGTTCAACATCGCAGAAAGTGAAAAATGGATAAAGAAGTTGTGGTATTCACTTACAAAGCAATATCACTCAGCAATGAAATCTATGTCATCAGGCCCTTAGCAGCACAATGAGTGGATTCAGGTATGATGATTGTAACTGAAATAAGTCACACAGAAAAAGAAACATCATAAGATATCAGTAATACACGGAATGTAAACTTGGCTACACAGGAACTGAATTACAGAACAGAACAGGGTCTCAAATTTAGAAAACCAACTTATGCTTGCTTAAGGGGAAAGGTGAGTTGGGGTGCTGCATAAAACCAGAGATTGAAATGAGCACAGATAAAGTTCCTTAAGCCAAATATGGAATAGACAAGAGCTACTCCTTGCTCAACGAAATGGACTCAACACCGCATATTAAACGCCTAAGAATGTACCTGACTAGTAAGTATCTTAAAACCTATGGATTGCTATGTCTCCGAAAGAGAATCAAGCATGTGTACAGGGGCATAAACGCAGCAGTGATAGGATTGGAGAGGTTCGGTGAGCAAATGAAGACCCTTTGAAGTCATATTGCATGGTACCCATTCCACGGGTTTCAACTACCCAGGTTTTAGGTATTCTTCCTTCAGCTAAAACATGCATGTGGAACCCAAGTATGATCAACCATGTGATCGGGAGACGTGTTCAAATATGTCTCAGTTTTCCTCCCCTGGTACTCGGGTGCAACATTCCAGACGCTTTACTAACACTCTCCCCACTTGGAGAGTCAGCGCCTTTAACCTCCTGTTTGGCGCAGTTTGCAATTTCTGCGGAAGATGAACAGGAATAGCGAGAACCAATGAGACTAGCTGGAGGTGTCTGGACGGGCAAATTTAACTCTCATTTCCCACCAGGAAGGGGAAATAACCAAAGGCTCAGCGTGCCGTGCCGGAACCAGATTAGGGCCTGAAGCCATCTTGCGGTGTTTCGGCCAGGTCACAAGAAAGCGAGTTGAAGAAACGAGCTCAGGGGCGCTGTAATTCACAAACCTGCAGAGTTATAAATGACAGCTATCGTCCAAAAATAGACTGAAGTAAGGCTGCCAAGAGGACTTGAAAGCGGGGCAGAATTGCAGGAAACCGATTTCAGGAGGTAGACTGGAATTGCATTGAAAGCATAGGAAAAGAGGCAGAACGTCCACAATGATGCACTTGGCCAAAAAGGGCGTATGCGTTTTTTCCTGAATATATTCAGGAAAAAACGCATACGCCCTTTTTGGCCAACCAAGCAAGCTTGCAAAGGAAATCTGCACTACAATGAAGTCTCACTTCCCCCCGGTCAAAAGGGCCATCTGAAAAAAGTGTAAAATCCAGAAAGGCAACAGGCCATTGAGAACTGGGAGCCTTGTTATGCTGATGGGCGGGATGTAAATTGCCAACAGACACTTGGGAGAAGTGTATGGTGTTTCCTGAAACATCTAAAAAACAAAGCAACAGAGCCTAGGGCACTTCCACTTATGGTCCTATAGCTTAGGGAAATTAAAATCAAAAAGACACAGCCACCCCAAAGTTTGGAATGGCTCTGTTTACAAGAACCTCGTTTACAGTACAAGTTCAACATCGCAGAAAGTGAAAAATGGATAAAGAAGTTGTGGTATTTACTTACAAAGCAATATCACTCAGCAAAGAAATCTATGTCATCAGGCCCTTAGAAGCACAATGAGTGGATTCAGGTACGATGATTCTAACTGAAATAAGTCACACAGAAAAAGAAACATCATAAGATATCACTAATACACGGAATGTAAACTTGGCTACACAGGAACTGCATTCCAAAACAGAACAGGGTCTCAAATTTAGAAAACCAACTTATGCTTGTTTAAGGGGAAAGGTGAGTTGGGGTGCTGCATAAAACCAGAGATTGAAATGAGCACAGATAAAGTTCCTTAAGCCAAATATGGAATAGACAAGAGCTACTCCTTGCTCAACGAAATGGACTCAACACCGCATATTAAACGCCTAAGAATGTACCTGACTAGTAAGTATCTTAAAACCTATGGATTGCTATGTCTCCGAAAGAGAATCAAGCATGTGTACAGGGGCATAAACGCAGCAGTGATAGGATTGGAGAGGTTCGGTGAGCAAATGAAGACCCTTTGAAGTCATATTGCATGGTACCCATTCCACGGGTTTCAACTACCCAGGTTTTAGGTATTCTTCCTTCAGCTAAAACATGCATGTGGAACCCAAGTATGATCAACCATGTGATCGGGAGACGTGTTCAAATATGTCTCAGTTTTCCTCCCCTGGTACTCGGGTGCAACATTCCAGACGCTTTACTAACACTCTCCCCACTTGGAGAGTCAGCGCCTTTAACCTCCTGTTTGGCGCAGTTTGCAATTTCTGCGGAAGATGAACAGGAATAGCGAGAACCAATGAGACTAGCTGGAGGTGTCTGGACGGGCAAATTTAACTCTCATTTCCCACCAGGAAGGGGAAATAACCAAAGGCTCAGCGTGCCGTGCCGGACCAGATTAGGGCCTGAAGCCATCTTGCGGTGTTTCGGCCAGGTCACAAGAAAGCGAGTTGAAGAAACGAGCTCAGGGGCACTGTAATTCACAAACCTGCAGAGTTATAAATGACAGCTATCGTCCAAAAATAGACTGAAGTAAGGCTGCCAAGAGGACTTGAAAGCGGGGCAGAATTGCAGGAAACCGATTTCAGGAGGTAGACTGGAATTGCATTGAAAGCATAGGAAAAGAGGCAGAACGTCCACAATGATGCACTTGGCCAAAAAGGGCGTATGCGTTTTTTCCTGAATATATTCAGGAAAAAACGCATACGCCCTTTTTGGCCAACCAAGCAAGCTTGCAAAGGAAATCTGCACTACAATGAAGTCTCACTTCCCCCCGGTCAAAAGGGCCATCTGAAAAAAGTGTAAAATCCAGAAAGGCAACAGGCCATTGAGAACTGGGAGCCTTGTTATGCTGATGGGCGGGATGTAAATTGCCAACAGACACTTGGGAGAAGTGTATGGTGTTTCCTGAAACATCTAAAAAACAAAGCAACAGAGCCTAGGGCACTTCCACTTATGGTCCTATAGCTTAGGGAAATTAAAATCAAAAAGACACAGCCACCCCAAAGTTTGGAATGGCTCTGTTTACAAGAACCTCGTTTACAGTACAAGTTCAACATCGCAGAAAGTGAAAAATGGATAAAGAAGTTGTGGTATTTACTTACAAAGCAATATCACTCAGCAATGAAATCTATGTCATCAGGCCCTTAGAAGCACAATGAGTGGATTCAGGTACGATGATTCTAACTGAAATAAGTCACACAGAAAAAGAAACATCATAAGATATCACTAATACACGGAATGTAAACTTGGCTACACAGGAACTGCATTCCAAAACAGAACAGGGTCTCAAATTTAGAAAACCAACTTATGCTTGTTTAAGGGGAAAGGTGAGTTGGGGTGCTGCATAAAACCAGAGATTGAAATGAGCACAGATAAAGTTCCTTAAGCCAAATATGGAATAGACAAGAGCTACTCCTTGCTCAACGAAATGGACTCAACACCGCATATTAAACGCCTAAGAATGTACCTGACTAGTAAGTATCTTAAAACCTATGGATTGCTATGTCTCCGAAAGAGAATCAAGCATGTGTACAGGGGCATAAACGCAGCAGTGATAGGATTGGAGAGGTTCGGTGAGCAAATGAAGACCCTTTGAAGTCATATTGCATGTTACCCATTCCACGGGTTTCAACTACCCAGGTTTAAGGTATTCTTCCTTCAGCTAAAACATGCATGTGGAACCTAGAGTATGATCAACCATGTGATCGGGAGACATGTTCAAATATGTCTCAGTTTTCGTACCCTGGTACTCGGGTGCAATATTCCAGACGCTTTACTAACACTCTACCGACTTGGAGAGTCAGTCCCTTTAACCTCCTGTTTGGCCCAGTTTGCAATTTCTGCGGAAGATGAACAGGAATAGCGAGAACCAATGAGAGACTAGCTGGAGGTGTCTGAACGGGCAAATTTACCTCTCATTTCCCACCAGGAAGAGGAATTAACCAAAGGCTCAGCATGCCGGGCCGGAACCAGATTAGGGCCTGAAGCCATCCTGCGGTGTTGCGGCCAGGTCACAAGAAAGCGAGTTGAAGAAAGGAGCTCAGGGGCACTGTAATTCACAAACCTGCAGAGTTATAAATGACAGCTATCGTCCAAAAATAGACTGAAGTAAGGCTGCCAAGAGGACTTGAAAGCGGGACAGAATTGCAGGAAACCGATTTCAGGAGGTAGACTGGAATTGCATTGAAAGCATAGGAAAAGAGGCCGAACGTCCACAATGATGCACTTGGCCAAAAAGGGCGTATGCGTTTTTTCCTGAATATATTCAGGAAAAAACGCATACGCCCTTTTTGGCCAACCAAGCAAGCTTGCAAAGGAAATCTGCACTACAATGAAGTCTCACTTCCCCCCGGTCAAAAGGGCCATCTGAAAAAAGTGTAAAATCCAGAAAGGCAGGACAGGCCATGGAGAACTGGGAGCCTTGTTATGCTGATGGGCGGGATGTAAATTGCCAAGAACCACTTGGGAGAAGTGTATGGTGTTTCCTGAAACATCTAAAAAACAAAGCAACAGAACCTAGGGCACTTCCACTTATGGTCCTATAGCTTAGGGAAATTAAAATCAAAAAGACACAGCCACCCCAAAGTTTGGAACGGCTCTGTTTACAAGAACCTCGTTTACAGTACAAGTTCAACATCGCAGAAAGTGAAAAATGGAGAAAGAAGTTGTGGTATTTACTTACAAAGCAATATCACGCAGCAATGAAATCTGTGTCATCAGGCCCTTAGCAGCACAATGAGTGGATTCAGGTATGATGATTCTAACTGAAATAAGTCACACAGAAAAAGAAACATCATAAGATATCAGTAATACACGGAATGTAAACTTGGCTACACAGGAACTGAATTACAGAACAGAACAGGGTCTCAAATTTAGAAAACCAACTTATGCTTGCTTAAGGGGAAAGGTGAGTTGGGGTGCTGCATAAAACCAGAGATTGAAATGAGCACAGATAAAGTTCCTTAAGCCAAATATGGAATAGACAAGAGCTACTCCTTGCTCAACGAAATGGACTCAACACCGCATATTAAACGCCTAAGAATGTACCTGACTAGTAAGTATCTTAAAACCTATGGATTGCTATGTCTCCGAAAGAGAATCAAGCATGTGTACAGGGGCATAAACGCAGCAGTGATAGGATTGGAGAGGTTCGGTGAGCAAATGAAGACCCTCTGAAGTCATATTGCATGGTACCCATTCCACGGGTTTCAGCTACCCAGGTTTTAGGTATTCTTCCTTCAGCTAAAACATGCATGTGGAACCCAAGTATGATCAACCATGTGAACGGGAGACGTGTTCAAATATGTCTCAGTTTTCGTACCCTGGTACTCGGGTGCAACATTCCAGACGCTTTACTAACACTCTCCCGACTTGGAGAGTCAGCGCCTTTAACCTCCTGTTTGGCCCAGTTTGCAATTTCTGCGGAAGATGAACAGGAATAGTGAGAACCAATGAGAGGCTAGCTGGAGGTGTCTGGACAGGCAAATTTAACTCTCATTTCCCACCAGGAAGAGGAAATAACCAAAGGCTCAGTGTGCCGTGCCGGAACCAGATTAAGGCCTGAAGCCATCCTGTGGTGTTGCGGCCAGCTCACAAGAAAACGAGTTGAAGAAAGGAGCTCAGGGGCACTGTAATTCACAAACCTGCAGAGTTATAAATGACAGCTATCGTCCAAAAATAGACTGAAGTAAGGCTGCCAAGAGGACTTGAAAGCGGGGCAGAATTGCAGGAAACCGATTTCAGGAGGTAGACTGGAATTGCATTGAAAGCATAGGAAAAGAGGCAGAACGTCCACAATGATGCACTTGGCCAAAAAGGGCGTATGCGATTTTTCCTGAATATATTCAGGAAAAAACGCATACGCCCTTTTTGGCCAACCAAGCAAGCTTGCAAAGGAAATCTGCACTACAATGAAGTCTCACTTCCCCCCGGTCAAAAGGGCCATCTGAAAAAAGTGTAAAATCCAGAAAGGCAACAGGCCATTGAGAACTGGGAGCCTTGTTATGCTGATGGGCGGGATGTAAATTGCCAACAGACACTTGGGAGAAGTGTATGGTGTTTCCTGAAACATCTAAAAAACAAAGCAACAGAGCCTAGGGCACTTCCACTTATGGTCCTATAGCTTAGGGAAATTAAAATCAAAAAGACACAGCCACCCCAAAGTTTGGAACGGCTCTGTTTACAAGAACCTCGTTTACAGTACAAGTTCAACATCGCAGAAAGTGAAAAATGGATAAAGAAGTTGTGGTATTTACTTACAAAGCAATATCACTCAGCAATGAAATCTATGTCATCAGGCCCTTAGAAGCACAATGAGTGGATTCAGGTACGATGATTCTAACTGAAATAAGTCACACAGAAAAAGAAACATCATAAGATATCACTAATACACGGAATGTAAACTTGGCTACACAGGAACTGCATTCCAAAACAGAACAGGGTCTCAAATTTAGAAAACCAACTTATGCTTGCTTAAGGGGAAAGGTGAGTTGGGGTGCTGCATAAAACCAGAGATTGAAATGAGCACAGATAAAGTTCCTTAAGCCAAATATGGAATAGACAAGAGCTACTCCTTGCTCAACGAAATGGACTCAACACCCCATATTAAACGCCTAAGAATGTACCTGACTAGTAAGTATCTTAAAACCTATGGATTGCTATGTCTCCGAAAGAGAATCAAGCATGTGTACAGGGGCATAAACGCAGCAGTGATAGGATTGGAGAGTTTCGGTGAGCAAATGAAGACCTTTGAAGTCATATTGCATGGTACCCATTACACGGGTCTCAACTACCCAGGTTTAAGGTATTCTTCCTTCAGCTAAAACATGCATGTGGAACCTAGAGTATGATCAACCATGTGATCGGGAGACATGTTCAAATATGTCTCAGTTTTCGTACCCTGGTACTCGGGTGCAATATTCCAGACGCTTTACTAACACTCTCCCGACTTGGAGAGTCAGTCCCTTTAACCTCCTGTTTGGCCCAGTTTGCAATTTCTGCGGAAGATGAATAGGAATAGCGAGAACCAATGAGAGACTAGCTGGAGGTGTCTGAACGGGCAAATTTACCTCTCATTTCCCACCAGGAAGAGGAATTAACCAAAGGCTCAGCATGCCGGGCCGGAACCAGATTAAGGCCTGAAGCCATCCTGCGGTGTTGCGGCCAGGTCACAAGAAAGCGAGTTGAAGAAAGGAGCTCAGGGGCACTGTAATTCACAAACCTGCAGAGTTATAAATGACAGCTATCGTCCAAAAATAGACTGAAGTAAGGCTGCCAAGAGGACTTGAAAGCGGGACAGAATTGCAGGAAACCGATTTCAGGAGGTAGACTGGAATTGCATTGAAAGCATAGGAAAAGAGGCAGAACGTCCACAATGATGCACTTGGCCAAGAAGGGCGTATGCGTTTTTTCCTGAATATATTCAGGAAAAAACGCATACGCACTTTTTGGCCAACCAAGCAAGCTTGCAAAGGAAATCTGCACTACAATGAAGTCTCACTTTCCCCCGGTCAAAAGGGCCATCTGAAAAAAGTGTAAAATCCAGAAAGGCAGGACAGGCCATGGAGAACTGGGAGCCTTGTTATGCTGATGGGCGGGATGTAAATTGCCAACAGACACTTGGGAGAAGTGTATGGTGTTTCCTGAAACATCTAAGAAACAAAGCAACAGAGCCTAGGGCACTTCCACTTATGGTCCTATAGCTTAGGGAAATTAAAATCAAAAAGACACAGCCACCCCAAAGTTTGGAATGGTTCTGTTTACAAGAACCTCGTTTACAGTACAAGTTCAACATCGCAGAAAGTGAAAAATGGATAAAGAAGTTGTGGTATTCACTTACAAAGCAATATCACTCAGCAATGAAATCTATGTCATCAGGCCCTTAGCAGCACAATGAGTGGATTCAGGTATGATGATTGTAACTGAAATAAGTCACACAGAAAAAGAAACATCATAAGATATCAGTAATACACGGAATGTAAACTTGGCTACACAGGAACTGAATTACAGAACAGAACAGGGTCTCAAATTTAGAAAACCAACTTATACTTGCTTACGGGGAAAGGTGAGTTGGGGTGCTGCATAAAACCAGAGATTGAAATGAGCACAGATAAAGTTCCTTAAGCCAAATATGGAATAGACAAGAGCTACTCCTTGCTCAACAAAATGGTCTCAACACCGCATATTAAACGCCTAAGAATGTACCTGACTAGTAAGTATCTTAAAACCTATGGATTGCTATGTCTCCGAAAGAGAATCAAGCATGTGTACAGGGGCATAAACGCAGCAGTGATAGGATTGGAGAGGTTCGGTGAGCAAATGAAGACCCTTTGAAGTCATATTGCATGGTACCCATTCCACGGGTTTCAAATACCCAGGTTTAAGGTATTCTTCCTTCAGCTAAAACATGCATGTGGAACCCAAGTATGATCAACCATGTGAACGGGAGACGTGTTCAAATATGTCTCAGTTTTCCTCCCCTGGTACTCGGGTGCAACATTCCAGACGCTTTACTAACACTCTCCCCACTTGGAGAGTCAGCGCCTTTAACCTCCTGTTTGGCCCAGTTTGCAATTTCTGCGGAAGATGAACAGGAATAGCGAGAACCAATGAGACTAGCTGGAGGTGTCTGGACGGGCAAATTTAACTCTCATTTCCCACCAGGAAGGGGAAATAACCAAAGGCTCAGCGTGCCGTGCCGGAACCAGATTAGGGCCTGAAGCCATCTTGCGGTGTTGCGGCCAGGTCACAAGAAAGCGAGTTGAAGAAACGAGCTCAGGGGCACTGTAATTCACAAACCTGCAGAGTTATAAATGACAGCTATCGTCCAAAAATAGACTGAAGTAAGGCTGCCAAGAGGACTTGAAAGCGGGGCAGAATTGCAGGAAACCGATTTCAGGAGGTAGACTGGAATTGCATTGAAAGCATAGGAAAAGAGGCAGAACGTCCACAATGATGCACTTGGCCAAAAAGGGCGTATGCGTTTTTTCCTGAATATATTCAGGAAAAAACGCATACGCACTTTTTGGCCAACCAAGCAAGCTTGCAAAGGAAATCTGCACTACAATGAAGTCTCACTTCCCCCCGGTCAAAAGGGCCATCTGAAAAAAGTGTAAAATCCAGAAAGGCAACAGGCCATTGAGAACTGGGAGCCTTGTTATGCTGATGGGCGGGATGTAAATTGCCAACAGACACTTGGGAGAAGTGTATGGTGTTTCCTGAAACATCTAAAAAACAAAGCAACAGAGCCTAGGGCACTTCCACTTATGGTCCTATAGCTTAGGGAAATTAAAATCAAAAAGACACAGCCACCCCAAAGTTTGGAACGGCTCTGTTTACAAGAACCTCGTTTACAGTACAAGTTCAACATCGCAGAAAGTGAAAAATGGATAAAGAAGTTGTGGTATTTACTTACAAAGCAATATCACTCAGCAATGAAATCTATGTCATCAGGCCCTTAGAAGCACAGTGAGTGGATTCAGGTACGATGATTCTAACTGAAATAAGTCACACAGAAAAAGAAACATCATAAGATATCACTAATACACGGAATGTAAACTTGGCTACACAGGAACTGCATTCCAAAACAGAACAGGGTCTCAAATTTAGAAAACCAACTTATGCTTGCTTAAGGGGAAAGGTGAGTTGGGGTGCTGCATAAAACCAGAGATTGAAATGAGCACAGATAAAGTTCCTTAAGCCAAATATGGAATAGACAAGAGCTACTCCTTGCTCAATGAAATGGACTCAACACCCCATATTAAACGCCTAAGAATGTACCTGACTAGTAAGTATCTTAAAACCTATGGATTGCTATGTCTCCGAAAGAGAATCAAGCATGTGTACAGGGGCATAAACGCAGCAGTAATAGGATTGGAGAGTTTCGTTGAGCAAATGAAGACCCTTTGAAGTCATATTGCATGGTACCCATTCCAAGGGTTTCAACTACCCAGGTTTAAGGTATTCTTCCTTCAGCTAAAACATGCATGTGGAACCTAGAGTATGATCAACCATGTGATCGGGAGACATGTTCAAATATGTCTCAGTTTTCGTACCCTGGTACTCGGGTGCAATATTCCAGACGCTTTACTAACACTCTCCCGACTTGGAGAGTCAGTCCCTTTAACCTCCTGTTTGGCCCAGTTTGCAATTTCTGCGGAAGATGAACAGGAATAGCGAGAACCAATGAGAGACTAGCTGGAGGTGTCTGAACGGGCAAATTTACCTCTCATTTCCCACCAGGAAGAGGAATTAACCAAAGGCTCAGCATGCCGGGCCGGAACCAGATTAGGGCCTGAAGCCATCCTGCGGTGTTGCGGCCAGGTCACAAGAAAGCGAGTTGAAGAAAGGAGCTCAGGGGCACTGTAATTCACAAACCTGCAGAGTTATAAATGACAGCTATCGTCCAAAAATAGACTGAAGTAAGGCTTCCAAGAGGACTTGAAAGCGGGACAGAATTGCAGGAAACCGATTTCAGGAGGTAGACTGGAATTGCATTGAAAGCATAGGAAAAGAGGCAGAACGTCCACAATGATGCACTTGGCCAAGAAGGGCGTATGCGTTTTTTCCTGAATATATTCAGGAAAAAACGCATACGCACTTTTTGGCCAACCAAGCAAGCTTGCAAAGGAAATCTGCACTACAATGAAGTCTCACTTTCCCCCGGTCAAAAGGGCCATCTGAAAAAAGTGTAAAATCCAGAAAGGCAGGACAGGCCATGGAGAACTGGGAGCCTTGTTATGCTGATGGGCGGGATGTAAATTGCCAACAGACACTTGGGAGAAGTGTATGGTGTTTCCTGAAACATCTAAGAAACAAAGCAACAGAGCCTAGGGCACTTCCACTTATGGTCCTATAGCTTAGGGAAATTAAAATCAAAAAGACACAGCCACCCCAAAGTTTGGAATGGTTCTGTTTACAAGAACCTCGTTTACAGTACAAGTTCAACATCGCAGAAAGTGAAAAATGGATAAAGAAGTTGTGGTATTCACTTACAAAGCAATATCACTCAGCAATGAAATCTATGTCATCAGGCCCTTAGCAGCACAATGAGTGGATTCAGGTATGATGATTGTAACTGAAATAAGTCACACAGAAAAAGAAACATCATAAGATATCAGTAATACACGGAATGTAAACTTGGCTACACAGGAACTGAATTACAGAACAGAACAGGGTCTCAAATTTAGAAAACCAACTTATACTTGCTTAAGGGGAAAGGTGAGTTGGGGTGCTGCATAAAACCAGAGATTGAAATGAGCACAGATAAAGTTCCTTAAGCCAAATATGGAATAGACAAGAGCTACTCCTTGCTCAACGAAATGGACTCAACACCGCATATTAAACGCCTAAGAATGTACCTGACTAGTAAGTATCTTAAAACCTATGGATTGCTATGTCTCCGAAAGAGAATCAAGCATGTGTACAGGGGCATAAACGCAGCAGTGATAGGATTGGAGAGGTTCGGTGAGCAAATGAAGACCCTTTGAAGTCATATTGCATGGTACCCATTCCACGGGTTTCAACTACCCAGGTTTAAGGTATTCTTCCTTCAGCTAAAACATGCATGTGGAACCCAAGTATGATCAACCATGTGAACGGGAGACGTGTTCAAATATGTCTCAGTTTTCCTCCCCTGGTACTCGGGTGCAACATTCCAGACGCTTTACTAACACTCTCCCCACTTGGAGAGTCAGCGCCTTTAACCTCCTGTTTGGCCCAGTTTGCAATTTCTGCGGAAGATGAACAGGAATAGCGAGAACCAATGAGACTAGCTGGAGGTGTCTGGACGGGCAAATTTAACTCTCATTTCCCACCAGGAAGGGGAAATAACCAAAGGCTCAGCGTGCCGTGCCGGAACCAGATTAGGGCCTGAAGCTATCTTGCGGTGTTGCGGCCAGGTCACAAGAAAGCGAGTTGAAGAAACGAGCTCAGGGGCACTGTAATTCACAAACCTGCAGAGTTATAAATGACAGCTATCGTCCAAAAATAGACTGAAGTAAGGCTGCCAAGAGGACTTGAAAGCGGGGCAGAATTGCAGGAAACCGATTTCAGGAGGTAGACTGGAATTGCATTGAAAGCATAGGAAAAGAGGCAGAACGTCCACAATGATGCACTTGGCCAAAAAGGGCGTATGCGTTTTTTCCTGAATATATTCAGGAAAAAACGCATACGCACTTTTTGGCCAACCAAGCAAGCTTGCAAAGGAAATCTGCACTACAATGAAGTCTCACTTCCCCCCGGTCAAAAGGGCCATCTGAAAAAAGTGTAAAATCCAGAAAGGCAACAGGCCATTGAGAACTGGGAGCCTTGTTATGCTGATGGGCGGGATGTAAATTGCCAACAGACACTTGGGAGAAGTGTATGGTGTTTCCTGAAACATCTAAAAAACAAAGCAACAGAGCATAGGGCACTTCCACTTATGGTCCTATAGCTTAGGGAAATTAAAATCAAAAAGACACAGCCACCCCAAAGTTTGGAACGGCTGTGTTTACAAGAACCTCGTTTACAGTACAAGTTCAACATCGCAGAAAGTGAAAAATGGATAAAGAAGTTGTGGTATTTACTTACAAAGCAATATCACTCAGCAATGAAATCTGTGTCATCAGGCCCTTAGCAGCACAATGAGTGGATTCAGGTATGATGATTCAAACTGAAATAAGTCACACAGAAAAAGAAACATCATAAGATATCAGTAATACACGGAATGTAAACTTGGCTACACAGGAACTGAATTACAGAACAGAACAGGTTCTCAAATTTAGAAAACCAACTTATGCTTGCTTAAGGGGAAAGGTGAGTTGGGGTGCTGCATAAAACCAGAGATTGAAATGAGCACAGATAAAGTTCCTTAAGCCAAATATGGAATAGACAAGAGCTACTCCTTGCTCAACGAAATGGACTCAACACCGCATATTAAACGCCTAAGAATGTACCTGACTAGTAAGTATCTTAAAACCTATGGATTGCTATGTCTCCGAAAGAGAATCAAGCATGTGTACAGGGGCATAAACGCAGCAGTGATAGGATTGGAGAGGTTCGGTGAGCAAATGAAGACCCTTTGAAGTCATATTGCATGGTACCCATTCCACGGGTTTCAACTACCCAGTTTTAGGTATTCTTCCTTCAGCTAAAACATGCATGTGGAACCCAAGTATGATCAACCATGTGATCGGGAGACGTGTTCAAATATGTCTCAGTTTTCCTCCCCTGGTACTCGGGTGCAACATTCCAGACGCTTTACTAACACTCTCCCCACTTGGAGAGTCAGCGCCTTTAACCTCCTGTTTGGCCCAGTTTGCAATTTCTGCGGAAGATGAACAGGAATAGCGAGAACCAATGAGAGGCTAGCTGGAGGTGTCTGGACGGGCAAATTTAACTCTCATTTCCCACCAGGAAGAGGAAATAACCAAAGGCTCAGTGTGCCGTGCCGGAACCAGATTAAGGCCTGAAGCCATCCTGTGGTGTTGCGGCCAGCTCACAAGAAAACGAGTTGAAGAAAGGAGCTCAGGGGCACTGTAATTCACAAACCTGCAGAGTTATAAATGACAGCTATCGTCCACAAATAGACTGAAGTAAGGCTGCCAAGAGGACTTGAAAGCGGGGCAGAATTGCAGGAAACCGATTTCAGGAGGTAGACTGGAATTGCATTGAAAGCATAGGAAAAGAGGCAGAACGTCCACAATGATGCACTTGGCCAAAAAGGGCGTATGCGTTTTTTCCTGAATATATTCAGGAAAAAACGCATACGCCCTTTTTGGCCAACCAAGCAAGCTTGCAAAGGAAATCTGCACTACAATGAAGTCTCACTTCCCCCCGGTCAAAAGGGCCATCTGAAAAAAGTGTAAAATCCAGAAAGGCAGGACAGGCCATGGAGAACTGGGAGCCTTGTTATGCTGATGGGCGGGATGTAAATTGCCAACAACCACTTGGGAGAAGTGTATGGTGTTTCCTGAAACATCTAAAAAACAAAGCAACAGAGCCTAGGGCACTTCCACTTATGGTCCTATAGCTTAGGGAAATTAAAATCAAAAAGACACAGCCACCCCAAAGTTTGGAACGGCTCTGTTTACAAGAACCTCGTTTACAGTACAAGTTCAACATCGCAGAAAGTGAAAAATGGATAAAGAAGTTGTGGTATTTACTTACAAAGCAATATCACTCAGCAATGAAATCTATGTCATCAGGCCCTTAGAAGCACAATGAGTGGATTCAGGTACGATGATTCTAACTGAAATAAGTCACACAGAAAAAGAAACATCATAAGATATCACTAATACACGGAATGTAAACTTGGCTACACAGGAACTGCATTCCAAAACAGAACAGGGTCTCAAATTTAGAAAACCAACTTATGCTTGCTTAAGGGGAAAGGTGAGTTGGGGTGCTGCATAAAACCAGATATTGAAATGAGCACAGATAAAGTTCCTTAAGCCAAATATGGAATAGACAAGAGCTACTCCTTGCTCAACGAAATGGACTCAACACCGCATATTAAATGCCTAAGAATGTACCTGACTAGTAAGTATCTTAAAACCTATGGATTGCTATGTCTCCAAAAGAGAATCAAGCGTGTGTACAGGGGCATAAACGCAGCAGTGATAGGATTGGAGAGGTTCGGTGAGCAAATGAAGACCCTTTGAAGTCATATTGCATGGTACCCATTCCAAGGGTTTCAACTACCCAGGTTTAAGGTATTCTTCCTTCAGCTAAAACATGCATGTGGAACCTAGATTATGATCAACCATGTGATCGGGAGACATGTTCAAATATGTCTCAGTTTTCGTACCCTGGTACTCGGGTGCAATATTCCAGATGCTTTACTAACACTCTCCCGACTTGGAGAGTCAGTCCCTTTAACCTCCTGTTTGGCCCAGTTTGCAATTTCTGCGGAAGATGAACAGGAATAGCGAGAACCAATGAGAGACTAGCTGGAGGTGTCTGAACGGGCAAATTTACCTCTCATTTCCCACCAGGAAGAGGAATTAACCAAAGGCTCAGCATGCCGGGCCGGAACCAGATTAGGGCCTGAAGCCATCCTGCGGTGTTGCGGCCAGGTCACAAGAAAGCGAGTTGAAGAAAGGAGCTCAGGGGCACTGTAATTCACAAACCTGCAGAGTTATAAATGACAGCTATCGTCCAAAAATAGACTGAAGTAAGGCTGCCAAGAGGACTTGAAAGCGGGGCAGAATTGCAGGAAACCGATTTCAGGAGGTAGACTGGAATTGCATTGAAAGCATAGGAAAAGAGGCAGAACGTCCACAATGATGCACTTGGCCAAAAAGGGCGTATGCGTTTTTTCCTGAATATATTCAGGAAAAAACGCATACGCCCTTTTTGGCCAACCAAGCAAGCTTGCAAAGGAAATCTGCACTACAATGAAGTCTCACTTCCCCCCGGTCAAAAGGGCCATCTGAAAAAAGGGTAAAATCCAGAAAGGCAGGACGGCCATGGAGAACTGGGAGCCTTGTTATGCTGATGGGCGGGATGGAAATTGCCAACAACCACTCGGGAGAAGTGTATGGTGTTTCCTGAAACATCTAAAAAACAAAGCAACAGAACCTAGGGCACTTCCACTTATGGTCCTATAGCTTAGGGAAATTAAAATCAAAAAGACACAGCCACCCCAATGTTTTGAACGGCTCTGTTTACAAGAACCTCATTTACAGTACAAGTTCAACATCGCAGAAAGTGAAAAATGGATAAAGAAGTTGTGGTATTTACTTACAAAGCAATATCACTCAGCAATGAAATCTGTGTCATCAGGCCCTTAGCAGCACAATGAGTGGATTCAGGTATGATGATTCTAACTGAAATAAGTCACACAGAAAAAGAAACATCATAAGATATCAGTAATACACGGGATGTAAACTTGGCTACACAGGAACTGAATTACAGAACAGAACAGGGTCTCAAATTTAGAAAACCAACTTATGCTTGCTTAAGGGTAAAGGTGAGTTGGGGTGCTGCATAAAACCAGAGATTGAAATGAGCACAGATAAAGTTCCTTAAGCCAAATATGGAATAGACAAGAGCTACTCCTTGCTCAATGAAATGGACTCAACACCGCATATTAAACGCCTAAGAATGTACCTGACTAGTAAGTATCTTAAAACCTATGGATTGCTATGTCTCCGAAAGAGAATCAAGCATGTGTACAGGGGCATAAACGCAGCAGTGATAGGATTGGAGAGGTGCGGTGAGCAAATGAAGACCCTTTGAAGTCATATTGCATGGTACCCATTCCACGGGTTTCAACTACCCATGTTTTAGGTATTCTTCCTTCAGCTAAAACATGCATGTGGAACCCATGTATGATCAACCATGTGAATGGGAGACGTGTTCAAATATGTCTCAGTTTTCCTCCCCTGGTACTCGGGTGCAACATTCCAGACGCTTTACTAACACTCTCCCCACTTGGAAAGTCAGCGCCTTTAACCTCCTGTTTGGCCCAGTTTGCAATTTCTGCGGAAGATGAACAGGAATAGCGAGAACAAATGAGAGGCTAGCTGGAGGTGTCTGGACGGGCAAATTTATCTCTCATTTCCCACCAGGAAGAGGAAATAACCAAAGGCTCAGTGTGCCGTGCCAGAACCAGATTAGGGCCTGAAGCCATCCTGCAGTGTTGCGGCCAGCTCAAAAGAAAGCGAGTTGAAGAAAGGAGCTCAGGGGCACTGTAATTCACAAACCTGCAGAGTTATAAATGACAGCTATCGTCCAAAAATAGACTGAAGTAAGGCTGCCAAGAGGACTTGAAAGCGGGGCAGAATTGCAGGAAACCGATTTCAGGAGGTAGACTGGAATTGCATTGAAAGCATAGGAAAAGAGGCAGAACGTCCACAATGATGCACTTGGCCAAAAAGGGCGTATGCGTTTTTTCCTGAATATATTCAGGAAAAAACGCATACGCCCTTTTTGGCCAACCAAGCAAGCTTGCAAAGGAAATCTGCACTACAATGAAGTCTCACTTCCCCCCGGTCAAAAGGGCCATCTGAAAAAAGTGTAAAATCCAGAAAGGCAGGATAGGCCATGGAGAGCTGGGAGCCTTGTTATGCTGATGGGCGGGATGTAAATTGCCAACAGACACTCAGGAGAAGTGTATGGTGTTTCCTGAAACATCTAAAAAACAAAGCAACAGAGCCTAGGGCACTTCCACTTATGGTCCTATAGCTTAGGGAATTTAAAATCAAAAAGACACAGCCACCCCAAAGTTTGGAATGGCTCTGTTTACAAGAACCTCGTTTACAGTACAAGTTCAACATCGCAGAAAATGAGAAATGGATAAAAAAGTTGTGGTATTTACTTACAAAGCAATATCACTCAGCAATGAAATCTATGTCATCAGGCCCGTAGCAGCATAATGAGTGGATTCAGGTACGATGATTCTAACCGAAATAAGTCACACAGAAAAAGAAACATCATAAGATATCACTAATACACGGAATGTAAACTTGGCTACACAGGAACTGCATTCCAAAACAGAACAGGGTCTCAAATTTAGAAAACCAACTTATGCTTGCTTAAGGGGAAAGGTGAGTTGGGGTGCTGCATAAAACCAGAGATTGAAATGAGCACAGATAAAGTTCCTTAAGCCAAATATGGAATAGACAAGAGCTACTCCTTGCTCAACGAAATGGACTCAAAACCCCATATTAAACGCCTAAGAATGTACCTGACTAGTAAGTATCTTAAAACCTATGGATTGCTATGTCTCCAAAAGAGAATCAAGCGTGTGTACAGGGGCATAAACGCAGCAGTGATAGGATTGGAGAGGTTCGGTGAGCAAATGAAGACCCTTTGAAGTCATATTGCATGGTACCCATTCCACGGGTCTCAACTCTCCAGGTTTAAGGTATTCTTCCTTCAGCTAAAACATGCATGTGGAACCCAGAGTATGATCAACCATGTGAACGGGAGACGTGTTCAAATATGCCTCAGTTTTCCTCCCCTGGTACTCGGGTGCAATATTCCAGACGCTTTACTAACACTCTCCCCACTTGGAGAGTCTGTCCCTTTAACCTCCTGTTTGGCCCAGTTTGCAATTTCTGCGGAAGATGAACAGGAATAGTGAGAACCATTGAGAGACTAGCTGGAGGTGTCTGGACGGGCAAATTTAACTCTCATTTCCCACCAGGAAGAGGAAATAACCAAAGGCTCAGCGTGCCGGGCCGGAATCAGATTAGGGCCTGAAGCCATCCTGCGGTGTTGCGGCCAGCTCAAAAGAAAGCGAGTTGAAGAAAGGAGCTCAGGGGCACTGTAATTCACCAACCTGCAGAGTTATAAATGACAGCTATCGTCCAAAAATAGACTGAAGTAAGGCTGCCAAGAGGACTTGAAAGCGGGGCAGAATTGCAGGAAACCGATTTCAGGAGGTAGACTGGAATTGCATTGAAAGCATAGGAAAAGAGGCAGAACGTCCACAATGATGCACTTGGCCAAAAAGGGCGTATGCGTTTTTTCCTGAATATATTCAGGAAAAAACGCATACGCCCTTTTTGGCCAACCAAGCAAGCTTGCAAAGGAAATCTGCACTACAATGAAGTCTCACTTCCCCCCGGTCAAAAGGGCCATCTGAAAAAAGTGTAAAATCCAGAAAGGCAGGACAGGCCATGGAGAACTGGGAGCCTTGTTATGCTGAAGGGCGGGATGTAAATTGCCAACAACCACTCGGGAGAAGTGTATGGTGTTTCCTGAAACATCTAAAAAACAAAGCAACAGAGCCTAGGGCACTTCCACTTATGGTCCTATAGCTTAGGGAATTTAAAATCAAAAAGACACAGCCACCCCAAAGTTTGGATCGGCTCTGTTTACAAGAACCTCGTTTACAGTACAAGTTCAACATCGCAGAAAATGAGAAATGGATAAAAAAGTTGTGGTATTTACTTACAAAGCAATATCAGTCAGCAATGAAATCTGTGTCATCAGGCCCTTAGTAGCACTATGAGTGGATTCAGGTATGATGATTCTAACTGAAATAAGTCACACAGAAAAAGAAACATCATAAGATATCAGTATTACACGGAATGTAAACTTGGCTACACAGGAACTGAATTACAGAACAGAACAGGGTCTCAAATTTAGAAAACCAACTTATGCTTGCTTAAGGGGAAAGGTGAGTTGGGGTGCTGCATAAAACCAGAGATTGAAATGAGCACAGATAAAGTTCCTTAAGCCAAATATGGAATAGACAAGAGCTACTCCTTGCTCAACGAAATGGACTCAACACCGCATATTAAACGCCTAAGAATGTACCTGACTAGTAAGTATCTTAAAACCTAGGGATTGCTATGTCTCCAAAAGAGAATCAAGCATGTGTACAGGGGCATAAACGCAGCAGTGATAGGATTGGAGAGGTTCGGTGAGCAAATGAAGACCCTTTGAAGTCATATTGCATGGTACCCATTCCACGGGTTTCAACTACCCAGGTTTAAGGTATTCTTCCTTCAGCTAAAACATGCATGTGGAACCTAGAGTATGATCAACCATGTGATCGGGAGACGTGTTCAAATATGTCCCAGTTTTCGTACCCTGGTACTCGGGTGCAACATTCCAGACGCTTTACTAACACTCTCCCCACTTGGAGAGTCAGTGCCTTTAACCTCCTGTTTGGCCCAGTTTGCAATTTCTGCGGAAGATGAACAGGAATAGTGAGAACCAATGAGAGGCTAGCTGGAGGTGTCTGGACGGGCAAATTTAACTCTCATTTCCCACCAGGAAGAGGAATTAACCAAAGGCTCAGCGTGCCGTACCGGAACCAGATTAGGGCCTGAAGCCATCCTGCGGTGTTGCGGCCAGCTCAAAAGAAAGCGAGTTGAAGAAAGGAGCTCAGGGGCACTGTAATTCACAAACCTGCAGAGTTATAAATGACAGCTATCGTCCAAAAATAGACTGAAGTAAGGCTGCCAAGAGGACTTGAAAGCGGGGCAGAATTGCAGGAAACCGATTTCAGGAGGTAGACTGGAATTGCATTGAAAGCATAGGAAAAGAGGCAGAACGTCCACAATGATGCACTTGGCCAAAAAGGGCGTATGCGTTTTTTCCTGAATATATTCAGGAAAAAACGCATACGCCCTTTTTGGCCAACCAAGCAAGCTTGCAAAGGAAATCTGCACTACAATGAAGTCTCACTTCCCCCCGGTCAAAAGGGCCATCTGAAAAAAGGGTAAAATCCAGAAAGGCAGGATAGGCCATGGAGAGCTGGGAGCCTTGTTATGCTGATGGGCGGGATGTAAATTGCCAACAGACACTCAGGAGAAGTGTATGGTGTTTCCTGAAACATCTAAAAAACAAAGCAACAGAACCTAGGGCACTTCCACTTATGGTCCTATAGCTTAGGGAAATTAAAATCAAAAAGACACAGCCACCCCAAAGTTTGGGACGCCTCCGTTTACAAGAACCTCGTTTACCGTACAAGTTCAATATCACAGAAAGTGAAAAATGGATAAAGAACTTGTGGTACTTACGTACAATGCAGTATCACTCAGCAATGAAATCTATGTCATCAGGCCCGTAGCAGCATCTGAGTGGACTCAGGTACGATGATTCTAACTGAAATAAGTCACACAGAAAAAGAAACATCATAAGATATCACTAATACACGGAATGTAAACTTGGCTACACAGGAACTGCATTCCAAAACAGAACAGGGTCTCAAATTTAGAAAACCAACTTATGCTTGCTTAAGGGGAAAGGTGAGTTGGGGTGCTGCATAAAACCAGAGATTGAAATGAGCACAGATAAAGTTCCTTAAGCCAAATATGGAATAGACAAGAGCTACTCCTTGCTCAACGAAATGGACTCAAAACCCCATATTAAACGCCTAAGAATGTACCTGACTAGTAAGTATCTTAAAACCTATGGATTGCTATGTCTCCAAAAGAGAATCAAGCGTGTGTACAGGGGCATAAACGCAGCAGTGATAGGATTGGAGAGGTTCGGTGAGCAAATGAAGACCCTTTGAAGTCATATTGCATGGTACCCATTCCACGGGTCTCAACTCTCCAGGTTTAAGGTATTCTTCCTTCAGCTAAAACATGCATGTGGAACCCAGAGTATGATCAACCGTGTGAACGGGAGACGTGTTCAAATATGTCTCAGTTTTCCTCCCCTGGTACTCGGGTGCAATATTCCAGACGCTTTACTAACACTCTCCCCACTTGGAGAGTCTGTCCCTTTAACCTCCTGTTTGGCCCAGTTTGCAATTTCTGCGGAAGATGAACAGGAATAGTGAGAACCAATGAGAGACTAGCTGGAGGTGTCTGGACGGGCAAATTTAACTCTCATTTCCCACCAGGAAGAGGAAATAACCAAAGGCTCAGCGTGCCGGGCCGGAACCAGATTAGGGCCTGAAGCCATCCTGCGGTGTTGCGGCCAGCTCAAAAGAAAGCGAGTTGAAGAAAGGAGCTCAGGGGCACTGTAATTCACAAACCTGCAGAGTTATAAATGACAGCTATCGTCCAAAAATAGACTGAAGTAAGGCTGCCAAGAGGACTTGAAAGCGGGGCAGAATTGCAGGAAACCGATTTCAGGAGGTAGACTGGAATTGCATTGAAAGCATAGGGAAAGAGGCAGAACGTCCACAATGATGCACTTGGCCAAAAAGGGCGTATGCGTTTTTTCCTGAATATATTCAGGAAAAACGCATACGCCCTTTTTGGCCAACCAAGCAAGCTTGCAAAGGAAATCTGCACTACAATGAAGTCTCACTTCCCCGCGGTCAAAAGGGCCATCTGAAAAAAGTGTAAAATCCAGAAAGGCAGGACAGGCCATGGAGAACTGGGAGCCTTGTTATGCTGAAGGGCGGGATGTAAATTGCCAACAACCACTCGGGAGAAGTGTATGGTGTTTCCTGAAACATCTAAAAAACAAAGCAACAGAGCCTAGGGCACTTCCACTTATGGTCCTATAGCTTAGGGAATTTAAAATCAAAAAGACACAGCCACCCCAAAGTTTGGAACGGCTCTGTTTACAAGAACCTCGTTTACAGTACAAGTTCAACATCACAGAAAATGAGAAATGGATAAAAAAGTTGTGGTATTTACTTACAAAGCAATATCAGTCAGCAATGAAATCTGTGTCATCAGGCCCTTAGTAGCACTATGAGTGGATTCAGGTATGATGATTCTAACTGAAATAAGTCACACAGAAAAAGAAACATCATAAGATATCAGTATTACACGGAATGTAAACTTGGCTACACAGGAACTGAATTACAGAACAGAACAGGGTCTCAAATTTAGAAAACCAACTTATGCTTGCTTAAGGGGAAAGGTGAGTTGGGGTGCTGCATAAAACCAGAGATTGAAATGAGCACAGATAAAGTTCCTTAAGCCAAATATGGAATAGACAAGAGCTACTCCTTGCTCAACGAAATGGACTCAACACCGCATATTAAACGCCTAAGAATGTACCTGACTAGTAAGTATCTTAAAACCTAGGGATTGCTATGTCTCCGAAAGAGAATCAAGCATGTGTACAGGGGCATAAACGCAGCAGTGATAGGATTGGAGAGGTTCGGTGAGCAAATGAAGACCCTTTGAAGTCATATTGCATGGTACCCATTCCACGGGTTTCAACTACCCAGGTTTAAGGTATTCTTCCTTCAGCTAAAACATGCATGTGGAACCTAGAGTATGATCAACCATGTGATCGGGAGACGTGTTCAAATATGTCCCAGTTTTCGTACCCTGGTACTCGGGTGCAACATTCCAGACGCTTTACTAACACTCTCCCCACTTGGAGAGTCAGTCCCTTTAACCTCCTGTTTGGCCCAGTTTGCAATTTCTGCGGAAGATGAACAGGAATAGTGAGAACCAATGAGAGGCTAGCTGGAGGTGTCTGGACGGGCAAATTTAACTCTCATTTCCCACCAGGAAGAGGAATTAACCAAAGGCTCAGCGTGCCGTACCGGAAACAGATTAGGGCCTGAAGCCATCCTGCGGTGTTGCGGCCAGCTCAAAAGAAAGCGAGTTGAAGAAAGGAGCTCAGGGGCACTGTAATTCACAAACCTGCAGAGTTATAAATGACAGCTATCGTCCAAAAATAGACTGAAGTAAGGCTGCCAAGAGGACTTGAAAGCGGGGCAGAATTGCAGGAAACCGATTTCAGGAGGTAGACTGGAATTGCATTGAAAGCATAGGAAAAGAGGCAGAACGTCCACAATGATGCACTTGGCCAAAAAGGGCGTATGCGTTTTTTCCTGAATATATTCAGGAAAAAACGCATACGCCCTTTTTGGCCAACCAAGCAAGCTTGCAAAGGAAATCTGCACTACAATGAAGTCTCACTTCCCTCCGGTCAAAAGGGCCATCTGAAAAAAGTGTAAAATCCAGAAAGGCAGGATAGGCCATGGAGAGCTGGGAGCCTTGTTATGCTGATGGGCGGGATGTAAATTGCCAACAGACACTCAGGAGAAGTGTATGGTGTTTCCTGAAACATCTAAAAAACAAAGCAACAGAACCTAGGGCACTTCCACTTATGGTCCTATAGCTTAGGGAAATTAAAATCAAAAAGACACAGCCACCCCAAAGTTTGGGACGCCTCCGTTTACAAGAACCTCGTTTACCGTACAAGTTCAATATCACAGAAAGTGAAAAATGGATAAAGAACTTGTGGTACTTACGTACAATGCAGTATCACTCAGCAATGAAATCTATGTCATCAGGCCCGTAGCAGCATCATGAGTGGACTCAGGTACGATGATTCTAACTGAAATAAGTCACACAGAAAAAGAAACATCATAAGATATCACTAATACACGGAATGTAAACTTGGCTACACAGGAACTGCATTCCAAAACAGAACAGGGTCTCAAATTTAGAAAACCAACTTATGCTTGCTTAAGGGGAAAGGTGAGTTGGGGTGCTGCATAAAACCAGAGATTGAAATGAGCACAGATAAAGTTCCTTAAGCCAAATATGGAATAGACAAGAGCTACTCCTTGCTCAACGAAATGGACTCAAAACCCCATATTAAACGCCTAAGAATGTACCTGACTAGTAAGTATCTTAAAACCTATGGATTGCTATGTCTCCAAAAGAGAATCAACCGTGTGTACAGGGGCATAAACGCAGCAGTGATAGGATTGGAGAGGTTCGGTGAGCAAATGAAGACCCTTTGAAGTCATATTGCATGGTACCCATTCCACGGGTTTCAACTACCCAGGTTTAAGGTATTCTTCCTTCAGCTAAAACATGCATGTGGAACCTAGAGTATGATCAACCATGTGATCGGGAGACGTGTTCAAATATGTCCCAGTTTTCGTACCCTGGTACTCGGGTGCAACATTCCAGACGCTTTACTAACACTCTCCCCACTTGGAGAGTCAGTCCCTTTAACCTCCTGTTTGGCCCAGTTTGCAATTTCTGCGGAAGATGAACAGGAATAGTGAGAACTAATGAGAGGCTAGCTGGAGGTGTCTGGACGGGCAAATTTAACTCTCATTTCCCACCAGGAAGAGGAATTAACCAAAGGCTCAGCGTGCCGTACCGGAACCAGATTAGGGCCTGAAGCCATCCTGCGGTGTTGCGGCCAGCTCAAAAGAAAGCGAGTTGAAGAAAGGAGCTCAGGGGCACTGTAATTCACAAACCTGCAGAGTTATAAATGACAGCTATCGTCCAAAAATAGACTGAAGTAAGGCTGCCAAGAGGACTTGAAAGCGGGGCAGAATTGCAGGAAACCGATTTCAGGAGGTAGACTGGAATTGCATTGAAAGCATAGGAAAAGAGGCAGAACGTCCACAATGATGCACTTGGCCAAAAAGGGCGTATGCGTTTTTTCCTGAATATATTCAGGAAAAAACGCATACGCCCTTTTTGGCCAACCAAGCAAGCTTGCAAAGGAAATCTGCACTACAATGAAGTCTCACTTCCCCCCGGTCAAAAGGGCCATCTGAAAAAAGTGTAAAATCCAGAAAGGCAGGATAGGCCATGGAGAGCTGGGAGCCTTGTTATGCTGATGGGCGGGATGTAAATTGCCAACAGACACTCAGGAGAAGTGTATGGTGTTTCCTGAAACATCTAAAAAACAAAGCAACAGAACCTAGGGCACTTCCACTTATGGTCCTATAGCTTAGGGAAATTAAAATCAAAAAGACACAGCCACCCCAAAGTTTGGGACGCCTCCGTTTACAAGAACCTCGTTTACCGTACAAGTTCAATATCACAGAAAGTGAAAAATGGATAAAGAACTTGTGGTACTTACGTACAATGCAGTATCACTCAGCAATGAAATCTATGTCATCAGGCCCGTAGCAGCATCATGAGTGGACTCAGGTACGATGATTCTAACTGAAATAAGTCACACAGAAAAAGAAACATCATAAGATATCACTAATACACGGAATGTAAACTTGGCTACACAGGAACTGCATTCCAAAACAGAACAGGGTCTCAAATTTAGAAAACCAACTTATGCTTGCTTAAGGGGAAAGGTGAGTTGGGGTGCTGCATAAAACCAGAGATTGAAATGAGCACAGATAAAGTTCCTTAAGCCAAATATGGAATAGACAAGAGCTACTCCTTGCTCAATGAAATGGACTCAAAACCCCATATTAAACGCCTAAGAATGTACCTGACTAGTAAGTATCTTAAAACCTATGGATTGCTATGTCTCCAAAAGAGAATCAAGCGTGTGTACAGGAGCATAAACGCAGCAGTGATAGGATTGGAGAGGTTCGGTGAGCAAATGAAGACCCTTTGAAGTCATATTGCATGGTACCCATTCCACGGGTCTCAACTCTCCAGGTTTAAGGTATTCTTCCCTCAGCTAAAACATGCATGTGGAACCCAGAGTATGATCAACCGTGTGAACGGGAGACGTGTTCAAATATGTCTCAGTTTTCCTCCCCTGGTACTCGGGTGCAATATTCCAGACGCTTTACTAACACTCTCCCCACTTGGAGAGTCTGTCCCTTTAACCTCCTGTTTGGCCCAGTTTGCAATTTCTGCGGAAGATGAACAGGAATAGTGAGAACCAATGAGAGACTAGCTGGAGGTGTCTGGACGGGCAAATTTAACTCTCATTTCCCACCAGGAAGAGGAAATAACCAAAGGCTCAGCGTGCCGGGCCGGAACCAGATTAGGGCCTGAAGCCATCCTGCGGTGTTGCGGCCAGCTCAAAAGAAAGCGAGTTGAAGAAAGGAGCTCAGGGGCACTGTAATTCACAAACCTGCAGAGTTATAAATGACAGCTATCGTCCAAAAATAGACTGAAGTAAGGCTGCCAAGAGGACTTGAAAGCGGGGCAGAATTGCAGGAAACCGATTTCAGGAGGTAGACTGGAATTGCATTGAAAGCATAGGAAAAGAGGCAGAACGTCCACAATGATGCACTTGGCCAAAAAGGGCGTATGCGTTTTTTCCTGAATATATTCAGGAAAAAACGCATACGCCCTTTTTGGCCAACCAAGCAAGCTTGCAAAGGAAAACTGCACTACAATGAAGTCTCACTTCCCCGGGGTCAAAAGGGCCATCTGAAAAAAGTGTAAAATCCAGAAAGGCAGGATAGGCCATGGAGAGCTGGGAGCCTTGTTATGCTGATGGGCGGGATGTAAATTGCCAACAGACACTCAGGAGAAGTGTATGGTGTTTCCTGAAACATCTAAAAAACAAAGCAACAGAACCTAGGGCACTTCCACTTATGGTCCTATAGCTTAGGGAAATTAAAATCAAAAAGACACAGCCACCCCAAAGTTTGGGACGCCTCCGTTTACAAGAACCTCGTTTACCGTACAAGTTCAATATCACAGAAAGTGAAAAATGGATAAAGAACTTGTGGTACTTACGTACAATGCAGTATCACTCAGCAATGAAATCTATGTCATCAGGCCCGTAGCAGCATAATGAGTGGACTCAGGTACGATGATTCTAACTGAAATAAGTCACACAGAAAAAGAAACATCATAAGATATCACTAATACACGGAATGTAAACTTGGCTACACAGGAACTGCATTCCAAAACAGAACAGGGTCTCAAATTTAGAAAACCAACTTATGCTTGCTTAAGGGGAAAGGTGAGTTGGGGTGCTGCATAAAACCAGAGATTGAAATGAGCACAGATAAAGTTCCTTAAGCCAAATATGGAATAGACAAGAGCTACTCCTTGCTCAACGAAATGGACTCAAAACCCCATATTAAACGCCTAAGAATGTACCTGACTAGTAAGTATCTTAAAACCTATGGATTGCTATGTCTCCAAAAGAGAATCAAGCGTGTGTACAGGAGCATAAACGCAGCAGTGATAGGATTGGAGAGGTTCGGTGAGCAAATGAAGACCCTTTGAAGTCATATTGCATGGTACCCATTCCACGGGTCTCAACTCTCCAGGTTTAAGGTATTCTTCCCTCAGCTAAAACATGCATGTGGAACCCAGAGTATGATCAACCGTGTGAACGGGAGACGTGTTCAAATATGTCTCAGTTTTCCTCCCCTGGTACTCGGGTGCAATATTCCAGACGCTTTACTAACACTCTCCCCACTTGGAGAGTCTGTCCCTTTAACCTCCTGTTTGGCCCAGTTTGCAATTTCTGCGGAAGATGAACAGGAATAGTGAGAACCAATGAGAGACTAGCTGGAGGTGTCTGGACGGGCAAATTTAACTCTCATTTCCCACCAGGAAGAGGAAATAACCAAAGGCTCAGCGTGCCGGGCCGGAACCAGATTAGGGCCTGAAGCCATCCTGCGGTGTTGCGGCCAGCTCAAAAGAAAGCGAGTTGAAGAAAGGAGCTCAGGGGCACTGTAATTCACAAACCTGCAGAGTTATAAATGACAGCTATCGTCCAAAAATAGACTGAAGTAAGGCTGCCAAGAGGACTTGAAAGCGGGGCAGAATTGCAGGAAACCGATTTCAGGAGGTAGACTGGAATTGCATTGAAAGCATAGGAAAAGAGGCAGAACGTCCACAATGATGCACTTGGCCAAAAAGGGCGTATGCGTTTTTTCCTGAATATATTCAGGAAAAAACGCATACGCCCTTTTTGGCCAACCAAGCAAGCTTGCAAAGGAAAACTGCACTACAATGAAGTCTCACTTCCCCGGGGTCAAAAGGGCCATCTGAAAAAAGTGTAAAATCCAGAAATGCAGGACAGGCCATGGAGAACTGGGAGCCTTGTTATGCTGAAGGGCGGGATGTAAATTGCCAACAACCACTCGGGAGAAGTGTATGGTGTTTCCTGAAACATCTAAAAAACAAAGCAACAGAGCCTAGGGCACTTCCACTTATGGTCCTATAGCTTAGGGAATTTAAAATCAAAAAGACACAGCCACCCCAAAGTTTGGAACGGCTCTGTTTACAAGAACTTCGTTTACAGTACAAGTTCAACATCGCAGAAAATGAAAAATGGATAAAAAAAGTTGTGGTATTTACTTACAAAGCAATATCACTCAGCAATGAAATCTGTGTCATCAGGCCCTTAGTAGCACTATGAGTGGATTCAGGTATGATGATTCTAACTGAAATAAGTCACACAGAAAAAGAAACATCATAAGATATCAGTATTACACGGAATGTAAACTTGGCTACACAGGAACTGAATTACAGAACAGAACAGGGTCTCAAATTTAGAAAACCAACTTATGCTTGCTTAAGGGGAAAGGTGAGTTGGGGTGCTGCATAAAACCAGAGATTGAAATGAGCACAGATAAAGTTCCTTAAGCCAAATATGGAATAGACAAGATCTACTCCTTGCTCAACGAAATGGACTCAACACCGCATATTAAACGCCTAAGAATGTACCTGACTAGTAAGTATCTTAAAACCTAGGGATTGCTATGTCTCCGAAAGAGAATCAAGCATGTGTACAGGGGCATAAACGCAGCAGTGATAGGATTGGAGAGGTTCGGTGAGCAAATGAAGACCCTTTGAAGTCATATTGCATGGTACCCATTCCACGGGTTTCAACTACCCAGGTTTAAGGTATTCTTCCTTCAGCTAAAACATGCATGTGGAACCTAGAGTATGATCAACCATGTGATCGGGAGACGTGTTCAAATATGTCCCAGTTTTCGTACCCTGGTACTCGGGTGCAACATTCCAGACGCTTTACTAACACTCTCCCCACTTGGAGAGTCAGTGCCTTTAACCTCCTGTTTGGCCCAGTTTGCAATTTCTGCGGAAGATGAACAGGAATAGCGAGAACCAATGAGAGGCTAGCTGGAGGTGTCTGGACGGGCAAATTTAACTCTCATTTCCCACCAGGAAGAGGAATTAACCAAAGGCTCAGCGTGCCGTACCGGAAACAGATTAGGGCCTGAAGCCATCCTGCGGTGTTGCGGCCAGCTCAAAAGAAAGCGAGTTGAAGAAAGGAGCTCAGGGGCACTGTAATTCACAAACCTGCAGAGTTATAAATGACAGCTATCGTCCAAAAATAGACTGAAGTAAGGCTGCCAAGAGGACTTGAAAGCGGGGCAGAATTGCAGGAAACCGATTTCAGGAGGTAGACTGGAATTGCATTGAAAGCATAGGAAAAGAGGCAGAACGTCCACAATGATGCACTTGGCCAAAAAGGGCGTATGCGTTTTTTCCTGAATATATTCAGGAAAAAACGCATACGCCCTTTTTGGCCAACCAAGCAAGCTTGCAAAGGAAATCTGCACTACAATGAAGTCTCACTTCCCCCCGGTCAAAAGGGCCATCTGAAAAAAGTGTAAAATCCAGAAAGGCAGGATAGGCCATGGAGAGCTGGGAGCCTTGTTATGCTGATGGGCGGGATGTAAACTGCCAACAGACACTCAGGAGAAGTGTATGGTGTTTCCTGAAACATCTAAAAAACAAAGCAACAGAACCTAGGGCACTTCCACTTATGGTCCTATAGCTTAGGGAAATTAAAATCAAAAAGACACAGCCACCCCAAAGTTTGGGACGCCTCCGTTTACAAGAACCTCGTTTACCGTACAAGTTCAATATCACAGAAAGTGAAAAATGGATAAAGATCTTGTGGTACTTACGTACAATGCAGTATCACTCAGCAATGAAATCTATGTCATCAGGCCCGTAGCAGCATCATGAGTGGACTCAGGTACGATGATTCTAACTGAAATAAGTCACACAGAAAAAGAAACATCATAAGATATCACTAATACACGGAATGTAAACTTGGCTACACAGGAACTGCATTCCAAAACAGAACAGGGTCTCAAATTTAGAAAACCAACTTATGCTTGCTTAAGGGGAAAGGTGAGTTGGGGTGCTGCATAAAACCAGAGATTGAAATGAGCACAGATAAAGTTCCTTAAGCCAAATATGGAATAGACAAGAGCTACTCCTTGCTCAACGAAATGGACTCAAAACACCATATTAAACGCCTAAGAATATACCTGACTAGTAAGTATCTTAAAACCTATGGATTGCTATGTCTCCAAAAGAGAATCAAGCGTGTGTACAGGGGCATAAACGCAGCAGTGATAGGATTGGAGAGGTTCGGTGAGCAAATGAAGACCCTTTGAAGTCATATTGCATGGTACCCATTCCACGGGTCTCAACTCTCCAGGTTTAAGGTATTCTTCCTTCAGCTAAAACATGCATGTGGAACCCAGAGTATGATCAACCGTGTGAACGGGAGACGTGTTCAAATATGTCTCAGTTTTCCTCCCCTGGTACTCGGGTGCAATATTCCAGACGCTTTACTAACACTCTCCCCACTTGGAGAGTCTGTCCCTTTAACCTCCTGTTTGGCCCAGTTTGCAATTTCTGCGGAAGATGAACAGGAATAGTGAGAACCAATGAGAGACTAGCTGGAGGTGTCTGGACGGGCAAATTTAACTCTCATTTCCCACCAGGAAGAGGAAATAACCAAAGGCTCAGCGTGCCGGGCCGGAACCAGATTAGGGCCTGAAGCCATCCTGCGGTGTTGCGGCCAGCTCAAAAGAAAGCGAGTTGAAGAAAGGAGCTCAGGGGCACTATAATTCACAAACCTGCAGAGTTATAAATGACAGCTATCGTCCAAAAATAGACTGAAGTAAGGCTGCCAAGAGGACTTGAAAGCGGGGCAGAATTGCAGGAAACCGATTTCAGGAGGTAGACTGGAATTGCATTGAAAGCATAGGAAAAGAGGCAGAACGTCCACAATGATGCACTTGGCCAAAAAGGGCGTATGCGTTTTTTCCTGAATATATTCAGGAAAAAACGCATACGCCCTTTTTGGCCAACCAAGCAAGCTTGCAAAGGAAATCTGCACTACAATGAAGTCTCACTTCCCCCCGGTCAAAAGGGCCATCTGAAAAAAGTGTAAAATCCAGAAAGGCAGGATAGGCCATGGAGAGCTGGGAGCCTTGTTATGCTGATGGGCGGGATGTAAACTGCCAACAGACACTCAGGAGAAGTGTATGGTGTTTCCTGAAACATCTAAAAAACAAAGCAACAGAACCTAGGGCACTTCCACTTATGGTCCTATAGCTTAGGGAAATTAAAATCAAAAAGACACAGCCACCCCAAAGTTTGGGACGCCTCCGTTTACAAGAACCTCGTTTACCGTACAAGTTCAATATCACAGAAAGTGAAAAATGGATAAAGATCTTGTGGTACTTACGTACAATGCAGTATCACTCAGCAATGAAATCTATGTCATCAGGCCCGTAGCAGCATCATGAGTGGACTCAGGTACGATGATTCTAACTGAAATAAGTCACACAGAAAAAGAAACATCATAAGATATCACTAATACACGGAATGTAAACTTGGCTACACAGGAACTGCATTCCAAAACAGAACAGGGTCTCAAATTTAGAAAACCAACTTATGCTTGCTTAAGGGGAAAGGTGAGTTGGGGTGCTGCATAAAACCAGAGATTGAAATGAGCACAGATAAAGTTCCTTAAGCCAAATATGGAATAGACAAGAGCTACTCCTTGCTCAACGAAATGGACTCAAAACACCATATTAAACGCCTAAGAATGTACCTGACTAGTAAGTATCTTAAAACCTATGGATTGCTATGTCTCCAAAAGAGAATCAAGCGTGTGTACAGGGGCATAAACGCAGCAGTGATAGGATTGGAGAGGTTCGGTGAGCAAATGAAGACCCTTTGAAGTCATATTGCATGGTACCCATTCCACGGGTCTCAACTCTCCAGGTTTAAGGTATTCTTCCTTCAGCTAAAACATGCATGTGGAACCCAGAGTATGATCAACCGTGTGAACGGGAGACGTGTTCAAATATGTCTCAGTTTTCCTCCCCTGGTACTCGGGTGCAATATTCCAGACGCTTTACTAACACTCTCCCCACTTGGAGAGTCTGTCCCTTTAACCTCCTGTTTGGCCCAGTTTGCAATTTCTGCGGAAGATGAACAGGAATAGTGAGAACCAATGAGAGACTAGCTGGAGGTGTCTGGACGGGCAAATTTAACTCTCATTTCCCACCAGGAAGAGGAAATAACCAAAGGCTCAGCGTGCCGGGCCGGAACCAGATTAGGGCCTGAAGCCATCCTGCGGTGTTGCGGCCAGCTCAAAAGAAAGCGAGTTGAAGAAAGGAGCTCAGGGGCACTATAATTCACAAACCTGCAGAGTTATAAATGACAGCTATCGTCCAAAAATAGACTGAAGTAAGGCTGCCAAGAGGACTTGAAAGCGGGGCAGAATTGCAGGAAACCGATTTCAGGAGGTAGACTGGAATTGCATTGAAAGCATAGGAAAAGAGGCAGAACGTCCACAATGATGCACTTGGCCAAAAAGGGCGTATGCGTTTTTTCCTGAATATATTCAGGAAAAAACGCATACGCCCTTTTTGGCCAACCAAGCAAGCTTGCAAAGGAAATCTCCACTACAATGAAGTCTCACATCCCCCTGGTCAAAAGGGCCATCTGATAAAAGTGTAAAATCCAGAAAGGCAGGACAGGCCATGGAGAACTGGGAGCCTTGTTATGCTGATGGGCGGGATGTAAATTGCCAACAGACACTCGGGAGAAGTGTATGGTGTTTCCTGAAACATCTAAAAAACAAAGCAACAGAGCCTAGGGCACTTCCACTTATGGTCCTATAACTTAGGGAAATTAAAATCAAAAAGACACAGCCACCCCAAAGTTTGGGACGCCTCCGTTTACAAGAACCTCGTTTACAGTACCAATTCAACATCGCAGAAAGTGAAAAATGGATAAAGAAGTTGTTGTAATCACTTACAAAGCAATATCACTCAGCAATGAAATCTATGTCATCAGGCCCTTAGCAGCACAATGAGTGGATTCAGGTATGATGATTCTAACTGAAATAAGTCACACAGAAAAAGAAACATCATAAGATATCAGTAATACACGGAATGGAAACTTGGCTACAAAGGAACTGAATTACAGAACAGAACAGGGTCTCAAATTTAGAAAACCAACTTATGCTTGCTTAAGGAGAAAGGTGAGTTGCGGTGCTGCATAAAACCAGAGATTGAAATGAGCACAGATAAAGTTCCTTAAGCCAAATATGGAATAGACAAGAGCTACTCCTTGCTCAACGAAATGGACTCAACACCGCATATTAAACGCCTAAGAATGTACCTGACTAGTAAGTATCTTAAAACCTATGGATTGCTATGTCTCCGAAAGAGAATCAAGCATGTGTACAGGGGCATAAACGCAGCAGTGATAGGATTGGAGAGGTTCGGTGAGCAAATGAAGAGCCTTTGAAGTCATATTGCATGGTACCCATTCCACGGGTTTCACCTGCCCAGGTTTAAGGTATTCTTCCTTCAGCTAAAACATGCATGTGGAAACCAGAGTATGATCAACCATGTGATCGGGAGACGTGTTCAAATATGTCTCAGTTTTCCTCCCCTGGTACTCGGGTGCAATATTCCAGACGCTTTACTAACACTCTCCCCACTTGGAGAGTCTGTCCCTTTAACCTCCTGTTTGGCCCAGTTTGCAATTTCTGCGGAAGATGAACAGGAATAGTGAGAACCAATGAGAGACTAGCTGGAGGTGTCTGGACGGGCAAATTTAACTCTCATTTCCCACCAGGAAGAGGAAATAACCAAAGGCTCAGCGTGCCGGGCCGGAACCAGATTAGGGCCTGAAGCCATCCTGCGGTGTTGCGGCCAGCTCAAAAGAAAGCGAGTTGAAGAAAGGAGCTCAGGGGCACTGTAATTCACCAACCTGCAGAGTTATAAATGACAGCTATCGTCCAAAAATAGACTGAAGTAAGGCTGCCAAGAGGACTTGAAAGCGGGGCAGAATTGCAGGAAACCGATTTCAGGAGGTAGACTGGAATTGCATTGAAAGCATAGGAAAAGAGGCAGAACGTCCACAATGATGCACTTGGCCAAAAAGGGCGTATGCGTTTTTTCCTGAATATATTCAGGAAAAAACGCATACGCCCTTTTTGGCCAACCAAGCAAGCTTGCAAAGGAAATCTGCACTACAATGAAGTCTCACTTCCCCGCGGTCAAAAGGGCCATCTGAAAAAAGTGTAAAATCCAGAAAGGCAGGACAGGCCATGGAGAACTGGGAGCCTTGTTATGCTGAAGGGCGGGATGTAAATTGCCAACAACCACTCGGGAGAAGTGTATGGTGTTTCCTGAAACATCTAAAAAACAAAGCAACAGAACCTAGGGCACTTCCATTTATGGTCCTATAGCTTAGGGAAATTAAAATCAAAAAGACACAGCCACCCCAAAGTTTGGGACGCCTCTGTTTACAAGAACCTCGTTTACAGTACAAGTTCAATATCACAGAAAGTGAAAAATGGATAAAGAACTTGTGGTACTTACGTACAATGTAGTATCACTCAGCAATGAAATCTATGTCATCAGGCCCGTAGCAGCATAATGAGTGGATTCAGGTACGATGATTCTAACCGAAATAAGTCACACAGAAAAAGAAACATCATAAGATATCACTAATACACGGAATGTAAACTTGGCTACACAGGAACTGCATTCCAAAACAGAACAGGGTCTCAAATTTAGAAAACCAACTTATGCTTGCTTAAGGGGAAAGGTGAGTTGGGGTGCTGCATAAAACCAGAGATTGAAATGAGCACAGATAAAGTTCCTTAAGCCAAATATGGAATAGACAAGAGCTACTCATTGCTCAACGAAATGGACTCAAAACCCCATATTAAACGCCTAAGAATGTACCTGACTAGTAAGTATCTTAAAACCTATGGATTGCTATGTCTCTGAAAGAGAATGAATCCAGTGCACAGGGGCAAAAACACAGCAGTGATAGGATTGGAGAGGTTCGGTGAGCAAATGAAGACCCTTTGCAGTCATATTGCATGGTACCCATTCCACGGGTCTCAACTCTCCAGGTTTAAGGTATTCTTCCTTCAGGTAAAACATGCATGTAGAACCCAGTGTATGATCAACCGTGTGACCGGGAGACGTGTTCAAATATGTCTCAGTTTTCTTCCCCTGGTACTCGGGTGCAACATTCCAGACGCTTTACTAACACTCTCCCCACTTGGAGAGTCAGCGCCTTTAACCTCCTGTTTGGCCCAGTTTGCAATTTCTGCGGAAGATGAACAGGAATAGGGAGAACCAATGAGAGACTAGCTGGAGGTGTCTGGACGGGCAAATTTAACTCTCATTTCCCACCAGGAAGAGGAAATAACCAAAGGCTCAGCGTGCCGTGCCGGAACCAGATTAGGGCCTGAAGCCATCCTGTGGTGTTGTGGCCAGCTCACAAGAAAGCGAGTTGAAGAAAGGAGCTCAGGGGCACTGTAATTCACAAACCTGCAGCGTTATAAATGACAGCTATCGTCCAAAAATACACTGAAGTAAGGCTGCCAAGAGGACTTGAAAGCGGGGCAGAATTGCAGGAAACCGATTTCAGGAGGTAGACTGGAATTGCATTGAAAGCATAGGAAAAGAGGCAGAACGTCCACAATGATGCACTTGGCCAAAAAGGGCGTATGCGTTTTTTCCTGAATATATTCAGGAAAAAACGCATACGCACTTTTTGGCCAACCAAGCAAGCTGGCAAAGGAAATCTGCACTACAATGAAGTCTCACTTCCCCCCGGTCAAAAGGGCCATCTGAAAAAAGTGTAAAATCCAGAAAGGCAGGACAGGCCATGGAGAACTGGGAGCCTTGTTATGCTGATGGGCGGGATGTAAATTGCCAACAGACACTCGGGAGAAGTGTATGGTGTTTCCTGAAACATCTAAAAAACAAAGCAACAGAGCCTAGGGCACTTCCACTTATGGTCCTATAACTTAGGGAAATTAAAATCAAAAAGACACAGCCACCCCAAAGTTTGGAACGGCTCTGTTTACAAGAACCTCGTTTACAGTACCAATTCAACATCGCAGAAAGTGAAAAATGGATAAAGAAGTTGTGGTAATCACTTACAAAGCAATATCACTCAGCAATGAAATCTATGTCATCAGGCCCTTAGCAGCACAATGAGTGGATTCAGGTATGATGATTCTAACTGAAATAAGTCACACAGAAAAAGAAACATCATAAGATATCAGTAATACACGGAATGGAAACTTTGCTACAAAGGAACTGAATTCCAGAACAGAACAGGGTCTCAAATTTAGAAAACCAACTTATGCTTGCTTAAGGAGAAAGGTGAGTTGCGGTGCTGCATAAAACCAGAGATTGAAATGAGCACAGATAAAGTTCCTTAAGCCAAATATGGAATAGACAAGAGCTACTCCTTGCTCAACGAAATGGACTCAACACCGCATATTAAACGCCTAAGAATGTACCTGACTAGTAAGTATCTTAAAACCTATGGATTGCTATGTCTCCGAAAGAGAATCAAGCATGTGTACAGGGGCATAAACGCAGCAGTGATAGGATTGGAGAGGTTCGGTGAGCAAATGAAGAGCCTTTGAAGTCATATTGCATGGTACCCATTCCACGGGTTTCACCTGCCCAGGTTTAAGGTATTCTTCCTTCAGCTAAAACATGCATGTGGAAACCAGAGTATGATCAACCATGTGATCGGGAGACGTGTTCAAATATGTCTCAGTTTTCCTCCCCTGGTACTCGGGTGCAATATTCCAGACGCTTTACTAACACTCTCCCCACTTGGAGAGTCTGTCCCTTTAACCTCCTGTTTGGCCCAGTTTGCAATTTCTGCGGAAGATGAACAGGAATAGTGAGAACCAATGAGAGACTAGCTGGAGGTGTCTGGACGGGCAAATTTAACTCTCATTTCCCACCAGGAAGAGGAAATAACCAAAGGCTCAGCGTGCCGGGCCGGAACCAGATTAGGGCCTGAAGCCATCCTGCGGTGTTGCGGCCAGCTCAAAAGAAAGCGAGTTGAAGAAAGGAGCTCAGGGGCACTGTAATTCACCAACCTGCAGAGTTATAAATGACAGCTATCGTCGAAAAATAGACTGAAGTAAGGCTGCCAAGAGGACTTGAAAGCGGGGCAGAATTGCAGGAAACCGATTTCAGGAGGTAGACTGGAATTGCATTGAAAGCATAGGAAAAGAGGCAGAACGTCCACAATGATGCACTTGGCCAAAAAGGGCGTATGCGTTTTTTCCTGAATATATTCAGGAAAAAACGCATACGCCCTTTTTGGCCAACCAAGCAAGCTTGCAAAGGAAATCTGCACTACAATGAAGTCTCACTTCCCCGCGGTCAAAAGGGCCATCTGAAAAAAGTGTAAAATCCAGAAAGGCAGGACAGGCCATGGAGAACTGGGAGCCTTGTTATGCTGAAGGGCGGGATGTAAATTGCCAACAACCACTCGGGAGAAGTGTATGGTGTTTCCTGAAACATCTAAAAAACAAAGCAACAGAGCCTAGGGCACTTCCACTTATGGTCCTATAGCTTAGGGAATTTAAAATCAAAAAGACACAGCCACCCCAAAGTTTGGAATGGCTCTGTTTACAAGAACCTCGTTTACAGTACAAGTTCAACATCGCAGAAAATGAGAAATGGATAAAAAAGTTGTGGTATTTACTTACAAAGCAATATCACTCAGCAATGAAATCTGTGTCATCAGGCCCTTAGTAGCACTATGAGTGGATTCAGGTATGATAATTCTAACTGAAATAAGTCACACAGAAAAAGAAACATCATAAGATATCAGTATTACACGGAATGTAAACTTGGCTACACAGGAACTGAATTACAGAACAGAACAGGGTCTCAAATTTAGAAAACCAACTTATGCTTGCTTAAGGGGAAAGGTGAGTTGGGGTGCTGCATAAAACCAGAGATTGAAATGAGCACAGATAAAGTTCCTTAAGCCAAATATGGAATAGACAAGAGCTACTCCTTGCTCAACGAAATGGACTCAACACCGCATATTAAACGCCTAAGAATGTACCTGACTAGTAAGTATCTTAAAACCTAGGGATTGCTATGTCTCCGAAAGAGAATCAAGCATGTGTACAGGGGCATAAACGCAGCAGTGATAGGATTGGAGAGGTTCGGTGAGCAAATGAAGACCCTTTGAAGTCATATTGCATGGTACCCATTCCACGGGTTTCAACTACCCAGGTTTAAGGTATTCTTCCTTCAGCTAAAACATGCATGTGGAACCTAGAGTATGATCAACCATGTGATCGGGAGACGTGTTCAAATATGTCCCAGTTTTCGTACCCTGGTACTCGGGTGCAACATTCCAGACGCTTTACTAACACTCTCCCCACTTGGAGAGTCAGTGCCTTTAACCTCCTGTTTGGCCCAGTTTGCAATTTCTGCGGAAGATGAACAGGAATAGTGAGAACCAATGAGAGGCTAGCTGGAGGTGTCTGGACGGGCAAATTTAACTCTCATTTCCCACCAGGAAGAGGAATTAACCAAAGGCTCAGCGTGCCGTACCGGAACCAGATTAGGGCCTGAAGCCATCCTGCGGTGTTGCGGCCAGCTCAAAAGAAAGCGAGTTGAAGAAAGGAGCTCAGGGGCACTGTAATTCACAAACCTGCAGAGTTATAAATGACAGCTATCGTCCAAAAATAGACTGAAGTAAGGCTGCCAAGAGGACTTGAAAGCGGGGCAGAATTGCAGGAAACCGATTTCAGGAGGTAGACTGGAATTGCATTGAAAGCATAGGAAAAGAGGCAGAACGTCCACAATGATGCACTTGGCCAAAAAGGGCGTATGCGTTTTTTCCTGAATATATTCAGGAAAAAACGCATACGCCCTTTTTGGCCAACCAAGCAAGCTTGCAAAGGAAATCTGCACTACAATGAAGTCTCACTTCCCCCCGGTCAAAAGGGCCATCTGAAAAAAGTGTAAAATCCAGAAAGGCAGGATAGGCCATGGAGAGCTGGGAGCCTTGTTATGCTGATGGGCGGGATGTAAATTGCCAACAGACACTCAGGAGAAGTGTATGGTGTTTCCTGAAACATCTAAAAAACAAAGCAACAGAACCTAGGGCACTTCCACTTATGGTCCTATAGCTTAGGGAAATTAAAATCAAAAAGACACAGCCACCCCAAAGTTTGGGACGCCTCCGTTTACAAGAACCTCGTTTACCGTACAAGTTCAATATCACAGAAAGTGAAAAATGGATAAAGAACTTGTGGTACTTACGTACAATGCAGTATCACTCAGCAATGAAATCTATGTCATCAGGCCCGTAGCAGCATCATGAGTGGACTCAGGTACGATGATTCTAACTGAAATAAGTCACACAGAAAAAGAAACATCATAAGATATCACTAATACACGGAATGTAAACTTGGCTACACAGGAACTGCATTCCAAAACAGAACAGGGTCTCAAATTTAGAAAACCAACTTATGCTTGCTTAAGGGGAAAGGTGAGTTGGGGTGCTGCATAAAACCAGAGATTGAAATGAGCACAGATAAAGTTCCTTAAGCCAAATATGGAATAGACAAGAGCTACTCCTTGCTCAACGAAATGGACTCAAAACCCCATATTAAACGCCTAAGAATGTACCTGACTAGTAAGTATCTTAAAACCTATGGATTGCTATGTCTCCAAAAGAGAATCAAGCGTGTGTACAGGGGCATAAACGCAGCAGTGATAGGATTGGAGAGGTTCGGTGAGCAAATGAAGACCCTTTGAAGTCATATTGCATGGTACCCATTCCACGGGTTTCAACTACCCAGGTTTAAGGTATTCTTCCTTCAGCTAAAACATGCATGTGGAACCTAGAGTATGATCAACCATGTGATCGGGAGACGTGTTCAAATATGTCCCAGTTTTCGTACCCTGGTACTCGGGTGCAACATTCCAGACGCTTTACTAACACTCTCCCCACTTGGAGAGTCAGTGCCTTTAACCTCCTGTTTGGCCCAGTTTGCAATTTCTGCGGAAGATGAACAGGAATAGTGAGAACCAATGAGAGGCTAGCTGGAGGTGTCTGGACGGGCAAATTTAACTCTCATTTCCCACCAGGAAGAGGAATTAACCAAAGGCTCAGCGTGCCGTACCGGAACCAGATTAGGGCCTGAAGCCATCCTGCGGTGTTGCGGCCAGCTCAAAAGAAAGCGAGTTGAAGAAAGGAGCTCAGGGGCACTGTAATTCACAAACCTGCAGAGTTATAAATGACAGCTATCGTCCAAAAATAGACTGAAGTAAGGCTGCCAAGAGGACTTGAAAGCGGGGCAGAATTGCAGGAAACCGATTTCAGGAGGTAGACTGGAATTGCATTGAAAGCATAGGAAAAGAGGCAGAACGTCCACAATGATGCACTTGGCCAAAAAGGGCGTATGCGTTTTTTCCTGAATATATTCAGGAAAAAACGCATACGCCCTTTTTGGCCAACCAAGCAAGCTTGCAAAGGAAATCTGCACTACAATGAAGTCTCACTTCCCCCCGGTCAAAAGGGCCATCTGAAAAAAGTGTAAAATCCAGAAAGGCAGGATAGGCCATGGAGAGCTGGGAGCCTTGTTATGCTGATGGGCGGGATGTAAATTGCCAACAGACACTCAGGAGAAGTGTATGGTGTTTCCTGAAACATCTAAAAAACAAAGCAACAGAACCTAGGGCACTTCCACTTATGGTCCTATAGCTTAGGGAAATTAAAATCAAAAAGACACAGCCACCCCAAAGTTTGGGACGCCTCCGTTTACAAGAACCTCGTTTACCGTACAAGTTCAATATCACAGAAAGTGAAAAATGGATAAAGAACTTGTGGTACTTACGTACAATGCAGTATCACTCAGCAATGAAATCTATGTCATCAGGCCCGTAGCAGCATCATGAGTGGACTCAGGTACGATGATTCTAACTGAAATAAGTCACACAGAAAAAGAAACATCATAAGATATCACTAATACACGGAATGTAAACTTGGCTACACAGGAACTGCATTCCAAAACAGAACAGGGTCTCAAATTTAGAAAACCAACTTATGCTTGCTTAAGGGGAAAGGTGAGTTGGGGTGCTGCATAAAACCAGAGATTGAAATGAGCACAGATAAAGTTCCTTAAGCCAAATATGGAATAGACAAGAGCTACTCCTTGCTCAACGAAATGGACTCAAAACCCCATATTAAACGCCTAAGAATGTACCTGACTAGTAAGTATCTTAAAACCTATGGATTGCTATGTCTCCAAAAGAGAATCAAGCGTGTGTACAGGGGCATAAACGCAGCAGTGATAGGATTGGAGAGGTTCGGTGAGCAAATGAAGACCCTTTGAAGTCATATTGCATGGTACCCATTCCACGGGTCTCAACTCTCCAGGTTTAAGGTATTCTTCCCTCAGCTAAAACATGCATGTGGAACCCAGAGTATGATCAACCGTGTGAACGGGAGACGTGTTCAAATATGTCTCAGTTTTCCTCCCCTGGTACTCGGGTGCAATATTCCAGACGCTTTACTAACACTCTCCCCACTTGGAGAGTCTGTCCCTTTAACCTCCTGTTTGGCCCAGTTTGCAATTTCTGCGGAAGATGAACAGGAATAGTGAGAACCAATGAGAGACTAGCTGGAGGTGTCTGGACGGGCAAATTTAACTCTCATTTCCCACCAGGAAGAGGAAATAACCAAAGGCTCAGCGTGCCGGGCCGGAACCAGATTAGGGCCTGAAGCCATCCTGCGGTGTTGCGGCCAGCTCAAAAGAAAGCGAGTTGAAGAAAGGAGCTCAGGGGCACTGTAATTCACAAACCTGCAGAGTTATAAATGACAGCTATCGTCCAAAAATAGACTGAAGTAAGGCTGCCAAGAGGACTTGAAAGCGGGGCAGAATTGCAGGAAACCGATTTCAGGAGGTAGACTGGAATTGCATTGAAAGCATAGGAAAAGAGGCAGAACGTCCACAATGATGCACTTGGCCAAAAAGGGCGTATGCGTTTTTTCCTGAATATATTCAGGAAAAAACGCATACGCCCTTTTTGGCCAACCAAGCAAGCTTGCAAAGGAAATCTGCACTACAATGAAGTCTCACTTCCCCGGGGTCAAAAGGGCCATCTGAAAAAAGTGTAAAATCCAGAAAGGCAGGACAGGCCATGGAGAACTGGGAGCCTTGTTATGCTGAAGGGCGGGATGTAAATTGCCAACAACCACTCGGGAGAAGTGTATGGTGTTTCCTGAAACATCTAAAAAACAAAGCAACAGAGCCTAGGGCACTTCCACTTATGGTCCTATAGCTTAGGGAATTTAAAATCAAAAAGACACAGCCACCCCAAAGTTTGGAACGGCTCTGTTTACAAGAACTTCGTTTACAGTACAAGTTCAACATCGCAGAAAATGAAAAATGGATAAAAAAGTTGTGGTATTTACTTACAAAGCAATATCACTCAGCAATGAAATCTGTGTCATCAGGCCCTTAGTAGCACTATGAGTGGATTCAGGTATGATGATTCTAACTGAAATAAGTCACACAGAAAAAGAAACATCATAAGATATCAGTATTACACGGAATGTAAACTTGGCTACACAGGAACTGAATTACAGAACAGAACAGGGTCTCAAATTTAGAAAACCAACTTATGCTTGCTTAAGGGGAAAGGTGAGTTGGGGTGCTGCATAAAACCAGAGATTGAAATGAGCACAGATAAAGTTCCTTAAGCCAAATATGGAATAGACAAGATCTACTCCTTGCTCAACGAAATGGACTCAACACCGCATATTAAACGCCTAAGAATGTACCTGACTAGTAAGTATCTTAAAACCTAGGGATTGCTATGTCTCCGAAAGAGAATCAAGCATGTGTACAGGGGCATAAACGCAGCAGTGATAGGATTGGAGAGGTTCGGTGAGCAAATGAAGACCCTTTGAAGTCATATTGCATGGTACCCATTCCACGGGTTTCAACTACCCAGGTTTAAGGTATTCTTCCTTCAGCTAAAACATGCATGTGGAACCTAGAGTATGATCAACCATGTGATCGGGAGACGTGTTCAAATATGTCCCAGTTTTCGTACCCTGGTACTCGGGTGCAACATTCCAGACGCTTTACTAACACTCTCCCCACTTGGAGAGTCAGTGCCTTTAACCTCCTGTTTGGCCCAGTTTGCAATTTATGCGGAAGATGAACAGGAATAGCGAGAACCAATGAGAGGCTAGCTGGAGGTGTCTGGACGGGCAAATTTAACTCTCATTTCCCACCAGGAAGAGGAATTAACCAAAGGCTCAGCGTGCCGTACCGGAACCAGATTAGGGCCTGAAGCCATCCTGCGGTGTTGCGGCCAGCTCAAAAGAAAGCGAGTTGAAGAAAGGAGCTCAGGGGCACTGTAATTCACAAACCTGCAGAGTTATAAATGACAGCTATCGTCCAAAAATAGACTGAAGTAAGGCTGCCAAGAGGACTTGAAAGCGGGGCAGAATTGCAGGAAACCGATTTCAGGAGGTAGACTGGAATTGCATTGAAAGCATAGGAAAAGAGGCAGAACGTCCACAATGATGCACTTGGCCAAAAAGGGCGTATGCGTTTTTTCCTGAATATATTCAGGAAAAAACGCATACGCCCTTTTTGGCCAACCAAGCAAGCTTGCAAAGGAAATCTGCACTACAATGAAGTCTCACTTCCCCCCGGTCAAAAGGGCCATCTGAAAAAAGTGTAAAATCCAGAAAGGCAGGATAGGCCATGGAGAGCTGGGAGCCTTGTTATGCTGATGGGCGGGATGTAAACTGCCAACAGACACTCAGGAGAAGTGTATGGTGTTTCCTGAAACATCTAAAAAACAAAGCAACAGAGCCTAGGGCACTTCCACTTATGGTCCTATAGCTTAGGGAAATTAAAATCAAAAAGACACAGCCACCCCAAAGTTTGGAACGGCTCTGTTTACAAGAACCTCGTTTACAGTACAAGTTCAACATCGCAGAAAGTGAAAAATGGATAAAGAAGTTGTGGTATTTACTTACAAAGCAATATCACTCAGCAATGAAATCTATGTCATCAGGCCCTTAGAAGCACAATGAGTGGATTCAGGTACGATGATTCTAACTGAAATAAGTCACACAGAAAAAGAAACATCATAAGATATCACTAATACACGGAATGTAAACTTGGCTACACAGGAACTGCATTCCAAAACAGAACAGGGTCTCAAATTTAGAAAACCAACTTATGCTTGCTTAAGGGGAAAGGTGAGTTGGGGTGCTGCATAAAACCAGATATTGAAATGAGCACAGATAAAGTTCCTTAAGCCAAATATGGAATAGACAAGAGCTACTCCTTGCTCAACGAAATGGACTCAACACCCCATATTAAACGCCTAAGAATGTACCTGACTAGTAAGTATCTTAAAACCTATGGATTGCTATGTCTCCGAAAGAGAATCAAGCATGTGTACAGGGGCATAAACGCAGCAGTGATAGGATTGGAGAGTTTCGGTGAGCAAATGAAGACCCTTTGAAGTCATATTGCATGGTACCCATTACACGGGTCTCAACTACCCAGGTTTAAGGTATTCTTCCTTCAGCTAAAACATGCATGTGGAACCTAGAGTATGATCAACCATGTGAACGGGAGACATGTTCAAATATGTCTCAGTTTTCGTACCCTGGTACTCGGGTGCAATATTCCAGACGCTTTACTAACACTCTCCCGACTTGGAGAGTCAGTCCCTTTAACCTCCTGTTTGGCCCAGTTTGCAATTTCTGCGGAAGATGAACAGGAATAGCGAGACCCAATGAGAGACTAGCTGGAGGTGTCTGAACGGGCAAATTTACCTCTCATTTCCCACCAGGAAGAGGAATTAACCAAAGGCTCAGCATGCCGGGCCGGAACCAGATTAAGGCCTGAAGCCATCCTGCGGTGTTGCGGCCAGGTCACAAGAAAGCGAGTTGAAGAAAGGAGCTCAGGGGCACTGTAATTCACAAACCTGCAGAGTTATAAATGACAGCTATCGTCCAAAAATAGACTGAAGTAAGGCTGCCAAGAGGACTTGAAAGCGGGACAGAATTGCAGGAAACCGATTTCAGGAGGTAGACTGGAATTGCATTGAAAGCATAGGAAAAGAGGCAGAACGTCCACAATGATGCACTTGGCCAAGAAGGGCGTATGCGTTTTTTCCTGAATATATTCAGGAAAAAACGCATACGCACTTTTTGGCCAACCAAGCAAGCTTGCAAAGGAAATCTGCACTACAATGAAGTCTCACTTTCCCCCGGTCAAAAGGGCCATCTGAAAAAAGTGTAAAATCCAGAAAGGCAGGACAGGCCATTGAGAACTGGGAGCCTTGTTATGCTGATGGGCGGGATGTAAATTGCCAACAGACACTTGGGAGAAGTGTATGGTGTTTCCTGAAACATCTAAGAAACAAAGCAACAGAGCCTAGGGCACTTCCACTTATGGTCCTATAGCTTAGGGAAATTAAAATCAAAAAGACACAGCCACCCCAAAGTTTGGAATGGTTCTGTTTACAAGAACCTCGTTTACAGTACAAGTTCAACATCGCAGAAAGTGAAAAATGGATAAAGAAGTTGTGGTAATCACTTACAAAGCAATATCACTCAGCAATGAAATCTATGTCATCAGGCCCTTAGCAGCACAATGAGTGGATTCAGGTATGATGATTGTAACTGAAATAAGTCACACAGAAAAAGAAACATCATAAGATATCAGTAATACACGGAATGTAAACTTGGCTACACAGGAACTGAATTACAGAACAGAACAGGGTCTCAAATTTAGAAAACCAACTTATACTTGCTTACGGGGAAAGGTGAGTTGGGGTGCTGCATAAAACCAGAGATTGAAATGAGCACAGATAAAGTTCCTTAAGCCAAATATGGAATAGACAAGAGCTACTCCTTGCTCAACGAAATGGACTCAACACCGCATAGTAAACGCCTAAGAATGTACCTGACTAGTAAGTATCTTAAAACCTATGGATTGCTATGTCTCCGAAAGAGAATCAAGCATGTGTACAGGGGCATAAACGCAGCAGTGATAGGATTGGAGAGGTTCGGTGAGCAAATGAAGACCCTTTGAAGTCATATTGCATGGTACCCATTCCACGGGTTTCAAATACCCAGGTTTAAGGTATTCTTCCTTCAGCTAAAACATGCATGTGGAACCCAAGTATGATCAACCATGTGAACGGGAGACGTGTTCAAATATGTCTCAGTTTTCCTCCCCTGGTACTCGGGTGCAACATTCCAGACGCTTTACTAACACTCTCCCCACTTGGAGAGTCAGCGCCTTTAACCTCCTGTTTGGCCCAGTTTGCAATTTCTGCGGAAGATGAACAGGAATAGCGAGAACCAATGAGACTAGCTGGAGGTGTCTGGACGGGCAAATTTAACTCTCATTTCCCACCAGGAAGGGGAAATAACCAAAGGCTCAGCGTGCCGTGCCGGAACCAGATTAGGGCCTGAAGCCATCTTGCGGTGTTGCGGCCAGGTCACAAGAAAGCGAGTTGAAGAAAGGAGCTCAGGGGCACTGTAATTCACAAACCTGCAGAGTTATAAATGACAGCTATCGTCCAAAAATAGACTGAAGTAAGGCTGCCAAGAGGACTTGAAAGCGGGGCAGAATTGCAGGAAACCGATTTCAGGAGGTAGACTGGAATTGCATTGAAAGCATAGGAAAAGAGGCAGAACGTCCACAATGATGCACTTGGCCAAAAAGGGCGTATGCGTTTTTTCCTGAATATATTCAGGAAAAAACGCATACGCACTTTTTGGCCAACCAAGCAAGCTTGCAAAGGAAATCTGCACTACAATGAAGTCTCACTTCCCCCCGGTCAAAAGGGCCATCTGAAAAAAGTGTAAAATCCAGAAAGGCAACAGGCCATTGAGAACTGGGAGCCTTGTTATGCTGATGGGCGGGATGTAAATTGCCAACAGACACTTGGGAGAAGTGTATGGTGTTTCCTGAAACATCTAAAAAACAAAGCAACAGAGCCTAGGGCACTTCCACTTATGGTCCTATAGCTTAGGGAAATTAAAATCAAAAAGACACAGCCACCCCAAAGTTTGGAACGGCTCTGTTTACAAGAACCTCGTTTACAGTACAAGTTCAACATCGCAGAAAGTGAAAAATGGATAAAGAAGTTGTGGTATTTACTTACAAAGCAATATCACTCAGCAATGAAATCTATGTCATCAGGCCCTTAGAAGCACAGTGAGTGGATTCAGGTACGATGATTCTAACTGAAATAAGTCACACAGAAAAAGAAACATCATAAGATATCACTAATACACGGAATGTAAACTTGGCTACACAGGAACTGCATTCCAAAACAGAACAGGGTCTCAAATTTAGAAAACCAACTTATGCTTGCTTAAGGGGAAAGGTGAGTTGGGGTGCTGCATAAAACCAGAGATTGAAATGAGCACAGATAAAGTTCCTTAAGCCAAATATGGAATAGACAAGAGCTACTCCTTGCTCAACGAAATGGACTCAACACCCCATATTAAACGCCTAAGAATGTACCTGACTAGTAAGTATCTTAAAACCTATGGATTGCTATGTCTCCGAAAGAGAATCAAGCATGTGTACAGGGGCATAAACGCAGCAGTGATAGGATTGGAGAGTTTCGGTGAGCAAATGAAGACCCTTTGAAGTCATATTGCATGGTACCCATTCCACGGGTTTCAACTACCCAGGTTTAAGGTATTCTTCCTTCAGCTAAAACATGCATGTGGAACCTAGAGTATGATCAACCATGTGATCGGGAGACATGTTCAAATATGTCTCAGTTTTCGTACCCTGGTACTCGGGTGCAATATTCCAGACGCTTTACTAACACTCTCCCGACTTGGAGAGTCAGTCCCTTTAACCTCCTGTTTGGCCCAGTTTGCAATTTCTGCGGAAGATGAACAGGAATAGCGAGAACCAATGAGAGACTAGCTGGAGGTGTCTGAACGGGCAAATTTACCTCTCATTTCCCACCAGGAAGAGGAATTAACCAAAGGCTCAGCATGCCGGGCCGGAACCAGATTAGGGCCTGAAGAAATCCTGCGGTGTTGCGGCCAGGTCACAAGAAAGCGAGTTGAAGAAAGGAGCTCAGGGGCACTGTAATTCACAAACCTGCAGAGTTATAAATGACAGCTATCGTCCAAAAATAGACTGAAGTAAGGCTGCCAAGAGGACTTGAAAGCGGGACAGAATTGCAGGAAACCGATTTCAGGAGGTAGACTGGAATTGCATTGAAAGCATAGGAAAAGAGGCAGAACGTCCACAATGATGCACTTGGCCAAGAAGGGCGTATGCGTTTTTTCCTGAATATATTCAGGAAAAAACGCATACGCACTTTTTGGCCAACCAAGCAAGCTTGCAAAGGAAATCTGCACTACAATGAAGTCTCACTTTCCCCCGGTCAAAAGGGCCATCTGAAAAAAGTGTAAAATCCAGAAAGGCAGGACAGGTCATGGAGAACTGGGAGCCTTGTTATGCTGATGGGCGGGATGTAAATTGCCAACAGACACTTGGGAGAAGTGTATGGTGTTTCCTGAAACATCTAAGAAACAAAGCAACAGAGCCTAGGGCACTTCCACTTATGGTCCTATAGCTTAGGGAAATTAAAATCAAAAAGACACAGCCACCCCAAAGTTTGGAATGGTTCTGTTTACAAGAACCTCGTTTACAGTACAAGTTCAACATCGCAGAAAGTGAAAAATGGATAAAGAAGTTGTGGTATTCACTTACAAAGCAATATCACTCAGCAATGAAATCTATGTCATCAGGCCCTTAGCAGCACAATGAGTGGATTCAGGTATGATGATTGTAACTGAAATAAGTCACACAGAAAAAGAAACATCATAAGATATCAGTAATACACGGAATGTAAACTTGGCTACACAGGAACTGAATTACAGAACAGAACAGGGTCTCAAATTTAGAAAACCAACTTATACTTGCTTAAGGGGAAAGGTGAGTTGGGGTGCTGCATAAAACCAGAGATTGAAATGAGCACAGATAAAGTTCCTTAAGCCAAATATGGAATAGACAAGAGCTACTCCTTGCTCAACGAAATGGACTCAACACCGCATATTAAACGCCTAAGAATGTACCTGACTAGTAAGTATCTTAAAACCTATGGATTGCTATGTCTCCGAAAGAGAATCAAGCATGTGTACAGGGGCATAAACGCAGCAGTGATAGGATTGGAGAGGTTTGGTGAGCAAATGAAGACCCTTTGAAGTCATATTGCATGGTACCCATTCCACGGGTTTCAAATACCCAGGTTTAAGGTATTCTTCCTTCAGCTAAAACATGCATGTGGAACCCAAGTATGATCAACCATGTGAACGGGAGACGTGTTCAAATATGTCTCAGTTTTCCTCCCCTGGTACTCGGGTGCAACATTCCAGACGCTTTACTAACACTCTCCCCACTTGGAGAGTCAGCGCCTTTAACCTCCTGTTTGGCCCAGTTTGCAATTTCTGCGGAAGATGAACAGAATAGCGAGAACCAATGAGACTAGCTGGAGGTGTCTGGACGGGCAAATTTAACTCTCATTTCCCACCAGGAAGGGGAAATAACCAAAGGCTCAGCGTGCCGTGCCGGAACCAGATTAGGGCCTGAAGCCATCCTGCGGTGTTGCGGCCAGCTCAAAAGAAAGCGAGTTGAAGAAAGGAGCTCAGGGGCACTGTAATTCACAAACCTGCAGAGTTATAAATGACAGCTATCGTCCAAAAATAGACTGAAGTAAGGCTGCCAAGAGGACTTGAAAGCGGGGCAGAATTGCAGGAAACCGATTTCAGGAGGTAGACTGGAATTGCATTGAAAGCATAGGAAAAGAGGCAGAACGTCCACAATGATGCACTTGGCCAAAAAGGGCGTATGCGTTTTTTCCTGAATATATTCAGGAAAAAACGCATACGCCCTTTTTGGCCAACCAAGCAAGCTTGCAAAGGAAATCTGCACTACAATGAAGTCTCACTTCCCCCCGGTCAAAAGGGCCATCTGAAAAAAGGGTAAAATCCAGAAAGGCAGGACGGCCATGGAGAACTGGGAGCCTTGTTATGCTGATGGGCGGGATGGAAATTGCCAACAACCACTCGGGAGAAGTGTATGGTGTTTCCTGAAACATCTAAAAAACAAAGCAACAGAACCTAGGGCACTTCCACTTATGGTCCTATAGCTTAGGGAAATTAAAATCAAAAAGACACAGCCACCCCAATGTTTCGAACGGCTCTGTTTACAAGAACCTCATTTACAGTACAAGTTCAACATCGCAGAAAGTGAAAAATGGATAAAGAAGTTGTGGTATTTACTTACAAAGCAATATCACTCAGCAATGAAATCTGTGTCATCAGGCCCTTAGCAGCACAATGAGTGGATTCAGGTATGATGATTCTAACTGAAATAAGTCACACAGAAAAAGAAACATCATAAGATATCAGTAATACACGGGATGTAAACTTGGCTACACAGGAACTGAATTACAGAACAGAACAGGGTCTCAAATTTAGAAAACCAACTTATGCTTGCTTAAGGGTAAAGGTGAGTTGGGGTGCTGCATAAAACCAGAGATTGAAATGAGCACAGATAAAGTTCCTTAAGCCAAATATGGAATAGACAAGAGCTACTCCTTGCTCAACGAAATGGACTCAACACCACATATTAAACGCCTAAGAATGTACCTGACTAGTAAGTATCTTAAAACTTATGGATTGCTATGTCTCCGAAAGAGAATCAAGCATGTGTACAGGGGCATAAACGCAGCAGTGATAGGATTGGAGAGGTGCGGTGAGCAAATGAAGACCCTTTGAAGTCATATTGCATGGTACCCATTCCACGGGTTTCAACTACCCATGTTTTAGGTATTCTTCCTTCAGCTAAAACATGCATGTGGAACCCAAGTATGATCAACCATGTGAATGGGAGACGTGTTCAAATATGTCTCAGTTTTCCTCCCCTGGTACTCGGGTGCAACATTCCAGACGCTTTACTAACACTCTCCCCACTTGGAAAGTCAGCGCCTTTAACCTCCTGTTTGGCCCAGTTTGCAATTTCTGCGGAAGATGAACAGGAATAGCGAGAACAAATGAGAGGCTAGCTGGAGGTGTCTGGACGGGCAAATTTATCTCTCATTTCCCACCAGGAAGAGGAAATAACCAAAGGCTCAGTGTGCCGTGCCAGAACCAGATTAGGGCCTGAAGCCATCCTGCAGTGTTGCGGCCAGCTCAAAAGAAAGCGAGTTGAAGAAAGGAGCTCAGGGGCACTGTAATTCACAAACCTGCAGAGTTATAAATGACAGCTATCGTCCAAAAATAGACTGAAGTAAGGCTGCCAAGAGGACTTGAAAGCGGGGCAGAATTGCAGGAAACCGATTTCAGGAGGTAGACTGGAATTGCATTGAAAGCATAGGAAAAGAGGCAGAACGTCCACAATGATGCACTTGGCCAAAAAGGGCGTATGCGTTTTTTCCTGAATATATTCAGGAAAAAACGCATACGCCCTTTTTGGCCAACCAAGCAAGCTTGCAAAGGAAATCTGCACTACAATGAAGTCTCACTTCCCCCCGGTCAAAAGGGCCATCTGAAAAAAGTGTAAAATCCAGAAAGGCAGGATAGGCCATGGAGAGCTGGGAGCCTTGTTATGCTGATGGGCGGGATGTAAATTGCCAACAGACAGTCAGGAGAAGTGTATGGTGTTTCCTGAAACATCTAAAAAACAAAGCAACAGAACCTAGGGCACTTCCACTTATGGTCGTATAGCTTAGGGAAATTAAAATCAAAAAGACACAGCCACCCCAAAGTTTGGGACGCCTCCGTTTACAAGAACCTCGTTTACCGTACAAGTTCAATATCACAGAAAGTGAAAAATGGATAAAGAACTTGTGGTACTTACGTACAATGCAGTATCACTCAGCAATGAAATCTATGTCATCAGGCCCGTAGCAGCATCTGAGTGGACTCAGGTACGATGATTCTAACTGAAATAAGTCACACAGAAAAAGAAACATCATAAGATATCACTAATACACGGAATGTAAACTTGGCTACACAGGAACTGCATTCCAAAACAGAACAGGGTCTCAAATTTAGAAAACCAACTTATGCTTGCTTAAGGGGAAAGGTGAGTTGGGGTGCTGCATAAAACCAGAGATTGAAATGAGCACAGATAAAGTTCCTTAAGCCAAATATGGAATAGACAAGAGCTACTCCTTGCTCAACGAAATGGACTCAAAACCCCATATTAAACGCCTAAGAATGTACCTGACTAGTAAGTATCTTAAAACCTATGGATTGCTATGTCTCCAAAAGAGAATCAAGCGTGTGTACAGGGGCATAAACGCAGCAGTGATAGGATTGGAGAGGTTCGGTGAGCAAATGAAGACCCTTTGAAGTCATATTGCATGGTACCCATTCCACGGGTCTCAACTCTCCAGGTTTAAGGTATTCTTCCTTCAGCTAAAACATGCATGTGGAACCCAGAGTATGATCAACCGTGTGAACGGGAGACGTGTTCAAATATGTCTCAGTTTTCCTCCCCTGGTACTCGGGTGCAATATTCCAGACGCTTTACTAACACTCTCCCCACTTGGAGAGTCTGTCCCTTTAACCTCCTGTTTGGCCCAGTTTGCAATTTCTGCGGAAGATGAACAGGAATAGTGAGAACCAATGAGAGACTAGCTGGAGGTGTCTGGACGGGCAAATTTAACTCTCATTTCCCACCAGGAAGAGGAAATAACCAAAGGCTCAGCGTGCCGGGCCGGAACCAGATTAGGGCCTGAAGCCATCCTGCGGTGTTGCGGCCAGCTCAAAAGAAAGCGAGTTGAAGAAAGGAGCTCAGGGGCACTGTAATTCACCAACCTGCAGAGTTATAAATGACAGCTATCGTCCAAAAATAGACTGAAGTAAGGCTGCCAAGAGGACTTGAAAGCGGGGCAGAATTGCAGGAAACCGATTTCAGGAGGTAGACTGGAATTGCATTGAAAGCATAGGAAAAGAGGCAGAACGTCCACAATGATGCACTTGGCCAAAAAGGGCGTATGCGTTTTTTCCTGAATATATTCAGGAAAAAACTCATACGCCCTTTTTGGCCAACCAAGCAAGCTTGCAAAGGAAATCTGCACTACAATGAAGTCTCACTTCCCCGCGGTCAAAAGGGCCATCTGAAAAAAGTGTAAAATCCAGAAAGGCAGGACAGGCCATGGAGAACTGGGAGCCTTGTTATGCTGAAGGGCGGGATGTAAATTGCCAACAACCACTCGGGAGAAGTGTATGGTGTTTCCTGAAACATCTAAAAAACAAAGCAACAGAGCCTAGGGCACTTCCACTTATGGTCCTATAGCTTAGGGAATTTAAAATCAAAAAGACACAGCCACCCCAAAGTTTGGATCGGCTCTGTTTACAAGAACCTCGTTTACAGTACAAGTTCAACATCGCAGAAAATGAGAAATGGATAAAAAAGTTGTGGTATTTACTTACAAAGCAATATCACTCAGCAATGAAATCTGTGTCATCAGGCCCTTAGTAGCACTATGAGTGGATTCAGGTATGATGATTCTAACTGAAATAAGTCACACAGAAAAAGAAACATCATAAGATATCAGTATTACACGGAATGTAAACTTGGCTACACAGGAACTGAATTACAGAACAGAACAGGGTCTCAAATTTAGAAAACCAACTTATGCTTGCTTAAGGGGAAAGGTGAGTTGGGGTGCTGCATAAAACCAGAGATTGAAATGAGCACAGATAAAGTTCCTTAAGCCAAATATGGAATAGACAACAGCTACTCCTTGCTCAACGAAATGGACTCAACACCGCATATTAAACGCCTAAGAATGTACCTGACTAGTAAGTATCTTAAAACCTAGGGATTGCTATGTCTCCGAAAGAGAATCAAGCATGTGTACAGGGGCATAAACGCAGCAGTGATAGGATTGGAGAGGTTCGGTGAGCAAATGAAGACCCTTTGAAGTCATATTGCATGGTACCCATTCCACGGGTTTCAACTACCCAGGTTTAAGGTATTCTTCCTTCAGCTAAAACATGCATGTGGAACCTAGAGTATGATCAACCATGTGATCGGGAGACGTGTTCAAATATGTCCCAGTTTTCGTACCCTGGTACTCGGGTGCAACATTCCAGACGCTTTACTAACACTCTCCCCACTTGGAGAGTCAGTGCCTTTAACCTCCTGTTTGGCCCAGTTTGCAATTTCTGCGGAAGATGAACAGGAATAGTGAGAACCAATGAGAGGCTAGCTGGAGGTGTCTGGACGGGCAAATTTAACTCTCATTTCCCACCAGGAAGAGGAATTAACCAAAGGCTCAGCGTGCCGTACCGGAACCAGATTAGGGCCTGAAGCCATCCTGCGGTGTTGCGGCCAGCTCAAAAGAAAGCGAGTTGAAGAAAGGAGCTCAGGGGCACTGTAATTCACAAACCTGCAGAGTTATAAATGACAGCTATCGTCCAAAAATAGACTGAAGTAAGGCTGCCAAGAGGACTTGAAAGCGGGGCAGAATTGCAGGAAACCGATTTCAGGAGGTAGACTGGAATTGCATTGAAAGCATAGGAAAAGAGGCAGAACGTCCACAATGATGCACTTGGCCAAAAAGGGCGTATGCGTTTTTTCCTGAATATATTCAGGAAAAAACGCATACGCCCTTTTTGGCCAACCAAGCAAGCTTGCAAAGGAAATCTGCACTACAATGAAGTCTCACTTCCCCCCGGTCAAAAGGGCCATCTGAAAAAAGTGTAAAATCCAGAAAGGCAGGATAGGCCATGGAGAGCTGGGAGCCTTGTTATGCTGATGGGCGGGATGTAAATTGCCAACAGACACTCAGGAGAAGTGTATGGTGTTTCCTGAAACATCTAAAAAACAAAGCAACAGAACCTAGGGCACTTCCACTTATGGTCCTATAGCTTAGGGAAATTAAAATCAAAAAGACACAGCCACCCCAAAGTTTGGGACGCCTCCGTTTACAAGAACCTCGTTTACCGTACAAGTTCAATATCACAGAAAGTGAAAAATGGATAAAGAACTTGTGGTACTTACGTACAATGCAGTATCACTCAGCAATGAAATCTATGTCATCAGGCCCGTAGCAGCATCATGAGTGGACTCAGGTACGATGATTCTAACTGAAATAAGTCACACAGAAAAAGAAACATCATAAGATATCACTAATACACGGAATGTAAACTTGGCTACACAGGAACTGCATTCCAAAACAGAACAGGGTCTCAAATTTAGAAAACCAACTTATGCTTGCTTAAGGGGAAAGGTGAGTTGGGGTGCTGCATAAAACCAGAGATTGAAATGAGCACAGATAAAGTTCCTTAAGCCAAATATGGAATAGACAAGAGCTACTCCTTGCTCAACGAAATGGACTCAAAACCCCATATTAAACGCCTAAGAATGTACCTGACTAGTAAGTATCTTAAAACCTATGGATTGCTATGTCTCCAAAAGAGAATCAAGCGTGTGTACAGGGGCATAAACGCAGCAGTGATAGGATTGGAGAGGTTCGGTGAGCAAATGAAGACCCTTTGAAGTCATATTGCATGGTACCCATTCCACGGGTCTCAACTCTCCAGGTTTAAGGTATTCTTCCCTCAGCTAAAACATGCATGTGGAACCCAGAGTATGATCAACCGTGTGAACGGGAGACGTGTTCAAATATGTCTCAGTTTTCCTCCCCTGGTACTCGGGTGCAATATTCCAGACGCTTTACTAACACTCTCCCCACTTGGAGAGTCTGTCCCTTTAACCTCCTGTTTGGCCCAGTTTGCAATTTCTGCGGAAGATGAACAGGAATAGTGAGAACCAATGAGAGACTAGCTGGAGGTGTCTGGACGGGCAAATTTAACTCTCATTTCCCACCAGGAAGAGGAAATAACCAAAGGCTCAGCGTGCCGGGCCGGAACCAGATTAGGGCCTGAAGCCATCCTGCGGTGTTGCGGCCAGCTCAAAAGAAAGCGAGTTGAAGAAAGGAGCTCAGGGGCACTGTAATTCACAAACCTGCAGAGTTATAAATGACAGCTATCGTCCAAAAATAGACTGAAGTAAGGCTGCCAAGAGGACTTGAAAGCGGGGCAGAATTGCAGGAAACCGATTTCAGGAGGTAGACTGGAATTGCATTGAAAGCATAGGAAAAGAGGCAGAACGTCCACAATGATGCACTTGGCCAAAAAGGGCGTATGCGTTTTTTCCTGAATATATTCAGGAAAAAACGCATACGCCCTTTTTGGCCAACCAAGCAAGCTTGCAAAGGAAATCTCCACTACAATGAAGTCTCACTTCCCCGGGGTCAAAAGGGCCATCTGAAAAAAGTGTAAAATCCAGAAAGGCAGGACAGGCCATGGAGAACTGGGAGCCTTGTTATGCTGAAGGGCGGGATGTAAATTGCCAACAACCACTCGGGAGAAGTGTATGGTGTTTCCTGAAACATCTAAAAAACAAAGCAACAGAGCCTAGGGCACTTCCACTTATGGTCCTATAGCTTAGGGAATTTAAAATCAAAAAGACACAGCCACCCCAAAGTTTGGAACGGCTCTGTTTACAAGAACTTCGTTTACAGTACAAGTTCAACATCGCAGAAAATGAAAAATGGATAAAAAAGTTGTGGTATTTACTTACAAAGCAATATCACTCAGCAATGAAATCTGTGTCATCAGGCCCTTAGTAGCACTATGAGTGGACTCAGGTATGATGATTCTAACTGAAATAAGTCACACAGAAAAAGAAACATCATAAGATATCAGTATTACACGGAATGTAAACTTGGCTACACAGGAACTGAATTACAGAACAGAACAGGGTCTCAAATTTAGAAAACCAACTTATGCTTGCTTAAGGGGAAAGGTGAGTTGGGGTGCTGCATAAAACCAGAGATTGAAATGAGCACAGATAAAGTTCCTTAAGCCAAATATGGAATAGACAAGATCTACTCCTTGCTCAACGAAATGGACTCAACACCGCATATTAAACGCCTAAGAATGTACCTGACTAGTAAGTATCTTAAAACCTAGGGATTGCTATGTCTCCGAAAGAGAATCAAGCATGTGTACAGGGGCATAAACGCAGCAGTGATAGGATTGGAGAGGTTCGGTGAGCAAATGAAGACCCTTTGAAGTCATATTGCATGGTACCCATTCCACGGGTTTCAACTACCCAGGTTTAAGGTATTCTTCCTTCAGCTAAAACATGCATGTGGAACCTAGAGTATGATCAACCATGTGATCGGGAGACGTGTTCAAATATGTCCCAGTTTTCGTACCCTGGTACTCGGGTGCAACATTCCAGACGCTTTACTAACACTCTCCCCACTTGGAGAGTCAGTGCCTTTAACCTCCTGTTTGGCCCAGTTTGCAATTTCTGCGGAAGATGAACAGGAATAGCGAGAACCAATGAGAGGCTAGCTGGAGGTGTCTGGACGGGCAAATTTAACTCTCATTTCCCACCAGGAAGAGGAATTAACCAAAGGCTCAGCGTGCCGTACCGGAACCAGATTAGGGCCTGAAGCCATCCTGCGGTGTTGCGGCCAGCTCAAAAGAAAGCGAGTTGAAGAAAGGAGCTCAGGGGCACTGTAATTCACAAACCTGCAGAGTTATAAATGACAGCTATCGTCCAAAAATAGACTGAAGTAAGGCTGCCAAGAGGACTTGAAAGCGGGGCAGAATTGCAGGAAACCGATTTCAGGAGGTAGACTGGAATTGCATTGAAAGCATAGGAAAAGAGGCAGAACGTCCACAATGATGCACTTGGCCAAAAAGGGCGTATGCGTTTTTTCCTGAATATATTCAGGAAAAAACGCATACGCCCTTTTTGGCCAACCAAGCAAGCTTGCAAAGGAAATCTGCACTACAATGAAGTCTCACTTCCCCCCGGTCAAAAGGGCCATCTGAAAAAAGTGTAAAATCCAGAAAGGCAGGATAGGCCATGGAGAGCTGGGAGCCTTGTTATGCTGATGGGCGGGATGTAAACTGCCAACAGACACTCAGGAGAAGTGTATGGTGTTTCCTGAAACATCTAAAAAACAAAGCAACAGAACCTAGGGCACTTCCACTTATGGTCCTATAGCTTAGGGAAATTAAAATCAAAAAGACACAGCCACCCCAAAGTTTGGGACGCCTCCGTTTACAAGAACCTCGTTTACCGTACAAGTTCAATATCACAGAAAGTGAAAAATGGATAAAGATCTTGTGGTACTAACGTACAATGCAGTATCACTCAGCAATGAAATCTATGTCATCAGGCCCGTAGCAGCATCATGAGTGGACTCAGGTACGATGATTCTAACTGAAATAAGTCACACAGAAAAAGAAACATCATAAGATATCACTAATACACGGAATGTAAACTTGGCTACACAGGAACTGCATTCCAAAACAGAACAGGGTCTCAAATTTAGAAAACCAACTTATGCTTGCTTAAGGGGAAAGGTGAGTTGGGGTGCTGCATAAAACCAGAGATTGAAATGAGCACAGATAAAGTTCCTTAAGCCAAATATGGAATAGACAAGAGCTACTCCTTGCTCAATGAAATGGACTCAAAACACCATATTAAACGCCTAAGAATGTACCTGACTAGTAAGTATCTTAAAACCTATGGATTGCTATGTCTCCAAAAGAGAATCAAGCGTGTGTACAGGGGCATAAACGCAGCAGTGATAGGATTGGAGAGGTTCGGTGAGCAAATGAAGACCCTTTGAAGTCATATTGCATGGTACCCATTCCACGGGTCTCAACTCTCCAGGTTTAAGGTATTCTTCCTTCAGCTAAAACATGCATGTGGAACCCAGAGTATGATCAACCGTGTGAACGGGAGACGTGTTCAAATATGTCTCAGTTTTCCTCCCCTGGTACTCGGGTGCAATATACCAGACGCTTTACTAACACTCTCCCCACTTGGAGAGTCTGTCCCTTTAACCTCCTGTTTGGCCCAGTTTGCAATTTCTGCGGAAGATGAACAGGAATAGTGAGAACCAATGAGAGACTAGCTGGAGGTGTCTGGACGGGCAAATTTAACTCTCATTTCCCACCAGGAAGAGGAAATAACCAAAGGCTCAGCGTGCCGGGCCGGAACCAGATTAGGGCCTGAAGCCATCCTGCGGTGTTGCGGCCAGCTCAAAAGAAAGCGAGTTGAAGAAAGGAGCTCAGGGGCACTATAATTCACAAACCTGCAGAGTTATAAATGACAGCTATCGTCCAAAAATACACTGAAGTAAGGCTGCCAAGAGGACTTGAAAGCGGGGCAGAATTGCAGGAAACCGATTTCAGGAGGTAGACTGGAATTGCATTGAAAGCATAGGAAAAGAGGCAGAACGTCCACAATGATGCACTTGGCCAAAAAGGGCGTATGCGTTTTTTCCTGAATATATTCAGGAAAAAACGCATACGCCCTTTTTGGCCAACCAAGCAAGCTTGCAAAGGAAATCTCCACTACAATGAAGTCTCACATCCCCCTGGTCAAAAGGGCCATCTGAAAAAAGTGTAAAATCCAGAAAGGCAGGACAGGCCATGGAGAACTGGGAGCCTTGTTATGCTGATGGGCGGGATGTAAATTGCCAACAGACACTCGGGAGAAGTGTATGGTGTTTCCTGAAACATCTAAAAAACAAAGCAACAGAGCCTAGGGCACTTCCACTTATGGTCCTATAACTTAGGGAAATTAAAATCAAAAAGACACAGCCACCCCAAAGTTTGGAACGGCTCTGTTTACAAGAACCTCGTTTACAGTACCAATTCAACATCGCAGAAAGTGAAAAATGGATAAAGAAGTTGTGGTAATCACTTACAAAGCAATATCACTCAGCAATGAAATCTATGTCATCAGGCCCTTAGCAGCACAATGAGTGGATTCAGGTATGATGATTCTAACTGAAATAAGTCACACAGAAAAAGAAACATCATAAGATATCAGTAATACACGGAATGGAAACTTGGCTACAAAGGAACTGAATTACAGAACAGAACAGGGTCTCAAATTTAGAAAACCAACTTATGCTTGCTTAAGGAGAAAGGTGAGTTGCGGTGCTGCATAAAACCAGAGATTGAAATGAGCACAGATAAAGTTCCTTAAGCCAAATATGGAATAGACAAGAGCTACTCCTTGCTCAACGAAATGGACTCAACACCGCATATTAAACGCCTAAGAATGTACCTGACTAGTAAGTATCTTAAAACCTATGGATTGCTATGTCTCCGAAAGAGAATCAAGCATGTGTACAGGGGCATAAACGCAGCAGTGATAGGATTGGAGAGGTTCGGTGAGCAAATGAAGAGCCTTTGAAGTCATATTGCATGGTACCCATTCCACGGGTTTCACCTGCCCAGGTTTAAGGTATTCTTCCTTCAGCTAAAACATGCATGTGGAAACCAGAGTATGATCAACCATGTGATCGGGAGACGTGTTCAAATATGTCTCAGTTTTCCTCCCCTGGTACTCAGGTGCAACATTCCAGACGCTTTACTAACACTCTCCCCACTTGGAGAGTCAGTCCCTTTAACCTCCTGTTAGGCCCAGTTTGCAATTTCTGCGGAAGATGAACAGGAATAGCGAGAACCAATGAGAGGCTAGCTGGAGGTGTCTGGACGGGCAAATTTAACTCTCATTTCCCACCAGGAAGAGGAATTAACCAAAGGCTCAGCATGCCGGGCCGGAACCAGATTAGGGCCTGAAGCCATCCTGCGGTGTTGCGGCCAGGTCACAAGAAAGCGAGTTGAAGAAAGGAGCTCAGGGGCACTGTAATTCACAAACCTGCAGAGTTATAAATGACAGCTATCGTCCAAAAATAGACTGAAGTAAGGCTGCCAAGAGGACTTGAAAGCGGGGCAGAATTGCAGGAAACCGATTTCAGGAGGTAGACTGGAATTGCATTGAAAGCATAGGAAAAGAGGCAGAACGTCCACAATGATGCACTTGGCCAAAAAGGGCGTATGCGTTTTTTCCTGAATATATTCAGGAAAAAACGCATACGCCCTTTTTGGCCAACCAAGCAAGCTTGCAAAGGAAATCTGCACTACAATGAAGTCTCACTTCCCCCCGGTCAAAAGGGCCATCTGAAAAAAGTGTAAAATCCATAAAGGCAGGACAGGCCATGGAGAACTGGGAGCCTTGTTATGCTGATGGGCGGGATGTAAATTGCCAACAACCACTCGGGAGAAGTGTATGGTGTTTCCTGAAACATCTAAAAAACAAAGCAACAGAACCTAGGGCACTTCCATTTATGGTCCTATAGCTTAGGGAAATTAAAATCAAAAAGACACAGCCACCCCAAAGTTTGGGACGCCTCTGTTTACAAGAACCTCGTTTACAGTACAAGTTCAATATCACAGAAAGTGAAAAATGGATAAAGAACTTGTGGTACTTACGTACAATGTAGTATCACTCAGCAATGAAATCTATGTCATCAGGCCCGTAGCAGCATAATGAGTGGATTCAGGTACGATGATTCTAACCGAAATAAGTCACACAGAAAAAGAAACATCATAAGATATCACTAATACACGGAATGTAAACTTGGCTACACAGGAACTGCATTCCAAAACAGAACAGGGTCTCAAATTTAGAAAACCAACTTATGCTTGCTTAAGGGGAAAGGTGAGTTGGGGTGCTGCATAAAACCAGAGATTGAAATGAGCACAGATAAAGTTCCTTAAGCCAAATATGGAATAGACAAGAGCTACTCCTTGCTCAACGAAATGGACTCAAAACCCCATATTAAACGCCTAAGAATGTACCTGACTAGTAAGTATCTTAAAACCTATGGATTGCTATGTCTCTGAAAGAGAATGAATCCAGTGCACAGGGGCAAAAACACAGCAGTGATAGGATTGGAGAGGTTCGGTGAGCAAATGAAGACCCTTTGCAGTCATATTGCATGGTACCCATTCCACGGGTCTCAACTCTCCAGGTTTAAGGTATTCTTCCTTCAGGTAAAACATGCATGTAGAACCCAGTGTATGATCAACCGTGTGACCGGGAGACGTGTTCAAATATGTCTCAGTTTTCTTCCCCTGGTACTCGGGTGCAACATTCCAGACGCTTTACTAACACTCTCCCCACTTGGAGAGTCAGTGCCTTTAACCTCCTGTTTGGCCCAGTTTGCAATTTCTGCGGAAGATGAACAGGAATAGGGAGAACCAATGAGAGACTAGCTGGAGGTGTCTGGACGGGCAAATTTAACTCTCATTTCCCACCAGGAAGAGGAAATAACCAAAGGCTCAGCGTGCCGTGCCGGAACCAGATTAGGGCCTGAAGCCATCCTGTGGTGTTGTGGCCAGCTCACAAGAAAGCGAGTTGAAGAAAGGAGCTCAGGGGCACTGTAATTCACAAACCTGCAGCGTTATAAATGACAGCTATCGTCCAAAAATAGACTGAAGTAAGGCTGCCAAGAGGACTTGAAAGCGGGGCAGAATTGCAGGAAACCGATTTCAGGAGGTAGACTGGAATTGCATTGAAAGCATAGGAAAAGAGGCAGAACGTCCACAATGATGCACTTGGCCAAAAAGGGCGTATGCGTTTTTTCCTGAATATATTCAGGAAAAAACGCATACGCACTTTTTGGCCAACCAAGCAAGCTTGCAAAGGAAATCTGCACTACAATGAAGTCTCACTTCCCCCCAGTCAAAAGGGCCATCTGAAAAAAGTGTAAAATCCAGAAAGGCAGGACAGGCCATGGAGAACTGGGAGCCTTGTTATGCTGATGGGCGGGATGTAAATTGCCAACAGACACTCGGGAGAAGTGTATGGTGTTTCCTGAAACATCTAAAAAACAAAGCAACAGAGCCTAGGGCACTTCCACTTATGGTCCTATAACTTAGGGAAATTAAAATCAAAAAGACACAGCCACCCCAAAGTTTGGAACGGCTCTGTTTACAAGAACCTCGTTTACAGTACCAATTCAACATCGCAGAAAGTGAAAAATGGATAAAGAAGTTGTGGTAATCACTTACAAAGCAATATCACTCAGCAATGAAATCTATGTCATCAGGCCCTTAGCAGCACAATGAGTGGATTCAGGTATGATGATTCTAACTGAAATAAGTCACACAGAAAAAGAAACATCATAAGATATCAGTAATACACGGAATGGAAACTTGGCTACAAAGGAACTGAATTACAGAACAGAACAGGGTCTCAAATTTAGAAAACCAACTTATGCTTGCTTAAGGAGAAAGGTGAGTTGCGGTGCTGCATAAAACCAGAGATTGAAATGAGCACAGATAAAGTTCCTTAAGCCAAATATGGAATAGACAAGAGCTACTCCTTGCTCAACGAAATGGACTCAACACCGCATATTAAACGCCTAAGAATGTACCTGACTAGTAAGTATCTTAAAACCTATGGATTGCTATGTCTCCGAAAGAGAATCAAGCATGTGTACAGGGGCATAAACGCAGCAGTGATAGGATTGGAGAGGTTCGGTGAGCAAATGAAGAGCCTTTGAAGTCATATTGCATGGTACCCATTCCACGGGTTTCACCTGCCCAGGTTTAAGGTATTCTTCCTTCAGCTAAAACATGCATGTGGAAACCAGAGTATGATCAACCATGTGATCGGGAGACGTGTTCAAATATGTCTCAGTTTTCCTCCCCTGGTACTCAGGTGCAACATTCCAGACGCTTTACTAACACTCTCCCCACTTGGAGAGTCAGTCCCTTTAACCTCCTGTTAGGCCCAGTTTGCAATTTCTGCGGAAGATGAACAGGAATAGCGAGAACCAATGAGAGGCTAGCTGGAGGTGTCTGGACGGGCAAATTTAACTCTCATTTCCCACCAGGAAGAGGAATTAACCAAAGGCTCAGCATGCCGGGCCGGAACCAGATTAGGGCCTGAAGCCATCCTGCGGTGTTGCGGCCAGGTCACAAGAAAGCGAGTTGAAGAAAGGAGCTCAGGGGCACTGTAATTCACAAACCTGCAGAGTTATAAATGACAGCTATCGTCCAAAAATAGACTGAAGTAAGGCTGCCAAGAGGACTTGAAAGCGGGGCAGAATTGCAGGAAACCGATTTCAGGAGGTAGACTGGAATTGCATTGAAAGCATAGGAAAAGAGGCAGAACGTCCACAATGATGCACTTGGCCAAAAAGGGCGTATGCGTTTTTTCCTGAATATATTCAGGAAAAAACGCATACGCCCTTTTTGGCCAACCAAGCAAGCTTGCAAAGGAAATCTGCACTACAATGAAGTCTCACTTCCCCCCGGTCAAAAGGGCCATCTGAAAAAAGTGTAAAATCCATAAAGGCAGGACAGGCCATGGAGAACTGGGAGCCTTGTTATGCTGATGGGCGGGATGTAAATTGCCAACAACCACTCGGGAGAAGTGTATGGTGTTTCCTGAAACATCTAAAAAACAAAGCAACAGAACCTAGGGCAATTCCATTTATGGTCCTATAGCTTAGGGAAATTAAAATCAAAAAGACACAGCCACCCCAAAGTTTGGGACGTCTCTGTTTACAAGAACCTCGTTTACAGTACAAGTTCAATATCACAGAAAGTGAAAAATGGATAAAGAACTTGTGGTACTTACATACAATGTAGTATCACTCAGCAATGAAATCTATGTCATCAGGCCCGTAGCAGCATAATGAGTGGATTCAGGTACGATGATTCTAACCGAAATAAGTCACACAGAAAAAGAAACATCATAAGATATCACTAATACACGGAATGTAAACTTGGCTACACAGGAACTGCATTCCAAAACAGAACAGGGTCTCAAATTTAGAAAACCAACTTATGCTTGCTTAAGGGGAAAGGTGAGTTGGGGTGCTGCATAAAACCAGAGATTGAAATGAGCACAGATAAAGTTCCTTAAGCCAAATATGGAATAGACAAGAGCTACTCCTTGCTCAACGAAATGGACTCAAAACCCCATATTAAACGCCTAAGAATGTACCTGACTAGTAAGTATCTTAAAACCTATGGATTGCTATGTCTCCGAAAGAGAATGAATCCAGTGCACAGGGGCAAAAACACAGCAGTGATAGGATTGGAGAGGTTCGGTGAGCAAATGAAGACCCTTTGCAGTCATATTGCATGGTACCCATTCCACGGGTCTCAACTCTCCAGGTTTAAGGTATTCTTCCTTCAGGTAAAACATGCATGTAGAACCCAGTGTATGATCAACCGTGTGACCGGGAGACGTGTTCAAATATGTCTCAGTTTTCCTCCCCTGGTACTCGGGTGCAACATTCCAGACGCTTTACTAACACTCTCCCCACTTGGAGAGTCAGTGCCTTTAACCTCCTGTTTGGCCCAGTTTGCAATTTCTGCGGAAGATGAACAGGAATAGGGAGAACCAATGAGAGACTAGCTGGAGGTGTCTGGACGGGCAAATTTAACTCTCATTTCCCACCAGGAAGAGGAAATAACCAAAGGCTCAGCGTGCCGTGCCGGAACCAGATTAGGGCCTGAAGCCATCCTGTGGTGTTGTGGCCAGCTCACAAGAAAGCGAGTTGAAGAAAGGAGCTCAGGGGCACTGTAATTCACAAACCTGCAGAGTTATAAATGACAGCTATCGTCCAAAAATACACTGAAGTAAGGCTGCCAAGAGGACTTGAAAGCGGGGCAGAATTGCAGGAAACCGATTTCAGGAGGTAGACTGGAATTGCATTGAAAGCATAGGAAAAGAGGCAGAACGTCCACAATGATGCACTTGGCCAAAAAGGGCGTATGCGTTTTTTCCTGAATATATTCAGGAAAAAACGCATACGCACTTTTTGGCCAACCAAGCAAGCTGGCAAAGGAAATCTGCACTACAATGAAGTCTCACTTCCCCCCGGTCAAAAGGGCCATCTGAAAAAAGTGTAAAATCCAGAAAGGCAGGACAGGCCATGGAGAACTGGGAGCCTTGTTATGCTGATGGGCGGGATGTAAATTGCCAACAGACACTCGGGAGAAGTGTATGGTGTTTCCTGAAACATCTAAAAAACAAAGCAACAGAGCCTAGGGCACTTCCACTTATGGTCCTATAGCTTAGGGAAATTAAAATCAAAAAGACACAGCCACCCCAAAGTTTGGGACACCTCTGTTTACAAGAACCTCGTTTACAGTACAAGTTCAACATCGCAGAAAGTGAAAAATGGATAAAGAAGTTGTGGTATTTACTTACAAAGCAATATAACTCAGCAATGAAATCTATGTCATCAGGCCCTTAGCAGCACAATGAGTGGATTCAGGTATGATGATTCTAACTGAAATAAGTCACAAAGAAAAAGAAACATCATAAGATATCAGTAATACACGGAATGTAAACTTGGCTACACAGGAACTGAATTCCAGAACAGAACAGGGTCTCAAATTTAGAAAACCAACTTATGCTTGCTTAAGGGGAAAGGTGAGTTGGGGTGCTGCATAAAACCAGAGATTGAAATGAGCACAGATAAAGTTCCTTAAGCCAAATATGGAATAGACAAGAGCTACTCCTTGCTCAAGAAAATGGACTCAACACCCCATATTAAAGGCCTAAGAATGTACCTGACTAGTAAGTATCTTAAAACCTATGGATTGCTATGTCTCCAAAAGAGAATCAAGCGTGTGTACAGGGGAATAAACGCAGCAGTGATAGGATTGGAGAGGTTCGGTGAGCAAATGAAGACCCTTTGAAGTCATATTGCATGGTACCCATTACACGGGTCTCAACTCTCCAGGTTTAAGGTATTCTTCCTTCAGCTAAAACATGCATGTGGAACCCAGAGTATGATCAACCATGTGAACGGGAGACGTGTTCAAATATGTCTCAGTTTTCCTCCCCTGGTACTCGGGTGCAACATTCCAGACGCTTTTATAACAGTCTCCCCACTTGGAGAGTCAGCGCCTTTAACCTCCTGTTTGGCCCAGTTTGCAATTTCTGCGAAAGATGAACAGGAATAGGGAGAACCAATGAGAGACTAGCTGGAGGTGTCTGGATGGGCAAATTTATCTCTCATTTCCCACCAGGAAGGGGTAATAACCAAAGGCTGAGCGTGCCGTGCCGGAACCAGATTAGGGCCTGAAGCCATCCTGCGGTGTTGCAGCCAGGTCACAAGTAAGCGAGTTGAAGAAAGGAGCTCAGGGGCACTGTAATTCACAAACCTGCAGAGTTATAAATGACAGCTATCGTCCAAAAATACACTGAAGTAAGGCTGCCAAGAGGACTTGAAAGCGGGGCAGAATTGCAGGAAACCGATTTCAGGAGGTAGACTGGAATTGCATTGAAAGCATAGGAAAAGAGGCAGAACGTCCACAATGATGCACTTGGCCAAAAAGGGCGTATGCGTTTTTTCCTGAATATATTCAGGAAAAAACGCATACGCCCTTTTTGGCCAACCAAGCAAGCTTGCAAAGGAAATCTGCACTACAATGAAGTCTCACTTCCCCCCGGTCAAAAGGGCCATCTGAAAAAAGTGTAAAATCCAGAAAGGCAACAGGCCATGGAGAACTGGGAGCCTTGTTATGCTGATGGGCGGGATGTAAATTGCCAACAGACACTCGGGAGAAGTGTATGGTGTTTCCTGAAACATCTAAAAAACAAAGCAACAGAGCCTAGGGCACTTCCACTTATGGTCCTATAGCTTAGGGAAATTAAAATCAAAAAGACACAGCCACCCCAAAGTTTGGGACGCCTCTGTTTACAAGAACCTCAGTTACCGTACAAGTTCAATATCACAGAAAGTGAAAAATGGATAAAGAACTTGTGGTACTTACGTACAATGCAGTATCACTCAGCAATGAAATCTATGTCATCAGGCCCGTAGCAGCATAATGAGTGGATTCAGGTACGATGATTCTAACTGAAATAAGTCACACAGAAAAAGAAACATCATAAGATATCACTAATACACGGAATGTAAACTTGGCTACACAGGAACTGAATTCCAAAACAGAACAGTGTCTCAAATTTAGAAAAGCAACTTATGCTTGCTTAAGGGGAAAGGTGAGTTGGGGTGCTGCATAAAACCAGAGATTGAAATGAGCACAGATAAAGTTCCTTAAGCTAAATATGGAATAGACAAGAGCTACTCCTTGCTCAAAGAAATGGACTCAACACCCCATATTAAACGCCTAAGAATGTACCTGACTAGTAAGTATCTTAAAACCTATGGATTACTATGTCTCCAAAAGAGAATCAAGCGTGTGTACAGGGGCATAAACGTAGCAGTGATAGGATTGGAGAGGTTCGGTGAGCAAATGAAGACCCTTTGAAGTCATATTGCATGGTACCCATTCCACGGGTCTCAACTCTCCAGGTTTAAGGTATTCTTCCTTCAGCTAAAACATGCATGTGGAACCCAGAGTATGATCCACCCTAACCCTTCCCCGAAGCCTTACCCTAACCCATTCCCTAGTACTAACCCATACGCTAACACTAACCCATGCCCTCACACGTACGCTCACCCTAAACCATTTTCGTACCCGCACCTGGACCCTAAAACGTACTCAAACCCTAACCCTAACCCTAGCCCGAACCCTAACTCTAACACTTCCCCAGAGCCTTCCCCTCACCCGTCACCTAATCCTAACCCGAACGCTAACACTAAACCATGCCCTCACACGTACGCTCCCCCTAAACCATTGTCATACCCTCACCTGGACCCTAAACCGTCCCCGTTCCCTAACCCTAAACTTAACCCGAACCCTAACCCTAACCCTTCCCCGGAGCCTTCCCTTCACCCGCCCCTAATCCTAACCCGTATGCAAACAGTAACCCGTGCTCTCACACGTATGCTCCACCTAAACCGTTGTCATACCCTCACCTGGACCTTAAACCGTCCCCGTCCCCTAACCCTAAGTCTAGCCTGAACCCTAACCCTAACTCTTTCCCGAAGCCTTCCCCTCACCCGTCCCCTAATCCTAAGCCGTACGCTAACATTTACCCATTCCCTCACACGTACGCTCCCCCTAAACCGTTGTCGTACGCTCACCTGGACCCTAAACCGTCCCCGTCCCCTAACGCTAACCCTAGCCCGAACACTAACCCTAACCCTTCCCCGAAGCTTTCCCCCTCACGTCCCCTAATCCTAACCCGTACGCTAAAACTAACCCATGCCCTCACACGTACCCTCCCCCTAAACCGTTGTCGTAACCTGACCTAGACCCTAAACCATCCCCGTACCCTAACCTTAACCCTAGCCCGAACCCTAACCCTAACCCTTCCCTGAAGCCTTCCCCTCACCCGTCCCCTAATCCTAACCCGTATGCTAACACTATCCCGAGCCCTCACACGAACACTCCCCCTAAACCGTAGTCGTACCCTAACCTAGACCCTAAACCGTCCCCGTCCCCTAATCCTAACCCTAGCCCGAACCCTAATCCTAACCCTTCCCCGAAGCCTTCCCCTCACCCGTCCCCTAATCCTAACCCGTACGCTAACACTAACCTGTGCTCTCACACGTACGCTCCCCCTAAACCGTTGTCGTACCCTCAACTGGACCCTAAACCGTACCCTTCCCCTAACCCTAACCCTATCCCGAACCCTAACACTAAGCCTTCCCCGAAGCCTTCCCCTCATCTGTCCCCTAATCCTAACCCGTACTCTAACACTAACCCGTGCCCTCACACGTACGCTCCCCCTAAACCGTTGTCATACACTCACCTGGACCCTAAACCGTCCCCATCCCGTAACCCTAAACCTAGCCAGAACCCTAACCCTAACCCTTCCCAGGAGCCTTCCCCTCACCTGTCCCCTAATCCAAACCCGTACGCTAACATAAACCGTGCCCTCACACGTACGCTCCCCCTAAACAGTTGTCGTACCCTCACCTGGACCCTAAACCGTCCCCGACCCCTAACACTAACCCTAGCCCGAAACCTAACCCTAACCCTTCCCCGAAGCCTGACCCTAACCCGTCCCCTAATCCTAACCCGTACGCGAACACTAACCCGCGCCCTCACACGTACGCTCCCCGTAAAGCGTTGCCGTACCCTCCCCTGGACCCTAAACCGTCCCCGTCCCCTAACCCTAAACCTAGCCCGAACCCTAACCCTAAACCTTCCCCGAAGCCTGACCCTCACCCGTCCCCTAATCCTAACCCAGACGCGAACACTAACCCGCGCCCTCACACCTACGCTCCCCCTAAAGCGTTGTCGTACCCTCCCCTGGACTCTAAACCGTCCCCGTCCCCTAACCCTAATCCTAGCCCGAAACCTAACTCTAACCCTTTCCCGAAGCCTGACCCCCACCCGTCCCCTAATCCTAACCCGTAAGCGAACACTAATACGCGCCCTCACACCTACGCTCCCCCAATTCGTTGCCGTACCCTCCCATGGACCCTAAACCGTCCCCGTCCCCTAACCCTAACCCTAACCCGAACCCTAACCCTAACCCTTCCCCGAAGCCTGACCCTCACGCGAAACCTAATCCTAACCAGTACGCTAACACTAACCCGCGCCCTCACACGTACGCTCCCCCTAAAGCGTTGTCGTACCCTCCCCTGGACCCTAAACCGTCGCCGTCCCCTAACCCTAACCCTAGCCCGAACCCTAACACTAAGCATTTCCCGAAGCCTTCCCCTCATCTGTCTCCTAATCCTAACCCGTACTCTAACACTAACCTGTGCCCTCACACGTACGCTCCCCCTAAACCGTTGTCATACACTCACCTGGACCCTAAACCGTCCCCATCCCGTAACCCTAACCCAGCCGGAACCCTAACCCAAAACCTTCCCTGGAGCCTTCCACTCAGCCGTCCCCTAATCCAAACCCGTACGCTAACATAAATCGTGCCCTCACACGTATGCTCCCCCTAAACAGTTGTCGTACCCTCACCTGGACCCTAAACCGTCCCCGTCCCCTAACAATAACCCTAGCCCGAACCCTAACACTAAACCTTCCCCGAAGCCTTCCTCTCACCCGTCCTCTATTACTAAGCCGTACGCTAACACTAACCCGTGCCCTCACACGTACGCTCCCCCTAAAACGTTGTTGTACACTCACCTGGAACCTAAACAGTCCCCGTCCCCTAACACTAACCCTAGCCCGAACCGTAACCCTAACCCTTCCCCGAAGCCTTCCCCTCACCCGTGCCCTAATCCTAAGCCGTTTGCTAACACTAACCCGTGCCCTCACAAGTACGCACCCCCTAAACGGTTGTCGTACCCTCACCTGGACCCTAAACCATCCCCGTCCCCTAACCCTAACCCTAGCCCGAACCCTAACCCTAACCCTTCCCCGAAGCCTTACTTTCACCCGTCCCCTAATCCTAACCTGTACGCTAACACTAACAATTGCCCTCACACGTACGCTGCCCCTAAACCGTTGCCGTACCCTCACCTGGACCCTAAACCGTCCTTGTCCCCTAACGCTAACCCTAGACCGAACCCTAACCCTAACCCTTCTCCGAAGCCTGACCCTCACCCGTCCCCTAATCCGAACCCGTACACTAACACTAACCCGTGCCCTCACACGTACGCTCCCCGTGAACCGTTGTCGTAACCTCACCTGGACCCTAAACCGTCCCCGTCCCCTAACCTTAACCCTAGCCCGAAACCTAAACCTAACCATTGCCCGAAGCCTTCCCCTCACCCGTCCCCTAATCCTAACACATATGCTAACACTAAACCGTGCCCTCACATGTACGCACCCCCTAAACCATTGTGGTACATTCACCTGGACCCTAAACCATCCCCATCCCCTAACCCTAACCCTAGCCCGAACCCTAACCCTAACACTTCCCTGAACCCTTACCCTCACCCATCCCCTAATCATAACCCGTACACTAACACTAAACCGTGCCCTCACAGGTATACTCCTGTTAAACTGTTGTCGTACCCTCACCTGGACCCTAAAGCGTCCCCGTCCCCTAACCCTAACCCTAGCCCGAACCCTAACACTAACACTTCCCCGAAGACTTCCCCTCACCCGTCCCCTAATCCTAACCCGTACGCTAACACTAACCCATGCCCTCAAACGTACGCTCCCCCTAAACTGTTGTCGTACACTCACCTGACCCTAAACCGTCCCCATCCCCTAACCCTAACCCTAGCCCGAACCCTAAACCTAACACTTCCCCAAAGACTTCCCCTCACCCGTCCCCTAATCCTAACCCGTACGCTAACACTAACCCGGGCCCTCACACGTACGCTCCCCCTAAAGCATTGTCGTACCATCCCCTGGACCCTAAACCGTCCCCGTCCCCAAACCCTAACCCTAGCCCGAACCCTAACCCTAAACCTTCCCCGAAGCCTGACCCTCACACGTCCCCTAATCCTAACCCGTACGCTAACACTAACCCGCACCCTCACACGTACGCTCCCCCTAAAGCATTGTCGTACCCTCCCCTGGACCCTAAACCGTCCCCGTCCCCTAACACTAACCCTATCCCGAACCCTAACCCTAACCCTTCCCCGAAGCCTGACTACCACCCGTCCCCTAATCCTAACCCGTAAGCGAACACTAACCCGCACACTCACAACTACGATCCCCCAAATCGTTGCCGTACCCTCTCATAGACCCTAAACCGTTCCCGTCCCCTAACCCTAACCCTAGCCTGAACCCTAACCCTAACCCTTCCCCGAAGCCTGACCCTCACCCGTCCCCTAATCCTAACCCGTAGGCTAACACTAACCCGTGCCCTCACACGTACGCTCCCCCTAAAGCGTTGTCGTACCCTCCCCTGGACCCTAAACCTTCCCCGTCCCCTAACCCTAACCCTACCAGAACCCTAACCCTAACCCTTCCCCGAAGCCTGACCCTCACCCGTCCCCTAATCCTAACCCGTTCGCTAACACTAACCCGGGCCCTCACACGTACGCTCCCCCTAAAGCGTTGTTGTACCCTCCCCTGGACCCTAAACCGTCCCCGTCCCCTAACCCTAACCCTAGCCCGAACCCTAACCCTAACACTTCCCCGAAGCCTGACCCTCACCCGTCCCATAATCCTAACCCGTACGCTAACACTAACCCGCGCCCTCACACGTAACCTCCCCCTAAAGCGTTGTCGTACCCTCCCTGGACCCTAAACCGTCCCCGTACCCTAACCCTAACCCTAGCCCGAACCCTAATCCTAACCCTTCCCCGAAGCCTGACACTAACCCGTTCCCTAATCCTAACCCGTACGCGAACACTAACCCGCACCCTCACACGTACGCTCCCCGTAAAGCGTTGTCGTACCCTCCCCTGGACCCTAAACAGTCCCCGTCCCCTAACCCTAAACCTAGCCCGAACCCTAACCCTAAACCTTCCCCGAAGCCTGACCCTCACCCGTCCCCTAATCCTAACCCAGACGCGAACACTAACCCGCGCCCTCACACCTACGCTCCCCCTAAAGCGTTGTCGTACCCTCCCTTGGACTCTAAACTGTCCCCGTCCCCTAACCCTAATCCTAGCCCGAAACCTAACTCTAACCCTTCCCCGAAGCCTGACCCCCACCCGTCCCCTAATCCTAACCCGTAAGCGAACACTAACACGCGCCCTCACACCTACGCACCCCCAATTCGTTGCCGTACCCTCCCATGGACCCTAAACCGTCCCCGTCCCCTAACCCTAACCCTAGCCCGAACCCTAACCCTAACCCTTCCCCGAAGCCTGACCCTCACTCAAAACAATCCTAACCAGTACGTTAACACTAACCCGCGCCCTCAGACGTACGCTCCCCCTAAAGCGTTTTCGTACCCTCCCCTGGACCCTAAACCGTCCCCGTCCCCTAACCCTAAACCTAGCCCGAACCCTAACCCTAATCCTTCCCCGAAGCCTGACACTCACCCGTCCCCTAATCCTAACCCATACGCGAACACTAACCCGCGCCATCACACGTACACGCCCCCTAAAGCGTTGCCGTACCCTCCCCTGGACCCTAAACCGTCCCCGTCCCCTAACCCTAACCCTAGCCCGAACCCTAACCCTAACCCTTCCCCGAAGCCTGACCCTCACCCGTCCCATAATCCTAACCCGTACGCTTACACTAACCCGCGCCCTCACACGTACGCTTCCCCTAAAGCGTTGTCATACCCTCCCCTGGACCCTAAACCGTCCCCGTCTCCTAACCCTAACCCTAGCCCGAACCCTAACCCTAACCCTTCCCCGAAGCCTGACCCTCACCCGTCCCCTAATCCTAACCCGTACGCGAACACTAACCCGCGCCCTCACATGTACACTCCCCCTAAAGCGTTGTCGTACCCTCCCCTGGATCCTAAACCGTCCCCGTCCCCTAACCCTAACCCTAGCCCGAAACCTAACCCTAACCCTTCCCTGAAGCCTGACCCTCACCCGTCCCCTAATCATAACCCGTACGCTAACACTAACCCGCGCCCTCACACGTACGCTCCCCCTAAAGCGTTTTCGTACCCTCCCCTGGACCCTAAACCGTCCCCGTCCCCTAACCCTAACCCTAGCCCGAACCCTAACCCTAACCCTTCCCCGAAGCCTGACCCTCACCCGTCCCCTAATCCTAAACCGTACGCTAACACTAACCCGCGCCCTCACACCTACGCTCTCCCAAATCGTTGCCGTACACTCCCATGGACCCTGAACCGTCCCCGTCCCCTAACCCTAATCCTAGCTCGAACCCTAACCCTAACCCTTCCCCGAAGCCTGACCCTCACCCGTCCCCTAATCCTAACCCGTACGCTAACACTAACCCGCGCCCTCACACGCACGCTCCCCCTAAAGTGTTGCCGTACCCTCACCTGGACCCTAAACCGTCCCCGTCCCCTAACCCTAACCCTAGCCCGAACCCTAACCCTTAACCTTCCCCGAAGCCTGACCCTCACCCGTCCCCTAATCCTAACCCATACGCTAACACTAACCCGCGCCCTCACACGCACGCTCCCCCTAAAGCGTTGCCGTACTCTCACCTGGATCCTAAACCGTCCCCGTCCCCTAACCCTAACCCTACCCCGAACCCTAACCCTGACGCTTCCCCGAAGCCTGACCCTCACCCGTCCCCTAATCCTAACCCGTACGCTAAAACTAACCTGCGCCCTCACACGCACACTCCCCCTAAAGCGTTGCCGTACCGTCACCTGGACCCTAAACCGTCCCCGTCCCCTAACCCTAACCCTAGCCCGAACCCTAAGCCTTACCCTTCCCCGAAGCCTGACCCTCACCCGTCCCCTAATCCTAACCCATACACTAACACTAAGCGGCGCCCTCACACGCACGCTCCCCCTAAAGCATTGCCGTACCCTCACCTGGACCCTAAACCGTCCCCGTCCCCTAACCCTAACGCTAGCCCGAACCCTATCCCTAACACTTCACCGAAGCCTGACCCTAACCCGTCCCCAAATCTTAACCCGTACGCTAACACTAACCCACGCCCTCACACGCACGCTCCCCCTAAAGCGTTGCCGTACCCTCACCTGGACCCTAAACCGTCCCCGTCCCGTAACCCTAACCCTAGCCCGAACCCTAACCCTAACCCTTCCCCGAAGCCTGACCCTCACCCGTCCCCTAATCCTAACCCGTACGCTAACACTAACCCGCGCCCTCACACGCACCCTCCCCCTAAAGCATTGCCGTACCCTCACCTGGACCCTAAACCGCCCCCGTGCCCTAACCCTAACCCTAGCCCGAACCCTAACCCTGACGCTTCCCCGAAGCCTGACCCTCACCCGTCCCCTAATCCTAACCCGTACGCTAACACTAACCCGCGCCCTCACACGCACGCTCCCCCTAATGCGTTGCCGTACCCTCACCTGGACCCTAAACCATCCCCGTCCCCTAACCCTAACCCTAGCCCGAACCCTAACCCTAACCCTTCCCTGAAGCCTGACCCTCACCCGTCCCCTAATCCTAACCCGTACGCTAACACTAACCCGCGCCCTCACACGCACGCTCCCCCTAATGTGTTGCCGTACCCTCACCTGGACCCTAAACCGTTCCTGTCCCCTAACCCTAACCCTAGCCCGAACCCTAACCCTAACCCTTCCCCGAAGCCTGACCCTCACCCGTCCCCTAATCCTAAACCGTACGCTCACACTCACCCGCGCCCTCACATGCACGCTCCCCCTAAAGCGTTGCCGTACCCTCACCTGGACCCTAAACCGTCCCCGACCCCTAACCCTAACCCTAGCCCGAACCCTAAACCTAACACTTCCCCGAAGCCTTACCCTCACCCGTCCCCTAATCCTAACCCGTACGCTAACACTAAACCACGCCCTCACACGCACGCTCCCCCTAAAGGGTTGCCGTACCCTCACCTGGATCCTAAACCATCCCCATCCCCGTCCCCTAACCCTAGCCCGAACCCTAACCCTAACCCTTCCCCGAAGCCTGACCCTCACCCGTCCCCTAATCCTAACCCGTACGCTAACACTAACCCGCGCCCTCACACGCACGCTCCCCCTAAAGCAGTGCCGTACCCTCACCTGGACCCTAAACCGTCCCCGACCCCTAACCCTAACCCTAGCCCGAACCCTAACCCTAAACCTTCCCCGAAGCCTGACCCTCAGCCGTCCCCTAATCCTAACCCGTACGATAACACTAACCCGCGCCCTCACACGCACGCTCCCCCTAAAGCGTTGCCGTACCCTCACCTGGACCCTAAACCGTCCCCGTCCCCTAACCCTAACCCTAGCCCGAACCCTAACCCTAACCCTTCCCCGAAGCCTGACCCTCACCCGTCCCCTAATCCTAACACGTACGCTAACAATAACCCGCGCCCTCACACGCACGCTCCCTCTAAAGCGTTGCCGTACACTCACCTGGACCCTAAACCGTCCCCGTCCCCTAACCCTAACCCTAGTCTGAACCCTAACCCTAACACTTCCCCGAAGCCTGACCCTCACCCGTCCCCTAATCCTAACCCGTACGCTAACACTAACCCGCGCCCTCACACGCACGCTCCCCCTAAAGCGTTGCCGTACCCTCACCTGGACCCTAAACCGTCCCCGTCCCCTAACCCTAACCCTAGCCCGAAACCTAACCCTAACCCTTCCCCGAAGCCTGACCCTCACCAGTCCCCTAATCCTAACCAGTACGCTAACACTAACCCGCGCCCTCACACGCACGCTCCCCCTAAAGGGTTGCCGTACCCTCACCTGGACCCTAAACCGTCCCCGTCCCCTAACCCTAACCCTAGCCCGAACCCTAAACCTAACCCTTCCCCGAAGCCTGAACCTTACCCGTCCCCTAATCCTAACACATACGCTAACACTAACCCACGCCCTCACACGTACGCTCCCCCTAAAGCGTTGCCGTACCCTCACCTGGACCCTAAACCGTCCCCGTCCCCTAAACCTAACCCTAGCCCGAACCCTAAACCTAACCCTTCCCCGAAGCCTGACCCTCACCCGTCCCCTAATCCTAACCCGTACGCTAACACTAACCCGCGCCCTCACACGCACGCTCCCCCTAAAGCGTTGCCGTACCCTCACCTGGACCCTAAACCGTCCCCGTCCCCTAACCCTAACCCTAGCCCGAACACTAACCCTAACACTTCCCCGAAGCCTGACCCTCACCCGTCCCCTAATCCTAACCCGTACGCTAACACTAACCCGCGCCCTCACACGCACGCTCCCCCTAAAGCGTTGCCGTAACCTCACCTGGACCCTAAACCGTCCCCGTCCCCTAACCCTAACCCTAGCCCGAACCATAACCCTAACCCTTCCCCGAAGCCTGACCTTCACCCGTCCCCTAATCCTAACCCGTACGCTAACACTAACCCGCACCCTCACACGCACGCTCCCTCTAAAGGGTTGCCGTACCCTCACCTGGAACCTAAACCGTCCCCGTCCCCTAACCCTAACCGTAGCCCGAACCCTAACCCTAACCCTTCCCCGAAGCCTGACCCTCACCCGTCCCCTAATCCTAACCCGTACGCTAACACTAACCCGTGCCCTCACACGCACGCTCCCCCTAATACGTTGCCGTACCCTCACCTGGACCCTAAACCGTCCCCGTCCCCTAACCCTAACCCTAGCCCGAACCCTAACCCTAACCCTTCCCCGAAGCCTGACCCTCACCCGTCCCCTAATCCTAACCCGTACGCTAACACTATCACGCGCCCTCACACGCACGCTCCCCCTAAAGCGTTGCCGTACCCTCACCTGGACCCTAAACCGTCCCCGTCCCCGTCCCCTAACCCTAGCCCGAAACCTAACCCTAACCCTTCCCCGAAGCCTGACCCTCACCCGTCCCCTAATCCTATCCCGTACGCTAACACTAACCCGCACCCTCACACGCACGCTCCCCCTAAAGGGTTGCCGTACCCTCACCTGTCCCCTAAACCGTCCCCGTCCCCTAACCCTAACCCTAGCCCGAACCCTAACCCTAACCCTTCCCCGTAGCCTGACCCTCACCCGTCCCCTAATCCTAACCCGTACGCTAACACTATCCCGCACCCTCACATGCACTCTCCCCCTAAAGCGTTGCCGTAACCTCACCTGGACCCTAAACCGTCCCCGTCCACTAACACTAACCCTAGCCCGAACCCTAACCCTAACCCTTCCCCGAAGCCTGACCCTCACCTGTCCCATAATCCTAACCCGTACGCTAACACTAACCCGAGCCCTCACACGCCCGCTCCCCCTAAAGCATTGCCGTACCCTCACCTGTACCCTAAACCGTCCCGGTCTCCGTCCCCTAACCCTAGCCCGAACCATAACCCTAACCCTTCCCCGAAGCCTGACCCTCACCCGTCCCCTAATCCTAACCCGTACGCTAACACTAACCCGCGCCCTCACACGCACGCTCCCCCTAAAGGGTTGCCGTACCCTCACCTGGACCCTAAAACGTCCCCGTCCCCTAACCCTAGCCCTAGCCCGAACCCTAACCCTAACACTTCCCCGAAACCTAACCCTCACCCGTCCCCTAATCCTAACCCGTACGCTAACAGTAACCAGCGCCCTCACACGCACGCTCCCCCTAAAGCGTTGCCGTACCCTCACCTGGACCCTAAACCGTCCCCGTCCCCTTCCCCTATCCCTAGCCCGAAACCTAACCCTAACCCTTCCCCGAAGCCTGACCCTCACCCGTCCCCTAATCCTAACCCGTACGCTAACACTAACCCGCACCCTCACACGCACGCTCCCCCTAAAGGGTTGCCGTACCCTCACCTGTCCCCTAAACCGTCCCCGTCCCCTAACCCTAACCCTAGCCCGAACCCTAACCCTAACCCTTCCCCGTAGCCTGACCCTCACCCGTCCCCTAATCCTAACCCGTACGCTAACACTAACCCGCGCCCTCACACGCACGCTCCCCCTAAAGCGTTGCCGTACCCTCACCTGGACCCTAAACCGTCCCTGTCCCCTAACCCTAACCCTAGCCCGAACCATAACCCTAAACCTTCCCCGAAGCCTGACCCTCAACCGTCCCCTAATCCTAACCCGTACGCTAACACTAACCCGCGCCCTCACACGCACGCTCCCCCTAAAGGGTTGCCGTACCCTCACCTGGATCCTAAAACGTCCCCGTCCCCTAACCCTAGCCCTAGCCCGAACCCTAACCCTAACACTTCCCCGAAACCTAACCCTCACCCGTCCCCTAATCCTAACCCGTACGCTAACAGTAACCCGCGCCCTCACACGCACGCTCCCCCTAAAGCGTTGCCGTACCCTCACCTGGACCCTAAACCGTCCCCGTCCCCGTCCCCTAACCCTAGCCCGAACCCTAACCCTAACCCTTCCCCGAAGCCTGACCCTCACCCGTCCCCTAATCCTAACACGTACGCTAACAATAACCAGCGCCCTCACACGCACGCTCCCTCTAAAGCGTTGCCGTACCCTCACCTGGACCCTAAACCGTCCCCGTCCCCGTCCCCTAACCCTAGCCCGAACCCTAACCCTAACCCTTCCCCGAAGCCTGACCCTCACCCGTCCCCTAATCCTAACCCGTACGCTAACACTAACCCGCGCCCACACACGCACGCTCCCCCTAAAGCGTTGCCGTACCCTCACCTGGACCGTAAACCGTCCCCGTCCCCTAACCCTAACCCTAGCCCGAACCGTAACCCTAACCCTTCCCCGAAGCCTGACCCTCACCCGTCCCCTAATCCTAAGCCGTACGCTAACACTAACGCGCGCCCTCACACGCACGCTCCCCCTAAAGGGTTGCCATACCCTCACCTGGACCCTAAACCGTCCCCGTCCCGTAACCCTAACCGTAGCCCGAAACCTAACCCTAACCCTTCCCCGAAGCCTGACCCTCACCCGTCCCCTAATCCTAACCCGTACGCTAACACTAACCCGCGCCCTCCCACGCACGCTCCCCCTAAAGCGCTGCCGTACCCTCACCTGGACCATAAACCGTCCCCGTCCCCCTCCCCTAACCCTAGCCCGAACCCTAACCCTAACCCTTCCCCGAAGCCTGACCCTCACCCGTCCCCTAATCCTAACCCGTACGCTAACACTAACCCGCGCCCTCACACGCACGCTCCCCCTAAAGCTTTGCCGTACCCTCACCTGGACCCTAAACCTTCCCCGTCCCGAACCCTAACCCTAGCCCGAACCCTAACCCTAACCCTTCCCCGAAGCCTGACCCTCACCCGTCCCCTAATCCTAACCCGTACGCTAACACTAACTCCCACCCTCACACGCACTCTCCCCCTAAAGCGTTGCCGTACCCTCACCTGGACCCTAAACCGTCCCCGTCCCCTAACCCTAACCCTAGCCCGAACCCTAACCCTAACACTTCCCCGAAGCCTGACCCTCACCCGTCCCCTAATCCTAACCCGGACGCCAACACTAACCCGCGCCCTCACACGCACGCTCGCCCTAAAGTGTTGCCGTACCCTCACCTGGACCCTAAACTGTCCCCGTCCCCTAAACCTAACCCTAGCCCGATCCCTAACCCTAACCCTTCCCCGAAGCCTGACCCTCACCCGTCCCCTAATCCTAACCCGTACGCTAACACTAACCCGCGCCCTCACACGCACGCTCCCCCTAAAGCGTTGCCGTACCCTCACCTGGATCCTAAACCGTCCCCGTCCCCTAACCCTAACCCTAGCCCGAACCCTAACCCTAACCCTTCCCCGAAGCCTGACCCTCACCCGTCCCCTAATCCTAACCCGTACGCTAACACTAACCCGCGCCCTCACACGCACGCTCCCCCTAAAGCGTTGCCGTACCCTCACCTGGACCCTAAACCGTCCCCGTCCCCTAACCCTAACCCTAGCCCGAACCCTAACCCTAACCCTTCCCCGAAGCCTGACCCTCACCCGTCCCCTAATCCTAAGCCGTACGCTAACACTAACACGCGCCCTCACACGCACGCTCCCCCTAAAGCGTTGCCGTACCCTCACCTGGACCCTAAACCGTCCCCGTCCCCTAACCCTAACCCTAGCCCGAACCCTAACCCTAACCCTTCCCTGAAGCCTGACCCTCACCCGTCCCCTAATCCTAAGCCGTACGCTAACACTAACGCGCGCCCTCACACGCACGCTCCCCCTAAAGCGTTGCCGTACACTCACCTGGACCCTAAACCGTCCCCGTCCCCTAACCCTTACCCTAGCCAGAACCCTAACCCTAACCCTTCCCCGAAGCCTGACCCTCACCCGTCCCCTAATCCTAACCCGTACGCTAACACTAACCCGCGCCCTCACACGCACGCTCCCCCTAAAGGGTTGCCGTACCTTCACCTGGACCCTAAACCGTCCCCGTCCCCTAACCCTAACCCTAGCCCGAACCCTAACCCTAACCCTTCCCCGAAGCCTGACCCTCACCCGTCCCCTAATCCTAACCCGTACGCCAACACTAACCCGCGCCCTCACACGCACCCTCCCCCTAAAGCGTTGCCGTACCCTCACCTGGACCCTGAACCGTCCCCGTCCCCTAACCCTAACCCTAGCCTGAACCCTAACCCTAACCCTTCCCCGAAGCCTGACCCTCACCCGTCCCCTAATCCTAACCCGTACGCTAACACTAACCCACGCCCTCACACACACGCTCCCCCTAAAGTGTTGCCGTACCCTCACCTGGACCCTAAACCGTCCCCGTCCCCTAACCCTAACCCTAGCCCGAACCCTAACCCTAACCCTTCCCCGAAGCCTGACCCTCACCCGTCCCCTAATCCTAACCCGTACGCTAACACTAACCCGCGCCCTCACACGCACGCTCCCCCTAAAGCGTTGCCGTACCCTCACCTGGACCCTAAACCGTCCCCATCCCCTAACCCTAACCCTAGACCGAAACCTAACCCTAACCCTTCCCCGAAGCCTGACCCTCACCCGTCCCCTAATCCTAACACGTACGCTAACACTAACCCGCGCCCTCACACGCACGCTCCCCCTAAAGTGTTGCCGTACCCTCACCTGGACCCTAAACCGTCCCCGCCCCCTAACCCTAACCCTAGCCGAACCTTAACCCTAACCCTTCCCCGAAGCCTGACCCTCACACGTCCCCTAATCCTAACCCGTACGTTAACACTAAACCGCGCCCTCACACGCACGCTCCCCCTAAAGCATTGCCGTACCCTCACCTGGACCCGAAACCGTCCCCGTCCCCTAACCCTAACCCTAGCCCGAACCCTAACCCTAACCCTTCCCCGAAGCCTGACCCTCACCCGTCCCCTAATCCTAACCCGTACGCTAACACTAACCCGCGCCCTCAGACGCACGCTCCCCCTAAAGCGTTGCCGTACCCTCACCTGGACCCTAAACCGTCCCCGTCCCCTAACCCTAACCCTAGCCCGAACCCTAACCCTAACCCTTCCCCGAAGCCTGACCCTCACACGTCCCCTAATCCTAAGCCGTACGCTAACACTAACCCGCGCCCTCACACGCACGCTCCCCCTAAAACGTTGCCGTACCCTCACCTGGACCCTAAACCGTCCCCGTACCCTAACCCTAACCCTAGCCCGAACCATAACCCTAACCCTTCCATGAAGCCTGACCCTCACCCGTCCCCTAATCGTAAGCCGTACGCTAACACTAACGCGCGCCCTCACACGCACGCTCCCCCTAAAGCGTTGCCGTACCCTCACCTGGACCCTAAACCGTCCCCGTCCCCTAACCCTAATCCTAGCCCGAACCCTAACCCTAACCCTTACCCGAAGCCTGACCCTCACCCGTCCCCTAATCCTAACCCGTACGCTAACACTAACCCGCGCCCTCACACGCACGCTCCCCCTAAAGCGTTGCCGTACCCTCACCTGGACCGTAAACCGTCCCCGTCCCCTAACCCTAACCCTAGCCCGAACCCTAACCCTGACCCTTCCCCGAAGCCTGACCCTCACCCGTCCCCTAATCCTAACCCGTACGCTAACACTAACCCGAGCCCTCACACGCACGCTCCCCCTCAAGCGTTGCCGTACCCTCACCTGGACCCAAAACCGTCCCCGTCCCCTAACCCTAACCCTAGCCCGAACCCTAAACCTAACCCTTCCCCGAAGCCTCACCCTCATCCGTCCCCTAATCCTAACCCGTACGCTAACACTAACCCGCGCCCTCACACGCACGCTCCCCCTAAAGCGTTGCCGTACCCTCACCTGGACCCGAAACCGTCCCCGTCCCCTAACCCTAACCCTAGCCCGAACCCTAACCCTAACCCTTCCCCGAAGCCTGACCCTCACCCGTCCCCTAATCCTAACCCGTACGCTAACACTAACCCGCGCCCTCACACGCACGCTCACCCTAAAGCGTTGCCGTACCCTCACCTGGACCCTAAACCGTCCCCGTCCGCTAACCCTAACCCTAGCCCGAACCCTTACCCTAACACTTCCCCGAAGCCTGACCCTCACCCGTCCCCTAATCCTAAGCCGTACGCTAACACTAACGTGCGCCCTCACACGCACGCTCCCCCTAAAGCGTTGCCGAACCCTCACCTGGACCATAAACCGTCCCCGTCCCCTAACCCTAACCCTAGCCCGAACCCTAACCCTAACCCTTCCCCGAAGCCTGACCCTCACCCGTCCCCTAATCCTAACCCGTACGCTAACACTAACCCGCGCCCTCACACGCACGCTCCCCCTAAAGCGTTGCCGTACCCTCACCTGGACCCTAAACCGTCCCCGTCCCCTAACCCTAACCCTAGCCCGAACCCTAACCCTAACCCTTCCCCGAAGCCTGACCCTCCCCCGTCCCCTAATCCTAACCTGTACGCTAACACTAACCCGCGCCCTCACACGCACGCTCCCCCTAAAGCGTTGCCGTACCCTCACCTGGACCCTAAACCGTCCCCGGTCCTAACCCTAACCCTAGCCCGAACCCTAACCCTAACCCTTCCCCGAAGCCTGACCCTCACCCGTCCCCTAATCCTAACCCGTACGCTAACACTACCCCGCGCCCTCACACGCACGCTTCCCCTAAAGCGTTGCCGTACCCTCACCTGGACCCTAAACCGTCCCCGTCCCCTAACCCTAACCCTAACCCTTCCCCGAAGCCTGACCCTCACCCGTCCCCTAATCCTAACCCGTACGCTAACACTAACCCGCACCCTCACACGCACGCTCCGCCTAAAGCGTTGCCGTACCCTCACCTGGACCCTAAACCGTCCCCGTCCCCTAACCCTACCCCTAGCCCGAACCCTAACCCTAACCCTTCCCCGAAGGCTGACCCTCACCTTTCCCCTAATCCTAACCCGTACGCTAACACTAACCCGCGCCCTCACACGCACGCTCCCCCTAAAGCGTTGCCGTACCCTCACCTGGACCCTAAACCGTCCCCGTCCCCTAACCCTAACCCTAGCCCGAACCCTAACCCTAACCCTTCCCCGAAGCCTGACCCTCACCCGTCCCCTAATCCTAAACCGTACGCTAACACTAACCCGCGCCCTCACACGCACGCTCCCCCTAAAGCGTTGCCGTACCCTCACCTGGACCCTAAACCGTCCCCGTCCCCTAACCCTAACCCTAGCCCGAACCCTAACCCTAACCCTTCCCCGAAGCCTGACCCTCACCCGTCCCCTAATCCTAACCCGTACGCTAACACTAACCCGCGCCCTCACACGCACGCTCCCCCTAAAGCGTTGCCGTACCCTCACCTGGACTCTAAACCGTCCCCGTCCCCTAACCCTAACCCTAGCCCGAACCCTAACCCTAACACTTCCCTGAAGCCTGACCCTCACCCGTCCCCTAATCCTAACCCGTACGCTAACACTAACGCGCGCCCTCACACGCATGCTCCCCCTAATGCGTTGCCGTACCCTCACCTGGATCCTAAACCGTCCCCGTCCCCTAACCCTAACCCTAGCCCGAACCCTAACCCTAACCCTTCCCCGAAGCCTGACCCTCTCCCGTCCCCTAATCCTAACCCGTACGCTAACACTAACCGGCGCCCTCACACGCACGCTCCCCCTAAAGCGTTGCCGTACCCTCACCTGGACCCTAAACCGTCCCCGTCCCCTAACCCTAACCCTAGCCCGAACCCTAACCCTAACCCTTCCCCGAAGCCTGACCCTCACCCGTCCCCTAATCCTAACCCGTACGCTAACACTAACCCGCGCCCTCACACGCACGCTCCCCCTAAAGCTTTGCCGTACCCTCACCTGGACCCTAAACCGTCCCCATCCCCTAAACCTAACCCTAGCCCGAACCCTAACACTAACCCTTCCCCGAAGCCTCACCCTCACCCGTCCCCTAATCCTAACCTGTACGCTAACACTAACCCGCGCCCTCACACGCACGCTCCCCCTAAAGCGTTGCCGTACCCTCACCTGGACCCTAAACCGTCCCCGTCCCCTAACCCTAACCCTAGCCCGAACCCTAACCCTAACCCTTCCCCGAAGCCTGACCCTCAACGGTCCCCTAATCCTAAGCCGTACGCTAACACTAACGCGCGCCCTCACACGCACACTCCCCCTAAAGCGTTGCCGTACCCTCACCTGGACCCTAAACCATCCCCGTCCCCTAATCCAAACCCTAGCCCGAACCCTAACCCTAGCACTTCCCCGAAGCCTGACCCTCATCCGTCCCCTAATCCTAACCCGTACGCTAACACTAACCTGCGCCCTAACACGCACGCTCCCCCTAAAGCGTTGCCGTACCCTCACCTGGACCCTAAACCGTCCCCGTCTCCTAACCCTAACCCTAGCCCGAACCCTAACCCTAACCGTTCGGCGAAGCCTGACCCTCACCCGTCCCCTAATCCTAACCCGTACGCTAACACTAACCCGCGCCCTCACATGCACGCTCCCCCTAAAGCGTTCCCGTACCCTCACCTGGACCCTAAACCGTCCCCGTCCCCTAACCCTAACCCTAGCCCGAACCCTAACCCTAACACTTCCCCGAAGCCTGACCCTCACCCGTCCCCTAATCCTAACCCGTACGCTAACACTAACCCGCGCCCTCACACGCACGCTCACCCTAAAGCGTTGCCGTACCCTCACCTGGACCCTAAACCGTCCCCGTCCCCTAACCCTAACCCTAGCCCGAACCCTTACCCTAACCCTTCCCCGAAGCCTGACCCTCACCCGTCCCCTAATCCTAACCCGTACGCTAACACTAACCCGCGCCCTCACACGCACGCTCACCCTAAAGTGTTGCCGTACCCTCACCTGGACCCTAAACCGTCCCCGTCCCCTAACCCTACCCCTAGCCCGAACCCTAACCCTAACCCTTCCCCGAAGCCTGACCCTCCCCCGTCCCCTAATCCTAACCCGTACGCTAACACTAACCCGCGCCCTCACACGCACGCTCCCCCTAAAGCGTTGCCGTACCCTCACCTGGACCCTAAACCGTCCCCGGTCCTAACCCTAACCCTAGCCCGAACCCTAACCCTAACACTTCCCCGAAGCCTGACCCTCACCCGTCCCCTAATCCTAACCCATACGCTAACACTAACCCGCGCCCTCACACGCACGCTCCCCCTAAAACGTTGCCGTACCCTCACCTGGACCCTAAACCGTCCCCATCCCCTAACCCTAACCCTAGCCCGAACCCTAACCCTAACCCTTCCCCGAAGCCTGACCCTCACACGTCCCCTAATCCTAACCCGTACGCTAACAATAACCCGCGCCCTCACACGCACGCTCCCCCTAAGGCGTTGCCGTACCCTCACCTGGACCCTAAACCGTCCCCATCCCCTAACCCTAACCCTAGCCCGAACCCTAAACCTAACCCTTCCCCGAAGCCTGACCCTCACACGTCCCCTAAGCCTCACCCGTACGCTAACACTAACCCGCGCCCTCACACGCTCGCTCTGCCTAAAGCGTTGCCGTACCCTCACCTGGACCCTAAACCGTCCCCGTCCCCTAACCCTAACCCTAGCCCGAACCCTTACCCTAACACTTCCCCGAAGCCTGACCCTCCCCCGTCCCCTAATCCTAACCCGTACGCTAACACTAACCCGCGCCCTCACACGCACGCTCCCCCTAAAGCGTTGCCGTACCCTCACCTGGACCCTAAGCCGTCCCCGGTCCTAACCCTAACCCTAGCCCAAACCCTAACCCTAACCCTTCCCCGAAGCCTGACCCTCACCCGTCCCCTAATCCTAACCCGTACGCTAACACTAACCCGCACCCTCACACGCACGCTCCCCCTAAAGCGTTGCCGTACCCTCACCTGGACCCTAAACCGTCCCCATCCCCTAACCCTAACCCTAGCCCGAACCCTAACCCTAACCCTTCCCCGAAGCCTGACCCTCACACGTCCCCTAATCCTAACCCGTACGCTAACACTAACCCACGCCCTCACACGCACGCTCCCCCTAAATCGTTGCCGTACCCTCACCTGGACCCTAAACCGTCCCTGTCCCCTAACCCTAACCCTAGCCCGAACCCTAACCCTAACCCTTCCCCGAAGCCTGACCCTCACCCGTCCCCTAATCCTAACCCGTACGCTAACACTAACCCGCGCCCTCACACGCTCGCTCCGCCTAAAGCGTTGCCGTACCCTCACCTGGACCCTAAACCGTCCCCGTCCCCTAACCCTAACCCTAGCCCGAACCCTAACCCTAACCCTTCCCCGAAGCCTGACCCTCACCCGTCCCCTAATCCTAACCCGTACGCTAACACTAACCCGCGCCCTCACACGCACGCTCCCCCTAAAGCGTTGCCGTACCCTCACCTGGACTCTAAACCGTCCCCGTCCCCTAACCCTAACCCTAGCCCGAACCCTAACCCTAACACTTCCCTGAAGCCTGACCCTCACCCGTCCCCTAATCCTAACCCGTACGCTAACACTAACGCGCGCCCTCACACGCATGCTCCCCCTAATGCGTTGCCGTACCCTCACCTGGATCCTAAACCGTCCCCGTCCCCTAACCCTAACCCTAGCCCGAACCCTAACCCTAACCCTTCCCCGAAGCCTGACCCTCTCCCGTCCCCTAATCCTAACCCGTACGCTAACACTAACCGGCGCCCTCACACGCACGCTCCCCCTAAAGCGTTGCCGTACCCTCACCTGGACCCTAAACCGTCCCCGTCCCCTAACCCTAACCCTAGCCCGAACCCTAACCCTAACCCTTCCCCGAAGCCTGACCCTCACCCGTCCCCTAATCCTAACCCGTACGCTAACACTAACCCGCGCCCTCACACGCACGCTCCCCCTAAAGCTTTGCCGTACCCTCACCTGGACCCTAAACCGTCCCCATCCCCTAAACCTAACCCTAGCCCGAACCCTAACACTAACCCTTCCCCGAAGCCTCACCCTCACCCGTCCCCTAATCCTAACCTGTACGCTAACACTAACCCGCGCCCTCACACGCACGCTCCCCCTAAAGCGTTGCCGTACCCTCACCTGGACCCTAAACCGTCCCCGTCCCCTAACCCTAACCCTAGCCCGAACCCTAACCCTAACCCTTCCCCGAAGCCTGACCCTCAACGGTCCCCTAATCCTAAGCCGTACGCTAACACTAACGCGCGCCCTCACACGCACACTCCCCCTAAAGCGTTGCCGTACCCTCACCTGGACCCTAAACCATCCCCGTCCCCTAATCCAAACCCTAGCCCGAACCCTAACCCTAGCACTTCCCCGAAGCCTGACCCTCATCCGTCCCCTAATCCTAACCCGTACGCTAACACTAACCTGCGCCCTAACACGCACGCTCCCCCTAAAGCGTTGCCGTACCCTCACCTGGACCCTAAACCGTCCCCGTCTCCTAACCCTAACCCTAGCCCGAACCCTAACCCTAACCGTTCGGCGAAGCCTGACCCTCACCCGTCCCCTAATCCTAACCCGTACGCTAACACTAACCCGCGCCCTCACATGCACGCTCCCCCTAAAGCGTTCCCGTACCCTCACCTGGACCCTAAACCGTCCCCGTCCCCTAACCCTAACCCTAGCCCGAACCCTAACCCTAACACTTCCCCGAAGCCTGACCCTCACCCGTCCCCTAATCCTAACCCGTACGCTAACACTAACCCGCGCCCTCACACGCACGCTCACCCTAAAGCGTTGCCGTACCCTCACCTGGACCCTAAACCGTCCCCGTCCCCTAACCCTAACCCTAGCCCGAACCCTTACCCTAACCCTTCCCCGAAGCCTGACCCTCACCCGTCCCCTAATCCTAACCCGTACGCTAACACTAACCCGCGCCCTCACACGCACGCTCACCCTAAAGTGTTGCCGTACCCTCACCTGGACCCTAAACCGTCCCCGTCCCCTAACCCTACCCCTAGCCCGAACCCTAACCCTAACCCTTCCCCGAAGCCTGACCCTCCCCCGTCCCCTAATCCTAACCCGTACGCTAACACTAACCCGCGCCCTCACACGCACGCTCCCCCTAAAGCGTTGCCGTACCCTCACCTGGACCCTAAACCGTCCCCGGTCCTAACCCTAACCCTAGCCCGAACCCTAACCCTAACACTTCCCCGAAGCCTGACCCTCACCCGTCCCCTAATCCTAACCCATACGCTAACACTAACCCGCGCCCTCACACGCACGCTCCCCCTAAAGCGTTGCCGTACCCTCACCTGGACCCTAAACCGTCCCCATCCCCTAACCCTAACCCTAGCCCGAACCCTAACCCTAACCCTTCCCCGAAGCCTGACCCTCACACGTCCCCTAATCCTAACCCGTACGCTAACAATAACCCGCGCCCTCACACGCACGCTCCCCCTAAGGCGTTGCCGTACCCTCACCTGGACCCTAAACCGTCCCCATCCCCTAACCCTAACCCTAGCCCGAAACCTAAACCTAACCCTTCCCCGAAGCCTGACCCTCACACGTCCCCTAAGCCTCACCCGTACGCTAACACTAACCCGCGCCCTCACACGCTCGCTCTGCCTAAAGCGTTGCCGTACCCTCACCTGGACCCTAAACCGTCCCCGTCCCCTAACCCTAACCCTAGCCCGAACCCTTACCCTAACACTTCCCCGAAGCCTGACCCTCCCCCGTCCCCTAATCCTAACCCGTACGCTAACACTAACCCGCGCCCTCACACGCACGCTCCCCCTAAAGCGTTGCCGTACCCTCACCTGGACCCTAAACCGTCCCCGGTCCTAACCCTAACCCTAGCCCAAACCCTAACCCTAACCCTTCCCCGAAGCCTGACCCTCACCCGTCCCCTAATCCTAACCCGTACGCTAACACTAACCCGCACCCTCACACGCACGCTCCCCCTAAAGCGTTGCCGTACCCTCACCTGGACCCTAAACCGTCCCCATCCCCTAACCCTAACCCTAGCCCGAACCCTAACCCTAACCCTTCCCCGAAGCCTGACCCTCACACGTCCCCTAATCCTAACCCGTACAGTAACACTAACCCACGCCCTCACACGCACGCTCCCCCTAAATCGTTGCCGTACCCTCACCTGGACCCTAAACCGTCCCTGTCCCCTAACCCTAACCCTAGCCCGAACCCTAACCCTAACCCTTCCCCGAAGCCTGACCCTCACCCGTCCCCTAATCCTAACCCGTACGCTAACACTAACCCGCGCCCTCACACGCTCGCTCCGCCTAAAGCGTTGCCGTACCATCACCTGGACCCTAAACTGTCCCCGTCCCCTAACCCTAACTCTAGCCCGAACCCTAACGCTAACCCTTCCCCGAAGCCTGACCCTCACCCGTCCCCTAATCCTAACCCGTACGCTGACACTAACCCGCGCCCTCACACGCACGCTCCCCCTAAAGCGTTGCCGTACCCTCACCTGGACCCTAAACCGTCCCCGGTCCTAACCCTAACCCTAGCCCGAACCCTAACCCTAACCCTTCCCCGAAGCCTGACCCTCACCCGTCCCCTAATCCTAACCCGTGCGCTAACACTAACCCGCGCCCTCACACACACGCTCCCCCTAAAGCGTTGCCGTACCCTCACCTGGACCCTAAACCGTCCCCGTCCCCTAACCCTAACCCTAGCCCGAACCCTAAACCTTCCCCGAAGCATGACCCTCACACGTCCCCTAATCCTAACCCGTACGCTAACACTAACCCGCGCCCTCACACGCACGCTCCCCCTAAAGCGTTGCCGTACCCTCACCTGGACCCTAAACCGTCTCCGTCCCCTAACCCTAACCCTAGACCGAACCCTAACCCTAACGCTTCCCCGAAGCCTGACCCTCACCCGTCCCCTAATCCTAACCCGTACGCTAACACTAACCCGCGCCCTCACACGCACGCTCCCCCTAAAGCGTTGCAGTACCCTCACCTGGACCCTAAACCGTCCCCGGTCCTAACCCTAACCCTAGCCCGAACCCTAACCCTAACCCTTCCCCGAAGCCTGACCCTCACCCGTCCCATAATCCTAACCCGTACGCTAACACTAACCTGCGCCCTCACACGCACGCTCCCCCTAAAGCGTTGCCGTACCCTCACCTGGACCCTAAACAGTCCCCATCCCCTAACCCTAACCCTAGCCCGAACCCTAACCCTAACCCTTCCCCGAAGCCTGACCCTCACACGTCCCCTAATCCTAACCCGTACGCTAACACTAACCCATACCCTCACACGCACGCTCCCCCTAAAGCGTTGCCGTACCCTCACCTGGACCCTAAACCGTCCCCGTCCCCTAACCCTAACCCTAGCCCGAACCCTAACCCTAACCCTTCCCCGAAGCCTGACCCTCCCCCGTCCCCTAATCCTAACCCGTACGCTAACACTAACCCGCGCCCTCACACGCACGCTCCCCCTAAAGCGTTGCCGTACCCTCACCTGGACCTTAAACCGTCCCCGGTCCTAACCCTAACCCTAGCCCGAACCCTAACCCTAACCCTTCCCCGAAGCCTGACCCTCACCCGTCCCCTAATCCTAACCCGTACGCTAACACTAACCCGCGCCCTCACACGCACGCTCCCCCTAAAGCGTTGCCGTACCCTCACCTGGACCCTAAACCGTCCCCATCCCCTAACCCTAACCCTAGCCCGAACCCTAACCCTAACCCTTCCGGGAAGCCTGACCCTCACACGTCCCCTAATCCTAACCCGTACGCTAACACTAACCCGCGCCCTCACACGCACGCTCCCCCTAAAGCATTGCCGTACCCTCACCTGGACCCTAAACCGTCCCCGTCCCCTAACCCTAACCCTAGCCCGAACCCTAACCCTAACCCTTCGCCGAAGCCTGACCCTCACACGTCCCCTAATCCTCACCCGTACGCTAACACTAACCCGCGCCGTCACACGCTCGCTCTGCCTAAAGCATTGCCGTACCCTCACCTGGACCCTAAACCGTCCCCGTCCCCTAACCCTAACCCTAGCCCGAACCTTAACCCTAACCCTTCCCCGAAGCCTGACCCTCCCCAGTCCCCTAATCCTAACCCGTACGCTAACACTAACCCGCGCCCTCACACGCACGCTCCCCCTAAAGCGTTGCCGTACCCTCACCTGGACCCTAAACCGTCCCCGGTCCTAACCCTAACCCTAGCCCGAACCATAACCCTAACCCTTCCCCGAAGCCTGACCCTCACCCGTCCCCTAATCCTAACCCGTACGCTAACACTAACCCGCGCCCTCACATGCACGCTCCCCCTAAAGCGTTGCCGTACCCTCACCTGGACCCTAAACCGTCCCCATCCCCTAACCCTAACCCTAGCCCGAACCCTAACCCTAACCCTTCCCCGAAGCCTGACACTCACACGTCCCCTAATCCTAACCCGTACGCTAACACTAACCCGCGCCCTCACACGCACGCTCCCCCTAAAGCGTTGCCGTACCCTCACCTGGACCCTAAGCCGTCCCCGTCCCCTAACCCTAACCCTAGCCCGAACCCTAACCCTAACCCTTCCCCGAAGCCTGACCCTCACCCGTCCCTTAATCCTAACCCGTACACTAACACTAACCCGCGCCCTCACACGCACGCTCCCCCTAAAGCGTTGCCGTAGCCTCAACTGGACCCTAAACCGTCCCCGTCCCCTAACCCTAACCCTAGCCCGAACCCTAACCCTAACCCTTCCCCGAAGCCTGACCCTCACCAGTCCCCTAATCCAAACCCGTACGCTAACACTAACCCGCGCCCTCACACGCACGCTCCCCCTAAAGCGTTGCCGTACCCTCACCTGGACCCTAAACCGTCCCCGTCCCCTAACCCTAACCCTAGCCCGAACCCTAACCCTAACCCTTCCCTGAAGCCTGACCCTCACCCGTCCCCTAATCCTAACCCGTACGCTAACACTAACCCGCGTCCTCACAAGCACGCTCCCCCTAAAGCGTTGCCGTACACTCACCTGGACCCTAAACCGTCCCCGTCCCCTAACCCTAACCCTAGCCCGAACCCTAACCCTAACACTTCCCCGAAGCCTGACCCTCACCCGTCCCCTAATCCTAACCCGTACGCTAACACTAACCCGCGCCCTCACACGCACGCTCCCCCTAAAGCGTTGCCATACCCTCACCTGGACCCTAAACCGTCCCCGTCCCCTAACCCTAACCCTAGCCCGAACCCTAACCCTAACACTTCCCCGAAGCCTGACTCTCACCCGTCTCCTAATCCTAACCCGTACGCTAACACTAACCCGCGCCCTCACACGCACGCTCCCACTAAAGCGTTGCCGTACTCTCACCTGGACCCTAAACCGTCCCCGTCCCCTAACCCTAACCCTAGCCCGAACCCTAACCCTAACACTTCCCCGAAGCCTGACACTCCCCCGTCCCCTAATCCTAACCCGTACGCTAACACTAACCCGCACCCTCACACGCACGCTCCCCCTAAAGCGTTGCCGTACCCTCACCTGGACCCTAAACCGTCCCTGGTCCTAACCCTAACCCTAGCCCGAACCCTAACCCTAACACTTCCCCGAAGCCTGACCCTCACCCGTCCCCTAATCCTAACCCGTGCGCTAACACTAACCCGCGCCCTCACACGCACGCTCCCCCTAGCGTTGCCGTACCCTCACCTGGACCCTAAACCGTCCCCATCCCCTAAACCTAACCCTAGCCCGAACCCTAACACTAACCCTTCCCCGAAGCCTCACCCTCACCCGTCCCCTAATCCTAAGCTGTACGCTAACACTAACGCGCGCCCTCACACGCACGCTCCCCCTAAAGCGTTGCCGTACCCTCACCTGGACCCTAAACCGTCCCCGTCCCCTAACCCTAACCCTAGCCCGAACCCTAACCCTAGCACTTCCCCGAAGCCTGACCCTCACCCGTCCCCTAATCCTAACCCGTACGATAACACTAACCTGCGCCCTAACACGCACGCTCCCCCTAAAGCGTTGCCGTACCCTCACCTGGACCCTAAACCGTCCCCGTCCCCTAACCCTAACCCTAGCCCGAACCCTAACCCTAACCGTTCCGCGAAGCCTGACCCTCACCCGTCCCCTAATTCTAACCCGTACGCTAACACTAACCCGTGCCCTCAAATGCACGCTCCCCCTAAAGCGTTGCCGTACCCTCACCTGGACCCTAAACCGTCCCCGTCCCCTAACCCTAACCCTAGCCCGAACCCTAACCCTAACCTTTCCCCGAAGCCTGACCCTCACCCGTCCCCTAATCCTAACCCGTACGCTAACACTAACCCGCGCCCTCACACGCACGCTCACCCTAAAGCGTTGCCGTACCCTCACCTGGACCCTAAACCGTCCCCTAACCCTAACCCTAACCCTAGCCCGAAACCTTACCCTAACCCTTCCCCGAAGCCTGACCCTCACCCGTCCCCTAATCCTAACCCGTACGCTAACACTAACCCGCGCCCTCACACGCACGCTCCCCCTAAAGCGTTGGCGTACCCTCACCTGGACCCTAAACCGTCCCTGGTCCTAACCCTAACCCTAGCCCGAACCCTAACCCTAACACTTCCCCGAAGCCTGACCCTCACCCGTCCCCTAATCCTAACCCGTGCGCTAACACTAACCCGCGCCCTCACACGCACGCTCCCCCTAAAGCGTTGCCGTACCCTCACCTGGACCCTAAACCGTCCCCATCCCCTAACCCTAACCCTAGCCCGAACCCTAACCCTAACCCTTCCCCGAAGCATGACCCTCACACGTCCCCTAATCCTAACCCGTACGCTAACACTAACCCGCGCCCTCACACGCACGCTCCCCCTAAAGCGTTGCCGTACCCCCACCTGGACCCTTAACCGTCCCCGTCCCCTAACCCTAACCCTAGACCGAACCCTAACCCTAACCCTTCCCCGAAGCCTGACCCTCACCCGTCCCCTAATCCTAACCCGTACGCTAACACTAACCCGCGCCCTCACACGCACGCTCCCCCTAAAGTGTTGCAGTACCCTCACCTGGACCCCAAACCGTCCCCGGTCCTAACCCTAACCCTAGCCCGAACCCTAACCCTAACCCTTCCCCGAAGCCTGACCCTCACCCGTCCCCTAATCCTAACCCGTACGCTAACACTAACCCGCGCCTTCACACGCACGCTCCCCCTAAAGCGTTGTCGTACCCTCACCTGGACCCTAAACCGTCCCCGTCCCATAACCCTAACCGTAGCCCGAACCCTAACCCTAACCCTTCCCCGAAGCCTGACCCTCCCCCGTCCCCTAATCCTAACCCGTACGCTAACACTAACCCGCGCCCTCACACGCACGCTCCCCCTAAAGCGTTGCCGTACCCTCACCTGGACCCTAAACCGTCCCCGTCCCCTTACCCTAACCCTAGCCCGAACCCTAACCCTAACACTTCCCCGAAGCCTGACCCTCACCCGTCCCCTAATCCTAACCCGTGCGCTAACACTAACCCGCGCCCTCACACGCACGCTCCCCCTAAAGCGTTGCCGTACCCTCACCTGGACCCTAAACCGTCCCCATCCCCTAACCCTAACCCTAGCCCGAACCCTAACCCTAACCCTTCCCCGAAGCATGACCCTCACACGTCCCCTAATCCTAACCCGTACGCTAACACTAACCCGCGCCCTCACACGCACGCTCCCCCTAAAGCGTTGCCGTACCCTAACCTGGACCCTAAACCGTCCCCGTCCCCTAACCCTAACCCTAGCCCGAACCCTAACCCTAACCCTTCCCCGAAGCCTGACCCTCAACGGTCCCCTAATCCTAACCCGTACGCTAACACTAACGCGCGCCCTCACACGCACGCTCCCCCTAAAGCGTTGCCGTACCCTCACCTGGACCCTAAACCGTCCCCGTCCCCTAACCCTAACCCTAGCCCGAACCCTAAACTTAGCACTTCCCCGAAGCCTGACCCTCACCCGTCCCCTAATCCTAACCCGTACGCTAACACTAACCTGCGCCCTAACACGCACGCTCCCCCTAAAGCGTTGCCGTACCCTCACCTGGACCCTAAACCGTCCCCGTCCCCTAACCCTAACCCTAGCCCGAACCCTAACCCTAACCGTTCCGCGAAACCTGACCCTCACCCGTCCCCTAATCCTAACCCGTACGCTAACACTAACCCGCGCCCTCACATGCACGCTCCCCCTAAAGCGTTGCCGTACCCTCATCTGGACCCTAAACCGTCCCCGTCCCCTAACCCTAACCCTAGCCCGAACCCTAACCCTAACCCTTCCCCGAAGCCTGACCCTCACCCGTCCCCTAATCCTAACCCGTACGCTAACACTAACCCGCGCCCTCACACGCACGCTCACCCTAAAGCGTTGCCGTACCCTCACCTGGACCCTAAACCGTCCCCGTCCCCTAACCCTAACCCTAGCCCGAACCCTTACCCTAACACTTCCCCGAAGCCTGACCCTCACCCGTCCCCTAATCCTAACCCGTACGCTAACACTAACCCGCGCCCTCACACGCACGCTCCCCCTAAAGCGTTGCCGTACCCTCACCTGGACCCTAAACCGTCCCCGTCCCCTAACCCTAACCCTAGCCCGAACCCTAACCCTAACACTTCCCCGAAGCCTGACCCTCACCCGTCCCCTAATCCTAACCCGTACGCTAACACTAACCCGCGCCCTCACAAGCACGCTCCCCCTAAAGCGTTGCCGTACCCTCACCTGGACCCTAAACCGTCCCTGTCCCCTAACACTAACCCTAGCCCGAACCCTAACCCTAACCCTTCCCCGAAGCCTGACCCTCACCCGTCCCCTAATCCTAACCCGTACGCTAAAACTAACCCGCGCCCTCACACGCACGCTCCCCCTAAAGCGTTGCCGTACCCTCACCTGGACCCTAAACCGTCCCCGTCCCCTAACCCTAACCCTAGCCCGAACCCTAACCCTAACCCTTCCCCGAAGCCTGACCCTCACCCGTCCCATAATCCTAACCCGTACGCTAACACTACCCCGCGCCCTCACATGCACGCTCCCCCTAAAGCGTTGCCGTACACTCACCTGGACCCTAAACCGTCCCCGTCCCCTAACCCTAACCCTAGCCCGAACCCTAACCCTAACCCTTCCCCGAAGCCTGACCCTCCCCCGTCCCCTAATCCTAACCCGTACGCTAACACTAACCCGCGCCCTCACACGCACGCTCCCCCTAAAGCGTTGCCGTACCCTCACCTGGATCCTAAACCGTCCCCGGTCCTAACCCTAACCCTAGCCCGAACCCTAACCCTAACACTTCCCCGAAGCCTGACCCTCACCCGTCCCCTAATCCTAACCCGTGCGCTAACACTAACCCGCGCCCTCACACGCACGCTCCCCCTAAAGCGTTGCCGTTCCCTCACCTGGACCCTAAACCGTCCCCATCCCCTAACCCTAACCCTAGCCCGAACCCTAACCCTAACCCTTCCCCGAAGCATGACCCTCACACGTCCCCTAATCCTAACCCGTACGCTAACACTAACCCGCGCCCTCACACGCACGCTCCCCCTAAAGCGTTGCCGTACCCTCACCTGGACCCTAAACCGTCCCCGTCCCCTAACCCTAACCCTAGACCGAACCCTAACCCTAACCCTTCCCCGAAGCCTGACCCTCACCCGTCCCCTAATCCTAACCCGTACGCTAACACTAACCCGCGCCCTCACACGCACGCTCCCCCTAAAGCGTTGCAGTACCCTCACCTGGACCCTAAACCGTCCCCGGTCCTAACCCTAACCCTAGCCCGAACCCTAACCCTAACCCTTCCCCGAAGCCTGACCCTCACCCGTCCCCTAATCCTAACCCGTACGCTAACACTAACCCGCGCCCTCACACGCACGCTCCCCCTAAAGCGTTGCCATACCCTCACCTGGACCCTAAACCGTCCCCATCCCCTAACCCTAACCCTAGCCCGAACCCTAACCCTAACCCTTCCCCGAAGCCTGACCCTCACACGTCCCCTAATCCTAACCCGTACTCTAACACTAACCCGCGCCCTCACACGCACGCTCCCCCAAAAGCGTTGCCGTACCCTCACCTGGACCCTAAACCGTCCCCGTCCCCTAACCCTACCCCTAGCCCGAACCCTAACCCTAACCCTTCCCCGAAGCCTGACCCTCCCCCGTCCCCTAATCCTAACCCGTACGCTAACACTAACCCGCGCCCTCACACGCACGCTCCCCCTAAAGCGTTGCCGTACCCTCACCTGGACCCTAAACCGTCCCCGGTCCTAACCCTAACCCTAGCCCGTACCCTAACCCTAACCCTTCCCCGAAGTCTGACCCTCACACGTCCCCTAATCCTAACCCGTACGCTAACACTAACCCGCGCCCTCACACGCACGCTCCCACTAAATCGTTGCCGTACCCTCTCCTGGACCCTAAACCGTCCCCGTCCCCTAACCCTAACCCTAGCCCGAACCCTAACCCTAAACCTTCCCCGAAGTCTGACTCACCCGTCCCCTAATCCTAACCCGTACGCTAACACTAACCCACGCCCTCACACGCTTGCTCCGCCTAAAGCGTTGCCGTACCCTCACCTGGACCCTAAACCGTCCCCGTCCCCTAACCCTAACTCTAGCCCGAACCCTAACCCTAACCCTTCCCCGAAGCCTGACCCTCACCCGTCCCCTAATCCTAACCCGTACGCTGACACTAACCCGCGCCCTCACACTCACGCTCCCCCTAAAGCGTTGCCGTACCCTCACCTGGACCCTAAACCGTCCCCGGTCCTAACCCTAACCCTAGCCCGAACCCTAACCCTAACCCTTCCCCGAAGCCTGACCCTCACCCGTCCCCTTATCCTAACCCGTGTGCTAACACTAACCCGCGCCCTCACACGCACGCTCCCCCTAAAGCGTTGCCGTACCCTCACCTGGACCCTAAACCGTCCCCGTCCCCTAACCCTAACCCTAGCCCGAACCCTAACCCTTCCCCGAAGCATGACCCTCACACGTCCCCTAATCCTAACCCGTACGCTAACACTAACGCGCGCCCTCACACGCACGCTCCCCCTAAAGCGTTGCCGTACCCTCACCTGGACCCTAAACCGTCCCCGTCCCCTAACCCTAACCCTAGCCCGAACCCTAACCCTAACACTTCCCCGAAGCCGGACCCTCACACGTCCCCTAATCCTAACCCGTACGCTAACACTAACCTGCGCCCTAACACGCACGCTCCCCCTAAAGCGTTGTCGTACCCTCACCTGGACCCTAAACCGTCCCCATCCCCTAACCCTAACCCTAGCCCGAACCCTAACCCTAACCCTTCCCCGAAGCATGACCCTCACACGTCCCCTAATCCTAACCCGTACGCTAACACTAACCCGCGCCCTCACACGCACGCTCCCCCTAAAGCGTTGCCGTACCCTCACCTGGACCCTAAACCGTCCCCATCCCCTAACCCTAACCCTAGCCCGAACCCTAACCCTAACCCTTCCCCGAAGCCTGACCCTCACACGTCCCCTATTCCTAACCCGTACTCTAACACTAACCCGCACCCTCACACGCACGCTCCCCCAAAAGCGTTGCCGTACCCTCACCTGGACCCTAAACCGTCCCCGTCCCCTAACCCTACCCCTAGCCCGAACCCTAACCCTAACCCTTCCCCGAAGCCTGACCCTCCCCCGTCCCCTAATCCTAACCCGTACGCTAACACTAACCCGCGCCCTCACACGCACGCTCCCCCTAAAGCGTTGCCGTACCCTCACCTGGACCCTAAACCGTCCCCGGTCCTAACCCTAACCCTAGCCCGTACCCTAACCCTAACCCTTCCCCGAAGCCTGACCCTCACACGTCCCCTAATCCTAACCCGTACGCTAACACTAACCCGCGCCCTCACACGCACGCTCCCACTAAATCGTTGCCGTACCCTCTCCTGGACCCTAAACCGTCCCCGTCCCCTAACCCTAACCCTAGCCCGAACCCTAACCCTAAACCTTCCCCGAAGTCTGACTCACCCGTCCCTTAATCCTAACCCGTACGCTAACACTAACCCACGCCCTCACACGCTTGCTCCGCCTAAAGCGTTGCCGTACCCTCACCTGGACCCTAAACCGTCCCCGTCCCCTAACCCTAACTCTAGCCCGAACCCTAACCCTAACCCTTCCCCGAAGCCTGACCCTCACCCGTCCCCTAATCCTAACCCGTACGCTGACACTAACCCGCGCCCTCACACTCACGCTCCCCCTAAAGCGTTGCCGTACCCTCACCTGGACCCTAAACCGTCCCCGGTCCTAACCCTAACCCTAGCCCGAACCCTAACCCTAACCCTTCCCCGAAGCCTGACCCTCACCCGTCCCCTTATCCTAACCCGTGTGCTAACACTAACCCGCGCCCTCACACGCACGCTCCCCCTAAAGCGTTGCCGTACCCTCACCTGGACCCTAAACCGTCCCCATCCCCTAACCCTAACCCTAGCCCGAACCCTAACCCTAACCCTTCCCCGAAGCATGACCCTCACACGTCCCCTAATCCTAAACCGTACGCTAACACTAACCCGCGCCCTCACACGCACGCTCCCCCTAAAGCGTTGCCGTACCCTAACCTGGACCCTAAACCGTCCCCGTCCCCTAACCCTAACCCTAGCCCGAACCCTAACCCTAACCCTTCCCCGAAGCCTGACCCTCAACGGTCCCCTAATCCTAACCCGTACGCTAACACTAACGCGCGCCCTCACACGCACGCTCCCCCTAAAGCGTTGCCGTACCCTCACCTGGACCCTAAACCGTCCCCGTCCCCTAACCCTAACCCTAGCCCGAACCCTAAACTTAGCACTTCCCCGAAGCCTGACCCTCACCCGTCCCCTAATCCTAACCCGTACGCTAACACTAACCTGCGCCCTAACACGCACGCTCCCCCTAAAGCGTTGCCGTACCCTCACCTGGACCCTAAACCGTCCCCGTCCCCTAACCCTAACCCTAGCCCGAACCCTAACCCTAACCGTTCCGCGAAACCTGACCCTCACCCGTCCCCTAATCCTAACCCGTACGCTAACACTAACCCGCGCCCTCACATGCACGCTCCCCCTAAAGCGTTGCCGTACCCTCACCTGGACCCTAAACCGTCCCCGTCCCCTAACCCTAACCCTAGCCCGAACCCTAACCCTAACCCTTCCCCGAAGCCTGACCCTCACCCGTCCCCTAATCCTAACCCGTACGCTAACACTAACCCGCGCCCTCACACGCACGCTCACCCTAAAGCGTTGCCGTACCCTCACCTGGACCCTAAACCGTCCCCGTCCCCTAACCCTAACCCTAGCCCGAACCCTTACCCTAACACTTCCCCGAAGCCTGACCCTCACCCGTCCCCTAATCGTAACCCGTACGCTAACACTAACCCGCGCCCTCACACGCACGCTCCCCCTAAAGCGTTGCCGTACCCTCACCTGGACCCTAAACCGTCCCCGTCCCCTAACCCTAACCCTAGCCCGAACCCTAACCCTAACACTTCCCCGAAGCCTGACCCTCACCCGTCCCCTAATCCTAACCCGTACGCTAACACTAACCCGCGCCCTCACAAGCACGCTCCCCCTAAAGCGTTGCCGTACCCTCACCTGGACCCTAAACCGTCCCTGTCCCCTAACCCTAACCCTAGCCCGAACCCTAACCCTAACCCTTCCCCGAAGCCTGACCCTCACCCGTCCCCTAATCCTAACCCGTACGCTAAAACTAACCCGCGCCCTCACACGCACGCTCCCCCTAAAGCGTTGCCGTACCCTCACCTGGACCCTAAACCGTCCCCGTCCCCTAACCCTAACCCTAGCCCGAACCCTAACCCTAACCCTTCCCCGAAGCCTGACCCTCACCCGTCCCATAATCCTAACCCGTACGCTAACACTACCCCGCGCCCTCACATGCACGCTCCCCCTAAAGCGTTGCCGTACACTCACCTGGACCCTAAACCGTCCCCGTCCCCTAACCCTAACCCTAGCCCGAACCCTAACCCTAACCCTTCCCCGAAGCCTGACCCTCCCCCGTCCCCTAATCCTAACCCGTACGCTAACACTAACCCGCGCCCTCACACGCACGCTCCCCCTAAAGCGTTGCCGTACCCTCACCTGGACCCTAAACCGTCCCCGGTCCTAACCCTAACCCTAGCCCGAACCCTAACCCTAACACTTCCCCGAAGCCTGACCCTCACCCGTCCCCTAATCCTAACCCGTGCGCTAACACTAACCCGCGCCCTCACACGCACGCTCCCCCTAAAGCGTTGCCGTTCCCTCACCTGGACCCTAAACCGTCCCCATCCCCTAACCCTAACCCTAGCCCGAACCCTAACCCTAACCCTTCCCCGAAGCATGACCCTCACACGTCCCCTAATCCTAACCCGTACGCTAACACTAACCCGCGCCCTCACACGCACGCTCCCCCTAAAGCGTTGCCGTACCCTCACCTGGACCCTAAACCGTCCCCGTCCCCTAACCCTAACCCTAGACCGAACCCTAACCCTAACCCTTCCCCGAAGCCTGACCCTCACCCGTCCCCTAATCCTAACCCGTACGCTAACACTAACCCGCGCCCTCACACGCACGCTCCCCCTAAAGCGTTGCAGTACCCTCACCTGGACCCTAAACCGTCCCCGGTCCTAACCCTAACCCTAGCCCGAACCCTAACCCTAACCCTTCCCCGAAGCCTGACCCTCACCCGTCCCCTAATCCTAACCCGTACGCTAACACTAACCCGCGCCCTCACACGCACGCTCCCCCTAAAGCGTTGCCATACCCTCACCTGGACCCTAAACCGTCCCCATCCCCTAACCCTAACCCTAGCCCGAACCCTAACCCTAACCCTTCCCCGAAGCCTGACCCTCACACGTCCCCTAATCCTAACCCGTACTCTAACACTAACCCGCACCCTCACACGCACGCTCCCCCAAAAGCGTTGCCGTACCCTCACCTGGACCCTAAACCGTCCCCGTCCCCTAACCCTACCCCTAGCCCGAACCCTAACCATAACCCTTCCCCGAAGCCTGACCCTCCCCCGTCCCCTAATCCTAACCCGTACGCTAACACTAACCCGCGCCCTCACACGCACGCTCCCCCTAAAGCGTTGCCGTACCCTCACCTGGACCCTAAACCGTCCCCGGTCCTAACCCTAACCCTAGCCCGTACCCTAACCCTAACCCTTCCCCGAAGTCTTACCCTCACACGTCCCCTAATCCTAACCCGTACGCTAACACTAACCCGCGCCCTCACACGCACGCTCCCACTAAATCGTTGCCGTACCCTCTCCTGGACCCTAAACCGTCCCCGTCCCCTAACCCTTACCCTAGCCCGAACCCTAACCCTAAACCTTCCCCGAAGTCTGACTCACCCGTCCCTTAATCCTAACCCGTACGCTAACACTAACCCACGCCCTCACACGCTTGCTCCGCCTAAAGCGTTGCCGTACCCTCACCTGGACCCTAAACCGTCCCCGTCCCCTAACCCTAACTCTAGCCCGAACCCTAACCCTAACCCTTCCCCGAAGCCTGACCCTCACCCGTCCCCTAATCCTAACCCGTACGCTGACACTAACCCGCGCCCTCACACTCACGCTCCCCCTAAAGCGTTGCCGTACCCTCACCTGGACCCTAAACCGTCCCCGGTCCTAACCCTAACCCTAGCCCGAACCCTAACCCTAACCCTTCCCCGAAGCCTTACCCTCACCCGTCCCCTTATCCTAACCCGTGTGCTAACACTAACCCGCGCCCTCACACGCACGCTCCCCCTAAAGCGTTGCCGTACCCTCACCTGGACCCTAAACCGTCCCCGTCCCCTAACCCTAACCCTAGCCCGAACCCTAACCCTTCCCCGAAGCATGACCCTCACACGTCCCCTAATCCTAACCCGTACGCTAACACTAACGCGCGCCCTCACACGCACGCTCCCCCTAAAGCGTTGCCGTACCCTCACCTGGACCCTAAACCGTCCCCGTCCCCTAACCCTAACCCTAGCCCGAACCCTAACCCTAACACTTCCCCGAAGCCGGACCCTCACACGTCCCCTAATCCTAACCCGTACGCTAACACTAACCTGCGCCCTAACACGCACGCTCCCCCTAAAGCGTTGTCGTACCCTCACCTGGACCCTAAACCGTCCCCATCCCCTAACCCTAACCCTAGCCCGAACCCTAACCCTAACCCTTCCCCGAAGCATGACCCTCACACGTCCCCTAATCCTAACCCGTACGCTAACACTAACCCGCGCCCTCACACGCACGCTCCCCCTAAAGCGTTGCCGTACCCTCACCTGGACCCTAAACCGTCCCCGTCCCCTAACCCTAACCCTAGACCGAACCCTAACCCTAACCTTTCCCCGAAGCCTGACCCTCACCCGTCCCCTAATCCTAACCCGTACGCTAACACTAACCCGCGCCCTCACACGCACGCTCCCCCTAAAGCGTTGCAGTACCCTCACCTGGACCCTAAACCGTCCCCGGTCCTAACCCTAACCCTAGCCCGAACCCTAACCCTAACCCTTCCCCGAAGCCTGACCCTCACCCGTCCCCTAATCCTAACCCGTACGCTAACACTAACCCGCGCCCTCACACGCACGCTCCCCCTAAAGCGTTGCCGTACCCTCACCTGGACCCTAAACCGTCCCCATCCCCTAACCCTAACCCTAGCCCGAACCCTAACCCTAACCCTTCCCCGAAGCCTGACCCTCACACGTCCCCTATTCCTAACCCGTACTCTAACACTAACCCGCACCCTCACACGCACGCTCCCCCAAAAGCGTTGCCGTACCCTCACCTGGACCCTAAACCGTCCCCGTCCCCTAACCCTACCCCTAGCCCGAACCCTAACCCTAACCCTTCCCCGAAGCCTGACCCTCCCCCGTCCCCTAATCCTAACCCGTACGCTAACACTAACCCGCGCCCTCACACGCACGCTCCCCCTAAAGCGTTGCCGTACCCTCACCTGGACCCTAAACCGTCCCCGGTCCTAACCCTAACCCTAGCCCGTACCCTAACCCTAACCCTTCCCCGAAGCCTGACCCTCACACGTCCCCTAATCCTAACCCGTACGCTAACACTAACCCGCGCCCTCACACGCACGCTCCCACTAAATCGTTGCCGTACCCTCTCCTGGACCCTAAACCGTCCCCGTCCCCTAACCCTAACCCTAGCCCGAACCCTAACCCTAAACCTTCCCCGAAGTCTGACTCACCCGTCCCTTAATCCTAACCCGTACGCTAACACTAACCCACGCCCTCACACGCTTGCTCCGCCTAAAGCGTTGCCGTACCCTCACCTGGACCCTAAACCGTCCCCGTCCCCTAACCCTAACTCTAGCCCGAACCCTAACCCTAACCCTTCCCCGAAGCCTGACCCTCACCCGTCCCCTAATCCTAACCCGTACGCTGACACTAACCCGCGCCCTCACACTCACGCTCCCCCTAAAGCGTTGCCGTACCCTCACCTGGACCCTAAACCGTCCCCGGTCCTAACCCTAACCCTAGCCCGAACCCTAACCCTAACCCTTCCCCGAAGCCTGACCCTCACCCGTCCCCTTATCCTAACCCGTGTGCTAACACTAACCCGCGCCCTCACACGCACGCTCCCCCTAAAGCGTTGCCGTACCCTCACCTGGACCCTAAACCGTCCCCGTCCCCTAACCCTAACCCTAGCCCGAACCCTAACCCTTCCCCGAAGCATGACCCTCACACGTCACCTAATCCTAACCCGTACGCTAACACTAACGCGCGCCCTCACACGCACGCTCCCCCTAAAGCGTTGCCGTACCCTCACCTGGACCCTAAACCGTCCCCGTCCCCTAACCCTAACCCTAGCCCGAACCCTAACCCTAACACTTCCCCGAAGCCGGACCCTCACACGTCCCCTAATCCTAACCCGTACGCTAACACTAACCTGCGCCCTAACACGCACGCTCCCCCTAAAGCGTTGCCGTACCCTCACCTGGACCCTAAACCGTCCCCGTCCCCTAACCCTAACCCTAGCCCGAACCCTAACCCTAACCGTTCCGCGAAACCTGACCCTCACCCGTCCCCTAATCCTAACCCGTACGCTAACACTAACCCGCGCCCTCACATGCACGCTCCCCCTAAAGCGTTGCCGTACCCTCATCTGGACCCTAAACTGTCCCCGTCCCCTAACCCTAACCCTAGCCCGAACCCTAACCCTAACCCTTCCCCGAAGCCTGACCCTCACCCGTCCCCTAATCCTAACCCGTACGCTAACACTAACCCGCGCCCTCACACGCACGCTCACCCTAAAGCGTTGCCGTACCCTCACCTGGACCCTAAACCGTCCCCGTCCCCTAACCCTAACCCTAGCCCGAACCCTTACCCTAACCCTTCCCCGAAGCCTGACCCTCACCCGTCCCCTAATCCTAACCCGTACGCTAACACTAACCCGCGCCCTCACACGCACGCTCCCCCTAAAGCGTTGCCGTACCCTCACCTGGACCCTAAACCGTCCCCGTCCCCTAACCCTAACCCTAGCCCGAACCCTAACCCTAACACTTCCCCGAAGCCTGACCCTCACCCGTCCCCTAATCCTAACCCGTACGCTAACACTAACCCGCGCCCTCACAAGCACGCTCCCCCTAAAGCGTTGCCGTACCCTCACCTGGACCCTAAACCGTCCCTGTCCCCTAACCCTAACCCTAGCCCGAACCCTAACCCTAACCCTTCCCCGAAGCCTGACCCTCACCCGTCCCCTAATCCTAACCCGTACGCTAAAACTAACCCGCGCCCTCACACGCACGCTCCCCCTAAAGCGTTGCCGTACCCTCACCTGGACCCTAAACCGTCCCCGTCCCCTAACCCTAACCCTAGCCCGAACCCTAACCCTAACCCTTCCCCGAAGCCTGACCCTCACCCGTCCCATAATCCTAACCCGTACGCTAACACTACCCCGCGCCCTCACATGCACGCTCCCCCTAAAGCGTTGCCGTACACTCACCTGGACCCTAAACCGTCCCCGTCCCCTAACCCTAACCCTAGCCCGAACCCTAACCCTAACCCTTCCCCGAAGCCTGACCCTCCCCCGTCCCCTAATCCTAACCCGTACGCTAACACTAACCCGCGCCCTCACACGCACGCTCCCCCTAAAGCGTTGCCGTACCCTCACCTGGACCCTAAACCGTCCCCGGTCCTAACCCTAACCCTAGCCCGAACCCTAACCCTAACACTTCCCCGAAGCCTGACCCTCACCCGTCCCCTAATCCTAACCCGTGCGCTAACACTAACCCGCGCCCTCACACGCACGCTCCCCCTAAAGCGTTGCCGTTCCCTCACCTGGACCCTAAACCGTCCCCATCCCCTAACCCTAACCCTAGCCCGAACCCTAACCCTAACCCTTCCCCGAAGCATGACCCTCACACGTCCCCTAATCCTAACCCGTACGCTAACACTAACCCGCGCCCTCACACGCACGCTCCCCCTAAAGCGTTGCCGTACCCTCACCTGGACCCTAAACCGTCCCCGTCCCCTAACCCTAACCCTAGACCGAACCCTAACCCTAACCCTTCCCCGAAGCCTGACCCTCACCCGTCCCCTAATCCTAACCCGTACGCTAACACTAACCCGCGCCCTCACACGCACGCTCCCCCTAAAGCGTTGCAGTACCCTCACCTGGACCCTAAACCGTCCCCGGTCCTAACCCTAACCCTAGCCCGAACCCTAACCCTAACCCTTCCCCGAAGCCTGACCCTCACCCGTCCCCTAATCCTAACCCGTACGCTAACACTAACCCGCGCCCTCACACGCACGCTCCCCCTAAAGCGTTGCCGTACCCTCACCTGGACCCTAAACCGTCCCGATCCCCTAACCCTAACCCTAGCCCGAACCCTAACCCTAACCCTTCCCCGAAGCCTGACCCTCACACGTCCCCTAATCCTAACCCGTACTCTAACACTAACCCGCACCCTCACACGCACGCTCCCCCAAAAGCGTTGCCGTACCCTCACCTGGACCCTAAACCGTCCCCGTCCCCTAACCCTACCCCTAGCCCGAACCCTAACCCTAACCCTTCCCTGAAGCCTGACCCTCCCCCGTCCCCTAATCCTAACCCGTACGCTAACACTAACCCGCGCCCTCACACGCACGCTCCCCCTAAAGCGTTGCCGTACCCTCACCTGGACCCTAAACCGTCCCCGGTCCTAACCCTAACCCTAGCCCGTACCCTAACCCTAACCCTTCCCCGAAGCCTGACCCTCACACGTCCCCTAATCCTAACCCGTACGCTAACACTAACCCGCGCCCTCACACGCACGCTCCCACTAAATCGTTGCCGTACCCTCTCCTGGACCCTATACCGTCCCCGTCCCCTAACCCTAACCCTAGCCCGAACCCTAACCCTAAACCTTCCCCGAAGTCTGACTCACCCGTCCCTTAATCCTAACCCGTACGCTAACACTAACCCACGCCCTCACACGCTTGCTCCGCCTAAAGCGTTGCCGTACCCTCACCTGGACCCTAAACCGTCCCCATCCCCTAACCCTAACTCTAGCCCGAACCCTAACCCTAACCCTTCCCCGAAGCCTGACCCTCACCCGTCCCCTAATCCTAACCCGTACGCTGACACTAACCCGCGCCCTCACACTCACGCTCCCCATAAAGCGTTGCCGTACCCTCACCTGGACCCTAAACCGTCCCCGGTCCTAACCCTAACCCTAGCCCGAACCCTAACCCTAACCCTTCCCCGAAGCCTGACCCTCACCCGTCCCCTTATCCTAACCCGTGTGCTAACACTAACCCGCGCCCTCACACGCACGCTCCCCCTAAAGCGTTGCCGTACCCTCACCTGGACCCTAAACCGTCCCCGTCCCCTAACCCTAACCCTAGCCCGAACCCTAACCCTTCCCCGAAGCATGACCCTCACACGTCCCCTAATCCTAACCCGTACGCTAACACTAACGCGCGCCCTCACACGCACGCTCCCCCTAAAGCGTTGCCGTACCCTCACCTGGACCCTAAACCGTCCCCGTCCCCTAACCCTAACCCTAGCCCGAACCCTAACCCTAACACTTCCCCGAAGCCGGACCCTCACACGTCCCCTAATCCTAACCCGTACGCTAACACTAACCCGCGCCCTCACACGCACGCTCCCCATAAAGCGTTGCCGTACCATCACCTGGACCCTAAACCGTCCCCGTCCCCTAACCCTAACCCTAGCCCGAACCCTAACCCTAACCCTTCCCCGAAGCCTGACCCTCACCCGTCCCCTAATCCTAACCCGTACGCTAACACTAACACGCGCCCTCACACGCACGCTCCCCCTAAAGCGTTGCCGTACCCTCACCTGGACCCTAAACCGTCCCCGTCCCCTAACCCTAACCCTAGCCCGAACCCTAACCCTAACCCTTCCCCGAAGCCTGACCCTCACCCGTCCCCTAATCCTAAGCCGTACGCTAACACTATCGCGCGCCCTCACACGCACGCTCCCCCTAAAGCGTTGCCGTACCCTCACCTGGACCCTAAACCGTCCCCGTCCCCTAACCCTAAACCTAGCCCGAACCCTAACCCTAACCCTTCCCCGAAGACTGACCCTCACCCGTCCCCTAATCCTAACCCGTACGCCAACACTAACCCGCGCCCTCACACGCACGCTCCCCATAAAGCGTTGCCGTACCCTCACCTGGACCCTAAACCGTCCCCGTCCCCTAACCCTAACCCTAGCCGAACCCTAACCCTAACCCTTCCCCGAAGCCTGACCCTCACCCGTCCCCTAATCCTAACCCGTACGCTAACACTAACCCACGCCCTCACACGCACGCTCCCCCTAAAGCATTGCCGTACCCTCACCTGGACATTAAACCGTCCCCGTCCCCTAACCCTAACCCTAGCCCGAACCCTAACCCTAACCCTTCCCCGAAGCCTGACCCTCACCCGTCCCCTAATCCTAACCCGTACGCTAACACTAACGCGCGCCCTCACACGCACGCTCCCCCTAAAGCGTTGCCGTACCCTCACCTGGACCCTAAACCGTCCCCGTCCCCTAACCCTAACCCTAGCCGAACCCTAACCCTAACACTTCCCCGAAGCCTGACCCTCACCCGTCCCCTAATCCTAACCCGTACGCTAACACTAACCCGCGCCCTCACACGCACGCTCCCCCTAAAGCGTTGCCGTACCCTCACCTGGACCCTAAACCGTCCCCGTCCCCTAACCCTAACCCTAGCCCGAACCCTAACCCTAACCCTTCCCCGAAGCCTGACCCTCAGCCGTCCCCTAATCCTAACTCGTACGCTAACGCTAACCCGCGCCCTCACACGCACGCTCCCCCTAAAGCGTTGCCGTACCCTCACCTGGACCCTAAACCGTCCCCGTCCCCTAACCCTAACCCTAGCCCGAACCCTAACCCTAAGCCTTCCCCGAAGCCTGACCCTCACCCGTCCCCTAATCCTAACCCGTACGCTACCACTAACCCGCGCCCTCACACGCACGCTCACCCTAAAGCGTTGCCGTACCCTCACCTGGACCCTAAACCGTCCCCATCCCCTAACCCTAACCCTAGCCCGAACCCTAACCCTAACCCTTCCCCGAAGCCTGACCCTCACCCGTCCCCTAATCCTAACCCGTACGCTAACACTAACCCGCGCCCTCACACGCACGCTCCCCCTAAAGCGTTGCCGTACCCTCACCTGGACCCTAAACCGTCCCCGTCCCCTAACCCTAACCCTAGCCCGAACCATAACCCTAACCCTTCTCCGAAGCCTGACCCTCACCCGTCCCCTAATCCTAAGCCGTATGCTAACACTAACACGCGCCCTCACACGCACGCTCCCCCTAAAGCGTTGCCGTACCCTCACCTGGACCCTAAACCTTCCCCGTACCGCAACCCTAACCCTAGCCCGAGCCCTAACCCTAACCCTTCCCTGAAGCCTGACCCTCACCCGTCCCCTAATCCTAAGCCGTACGCTAACACTAACGCGCGCCCTCACACGCACGCTCCCCCTAAAGCGTTGCCATACCCTCACCTGGACCCTAAACCGTCCCCATCCCCTAACCCTAACCCTAGCCCGAACCCTAACCCTAACCCTTTCCCGAAGCCTGACCCTCACCCGTCCCCTAATCCTAACCCGTACGCTAACACTAACCCGCGCCCTCACACGCACGCTCCCCCTAAAGCGTTGCAGTACCCTCACCTGGACCCTAAACCGTCCCCGGTCCTAACCATAACCCTAGCCCGAACCCTAACCCTAACCCTTCCCCGAAGCCTGACCCTCACCCGTCCCCTAATCCTAACCCGTACGCTAACACTAACCCGCGCCCTCACACGCACGCTCCCCCTAAAGCGTTGCCGTACCCTCACCTGGACCCTAAACCGTCCCCGTCCCCTAACCCTAACCCTAGCCCGAACCCTAACCCTAACCCTTCCACGAAGCCTGACCCTCCCCCGTCCCCTAATCCTAACCCGTACGCTAACACTAACCCGCGCCCTCACACGCACGCTCCCCCTAAAGTGTTGCCGTACCCTCACCTTGACCCTAAACCGTCCCCGGTCCTAACCCTAACCCTAGCCCGAACCCTAACCCTAACACTTCCCCGAAGCCTGACCCTCACCCGTCCCCTAATCCTAACCCGTGCGCTAACACTAACCCGCGCCCTCACACGCACGCTCCCCCTAAAGCGTTGCCGTTCCCTCACCTGGACCCTAAACCGTCCCCATCCCCTAACCCTAACCCTAGCCCGAACCCTAACCCTAACCCTTCCCCGAAGCATGACCCTCACACGTCCCCTAATCCTAACACGTACGCTAACACTAACCCGCGCCCTCACACGCACGCTCCCCCTAAAGCGTTGCCGTACCCTCACCTGGACCCTAAACCGTCCCCGTCCCCTAACCCTAACCCTAGACCGAACCCTAACCCTAACCCTTCCCCGAAGCCTGACCCTCACCCGTCCCCTAATCCTAACCCGTACGCTAACACTAACCCGCGCCCTCACACGCACGCTCCCCCTAAAGCGTTGCAGTACCCTCACCTGGACCCTAAACCGTCCCCGGTCCTAACCCTAACCCTAGCCCGAACCCTAACCCTAACCCTTCCCCGAAGCCTGACCCTCACCCGTCCCCTAATCCTAACCCGTACGCTAACACTAACCCGCGCCCTCACACGCACGATCCCCCTAAAGCGTTGCCGTACCCTCACCTGGACCCTAAACCGTCCCCATCCCCTAACCCTAACCCTAGCCCGAACCCTAACCCTAACCCTTCCCCGAAGCCTGACCCTCACACGTCCCCTAATCCTAACCCGTACTCTAACACTAACCCGCACCCTCACACGCACGCTCCCCCTAAAGCGTTGCCGTACCCTCACCTGGACCCTAAACCGTCCCCGTCCCCTAACCCTACCCCTAGCCCGAACCCTAACCCTAACCCTTCCCCGAAGCCTGACCCTCCCCCGTCCCCTAATCCTAACCCGTACGCTAACACTAACCCGCGCCCTCACACGCACGCTCCCCCTAAAGCGTTGCCGTACCCTCACCTGGACCCTAAACCGTCCCCGGTCCTAACCGTAACCCTAGCCCGAACCCTAACCCTAACCCTTCCCCGAAGCCTGACCCTCACACGTCCCCTAATCCTAACCCGTACGCTAACACTAACCCGCGCCCTCACACGCACGCTCCCCCTAAATCGTTGCCGTACCCTCTCCTGGACCCTAAACCGTCCCCGTCCCCTAACCCTAACCCTAGCCCGAACCCTAACCCTAAACCTTGCCCGAAGCCTGACTCACCCGTCCCTTAATCCTAACCCGTACGCTAACACTAACCCACGCCCTCACACGCTTGCTCCGCCTAAAGCGTTGCCGTACCCTCACCTGGACCCTAAACCGTCCCCGTCCCCTAACCCTAACTCTAGCCCGAACCCTAACCCTAACCCTTCCCCGAAGCCTGACCCTCACCCGTCCCCTAATCCTAACCCGTACGCTGACACTAACCCGCGCCCTCACACTCACGCTCCCCCTAAAGCGTTGCCGTACCCTCACCTGGACACTAAACCGTCCCCGGTCCTAACCCTAACCCTAGCCCGAACCCTAACCCTAACCCTTCCCCGAAGCCTGACCCTCACCCGTCCCCTTATCCTAACCCATGTGCTAACACTAACCCGCGCCCTCACACGCACGCTCCCCCTAAAGCGTTGCCGTACCCTCACCTGGACCCTAAACTGTCCCCGTCCCCTAACCCTAACCCTAGCCCGAACCCTAACCCTTCCCCGAAGCATGACCCTCACACGTCCCCTAATCCTAACCCGTACGCTAACACTAACGCGCGCCCTCACACGCACGCTCCCCCTAAAGCGTTGCCGTACCCTCACCTGGACCCTAAACCGTCCCCGTCCCCTAACCCTAACCCTAGCCCGAACCCTAACCCTAACACTTCCCCGAAGCCGGACCCTCACACGTCCCCTAATCCTAACCCGTACGCTAACACTAACCCGCGCCCTCACACGCACGCTCCCCATAAAGCGTTGCCGTACCATCACCTGGACCCTAAACCGTCCCCGTCCCCTAACCCTAACCCTAGCCCGAACCCTAACCCTAACCCTTCCCCGAAGCCTGACCCTCACCCGTCCCCTAATCCTAACCCGTACGCTAACACTAACACGCGCCCTCACACGCACGCTCCCCCTAAAGCGTTGCCGTACCCTCACCTGGACCCTAAACCGTCCCCGTCCCCTAACCCTAACCCTAGCCCGAACCCTAACCCTAACCCTTCCCTGAAGCCTGACCCTCACCCGTCCCCTAATCCTAAGCCGTACGCTAACACTATCGCGCGCCCTCACACGCACGCTCCCCCTAAAGCGTTGCCGTACCCTCACCTGGACCCTAAACCGTCCCCGTCCCCTAACCCTAAACCTAGCCCGAACCCTAACCCTAACGCTTCCCCGAAGACTGACCCTCACCCGTCCCCTAATCCTAACCCGTACGCCAACACTAACCCGCGCCCTCACACGCACGCTCCCCCTAAAGCGTTGCCGTACCCTCACCTGGACCCTAAACCGTCCCCGTCCCCTAACCCTAACCCTAGCCGAACCCTAACCCTAACCCTTCCCCGAAGCCTGACCCTCACCCGTCCCCTAATCCTAACCCGTACGCTAACACTAACCCGCGCCCTCACACGCACGCTCCCCCTAAAGCATTGCCGTACCCTCACCTGGACATTAAACCGACCCCGTCCCCTAACCCTAACCCTAGCCCGAACCCTAACCCTAACCCTTCCCCGAAGCCTGACCCTCACCCGTCCCCTAATCCTAACCCGTACGCTAACACTAACGCGCGCCCTCACACGCACGCTCCCCCTAAAGCGTTGCCGTACCCTCACCTGGACCCTAAACCGTCCCCGTCCCCTAACCCTAACCCTAGCCGAACCCTAACCCTAACACTTCCCCGAAGCCTGACCCTCACCCGTCCCCTAATCCTAACCCGTACGCTAACACTAACCCGCGCCCTCACACGCACGCTCCCCCTAAAGCGTTGCCGTACCCTCACCTGGACCCTAAACCGTCCCCGTCCCCTAACCCTAACCCTAGCCCGAACCCTAACCCTAACCCTTCCCCAAAGCCTGACCCTCAGCCGTCCCCTAATCCTAACTCGTACGCTAACGCTAACCCGCGCCCTCACACGCACGCTCCCCCTAAAGCGTTGCCGTACCCTCACCTGGACCCTAAACCGTCCCCGTCCCCTAACCCTAACCCTAGCCCGAACCCTAACCCTAACCCTTCCCCGAAGCCTGACCCTCACCCGTCCCCTAATCCTAACCCGTACGCTAACACTAACCCGCGCCCTCACACGCACGCTCACCCTAAAGCGTTGCCGTACCCTCACCTGGACCCTAAACCGTCCCCGTCCCCTAACCCTAACCCTAGCCCGAACCCTAACCCTAACCCTTCCCCGAAGCCTGACCCTCACCCGTCCCCTAATCCTAACCCGTACGCTAACACTAACCCGCGCCCTCACACGCACGCTCCCCCTAAAGCGTTGCCGTACCCTCACCTGGACCCTAAACCGTCCCCGTCCCCTAACCCTAACCCTAGCCCGAACCATAACCCTAACCCTTCTCCGAAGCCTGACCCTCACCCGTCCCCTAATCCTAAGCCGTATGCTAACACTAACACGCGCCCTCACACGCACGCTCCCCCTAAAGCGTTGCCGTACCCTCACCTGGACCCTAAACCGTCCCCGTACCCCAACCCTAACCCTAGCCCGAGCCCTAACCCTAACCCTTCCCTGAAGCCTGACCCTCACCCGTCCCCTAATCCTAAGCCGTACGCTAACACTAACGCGCGCCCTCACACGCACGCTCCCCCTAAAGCGTTGCCATACCCTCACCTGGACCCTAAACCGTCCCCATCCCCTAACCCTAACCCTAGCCCGAACCCTAACCCTAACCCTTCCCCGAAGCCTGACCCTCACCCGTCCCCTAATCCTAACCCGTACACTAACACTAACCCGCGCCCTCACACGCACGCTCCCCCTAAAGCGTTGCAGTACCCTCACCTGGACCCTAAACCGTCCCCGGTCCTAACCATAACCCTAGCCCGAACCCTAACCCTAACCCTTCCCCGAAGCCTGACCCTCAGCCGTCCCCTAATCCTAACTCGTACGCTAACGCTAACCCGCGCCCTCACACGCACGCTCCCCCTAAAGCGTTGCCGTACCCTCACCTGGACCCTAAACCGTCCCCGTCCCCTAACCCTAACCCTAGCCCGAACCCTAACCCTAACCCTTCCCCGAAGCCTGACCCTCACCCGTCCCCTAATCCTAACCCGTACGCTAACACTAACCCGCGCCCTCACACGCACGCTCACCCTAAAGCGTTGCCGTACCCTCACCTGGACCCTAAACCGTCCCCGTCCCCTAACCCTAACCCTAGCCCGAACCCTAACCCTAACCCTTCCCCGAAGCCTGACCCTCACCCGTCCCCTAATCCTAACCCGTACGCTAACACTAACCCGCGCCCTCACACGCACGCTCCCCCTAAAGCGTTGCCGTACCCTCACCTGGACCCTAAACCGTCCCCGTCCCCTAACCCTAACCCTAGCCCGAACCATAACCCTAACCCTTCTCCGAAGCCTGACCCTCACCCGTCCCCTAATCCTAAGCCGTATGCTAACACTAACACGCGCCCTCACACGCACGCTCCCCCTAAAGCGTTGCCGTACCCTCACCTGGACCCTAAACCGTCCCCGTACCCCAACCCTAACCCTAGCCCGAGCCCTAACCCTAACCCTTCCCTGAAGCCTGACCCTCACCCGTCCCCTAATCCTAAGCCGTACGCTAACACTAACGCGCGCCCTCACACGCACGCTCCCCCTAAAGCGTTGCCATACCCTCACCTGGACCCTAAACCGTCCCCATCCCCTAACCCTAACCCTAGCCCGAACCCTAACCCTAACCCTTCCCCGAAGCCTGACCCTCACCCGTCCCCTAATCCTAACCCGTACACTAACACTAACCCGCGCCCTCACACGCACGCTCCCCCTAAAGCGTTGCAGTACCCTCACCTGGACCCTAAACCGTCCCCGGTCCTAACCATAACCCTAGCCCGAACCCTAACCCTAACCCTTCCCCGAAGCCTGACCCTCACCCGTCCCCTAATCCTAACCCGTACGCTAACACTAACCCGCGCCCTCACACGCACGCTCCCCCTAAAGCTTTGCCGTACCCTCACCTGGACCCTAAACCGTCCCCGTCCCCTAACCCTAACCCTAGCCCGAACCCTAACCCTAACCCTTCCCCGAAGCCTGACCCTCCCCCGTCCCCTAATCCTAACCCGTACGCTAACACTAACCCGCGCCCTCACACGCACGCTCCCCCTAAAGCGTTGCCGTACCCTCACCTTGACCCTAAACCGTCCCCGGTCCTAACCCTAACCCTAGCCCGAACCCTAACCCTAACACTTCCCCGAAGCCTGACCCTCACCCGTCCCCTAATCCTAACACGTGCGCTAACACTAACCCGCGCCCTCACACGCACGCTCCCCCTAAAGCGTTGCCGTACCCTCACCTGGACCCTAAACCGTCCCCATCCCCTAACCCTAACCCTAGCCCGAACCCTAACCCTAACCCTTCCCCGAAGCATGACCCTCACACGTCCCCTAATCGTAACCCGTACGCTAACACTAACGCGCACCCTCACACGCACGCTCCGCCTAAAGCGTTGCCATACCCTCACCTGGACCCTAAACCGTCCCCGTCCCCTAACCCTAACCCTAGACCGAACCCTAACCCTAACCCTTCCCCGAAGCCTGACCCTCACCCGTCCCCTAATCCTAACCCGTACGCTAACACAAACCCGCGCCCTCACACGCACGCTCCCCCTAAAGCGTTGCAGTACCCTCACCTGGACCCTAAACCGTCCCCGTCCCCTAACCCTAACCCTAGCCCGAACACTAACCCTAACCCTTCCCCGAAGCCTGACCCTCACCCTTCCCCTAATCCTAAACCGTACACTAACACTAACCCGCCCCCTCACACGCACGCTCCCCCTAAAGCGTTGCCGTAGCCTCACCTGGACCCTAAACCGTCCCCGTCCCCTAACCCTAACCCTAGCCCTAACCCTAACCCTAACCCTTCCCCGAAGCATGACCCTCACACGTCCCCTAATCCTAACCCGTACGCTAACACTAACCCGCGCCCTCACACGCACGCTCCCCCTAAAGCGTTGCCGTACCCTCACCTGGACCCTAAACCGTCCCCGTCCCCGTCCCCTAACCCTAGCCCGAACCCTAACCCTAACCCTTCCCCGAAGCCTGACCCTCACCCGTCCCCTAATCCTAACCCGTACGCTAACACTAACCCGCGCCCTCACACGCACGCTCTCCCTAAAGCGTTGCCGTACCCTCACCTGGACCCTAAACCGTCCCCATCCCCTAAACCTAACCATAGCCCGAACCCTAACACTAACCCTTCCCCGAGGCCTCACCCTCACCCGTCCCCTAATCCTAACCCGTACGCTAACACTAACCTGCGCCCTCACATGCACGCTCCCCCTAAAGCGTTGCCGTACCCTCACCTGGACCCTAAACCGTCCCCGTCCCCGTCCCCTAACCCTAGCCCGAACCCTAACCCTAACCCTTCCCCGAAGCCTGACCCTCAACGGTCCCCTAATCCTAAGCCGTAGGCTAACACTAACGCGTGCCCTCACACGCACGCTCCCCCTAAAGCGTTGCCGTACCCTCACCTGGACCCTAAACCGTCCCCGTCCCCTAACCCTAACCCTAGCCCGAACCCTAACCTTAGCACTTCCCCGAAGCCTGACCCTCACCCGTCCCCTAATCCTAACCCGTACGCTAACACTAACCTGCGCCCTAACACGCACGCTCCCCCTAAAGCGTTGCCGTACCCTCACCTGGACCCTAAACCGTCCCCGTCCCCTAACCCTAACCCTAGCCCGAACCCTAACCCTAACCGTTCCGCTAAACCTGACCCTCACCCGTCCCCTAATCCTAACCCGTACGCTAACACTAACCCGCGCCCTCACACGCACGCTCCCCCTAAAGCGTTGCAGTACCCTCACCTGGACCCTAAACCGTCCCCGTCCCCGTCCCCTAACCCTAGCCCGAACCCTAACCCTAACCCTTCCCCGAAGCCTGACCCTCACCCGTCCCCTAATCCTAACCCGTACGCTAACACTAACCCGCGCCCTCACACGCACGCTCTCCCTAAAGCGTTGCCGTACCCTCACCTGGACCCTAAACCGTCCCCGTCCCCTAAACCTAACCCTAGTCCGAACCCTAACACTAACCCTTCCCCGAGGCCTCACCCTCACCCGTCCCCTAATCCTAACCCGTACGCTAACACTAACCTGCGCCCTCACACGCACGCTCCCCCTAAAGCGTTGCCGTACCCTCACCTGGACCCTAAACCGTCCCCGTCCCCTAACCCTAACCCTAGCCCGAACCCTAACCCTAACCCTTCCCCGAAGCCTGACCCTCAACGGTCCCCTAATCCTAAGCCGTAGGCTAACACTAACGCGTGCCCTCACACGCACGCTCCCCCTAAAGCGTTGCCGTACCCTCACCTGGACCCTAAACCGTCCCCGTCCCCTAACCCTAACCCTAGCCCGAACCCTAACCTTAGCACTTCCCCGAAGCCTGACCCTCACCCGTCCCCTAATCCTAACCCGTACGCTAACACTAACCTGAGCCCTAACACGCACGCTCCCCCTAAAGCGTTGCCGTACCCTCACCTGGACCCTAAACCGTCCCCGTCCCCTAACCCTAACCCTAGCCCGAACCCTAACCCTAACCGTTCCGCTAAACCTGACCCTCACCCGTCCCCTAATCCTAACCCGTACGCTAACACTAACCCGCGCCCTCACACGCACTCTCCCCCTAAAGCGTTGCAGTATCCTCACCTGGACCCTAAACCGTCCCCGTCCCCTAACCCTAACCCTAGCCCGAACCCTAACCCTAACCCTTCCCCGAAGCCTGACCCTCACCCGTCCCCTAATCCTAAACCGTACGCTAACACTAACCCGCCCCCTCACACGCACGCTCCCCCTAAAGCGTTGCCGTAGCCTCACCTGGACCCTAAACCGTCCCCGTCCCCTAACCCTAACCCTAGCCCGAACCCTAACCCTAACCCTTCCCCGAAGCATGACCCTCACACGTCCCCTAATCCTAACCCGTACGCTAACACTAACCCGCGCCCTCACACGCACGCTCCCCCTAAAGCGTTGCCGTACCCTCACCTGGACCCTAAACCGTCCCCGTCCCCTAACCCTAACCCTAGCCCGAACCCTAACCCTAACCCTTCCCCGAAGCCTGACCCTCACCCGTCCCCTAATCCTAACCCGTACGCTAACAGTAACCCGCGCCCTCACACGCACGCTCTCCCTAAAGCGTTGCCGTACCCTCACCTGGACCCTAAACCATCCCCATCCCCTAAACCTAACCCTAGCCCGAACCCTAACACTAACCCTTCCCCGAGGCCTCACCCTCACCCGTCCCCTAATCCTAACCCGTACGCTAACACTAACCTGCGCCCTCACACGCACGCTCCCCCTAAAGCGTTGCCGTACCCTCACCTGGACCCTAAACCGTCCCCGTCCCCTAACCCTAACCCTAGCCCGAACCCTAACCCTAACACTTCCCCGAAGCCTGACCCTCAACGTTCCCCTAATCCTAAGCCGTACGCTAACACTAACGCTCGCCCTCACACGCACTCTCCCCCTAAAGCGTTGCCATACCCTCACCTGGACCCTAAACCGTCCCCGTCCCCTAACCCTAACCCTAGCCCGAACCCTAACCTTAGCACTTCCCCGAAGCCTGACCCTCACCCGTCCCCTAATCCTAACCCGTACGCTAACACTAACCTGCGCCCTAACACGCACGCTCCCCCTAAAGCGTTGCCGTACCCTCACCTGGACCCTAAACCGTCCCCGTCCCCTAACCCTAACCCTAGCCCGAACCCTAACCCTAACCGTTCCGCGAAGCCTGACCCTCACCCGTCTCCTAATCCTAACCCGTACGCTAACACTAACCCGCGCCCTCACACGCACGCTCCCCCTAAAGCGTTGCAGTACCCTCACCTGGACCCTAAACCGTCCCCGGTCCTAACCCTAACCCTAGCCCGAACCCTAACCCTAACCCTTCCCCGAAGCCTGACCCTCACCCGTCCCCTAATCCTAACCCGTACGCTAACACTAACGCGTGCCCTCACACGCACGCTCCCCCTAAAGCATTGCCGTACCCTCACCTGGACCCTAAACCGTCCCCGTCCCCTAACCCTAACCCTAGCCCGAACCCTAACCCTAACCCTTCCCCGAAGCCTGACCCTCCCCCGTCCCCTAATCCTAACCCATACGCTAACACTAACCCGCGCCCTCACACGCACGCTCCCCCTAAAGCGTTGCCGTACCCTCACCTGGACCCTAAACCGTCCCCATCCCCTAACCCTAACCCTAGCCCGAACCCTAACCCTAACCCTTCCCCGAAGCATGACCCTCACACGTCCCCTAATCGTAACCCGTACGCTAACACTAACCCGCGCCCTCACACGCACGCTCCGCCTAAAGCGTTGCCATACCCTCACCTGGACCCTAAACCGTCCCCGTCCCCTAACCCTAACCCTAGCCCGAACCCTAACCCTAACCCTTCCCCGAAGCCTGACCCTCACCCGTCCCCTAATCCTAAACCGTACGCTAACACTAACCCGCCCCCTCACACGCACGCTCCCCCTAAAGCGTTGCCGTAGCCTCACCTGGACCTGAAACCGTCCCCGTCCCCTAACCCTAACCCTAGCCCGAACCCTAACCCTAACCCTTCCCCGAAGCATGACCCTCACATGTCCCCTAATCCTAACCCGTACGCTAACACTAACCCGCGCCCTCACACGCACGCTCCCCCTAAAGCGTTGCCGTACCCTCACCTGAACCCTAAACCGTCCCCGTTCCCTAACCCTAACCCTAGCCCGAACCCTAACCCTAACCATTCCGCGAAGCCTGACCCTCACCCGTCCCCTAATCCTAACCCGTACGCTAACACTAACCCGCGCCCTCACATGCACGCTCCCACTAAAGCGTTGCCGTACTCTCACCTGGACCCTAAACCGTCCCCGTCCCCTAACCCTAACCCTAGCCCGAACCCTAACCCTAACACTTCCCCGAAGCCTGACCCTCACCCGTCCCCTAATCCTAACCCGTACGCTAACACTAACCCGCGCCCTCACACGCACGCTCACCCTAAAGCGTTGCCGTACCCTCACCTGGACCCTAAACCGTCCCCGTCCCCTAACCCTAACCCTAGCCCGAACCCTTAACCTAACCCTTCCCCGAAGCCTGACCCTCACCCGTCCCCTAATCCTAACCCGTACGCTAACACTAACCCGCGCCCTCACACGCACGCTCCCCCTAAAGCGTTGCTGTACCCTCACCTGGACCCTAAACCGTCCCCGTCCCCTAACCCTAACCCTAGCCCGAACCCTAACCCTAACCCTTCCCCGAAGCCTGACCCTCACCCGTCCCCTAATCCTAACCCGTACGCTAACACTAACCCGCGCCCTCACACGCACGCTCCCCCTAAAGCGTTGCCGTACCCTCACCTGGACCCTAAACCGTCCCCGTCCCCTAACCCTAACCCTAGCCCGAACCCTAACCCTAACCCTTCCCCGAAGCCTGACCCTCACCCGTCCCCTAATCCTAACCCGTACGCTAACACTAACCCGTGCCCTCACACGCACGCTCCCCCTAAAGCGTTGCCGTACCCTCACCTGGACCCTAAACCGTCCCCGTCCCCTAACCCTAACCCTAGCCCGAAACCTAACCCTAACCCTTCCCCGAAGCCTGACCCTCACCCATCCCCTAATCCTAACCTGTACGCTAACACTAACCCGTGCCCTCACACGCACGCTCCCCCTAAAGCGTTGCCGTACCCTCACCTGGACCCTAAACCGTCCCCGTCCCCTAACCCTAACCCTAGCCCGAAACCTAACCCTAACCCTTCCCCGAAGCCTGACCCTCACCCGTCCCATAATCCTAACCCGTACGCTAACACTACCCCGCGCCCTCACATGCACGCTCCCCCTAAAGCGTTGCCGTACACTCACCTGGACCCTAAACCGTCCCCGTCCCCTAACCCTAACCCTAGCCCGAACCCTAACCCTAACCCTTCCCCGAAGCCTGACCCTCTCCTGTCCCCTAATCCTAACCCGTACGCTAACACTAACCCGCGCCCTCACACGCACGCTCCCCCTAAAGCGTTGCCGTACCCTCACCTGGACCCTAAACCGTCCCCGGTCCTAACCCTAACCCTAGCCCGAACCCTAACCCTAACACTTCCCCGAAGCCTGACCCTCACCCGTCCCCTAATCCTAACCCGTGCGCTAACACTAACCCGCGCCCTCACACGCACGCTCCCCCTAAAGCGTTGCCGTACCCTCACCTGGACCCTGAACCGTCCCCATCCCCTAACCCTAACCCTAGCCCGAACCCTAACCCTAACCCTTCCCCGAAGCATGACACTCACACGTCCCCTAATCCTAACCCGTACGCTAACACTAACCCGCGCCCTCACACGCACGCTCCCCCTAAAGCGTTGCCGTACCCTCACCTGGACCCTAAACCGTCCCCGTCCCCTAACCCTACCCCTAGCCCGAACCCTAACCCTAACCCTTCCCCGAATCCTGACCCTCCCCCGTCCCCTAATCCTAACCCGTACGCTAACACTAACCTGCGCCCTAACACGCACGCTCCCCCTAAAGCGTTGCCGTACCCTCACCTGGACCCTAAACCGTCCCCGTTCCCTAACCCTAACCCTAGCCCGAACCCTAACCCTAACCATTCCGCGAAGCCTGACCCTCACCCGTCCCCTAATCCTAACCCGTACGCTAACACTAACCCGCGCCCTCACATGCACGCTCCCCCTAAAGCGTTGCCGTACCCTCACCTGGACCCTAAACCGTCCCCGTCCCCTAACCCTAACCCTAGCCCGAACCCTAACCCTAACACTTCCCCGAAGCCTGACCCTCACCCGTCCCCTAATCCTAACCCGTACGCTAACACTAACCCGCGCCCTCACACGCACGCTCCCCCTAAAGCGTTGCCGTACCCTCACCTGGACCCTAAACCGTCCCCGTCCCCTAACCCTAACCCTAGCCCGAACCCTAACCCTTCCCCGAAGCATGACCCTCACACGTCCCCTAATCCTAACCCGTACGCTAACACTAACCCGCGCCCTCACACGCACGCTCCCCCTAAATCGTTGCCGTACCCTCACCTGGACCCTAAACCGTCCCCGTCCCCTAAACCTAACCCTAGCCCGAACCCTAAACCTAACCCTTCCCCGAAGCCTGACCCTCACCCGTCCCCTAATCCTAACCCGTACGCTAACACTAACCCGCGCCCTCACACGCATGCTGCCCCTAAAGCATTGCCGTACCCTCACCTGGACCCTAAACCGTCCCCGTCCCCTAACCCTAACCCTAGCCCGAACCCTAACCCTAACCCTTCCCCGAAGCCTGACCCTCACCCGTCCCCTAATCCTAAGCCGTACGCTAACACTAACACGCGCCCTCACACGCACGCTCCCCCTAAAGCGTTGCCGTACCCTCACCTGGACCCTAAACCGTCCCCGTACCCTAACCCTAACCCTAGCCCTAACCCTAACCCTTCCCTGAAGCCTGACACTCACCCGTCCCCTAATCCTAAGCCGTACGCTAACACTAACGCGCGCCCTCACACGCACGCTCCCCCTAAAGCGTTGCCGTACCCTCACCTTGACCCTAAACCGTCCCCGTCCCCTAACCCTAAACCTAGCCCGAACCCTAACCCTAACCCTTCCCCGAAGCCTGACCCTCACCCGTCCCCTAATCCTAACCCGTACGCCAACACTAACCCGTGCCCTCACACGCACGCTCCCCCTTAAGCGTTGCCGTACCCTCACCTGGACCCGAAACCGTCCCCGTCCCCTAACCCTAACCCTAGCCGAACCCTAACCCTAACCCTTCCCCGAAGCCTGACCCTCACCCGTCCCCTAATCCTAACCCGTACGCTAACACTAACCCGCGCCCTCACACGCACGCTCACCCTAAAGCGTTGCCGTACCCTCACCTGGACCCTAAACCGTCCCCGTCCCCTAACCCTAACCCTAGCCCGAACCCTAACCCTAACACTTCCCCGAAGCCTGACCCTCACCCGTCCCCTAATCCTAACCCGTACGCTAACACTAACCCGCGTCCTATACGCACGCTCCCCCTAAAGCTTTGCCGTACCCTCACCTGGACCCTAAACCGTCCCCGTCCCCGTCCCCTAACCCTAGCCCGAACCCTAAACCTAACCCTTCCCCGAAGCCTGACCCTCACCCGTCCCCTAATCCTAACCCGTACGCTAACACTAACCCGCGCCCTCACACGCACGCTCCCCCTAAAGCGTTGCCGTACCCTCACCTGGACCCTAAACCGTCCCCGTCCCCTAACCCTAACCCTAGCCCGAACCCTAACCCTAACCCTTCCCCGAAGCCTGACCCTCACCCGTCCCCTAATCCTAACCCGTACGCTAACACTAACCCGCGCCCTCACACGCACGCTCACCGTAAAGCGTTGCCGTTCCGTCACCTGGACCCTAAACCGTCCCCGTCCCCTAACCCTAACCCTAGCCCGAACCCTAACCCTAACCCTTCCCCGAAGCCTGACCCTCACCCGTCCCCTAATCCTAACCCGTACGCTAACACTAACACGCGCCCTCACACGCACGCTCCCCCTAAAGCGTTGCCGTACCCTCACCTGGACCCTAAACCGTCCCCGTCCCCTAACCCTAACCCTAGCCCGAACCCTAACCCTAACCCTTCCCTGAAGCCTGACCCTCACCCGTCCCCTAATCCTAAGCCGTACGCTAACACTAACCCGCGCCCTCACACGCACGCTCCCCCTAAAGCATTGCCGTACCCTCACCTGGACCCTAAACCGTCCCCGTCCCCTAACCCTAACCCTAGCCCGAACCGTAACCCTAACCCTTCCCTGAAGCCTGACCCTCACCCGTCCCCTAATCCTAACCCGTACGCTAACACTAACCCGCGCCCTCACACGCACGCTCCCCGTAAAGCGTTGCCGTACCCTCACCTGGACCCTAAACCGTCCCCGTCCCCTAACCCTAACCCTAGCCCGAACCCTAACCCTAACCCTTCCCCGAAGCCTGACCCTCACCCGTCCCCTAATCCTAACCCGTACGCTAACACTAACCCGCGCCCTCACACGCACGCTCCCCCTAAAGCGTTGCCGTACCCTCACCTGGACCCTAAACCGTCCCCGTCCCCTAACCCTAACCCTAGCCCGAACCCTAACCCTAACCCTTCCCCGAAGCCTGACCCGCACCCGTACCCTAATCCTAATCCGTACGCTAACACTAACCCGCCCCTCACACGCACGATCCCCCTAAAGCGTTGCCGTACCCTCACCTGGACCCTAAACCGTCCCCGTCCCCTTACCCTAACCCTAGCCCGAACCCTAACCCTAACCCTTCCCTGAAGCCTGACCCTCACCTGTCCCCTAATCCTAACCCGTACGCTAACACTAACCAGCGCCCTCACACGCATGCTCCCCCTAAAGTGTTGCCGTACCCTCACCTGGACCCTAAACCGTCCCCGTCCCCTAACCCTAACCCTAGCCGAACCCTAACCCTAACCCTTCCCCGAAGCCTGACCCTCACCCGTCCCCTAATCCTAACCCGTACGTTAACACTAACCCGCGCCCTCACACGCACGCTCCCCCTAAAGCGTTGCCGTACCCTCACCTGGACCCTAAACCGTCCCCGTCCCCTAACCCTAACCCTAGCCCGAACCCTAACCCTAACCCTTCCCCGAAGCCTGACCCTCACCCGTCCCCTAATCCTAACCCGTACGCTAACACTAACACGCGCCCTCACACGCACGCTCCCCCTAAAGCGTTGCCGTACCCTCACCTGGACCCTAAACCGTCCCCGTCCCCTAACCCTAACCCTAGCCCGAACCCTAACCCTAACCCTTCCCCGAAGCCTGACCCTCACCCGTACCCTAATCCTAATCCGTACGCTAATACTAACCCGCCCCTCACACGCACGCTCCCCCTAAAGCGTTGCCGTACCCTCACCTGGACCCTAAACCGTCCCCGTCCCCTAACCCTAACCCTAGCCCGAACCCTAACCCTAACCCTTCCCCGAAGCCTGACCCTCACCTGTCCCCTAATCCTAACCCGTACGCTAACACTAACCAGCGCCCTCACACGCATGCTCCCCCTAAAGTGTTGCCGTACCCTCACCTGGACCCTAAACCGTCCCCGTCCCCTAACCCTAACCCTAGCCGAACCCTAACCCTAACCCTTCCCCGAAGCCTGACCCTCACCCGTCCCCTAATCCTAACCCGTACGTTAACACTAAACCGCGCCCTCACACGCACGCTCCCACTAAAGCGTTGCCGTACCCTCACCTGGACCCTAAACCGTCCCCGTCCCCTAACCCTAACCCTAGCCCGAACCCTAACCCTAAACCTTCCCCGAAGCCTGACCCTCACCCGTCCCCTAATCCTAACCCGTACGCTAACACTAACCCGCGCCCTCACACGCACGCTCCCCCTAAAGCGTTGCCGTACCCTCACCTGGACCTTAAACCGTCCCCGTCCCCTAACCCTAACCCTAGCCCGAACGCTAACCCTAACCCTTCCCCGAAACCTGACCCTCACCCGTCCCCTAATCCTACCCCGTACGCTAACACTAACCCGCGTCCTCACACGCACGCTCCCCCTAAAGCTTTGCCGTACCCTCACCTGGACCCTAAACCGTCCCCGTCCCCTAACCCTAACCCTAGCCCGAACCCTAACCCTAACGCTTCCCCGAAGCCTGACCCTCACCCGTCCCCTAATCCTAACCCGTACGCTAACACTAACCCGCGCTTTCACACGCACGCTCCCCCTAAAGCGTTGCCGTACCCTCACCTGGACCCGAAACCGTCCCCGTCCCCTAACCCTAACCGTAGCCCGAACCCTAACCCTAACCCTTCCCCGAAGCCTGACCCTCACCCGTCCCCTAATCCTAACCCGTACGCTAACACTAACACGCGCCCTCATACGCACGCTCCCCCTAAAGCGTTGCCGTACCCTCACCTGGACCCTAAACCGTCCCCGTCCCCTAACCCTAACCCTAGCCCGAACCCTAACCCTAAACCTTCCCCGAAGCCTGACCCTCACCCGTACCCTAATCCTAACCCGTACGCTAACACTAACCCGCGCCCTCACACGCACGCTACCCCTAAAGCGTTGCCGTACCCTCACCTGGACCCTAAACCGTCCCCGTCCCCTAACCCTAACCCTAGCCCGAACCCTAACCCTAACCCTTCCCCGAAGCCTGACCCTCACCCGTCCCCTAATCCTAACCCGTACGCTAACACTAACCCGCACCCTCACACGCACGCTCCCCCTAAAGCGTTGCCGTACCCTCACCTGGACCCTAAACCGTCCCCATCCCCTAACCCTAACCCTAGCCCGAACCCTAACCCTAACCCTTCCCCTAGCCTGACCCTCACCCGTCCCCTAATCCTAACCCGTACGCTAACACTAACCCGAGCCCTCACACGCACGCTCCCCCTAAAGCGTTGCCGTACCCTCACGTGGACCCGAAACCGTCCCCGTCCCCTAACCCTAACCCTAGCCCGAACCCTAACCCTAACCCTTCCCCGAAGCCTGACCCTCACCCGTCCCCTAATCCTAACCCGTACGCTAACACTAACCCGCGCCCTCACACGCACGCTCCCCCTAAAGCGTTGCCGTACCCTCACCTGGACCCTAAACCGTCCCCGTCCCCTAACCCTAACCCTAGCCCGAACCCTAACCCTAACACTTCCCCGAAGCCTGACCCTCACCCGTCCCCTAATCCTAACCCGTACGCTAACACTAACCCGTGCCCTCACACGCACGCTCCCCCTAAAGCGTTGCCGTACCCTCACCTGGACCCTAAACCGTCCCCGTCCCCTAACCCTAACCCTAGCCCGAACCCTAACCCTAACCCTTCCCCGAAGCCTGACCCTCACCCGTCCCCTAATCCTAACGCGTACTCTAACACTAACCCGCGCCCTCACACTCACGCTCCCCCTAAAGCGTTGCCGTACCCTCACCAGGACCCTAAACCGTCCCCGTCCCCTAACCCTAACCCTAGCCCGAACCCTAACCCTAACCCTTCCCCTAGCCTGACCCTCACCCGTCCCCTAATCCTAACCCGTACGCTAACACTAACCCAGCCCTCACACGCACGCTCCCCCTAAAGCGTTGCCGTACCCTCACGTGGACCCGAAACCGTCCCCGTCCCCTAACCCTAACCCTAGCCCGAACCCTAACCCTAACCCTTCCCCGAAGCCTGACCCTCACCCGTCCCCTAATCCTAAGCCGTACGCTAACACTAACCCGCGCCCTCACACGCACGCTCCCCCTAAAGCGTTGCCGTACCCTCACCTGGACCCTAAACCGTCCCCATCCCCTAACCCTAACCCTAGCCCGAACCCTAACCCTAACCCTTCCCCTAGCCTGACCCTCACCCGTCCCCTAATCCTAACCCGTACGCTAACACTAACCCGAGCCCTCACACGCACGCTCCCCCTAAAGCGTTGCCGTACCCTCACGTGGACCCGAAACCGTCCCCGTCCCCTAACCCTAACCCTAGCCCGAACCCTAACCCTAACCCTTCCCCGAAGCCTGACCCTCACCCGTCCCCTAATCCTAACCCGTACGCTAACACTAACCCGCGCCCTCACACGCACGCTCCCCCTAAAGCGTTGCCGTACCCTCACCTGGACCCTAAACCGTCCCCGTCCCCTAACCCTAACCCTAGCCCGAACCCTAACCCTAACACTTCCCCGAAGCCTGACCCTCACCCGTCCCCTAATCCTAACCCGTACGCTAACACTAACCCGTGCCCTCACACGCACGCTCCCCCTAAAGCGTTGCCGTACCCTCACCTGGACCCTAAACCGTCCCCGTCCCCTAACCCTAACCCTAGCCCGAACCCTAACCCTAACCCTTCCCCGAAGCCTGACCCTCACCCGTCCCCTAATCCTAACGCGTACTCTAACACTAACCCGCGCCCTCACACTCACGCTCCCCCTAAAGCGTTGCCGTACCCTCACCTGGACCCTAAACCGTCCCCGTCCCCTAACCCTAACCCTAGCCCGAACCCTAACCCTAACCCTTCCCCTAGCCTGACCCTCACCCGTCCCCTAATCCTAACCCGTACGCTAACACTAACCCAGCCCTCACACGCACGCTCCCCCTAAAGCGTTGCCGTACCCTCACGTGGACCCGAAACCGTCCCCGTCCCCTAACCCTAACCCTAGCCCGAACCCTAACCCTAACCCTTCCCCGAAGCCTGACCCTCACCCGTCCCCTAATCCTAAGCCGTACGCTAACACTAACCCGCGCCCTCACACGCACGCTCCCCCTAAAGCGTTGCCGTACCCTCACCTGGACCCTAAACCGTCCCCGTCCCCTAACCCTAACCCTAGCCCGAACCGTAACCCTAACCCTTCCCCGAAGCCTGACCCTCACCCGTCCCCTAATCCTAACCCGTACGCTAACACTAACCCGTGCCCTCACACGCACGCTCCCCCTAAAGCGTTGCCGTACCCTCACCTGGACCCTAAACCGTCCCCGTCCCCTAACCCTAACCCTAGCCCGAACCCTAACCCTAACGCTTCCCCGAAGCCTGACCCTCACCCGTCCCCTAATCCTAACCCGTACGCTAACACTAGCCCGCGCCCTCACACGCACGCTCCCCCTAAAGCGTTGCCGTACCCTCACCTGGACCCGAAACCGTCCCCGTCCCCTAACCCTAACCCTAGCCCGAACCCTAACCCTAACCCTTCCCCGAAGCCTGACCCTCACCCGTCCCCTAATCCTAACCCGTACGCTAACACTAACCCGCGCCCTCACACGCACGCTCCCCCTAAAGCGTTGCCGTACCCTCACCTGGACCCTAAACCGTCCCCGTCCCCTAACACTAACCCTAGCCCGAACCCTAACCCTAACCCTTCCCCGAAGCCTGACCCTCACCCGTCCCCTAATCCTAACCCGTACGCTAACACTAACCCGCACCCTCACACGCACGCTCCCCCTAAAGCGTTGCCGTACCCTCACCTGGACCCTAAACCGTCCCCATCCCCTAACCCTAACCCTAGCCCGAACCCTAACCCTAACCCTTCCCCGAAGCCTGACCCTCACCCGTCCCCTAATCCTAACCCGTACGCTAACACTAACCCGAGCCCTCACACGCACGCTCCCCCTAAAGCGTTGCCGTACCCTCACCTGGACCCGAAACCGTCCCCGTCCCCTAACCCTAACCTTAGCCCGAACCCTAACCCTAACCCTTCCCCGAAGCCTGACCCTCACCCGTCCTCTAATCCTAACCCGTACGCTAACACTAACCCGCGCCCTCACACGCACGCTCCCCCTAAAGCGTTGCCGTACCCTCACCTGGACCCGAAACTGTCCCCGTCCCCTAACCCTAACCCTAGCCCGAACCCTAACCCTAACCCTTCCCCGAAGCCTGACCCTCACCCGTCCCCTAATCCTAACCCGTACGCTAACACTAACACGCGCCCTCACACGCACGCTCCCCCTAAAGCGTTGCCGTACCCTCACCTGGACCCTAAACCGTCCCCGTCCCCTAACCCTAACCCTAGCCCGAACCCTAACCCTAACCCTTCCCCGAAGCCTGACCCTCACCCGTACCCTAATCCTAATCCGTACGCTAATACTAACCCGCCCCTCACACGCACGCTCCCCCTAAAGCGTTGCCGTACCCTCACCTGGACCCTAAACCGTCCCCGTCCCCTAACCCTAACCCTAGCCCGAACCCTAACCCTAACCCTTCCCCGAAGCCTGACCCTCACCTGTCCCCTAATCCTAACCCGTACGCTAACACTAACCAGCGCCCTCACACGCATGCTCCCCCTAAAGTGTTGCCGTACCCTCACCTGGACCCTAAACCGTCCCCGTCCCCTAACCCTAACCCTAGCCGAACCCTAACCCTAACCCTTCCCCGAAGCCTGACCCTCACCCGTCCCCTAATCCTAACCCGTACGTTAACACTAAACCGCGCCCTCACACGCACGCTCCCACTAAAGCGTTGCCGTACCCTCACCTGGGCCCTAAACCGTCCCCGTCCCCTAACCCTAACCCTAGCCCGAACCCTAACCCTAAACCTTCCCCGAAGCCTGACCCTCACCCGTCCCCTAATCCTAACCCGTACGCTAACACTAACCCGCGCCCTCACACGCACGCTCCCCCTAAAGCGTTGCCGTACCCTCACCTGGACCTTAAACCGTCCCCGTCCCCTAACCCTAACCCTAGCCCGAACGCTAACCCTAACCCTTCCCCGAAACCTGACCCTCACCCGTCCCCTAATCCTACCCCGTACGCTAACACTAACCCGCGCCCTCACACGCACGCTCCCCCTAAAGCTTTGCCGTACCCTCACCTGGACCCTAAACCGTCCCCGTCCCCTAACCCTAACCCTAGCCCGAACCCTAACCCTAACGCTTCCCCGAAGCCTGACCCTCACCCGTCCCCTAATCCTAACCCGTACGCTAACACTAACCCGCGCTTTCACACGCACGCTCCCCCTAAAGCGTTGCCGTACCCTCACCTGGACCCGAAACCGTCCCCGTCCCCTAACCCTAACCGTAGCCCGAACCCTAACCCTAACCCTTCCCCAAAGCCTGACCCTCACCCGTCCCCTAATCCTAACCCGTACGCTAACACTAACACGCGCCCTCATACGCACGCTCCCCCTAAAGCGTTGCCGTACCCTCACCTGGACCCTAAACCGTCCCCGTCCCCTAACCCTAACCCTAGCCCGAACCCTAACCCTAAACCTTCCCCGAAGCCTGACCCTCACCCGTACCCTAATCCTAACCCGTACGCTAACACTAACCCGCGCCCTCACACGCACGCTACCCCTAAAGCGTTGCCGTACCCTCACCTGGACCCTAAACCGTCCCCGTCCCCTAACCCTAACCCTAGCCCGAACCCTAACCCTAACCCTTCCCCGAAGCCTGACCCTCACCCGTCCCCTAATCCTAACCCGTACGCTAACACTAACCCGCACCCTCACACGCACGCTCCCCCTAAAGCGTTGCCGTACCCTCACCTGGACCCTAAACCGTCCCCATCCCCTAACCCTAACCCTAGCCCGAACCCTAACCCTAACCCTTCCCCTAGCCTGACCCTCACCCGTCCCCTAATCCTAACCCGTACGCTAACACTAACCCGAGCCCTCACACGCACGCTCCCCGTAAAGCGTTGCCGTACCCTCACGTGGACCCGAAACCGTCCCCGTCCCCTAACCCTAACCCTAGCCCGAACCCTAACCCTAACCCTTCCCCGAAGCCTGACCCTCACCCGTCCCCTAATCCTAACCCGTACGCTAACACTAACCCGCGCCCTCACACGCACGCTCCCCCTAAAGCGTTGCCGTACCCTCACCTGGACCCTAAACCGTCCCCGTCCCCTAACCCTAACCCTAGCCCGAACCCTAACCCTAACACTTCCCCGAAGCCTGACCCTCACCCGTCCCCTAATCCTAACCCGTACGCTAACACTAACCCGTGCCCTCACACGCACGCTCCCCCTAAAGCGTTGCCGTACCCTCACCTGGACCCTAAACCGTCCCCGTCCCCTAACCCTAACCCTAGCCCGAACCCTAACCCTAACCCTTCCCCGAAGCCTGACCCTCACCCGTCCCCTAATCCTAACGCGTACTCTAACACTAACCCGCGCCCTCACACTCACGCTCCCCCTAAAGCGTTGCCGTACCCTCACCTGGACCCTAAACCGTCCCCGTCCCCTAACCCTAACCCTAGCCCGAACCCTAACCCTAACCCTTCCCCTAGCCTGACCCTCACCCGTCCCCTAATCCTAACCCGTACGCTAACACTAACCCAGCCCTCACACGCACGCTCCCCCTAAAGCGTTGCCGTACCCTCACGTGGACCCGAAACCGTCCCCGTCCCCTAACCCTAACCCTAGCCCGAACCCTAACCCTAACCCTTCCCCGAAGCCTGACCCTCACCCGTCCCCTAATCCTAAGCCGTACGCTAACACTAACCCGCGCCCTCACACGCACGCTCCCCCTAAAGCGTTGCCGTACCCTCACCTGGACCCTAAACCGTCCCCATCCCCTAACCCTAACCCTAGCCCGAACCCTAACCCTAACCCTTCCCCTAGCCTGACCCTCACCCGTCCCCTAATCCTAACCCGTACGCTAACACTAACCCGAGCCCTCACACGCACGCTCCCCCTAAAGCGTTGCCGTACCCTCACGTGGACCCGAAACCGTCCCCGTCCCCTAACCCTAACCCTAGCCCGAACCCTAACCCTAACCCTTCCCCGAAGCCTGACCCTCACCCGTCCCCTAATCCTAACCCGTACGCTAACACTAACCCGCGCCCTCACACGCACGCTCCCCCTAAAGCGTTGCCGTACCCTCACCTGGACCCTAAACCGTCCCCGTCCCCTAACCCTAACCCTAGCCCGAACCCTAACCCTAACACTTCCCCGAAGCCTGACCCTCACCCGTCCCCTAATCCTAACCCGTACGCTAACACTAACCCGTGCCCTCACACGCACGCTCCCCCTAAAGCGTTGCCGTACCCTCACCTGGACCCTAAACCGTCCCCGTCCCCTAACCCTAACCCTAGCCCGAACCCTAACCCTAACCCTTCCCCGAAGCCTGACCCTCACCCGTCCCCTAATCCTAACGCGTACTCTAACACTAACCCGCGCCCTCACACTCACGCTCCCCCTAAAGCGTTGCCGTACCCTCACCTGGACCCTAAACCGTCCCCGTCCCCTAACCCTAACCCTAGCCCGAACCCTAACCCTAACCCTTCCCCTAGCCTGACCCTCACCCGTCCCCTAATCCTAACCCGTACGCTAACACTAACCCAGCCCTCACACGCACGCTCCCCCTAAAGCGTTGCCGTACCCTCACGTGGACCCGAAACCGTCCCCGTCCCCTAACCCTAACCCTAGCCCGAACCCTAACCCTAACCCTTCCCCGAAGCCTGACCCTCACCCGTCCCCTAATCCTAAGCCGTACGCTAACACTAACCCGCGCCCTCACACGCACGCTCCCCCTAAAGCGTTGCCGTACCCTCACCTGGACCCTAAACCGTCCCCGTCCCCTAACCCTAACCCTAGCCCGAACCGTAACCCTAACCCTTCCCCGAAGCCTGACCCTCACCCGTCCCCTAATCCTAACCCGTACGCTAACACTAACCCGTGCCCTCACACGCACGCTCCCCCTAAAGCGTTGCCGTACCCTCACCTGGACCCTAAACCGTCCCAGTCCCCTAACCCTAACCCTAGCCCGAACCCTAACCCTAACACTTCCCCGAAGCCTAACCCTCACCCGTCCCCTAATCCTAACCCGTACGCTAACACTAGCCCGCGCCCTCACACGCACGGTCCCCCTAAAGCGTTGCCGTACCCTCACCTGGACCCTAAACCGTCCCCGTCCCCTAACCCTAACCCTAGCCCGAACCCTAACCCTAACCCTTCCCCGAAGCCTGACCCTCACCCGTCCCCTAATCCTAACCCGTACGCTAACACTAACCCGCGCCCTCACACGCACGCTCCCCCTAAAGCGTTGCCGTACCCTCACCTGGACCCTAAACCGTCCCCGTCCCCTAACACTAACCCTAGCCCGAACCCTAACCCTAACCCTTCCCCGAAGCCTGACCCTCACCCGTCCCCTAATCCTAACCCGTACGCTAACACTAACCCGCACCCTCACACGCACGCTCCCCCTAAAGCGTTGCCGTACCCTCACCTGGACCCTAAACCGTCCCCATCCCCTAACCCTAACCCTAGCCCGAACCCTAACCCTAACCCTTCCCCGAAGCCTGACCCTCACCCGTCCCCTAATCCTAACCCGTACGCTAACACTAACCCGAGCCCTCACACGCACGCTCCCCCTAAAGCGTTGCCGTACCCTCACCTGGACCCGAAACCGTCCCCGTCCCCTAACCCTAACCCTAGCCCGAACCCTAACCCTAACCCTTCCCCGAAGCCTGACCCTCACCCGTCCTCTAATCCTAACCCGTACGCTAACACTAACCCGCGCCCTCACACGCACGCTCCCCCTAAAGCGTTGCCGTACCCTCACCTGGACCCGAAACTGTCCCCGTCCCCTAACCCTAACCCTAGCCCGAACCCTAACCCTAACCCTTCCCCGAAGCCTGACCCTCACCCGTCCCCTAATCCTAACCCGTACGCTAACACTAACCCGTGCCCTCACATGCACGCTCCCCCTAAAGCGTTGCCGTACCCTCACCTGGACCCTAAACCGTCCCAGTCCCTTAACCCTAACCCTAGCCCGAACCCTAACCCTAACACTTCCCCGAAGCCTAACCCTCACCCGTCCCCTAATCCTAACCCGTACGCTAACACTAGCCCACGCCCTCACACGCACGGTCCCCCTAAAGCGTTGCCGTACCCTCACCTGGACCCTAAATCGTCCCCGTCCCCTAACCCTAACCCTAGCCCGAACCCTAACCCTAACCCTTCCCTGAAGCCTGACCCTCACCCGTCCCCTAATCCTAACCCGTACGCTAACACTAGCCCGTGCCCTCACACGCACGCTCCCCCTAAAGCGTTGCCGTACCCTCACCTGGACCCTAAACCGTCCCCGTCCCCTAAACCTAACCCTAGCCCGAACCCTAACCCTAATCCTTCCCCGAAGCCTGACCCTCACCCGTCCCCTAATCCTAAACCGTACGCTAACACTAACCCACGCCCTCACACGCACGCTCCCCCTAAAGCGTTGCCGTACCCTCACCTGGACCCTAAACCGGCCCCGTCCCCTAACCCTAACCCTAGCCCGAACCCTAACCCTAACACTTCCCCGAAGCCTGACCCTCACCCGTCCCCTAATCCTAACCCGTACGCTAACACTAACCAGCGCCCTCACACGCACGCTCCCCGTAAAGCGTTGCCGTACCCTCACCTGGACCCTAAACCGTCCCCATCCCCTAACCCTAACCCTAGCCCGAACCCTAACCCTAACCCTTCCCCGAAGCCTGACCCTCACCCGTCCCCTAATCCTAACCCGTACGCTAACACTAACTCGAGCCCTCACACGCATGCTCCCCCTAAAGCGTTGCCGTACCCTCACCTGGACCCGAAACCGTCCCCGTCCCCTAACCCTAACCCTAGCCCGAACCCTAACCCTAACCCTTCCCCGAAGCCTGACCCTCACCCGTCCCCTAATCCTAACCCGTACGCTAACACTAACCCGCGCCCTCACACGCACGCTCCCCCTAAAGCGTTGCCGTACCCTCACCTGGACCCGAAACCGTCCCCGTCCCCTAACCCTAACCCTAGCCCGAACCCTAACCCTAACCCTTCCCCGAAGCCTGACCCTCACCCGTCCCCTAATCCTAACCCGTACGCTAACACTAACCCGTGCCCTCACATGCACGCTCCCCCTAAAGCGTTGCCGTACCCTCACCTGGACCCTAAACCGTCCCAGTCCCCTAACCCTAACCCTAGCCCGAACCCTAACCCTAACACTTCCCCGAAGCCTAACCCTCACCCGTCCCCTAATCCTAACCCGTACGCTAACACTAACCCGCGCCCTCACACGCACGGTCCCCCTAAAGCGTTGCCGTACCCTCACCTGGACCCTAAACCGTCCCCGTCCCCTAACCCTAACCCTAGCCCGAACCCTAACCCTAACCCTTCCCCGAAGCCTGACCCTCACCCGTCCCCTAATCCTAACCCGAACGCTAACACTAGCCCGTGCCCTCACACGCACGCTCCCCCTAAAGCGTTGCCGTACCCTCACCTGGACCCTAAACCGTCCCCGTCCCCTAACCCTAACCCTAGCCCGAACCCTAACCCTAACCCTTCCCCGAAGCCTGACCCTCACCCGTCCCCTAATCCTAACCCGTACGCTAACACTAACCCACGCCCTCACACGCACGCTCCCCCTAAAGCGTTGCCGTACCCTCACCTGGACCCTAAACCGTCCCCGTCCCCTAACCCTAAACCTAGCCCGAACCCTAACCCTAACACTTCCCCGAAGCCTGACCCTCACCCGTCCCCTAATCCTAACCCGTACGCTAACACTAACCCGCTCCCTCACACGAACGCTCCCCCTAAAGCGTTGCCGTACCCTCACCTGGACCCTAAACCGTCCCCGTCCCCTAACCCTAACCCTAGCCCGAACCCTAACCCTAACACTTCCCCGAAGCCTGACCCTCACCCGTCCCCTAATCCTAACCCGTACGCTAACACTAACCCGCGCCCTCACACGCACGCTCCCCCTAAAGCGTTGCCGTATCCTCACCTGGACCCTAAACCGTCCCCGTCCCCTAAACCTAACCCTAGCACGAACCCTAACCCTAACCCTTCCCCGAAGCCTGACCCTCACCCGTCCCCTAATCCTAACCCGTACGCTAACACTAACCCGCGCCCTCACACGCACGCTCCCCCTAAAGCGTTGCCGTACCCTCACCTGGACCCTAAACCGTCCCCGTCCCCTAACCCTAACCCTAGCCCGAACCCTAACCCTAAGCCTTCCCCGAAGCCTGACCCTCACCCGTCCCCTAATCCTAACCCGTACGCTAACAGTAACCCGCGCCCTCACACGCATGCTCCCCCTAAAGCGTTGCCGTACCCTCACCTGGACCCTAAACCGTCCCCGTCCGCTAACCCTAACCCTAGCCCGAACCCTTACCCTAACACTTACCCGAAGCCTGACCCTCACCCGTCCCCTAATCCTAAGCCGTACGCTAACACTAACGCGCGCCCTCACACGCACGCTCCCCGTAAAGCGTTGCCGTACCCTCACCTGGACCATAAACCATCCCCGTCCCCTAACCCTAACCCTAGCCCGAACCCTAACCCTAAACCTTCCCCGAAGCCTGACCCTCACCCGTCCCCTAAACCTAACCCGAACGCTAACACTAACCCGCGCCCTCACACGCACGCTCCCCCTAAAGCGTTGCCGTACCCTCACCTGGACCCTAAACCGTCCCCGTCCCCTAACCCTAACCCTAGCCCGAACCCTAACCCTAACCCTTCCCCGAAGCCTGACCCTCACCCGTCCCCTATTCCTAACCCATACGCTAACACTAACCCGCGCCCTCACACGCACGCTCCCCCTAAAGCGTTGCCGTACCCTCACCTGGACCCTAAACCGTCCCCGTCCCCTAACCCTAACCCTAGCCCGAACCCTAACCCTAACCCTTCCCCGACGCCTGACCCTCACCCGTCCCCTAATCCTAAACCGTACGCTAACACTAACCCGCGCCCTCACACGCACGGTCCCCCTAAAGCGTTGCCGTACCCTCACCTGGACCCTAAACCGTCCCCATCCCCTAACCCTAACCCTAGCCCGAACCCTAACCCTAACCCTTCCCCGAAGCCTGACCCTCACCCGTCCCCTAATCCTAACCCGTACGCTAACACTAACCCGAGCCCTCACACGCACGCTCCCCCTAAAGCGTTGCCGTACCCTCACCTGGACCCGAAACCGTCCCCGTCCCCTAACCCTAACCCTAGCCCGAACCCTAACCCTAACCCTTCCCCGAAGCCTGACCCTCACCCGTCCCCTAATCCTAACCCGTACGCTAACACTAACCCGCGCCCTCACACGCACGCTCCCCCTAAAGCGTTGCCGTACCCTCACCTGGACCCTAAACCGTCCCCGTCCCCTAACCCTAACCCTAGACCGAACCCTAACCCTAACCCTTCCCCGAAGCCTGACCCTCACCCGTCCCCTAATCCTAACCCGTACGCTAACACTAACCGGCGCCCTCACACGCACGTTCCCCCTAAAGCGTTGCCGTACCCTCACCTGGACCCTAAACCGTCCCCGTCCCCTAACCCTACCCCTAGCCCGAACCCTAACCCTAACCCTTCCCCGAAGCCTGACCCTCCCCCGTCCCCTAATCCTAACCCGTACGCTAACACTAACCCGCGCCCTCACACGCACGCTCCCCCTAAAGCGTTGCCGTACCATCACCTGGACCCTAAACCGTCCCCGGTCCTAACCCTAACCCTAGCCCGAACCCTAACCCTAACCCTTCCCCGAAGCCTGACCCTCACACGTCCCCTAATCCTAACCCGTACGCTAACACTAACCCGCGCCCTCACACGCACGCTCCCCCTAAATCGTTGCCGTACCCTCTCCTGGACCCTAAACCGTCCCCGTCCCCTAACCCTAACCCTAGCCCGAACCCTAACCCTAACCCTTCCCCGAAGCCTGACTCTCACCCGTCCCCTAATCCTAACCCGTACGCTAACACTAACCCGCGCCCTCACACGCTCGCTCCGCCTAAAGCGTTGCCGTACCCTCACCTGGGCCCTAAACCGTCCCCGTCCCCTAACCCTAACTCTAGCCCGAACCCTAACCCTAACCCTTCCCCGAAGCCTGACCCTCACCCGTCCCCTAATCCTAACCCGTACGCTGACACTAACCCGCGCCCTCACACGCACGCTCCCCCTAAAGCGTTGCCGTACCCTCACCTGGACCCTAAACCGTCCCCGGTCCTAACCCTAACCCTAGCCCGAACCCTAACCCTAACCCTTCCCCGAAGCCTGACCCTCACCCGTCCCCTAATCCTAACCCGTGCGCTAACACTAACCCACGCCCTCACACGCACGCTCCCCCTAAAGCGTTGCCGTACCCTCACCTGGACCCTAAACCGTCCCCGTCCCCTAACCCTAACCCTAGCCCGAACCCTAACCCTAACGCTTCCCCGAAGCCTGACCCTCACCCGTCCCCTAATCCTAACCCGTACGCTAACACTAACCCACCTCCTCACATGCACGCTCCCCCTAAAGCGTTGCCGTACCCTCACCTGGACCCTAAACCATCCCCGTCCCCTAACCCTAACCCTAACCCGAACCGTAACCCTAACACTTCCCCGAAGCCTGACCCTCACCCGTCCCCTAATCCTAACCCGTACGCTAACACTAACCCGCGCCCTCACACGCACGCTCCCCCTAAAGCGTTGCCGTACCCTCACCTGGACCCTAAACCGTCCCCGTCCCCTAACCCTAACCCTAGCCCGAACCCTTACCCTAACCCTTCCCCAAAGCCTGACCCTCACCCGTCCCCTAATCCTAACCCGTACGCTAACACTAACCCGCGCCCTCACACGCACGCTCCCCCTAAACCGTTGCCGTACCCTCACCTGGACCCTAAACCGTCCCCGTCCCCTAACCCTAACCCTAGCCCGAACCCTAAACCTAACCCTTCCCCGAAGCCTGACCCTCACCCGGCCCCTAATCCTAACCCGTACGCTAACACTAACCCGCGCCCTCACACGCACTCTCCCCCTAAAGCGTTGCCATACCCGCACCTGGACCCTAAACCGTCCCCGTCCCCTAACCCTAACCCTAGCCCGAACCCTAAACCTAACCCTTCCCCAAAGCGTGACCCTCACCCGTCCCCTAATCTTAACCCGTTCGCTAACACTAACCCACGCCCTCACACGCACGCTCCCCCTAAAGCGTTGCCGTACCCTCCCCTGGACCCTAAACCGTCCCCGTCCCCTAACCCTAACCCTAGCCCGAACCCTAACCCTTCCCCGAAGCATGACCCTCACACGTCCCCTAATCCTAACCCGTACGCTAACACTAACCCGCGCCCTCACACGCACGCTCCCCCTAAAGCGTTGCCGTACCCTCACCTGGACCCTAAACCGTCCCCGTCCCCTAAACCTAACCCTAGCCCGAACCCTAAACCTAACCCTTCCCCGAAGCCTGACCCTCACCCGTCCCCTAATCCTAACCCGTACGCTAACACTAACCCGCGCCCTCACACGCACGCTGCCCCTAAAGCATTGCCGTACCCTCACCTGGACCCTAAACCGTCCCCGTCCCCTAACCCTAACCCTAGCCCGAACCCTAACCCTAACCCTTCCCCGAAGCCTGACCCTCACCCGTCCCCTAATCCTAAGCCGTACGCTAACACTAACACGCGCCCTCACACGCACGCTCCCCCTAAAGCGTTGCCGTACCCTCACCTGGACCCTAAACCGTCCCCGTACCCTAACCCTAACCCTAGCCCTAACCCTAACCCTAACCCTTCCCTGAAGCCTGACACTCACCCGTCCCCTAATCCTAAGCCGTACGCTAACACTAACGCGTGCCCTCACACGCACGCTCCCCCTAAAGCGTTGCCGTACCCTCACCTGGACCCTAAACCGTCCCCGTCCCCTAACCCTAACCCTAGCCCGAAGCCTAACCCTAACACTTCCCCGAAGCCTGACCCTCACCCGTCCCCTAATCCTAACCCGTACGCTAACACTAACCCGCGTCCTATACGCACGCTCCCCCTAAAGCTTTGCCGTACCCTCACCTGGACCCTAAACCGTCCCCGTCCCCGTCCCCTAACCCTAGCCCGAACCCTAAACCTAACCCTTCCCCGAAGCCTGACCCTCACCCGTCCCCTAATCCTAACCCGTACGCTAACACTAACCTGCGCCCTCACACGCACGCTCCCCCTAAAGCGTTGCCGTACCCTCACCTGGACCCTAAACCGTCCCCGTCCCCTAACCCTAACCCTAGCCCGAACCCTAAACCTAACCCTTCCCCGAAGCCTGACCCTCACCCGTCCCCTAATCCTAACCCGTACGCTAACACTAACCCGCGCCCTCACATGCACGCTCACCGTAAAGCGTTGCCGTTCCGTCACCTGGACCCTAAACCGTCCCCGTCCCCTAACCCTAACCCTAGCCCGAACCCTAACCCTAACCCTTCCCCGAAGCCTGACCCTCACCCGTCCCCTAATTCTAAGCCGTACGCTAACACTAACACGCGCCCTCACACGCACGCTCCCCCTAAAGCGTTGCCGTACCCTCACCTGGACCCTAAACCGTCCCCGTCCCCAGCCCTAACCCTAGCCCGAACCCTAACCCTAACCCTTCCCTGAAGCCTGACCCTCACCCGTCCCCTAATCCTAAGCCGTACGCTAACACTAACCCGCGCCCTCACACGCACGCTCCCCCTAAAGCATTGCCGTACCCTCACCTGGACCCTAAACCGTCCCCGTCCCCTAACCCTAACCCTAGCCCGAACCGTAACCCTAACCCTTCCCTGAAGCCTGACCCTCACCCGTCCCCTAATCCTAACCCGTACGCTAACACTAACCCGCGCCCTCACACGCACGCTCCCCGTAAAGCGTTGCCGTACCCTCACCTGGACCCTAAACCGTCCCCGTCCCCTAACCCTAACCCTAGCCCGAACCCTAACCCTAACCCTTCCCCGAAGCCTGACCCTCACCCGTCCCCTAATCCTAACCCGTACGCTAACACTAACCCGCGCCCTCACACGCACGCTCCCCCTAAAGCGTTGCCGTACCCTCACCTGGACCCTAAACCGTCCCCGTCCCCTAACCCTAACCCTAGCCCGAACCCTAACCCTAACCCTTCCCCGAAGCCTGACCCGCACCCGTACCCTAATCCTAATCCGTACGCTAACACTAACCCGCCCCTCACACGCACGATCCCCCTAAAGCGTTGCCGTACCCTCACCTGGACCCTAAACCGTCCCCGTCCCCTTACCCTAACCCTAGCCCGAACCCTAACCCTAACCCTTCCCTGAAGCCTGACCCTCAACTGTCCCCTAATCCTAACCCGTACGCTAACATTAACCAGCGCCCTCACACGCATGCTCCCCCTAAAATGTTGCCGTACCCTCACCTGGACCCTAAACCGTCCCCGTCCCCTAACCCTAACCCTAGCCGAACCCTAACCCTAACCATTCCCCGAAGCCTGACCCTCACCCGTCCCCTAATCCTAACCCGTACGTTAACACTAACCCGCGCCCTCACACGCACGCTCCCCCTAAAGCGTTGCCGTACCCTCACCTGGACCCTAAACCGTCCCCGTCCCCTAACCCTAACCCTAGCCCGAACCCTAACCCTAACCCTTCCCCGAAGCCTGACCCTCACCCGTCCCCTAATCCTAACCCGTACGCTAACACTAACACGCGCCCTCATACGCACGCTCCCCCTAAAGCGTTGCCGTACCCTCACCTGGACCCTAAACCGTCCCCGTCCCCTAAACCTAACCCTAGCCCGAACCCTAACCCTAAACCTTCCCCGAAGCCTGACCTTCACCCGTCCCCTAATCCTAACCCGTACGCTAACACTAACCCGCGCCCTCACACGCACGCTACCCCTAAAGCGTTGCCGTACCCTCACCTGGACCCTAAACCGTCCCCGTCCCCTAACCCTAACCCTAGCCCGAACCCTAACCCTAACCCTTCCCCGAAGCCTGACCCTCACCCGTCCCCTAATCCTAACCCGTACGCTAACACTAACCCGCACCCTCACACGCACGCTCCCCCTAAAGCGTTGCCGTACCCTCACCTGGACCCTAAACCTTCCCCATCCCCTAACCCTAACCCTAGCCCGAACCCTAACCCTAACCCTTCCCCTAGCCTGACCCTCACCCGTCCCCTAATCCTAACCCGTACGCTAACACTAACCCGAGCCCTCACACTCACGCTCCCCCTAAAGCGTTGCCGTACCCTCACGTGGACCCGAAACCGTCCCCGTCCCCTAACCCTAACCCTAGCCCGAACCCTAACCCTAAACCTTCCCCGAAGCCTGACCCTCAACCGTCCCCTAATCCTAACCCGTACGCTAACACTAACCCGCGCCCTCACACGCACGCTCCCCCTAAAGCGTTGCCGTACCCTCACCTGGACCCTAAACCGTCCCCGTCCCCTAACCCTAACCCTAGCCCGAACCCTAACCCTAACCCTTCCCCGAAGCCTGACCCTCACCCGTCCCCTAATCCTAACCCGTACGCTAACACTAACCCGTGCCCTCACACGCACGCTCCCCCTAAAGCGTTGCCGTACCCTCACCTGGACCCTAAACCGTCCCCGTCCCCTAACCCTAACCCTAGCCCGAACCCTAACCCTAACCCTTCCCCGAAGCCTGACCCTCACCCGTCCCCTAATCCTAACCCGTACGCTAACACTAACCCGCGCCCTCACACGCACGCTCCCCCTAAAGCGTTGCCGTACCCTCACCTGGACCCTAAACCGTCCCCGTCCCCTAACCCTAACCCTAGCCCGAACCCTAACCCTAACCCTTCCCCTAGCCTGACCCTCACCCGTCCCCTAATCCTAACCCGTACGCTAACACTAACCCGCGCCCTCACACGCACGCTCCCCCTAAAGCGTTGCCGTACCCTCACGTGGACCCGAAACCGTCCCCGTCCCCTAACCCTAACCCTAGCCCGAACCCTAACCCTAACCCTTCCCCGAAGCCTGACCCTCACCCGTCCCCTAATCCTAACCCGTACGCTAACACTAACCCGCGCCCTCACACGCACTCTCCCCCTAAAGCGTTGCCGTACCCTCACCTGGACCCTAAACCGTCCCCGTCCCCTAACCCTAACCCTAGCCCGAACCCTAACCCTAACCCTTCCCCGAAGCCTGACCCTCACCCGTCCCCTAATCCTAACCCGTACGCTAACACTAACCCGTGCCCTCACATGCACGCTCCCCCTAAAGCGTTGCCGTACCCTCACCTGGACCCTAAACCGTCCCAGTCCCCTAACCCTAACCCTAGCCCGAACCCTAACCCTAACACTTCCCCGAAGCCTAACCCTCACCCGTCCCCTAATCCTAACCCGTACGCTAACACTAGCCCGCGCCCTCACACGCACGGTCCCCCTAAAGCGTTGCCGTACCCTCACCTGGACCCTAAACCGTCCCCGTCCCCTAACCCTAACCCTAGCCCGAACCCTAACCCTAACCCTTCCCCGAAGCCTGACCCTCACCCGTCCCCTAATCCTAACCCGTACGCTAACACTAACCCGCGCCCTCACACGCACGCTCCCCCTAAAGTGTTGCCGTATCCTCACCTGGACCCTAAACTGTCCCCGTCCCCTAAACCTAACCCTAGCACGAACCCTAACCCTAACCCTTCCCCTAGCCTGACCCTCGCCCGTCCCCTAATCCTAACCCGTACGCTAACACTAACCCGCGCCCTCACACGCACGCTCCCCCTAAAGCGTTGCCGTACCCTCACGTGGACCCGAAACCGTCCCCGTCCCCTAACCCTAACCCTAGCCCGAACCCTAACCCTAACCCTTCCCCGAAGCCTGACCCTCACCCGTCCCCTAATCCTAACCCGTACGCTAACACTAACCCGCGCCCTCACACGCACGCTCCCCCTAAAGCGTTGCCGTACCCTCACCTGGACCCTAAACCGTCCCCGTCCCCTAACCCTAACCCTAGCCCGAACCCTAACCCTAACCCTTCCCCGAAGCCTGACCCTCACCCGTCCCCTAATCCTAACCCGTACGCTAACACTAACCCGTGCCCTCACATGCACGCTCCCCCTAAAGCGTTGCCGTACCCTCACCTGGACCCTAAACCGTCCCAGTCCCCTAACCCTAACCCTAGCCCGAACCCTAACCCTAACACTTCCCCGAAGCCTAACCCTCACCCGTCCCCTAATCCTAACCCGTACGCTAACACTAGCCCGCGCCCTCACACGCACGGTCCCCCTAAAGCGTTGCCGTACCCTCACCTGGACCCTAAACCGTCCCCGTCCCCTAACCCTAACCCTAGCCCGAACCCTAACCCTAACCCTTCCCCGAAGCCTGACCCTCACCCGTCCCCTATTCCTAACCCGTACGCTAACACTAGCCCGTGCCCTCACACGCACGCTCCCCCTAAAGCGTTGCCGTACCCTCACCTGGACCCTAAACCGTCCCCGTCCCCTAACCCTAACCCTAGCCCGAACCCTAACCCTAACCCTTCCCCGAAGCCTGACCCTCACCCGTCCCCTAATCCTAACCTGTACGCTAACACTAACCCACGCCCTCACACGCACGCTCCCCCTAAAGCGTTGCCGTACCCTCACCTGGACCCTAAACCGTCACCGTCCCCTAACCCTAAACCTAGCCCGAACCCTAACCCTAACACTTCCCCGAAGCCTGACCCTCACCCGTCCCCTAATCCTAACCCGTACGCTAACACTAACCTGCGCCCTCACACGAACGCTCCCCCTAAAGCGTTGCCGTACCCTCACCTGGACCCTAAACCGTCCCCGTCCCCTAACCCTAACCCTAGCCCGAACCCTAACCCTAACCCTTCCCCGAAGCCTGACCCTCACCCGTCCCCTAATCCTAACCCGTACGCTAACACTAACCCGCGCCCTCACACGCACGCTCCCCCTAAAGTGTTGCCGTATCCTCACCTGGACCCTAAACCGTCCCCGTACCCTAAACCTAACCCTAGCACGAACCCTAACCCTAACCCTTCCCCGAAGCCTGACCCTCACCCGTCCCCTAATCCTAACCCGTACGCTAACACTAACACGCGCCCTCACACGCACGCTCCCCCTAAAGCGTTGCCGTACTCTCACCTGGACCCTAAACCGTCCCCGTCCCCTAACCCTAACCCTAGCCCGAACCCTAACCCTAAGCCTTCCCCGAAGCCTGACCCTCACCCGTCCCCTAATCCTAACCCGTACGCTAACAGTAACCCGCGCCCTCACACGCATGCTCCCCCTAAAGCGTTGCCGTACCCTCACCTGGACCCTAAACCGTCCCCGTCCGCTAACCCTAACCCTAGCCCGAACCCTTACCCTAACACTTACCCGAAGCCTGACCCTCACCCGTCCCCTAATCCTAAGCCGTACGCTAACACTAACGCGCGCCCTCACACGCACGCTCCCACTAAAGCGTTGCCGTACCCTCACCTGGACCATAAACCATCCCCGTCCCCTAACCCTAACCCTAGCCCGAACCCTAACCCTAACCCTTCCCCGAAGCCTGACCCTCACCCGTCCCCTAATCCTAACCCGTACGCTAACACTAACCCGCGCCCTCACACGCACGCTCCCCCTAAAGCGTTGCCGTACCCTCACCTGGACCCTAAACCGTCCCCGTCCCCTAACCCTAACCCTAGCCCGAACCCTAACCCTAACCCTTCCCCGAAGCCTGACCCTCACCCGTCCCCTATTCCTAACCCATACGCTAACACTAACCCGCGCCCTCACACGCACGCTCCCCCTAAAGCGTTGCCGTACCCTCACCTGGACCCTAAACCGTCCCCGTCCCCTAACCCTAACCCTAGCCCGAACCCTAACCCTAACCCTTCCCCGACGCCTGACCCTCACCCGTCCCCTAATCCTAAACCGTACGCTAACACTAACCCGCGCCCTCACACGCACGGTCCCCCTAAAGCGTTGCCGTACCCTCACCTGGACCCTAAACCGTCCCCATCCCCTAACCCTAACCCTAGCCCGAACCCTAACCCTAACCCTTCCCCGAAGCCTGACCCTCACCCGTCCCCTAATCCTAACCCGTACGCTAACACTAACCCGAGCCCTCACACGCACGCTCCCCCTAAAGCGTTGCCGTACCCTCACCTGGACCCGAAACCGTCCCCGTCCCCTAACCCTAACCCTAGCCCGAACCCTAACCCTAACCCTTCCCCGAAGCCTGACCCTCACCCGTCCCCTAATCCTAACCCGTACGCTAACACTAACCCGCGCCCTCACACGCACGCTCCCCCTAAAGCGTTGCCGTACCCTCACCTGGACCCTAAACCGTCCCCGTCCCCTAACCCTAACCCTAGACCCAACCCTAACCCTAACCCTTCCCCGAAGCCTGACCCTCACCCGTCCCATAATCCTAACCCGTACGCTAACACTAACCCGTGCCCTCACATGCACGCTCCCCCTAAAGCGTTGCCGTACCCTCACCTGGACCCTAAACCGTCCCCGTCCCCTAACCCTAACCGTAGCCCGAACCCTAACCCTAACACTTCCCCGAAGCCTAACCCTCACCCGTCCCCTAATCCTAACCCGTACGCTAACACTAGCCCGCGCCCTCACACGCACGCTCCCCCTAAAGCGTTGCCGTACCCTCACCTGCACCCTAAACCGTCCCCGTCCCCTAACCCTAACCCTAGCCCGAACCCTAACCCTAACCCTTCCCCGAAGCCTGACCCTCACCCGTTCCCTAATCCTAACCCGTACGCTAACACTAGCCCGCGCTCTCACACGCACGCTCCCCCTAAAGCGTTGCCGTACCCTCACCTGCACCCAAACCGGACCCGTCCCCTAACCCTAACCCTAGCCCGAACCCTAACCCTAACCCTTCTCCGAAGCCTGACCCTCACCCGTACCCTAATCCTAACCCGTACGCTAACACTAACCCGCGCCCTCACACGCACGCTCCCCCTAAAGCGTTGCCATACCCTCACCTGGACCCTAAACCGTCCCCGTCCCCTAACCCTAACCCTAGCCCGAACCCTAACCCTAACCCTTCCCCGAAGCCTGACCCTCACCCGTCCCCTAATCCTAACCCGTACGCTAACACTAGCCTGCGCCCTCACACGCACGCTCCCCCTAAAGCGTTGCCGTACCCTCACCTGCACCCTAAACCGGACCCGTCCCCTAACCCTAACCCTAGCCCGAACCCTAACCCTAACCCTTCCCCGAAGCCTGACCCTCACCCGTCCCCTAATCCTAACCCGTACGCTAACACTAACCCGCGCCCTCACACGCACGCTCCCCCTAAAGCGTTGCCGTACCCTCACCTGGACCCTAAACCGTCCCCGTCCCCTAACCCTAACCCTAGCCCGAACCCTAACCCTAACCCTTCCCCGAAGCCTGACCCTCACCCGTCCCCTAATGCTAACCCGTACGCTAACACTAACCTGCGCCCTCACACGCACGCTCCCCCTAAAGCGTTGCCGTACCCTCACCTGGACCCTAAACCGTCCCCGTCCCCTAACCCTAACCCTAGCCCGAACCCTAACCCTAACCCTTCCCCGAAGCCTGACCCTCACCCGTCCCCTAATCCTAACCCGTACGCTAACACTAACCCGCGCCCTCACACGCACGCTCCCCCTAAAGCGTTGCCATACCCTCACCTGCACCCTAAACCGTCCCCGTCCCCTAACCATAACCCTAGCCCGAACCCTAACCCTAACCCTTCCCCGAAGCCTGACCCTCACCCGTCCCCTAATCCTAACCCGTACGCTAACACTAACCCGCGCCCTCACACGCACGCTCACCCTAAAGCGTTGCCGTACCCTCACCTGGACCCTAAACCGTCCCCGTCCGCTAACCCTAACCCTAGCCCGAACCCTTACCCTAACACTTCCCCGAAGCCTGACCCTCACCCGTCCCCTAATCCTAACCCGTACGCTAACACTAACGCGCGCCCTCACACGCACGCTCCCCCTAAAGCGTTGCCGTACCCTCACCTGGACTATAAACCGTCCCCGTCCCCTAACCCTAACCCTAGCCCGAACCCTAACCCTAACCCTTCCCCGAAGCCTGACCCTCACCCGTCCCCTAATCCTAACCCATACGCTAACACTAACCCGCGCCCTCACACGCACGCTCCCCCGAAAGCGTTGCCGTACCCTCACCTGGACCCTAAACCGTCCCCGTCCCCTAACCCTAACCCTAGCCCGAACCCTAACCCTAACCCTTCCCAGAAGCCTGACCCTCACCCGTCCCCTAATCCTAACCCGTACGCTAACACTAACCCGCGCCCTCACATGCACGCTCCCCCTAAAGCGTTGCCGTACCCTCACCTGGACCCTAAACCGTCCCCGGTCCTAACCCTAACCCTAGCCCGAACCCTAACCCTAACCTTTCCCCGAAGCCTGACCCTCACCCGTCCCCTTATCCTAACCCGAGTGCTAACACTAACCCGCGCCCTCACACGCACGCTCCCCCTAAAGCGTTGCCGTACCCTCACCTGGACCCTAAACCGTCCCCGTCCCCTAACCCTAACCCTAGCCCGAACCCTAACCCTTCCCCGAAACATGACCCTCACACGTCCCCTAATCCTAACCCGTACGCTAACACTAACCCGCGCCGTCACACGCACGCTCCCCCTAAAGCGTTGCCGTACCCTCACCTGGACCCTAAACCGTCCCCGTCCCCTAACCATAACCCTAGCCCGAACCCTAACCCTAACCCTTCCCCGAAGCCTGACCCTCACCCGTCCCCTAATACTAACCCGTACGCTAACACTAACCCGCGCCCTCACACGCACGCTCCCCGTAAAGCGTTGCCGTACCATCACCTGGACCCTAAACCGTCCCCGTCCCCTAACCCTAACCCTAGCCCGAACCCTAACCCTAACCCTTCCCCGAAGCCTGACCCTCACCCGTCCCCTAATCCTAACCCGTACGCTAACACTGACACGCGCCCTCACACGCACGCTCCCCCTAAAGCGTTGCCGTACCCTCACCTGGACCCTAAACCGTCCCCGTCCCCTAACCCTAACCCTAGCCCGAACCCTAACCCTAACCCTTCCCTGAAGACTGACCCTCACCCGTCCCCTAATCCTAAGCCGTACGCTAACACTATCGCGCGCCCTCACACGCACGCTCCCCCTAAAGCGTTGCCGTACCCTCACCTGGACGCTAAACCGTCCCCGTCCCCTAACCCTAAACCTAGCCCGAACCCTAACCCTAACCCTTCCCCGAAGACTGACCCTCACCCGTCCCCTAATCCTAACCCGTACGCCAACACTAACACGCGCCCTCACACGCACGCTCCCCCTAAAGCGTTGCCGTACCCTCACCTGGACCCTAAACCGTCCCCGTCCCCTAACCCTAACCCTAGCCTGAACCATAACCCTAACCCTTCCCCGAAGCCTGACCCTCACCCGTCCCCTAATCCTAACCCGTACGCTAACACTAACCCGCGCCCTCACACGCACGCTCCCCCTAAAGCATTGCCGTACCCTCACCTGGATATTAAACCGTCCCCGTCCCCTAACCCTAACCCTAGCCCGAACCCTAACCCTAACCCTTCCCCGAAGCCTGACCCTCACCCGTCCCCTAATCCTAACCCGTACGCTAACACTAACCCGCGCCCTCACACCCACGCTCCCCCTAAAGCGTTGCCGTACCCTCACCTGGACCCTAAACCGTCCCCGTCCCCTAACCCTAACCCTAGCCGAACCCTATCCCTAACACTTCCCCGAAGCCTGACCCTCACCCGTCCCCTAATCCTAACCCGTACGCTAACACTAACCCGCGCCCTCACACGCACGCTCCCCCTAAAGCGTTGCCGTACCCTCACCTGGACCCTAAACCGTCCCCGTCCCCTAACCCTAACCCTAGCCCGAACCCTAACCCTAACCCTTCCCCGAAGCCTGACCCTCAGCTGTCCCCTAATCCTAACCCGTACGCTAACGCTAACCCGCGCCCTCACACGCACGCTCCCCCTAAAGCGTTGCCGTACCCTCACCCAGACCCTAAACCGTCCCCGTCCCCTAACCCTAACCCTAGCCCGAACCCTAACCCTAACCCTTCCCCGAAGCCTGACCCTCACCCGTCCCCTAATCCTAACCCGTACGCTAACACTAACCCGCGCCCTCACACGCACGCTCCCCCTAAAGCGTTGCCGTACCCTCACCTGGACCCTAAACCGTCCCCGTCCCCTAACCCTAACCCTAGCCCGAACCATAACCCTAACCCTTCCCCGAGGCCTTACCCTCACCCATCCCCAAATCCTAACCTGTACGCTAACACTAACCCGCGCCCTCACACGCACGCTCCCCCTAAAGCGTTGCCGTACCCTCACCTGGACACTAAACCATCCCCGTCCCCTAACCCTAACCCTAGCCCGAACCATAACCCTAACACTTCCCCGAAGCCTGACCCTCACCCGTCCCCTAATCCTAACCCGTACGCTAACACTAACCCGCGCCCTCACACGCACGCTCCCCCTAAAGCGTTGCCGTACCCTCACCTGGACCCTAAACCGTCCCCGTCCCCTAACCCTAACCCTAGCCCGAACCCTAACCCTAACCCTTCCCCGAAGCCTGACCCTCACCCGTCCCCTAATCCTAACCCGTACGCTAACACTATCCCGCGCCCTCACACGCACGCTCACCCTAAAGCGTTGCCGTACCCTCACCTGGACCCTAAACCGTCCCCGTCCCCTAACCCTAACCCTAGCCCGAACCCTAACCCTAACCCTTCCCCGAAGCAGGACCCTCACCCGTCCCCTAATCCTAACCCGTACGCTAACACTAACCTGCGCCCTCACAAGCACGCTCCCCCTAAAGCGTTGCCGTACCCTCACCTGGACCCTAAACCGTCCCCGTCCCCTAACCCTAACCCTAGCCCGAACCCTAACCCTAACCCTTCCCCGAAGCCTGACCCTCACCCGTCCCCTAATCCTAACCCGTACGCTAACACTAACCCACGCCCTCACACGCACGCTCCCCCTAAAGCGTTGCCGTACCCTCACCTGGACCCTAAACCGTCCCCGTCCCCTAACCCTAACCCTAGCCCGAACCCTAACCCTAACCCTTCCCCGAAGCGTGACCCTCACCCGTCCCCTAATCCTAACCCGTGCGCTAACACTAACCCGCGCCCTCACACGCACGCTCCCCCTAAAGCGTTGCCGTACCCTCACCTGGACCCTAAACCGTCCCCATCCCCTAACCCTAACCCTAGCCCGAACCCTAACCCTAACCCTTCCCCGAAGCCTGACTCTCACCCGTCCCCTAATCCTAACCCGTACACTAACACTAACCCGCGCCCTCACACGCTCGCTCCGCCTAAAGCGTTGCCGTACCCTCACCTGGGCCCTAACCCGTCCCCGTCCCCTAACCCTAACTCTAGCCCGAACCCTAACCCTAACCCTTCCCCGAAGCCTGACCCTCACCCGTCCCCTAATCCTAACCCGTACGCTAACACTAACCCGCGCCCTCACACGCACGCTCCCCCTAAAGCGTTGCAGTACCCTCACCTGGACCCTAAACCGTCCCCGGTCCTAACCCTAACCCTAGCCCGAACCCTAACCCTAACCCTTCCCCGAAGCCTGACCCTCACCCGTCCCCTAATCCTAACCCGTACGCTAACACTAACCCGCGCCCTCACGCGCACGCTCCCCCTAAAGCGTTGCCGTACCCTCACCTGGACCCTAAACCGTCCCCATCCCCTAACCCTAACCCTAACCCTTCCCCGAAGCCTGACCCTCACCCGTCCCCTAATCCTAACCCGTACGCTAACACTAACCCGCGCCCTCACACGCACGCTGCCCCTAAAGCATTGCCGTACCCTCACCTGGACCCTAAACCGTCCCCGTCCCCTAACCCTAACCCTAGCCCGAACCCTAACCCTAACCCTTCCCCGAAGCCTGACCCTCACCCGTCCCCTAATCCTAACCCGTACGCTAACACTAACCCGCGCCCTCACACGCACGCTCCCCCTAAAGCGTTGCCATACCCTCACCTGGACCCTAAACCGTCCCCGTCCCCTAACCATAACCCTAGCCCGAACCCTAACCCTAACCCTTCCCCGAAGCCTGACCCTCACCCGTCCCCTAATCCTAACCCGTACGCTAACACTAACCCGCGCCCTCACACGCACGCTCACCCTAAAGCGTTGCCGTACCCTCACCTGGACCCTAAACCGTCCCCGTCCGCTAACCCTAACCCTAGCCCGAACCCTTACCCTAACACTTCCCCGAAGCCTGACCCTCACCCGTCCCCTAATCCTAACCCGTACGCTAACACTAACGCGCGCCCTCACACGCACGCTCCCCCTAAAGCGTTGCCGTACCCTCACCTGGACTATAAACCGTCCCCGTCCCCTAACCCTAACCCTAGCCCGAACCCTAACCCTAACCCTTCCCCGAAGCCTGACCCTCACCCGTCCCCTAATCCTAACCCATACGCTAACAGTAACCCGCGCCCTCACACGCACGCTCCCCCGAAAGCGTTGCCGTACCCTCACCTGGACCCTAAACCGTCCCCGTCCCCTAACCCTAACCCTAGCCCGAACCCTAACCCTAACCGTTCCCAGAAGCCTGACCCTCACCCGTCCCCTAATCCTAACCCGTACGCTAACACTAACCCGCGCCCTCACACGCACGCTCACTCCTAAAGCATTGCCGTACCCTCACCTGGACCCTAAACCGTCCCCGTCCCCTAACCCTAACCCTAGCCCGAACCCTAACCCTAAAACTTCCCCGAAGCCTGACCCTCACCCGTCCCCTAATCCTAACCCGTACGCTAACACTAACCCGCGCCCTCACACGCACGCTGCCACTAAAGCGTTGCCGTACCCTCACCTGGACCCTAAACCGTCCCCTAACCCTAACCCTAGCCCGAACCCTAACCCTAACCCTTCCCCGAAGCCTGACCCTCACCCGTCCCCTAATCCTAACCCGTACGCTAACACTAACCCGCGCCCTCACATGCACGCTCCCCCTAAAGCGTTGCCGTACCCTCACCTGGACCCTAAACCGTCCCCGGTCCTAACCCTAACCCTAGCCCGAACCCTAACCCTAACCCTTCCCCGAAGCCTGACCCTCACCCGTCCCCTTATCCTAACCCGTGTGCTAACACTAACCCGCGCCCTCACACGCACGCTCCCCCTAAAGCGTTGCCGTACCCTCACCTGGACCCTAAACCGTCCCCGTCCCCTAACCCTAACCCTAGCCCGTACCCTAACCCTTCCCCGAAGCATGACCCTCACCCGTCCCCTAATCCTAACCCGTACGCTAACACTAACCCGCGCCCTCACACGCACGCTGCCCCTAAAGCATTGCCGTACCCTCACCTGGACCCTAAACCGTCCCCATCCCCTAACCCTAACCCTAGCCCGAACCCTAACCCTAACCCTTCCCCGAAGCCTGACCCTCACCCGTCCCCTAATCCTAACCCGTACGCTAACACTAACCAGCGCCCTCACACGCACGCTCCCCCTAAAGCGTTGCCATACCCTCACCTGGACCCTAAACCGTCCCCGTCCCCTAACCATAACCCTAGCCCGAACCCTAACCCTAACCCTTCCCCGAAGCCTGACCCTCACCCGTCCCCTAATCCTAACCCGTACGCTAACACTAACCCGCGCCCTCACACGCACGCTCACCCTAAAGCGTTGCCGTACCCTCACCTGGACCCTAAACCGTCCCCGTCCGCTAACCCTAACCCTAGCCCGAACCCTTACCCTAACACTTCCCCGAAGCCTGACCCTCACCCGTCCCCTAATCCTAACCCGTACGCTAACACTAACGCGCGCCCTCACACGCACGCTCCCCCTAAAGCGTTGCCGTACCCTCACCTGGACTATAAACCGTCCCCGTCCCCTAACCCTAACCCTAGCCCGAACCCTAACCCTAACCCTTCCCCGAAGCCTGACCCTCACCCGTCCCCTAATCCTAACCCATACGCTAACACTAACCCGCGCCCTCACACGCACGCTCCCCCGAAAGCGTTGCCGTACCCTCACCTGGACCCTAAACCGTCCCCGTCCCCTAACCCTAACCCTAGCCCGAACCCTAACCCTAACCGTTCCCAGAAGCCTGACCCTCACCCGTCCCCTAATCCTAACCCGTACGCTAACACTAACCCGCGCCCTCACACGCACGCTCACTCCTAAAGCATTGCCGTACCCTCACCTGGACCCTAAACCGTCCCCGTCCCCTAACCCTAACCCTAGCCCGAACCCTAACCCTAAAACTTCCCCGAAGCCTGACCCTCACCCGTCCCCTAATCCTAACCCGTACGCTAACACTAACCCGCGCCCTCACACGCACGCTGCCACTAAAGCGTTGCCGTACCCTCACCTGGACCCTAAACCGTCCCCTAACCCTAACCCTAGCCCGAACCCTAACCCTAACCCTTCCCCGAAGCCTGACCCTCACCCGTCCCCTAATCCTAACCCGTACGCTAACACTAACCCGCGCCCTCACATGCACGCTCCCCCTAAAGCGTTGCCGTACCCTCACCTGGACCCTAAACCGTCCCCGGTCCTAACCCTAACCCTAGCCCGAACCCTAACCCTAACCCTTCCCCGAAGCCTGACCCTCACCCGTCCCCTTATCCTAACCCGTGTGCTAACACTAACCCGCGCCCTCACACGCACGCTCCCCCTAAAGCGTTGCCGTACCCTCACCTGGACCCTAAACCGTCCCCGTCCCCTAACCCTAACCCTAGCCCGAACCCTAACCCTTCCCCGAAGCATGACCCTCACACGTCCCCTAATCCTAACCCGTACGCTAACACTAACCCGCGCCCTCACACGCACGCTCCCCCTAAAGCGTTGCCGTACCCTCACCTGGACCCTAAACCGTCCCCGTCCCCTAACCCTAACCCTAGCCCGAACCCTAACCCTAACCCTTCCCCGAAGCCTGACCCTCACCCGTCCCCTAATACTAACCCGTACGCTAACACTAACCCGCGCCCTCACACGCACGCTCCCCGTAAAGCGTTGCCGTACCATCACCTGGACCCTAAACCGTCCCCGTCCCCTAACCCTAACCCTAGCCCGAACCCTAACCCTAACCCTTCCCCGAAGCCTGACCCTCACCCGTCCCCTAATCCTAACCCGTACGCTAACACTGACACGCGCCTTCACACGCACGCTCCCCCTAAAGCGTTGCCGTACCCTCACCTGGACCCTAAACCGTCCCCGTCCCCTAACCCTAACCCTAGCCCGAACCCTAACCCTAACCCTTCCCTGAAGCCTGACCCTCACCCGTCCCCTAATCCTAAGCCGTACGCTAACACTATCGCGCGCCCTCACACACACGCTCCCTCTAAAGCGTTGCCGTACCCTCACCTGGACTCTAAACCGTCCCCGTCCCCTAACCCTAAACCTAGCCCGAACCCTAACCTTAACCCTTCCCCGAAGACTGACCCTCACCCGTCCCCTAATCCTAACCCGTACGCCAACACTAACACACGCCCTCACACGCACGCTCCCCCTAAAGCGTTGCCGTACCCTCACCTGGACCCTAAACCGTCCCCGTCCCCTAACCCTAACCCTAGCCTGAACCATAACCCTAACCCTTCCCCGAAGCCTGACCCTCACCCGTCCCCTAATCCTAACCCGTACGCTAACACTAACCCGCGCCCTCACATGCACGCTCCCCCTAAAGCGTTGCCGTACCCTCACCTGGACCCTAAACTGTCCCCGGTCCTAACCCTAACCCTAGCCCGAACCCTAACCCTAACCCTTCCCCGAAGCCTGACCCTCACCCGTCCCCTTATCCTAACCCGTGTGCTAACACTAACCCGCGCCCTCACACGCACGCTCCCCCTAAAGCGTTGCCGTACCCTCACCTGGACCCTAAACCGTCCCCGTCCCCTAACCCTAACCCTAGCCCGAACCCTAACCCTTCCCCGAAGCATGACCCTCACACGTCCCCTAATCCTAACCCGTACGCTAACACTAACCCGCGCCCTCACACGCACGCTCCCCCTAAAGCGTTGCCGTACCCTCACCTGGACCCTAAACCGTCCCCGTCCCCTAACCCTAACCCTAGCCCGAACCCTAACCCTAACCCTTCCCCGAAGCCTGACCCTCACCCGTCCCCTAATACTAACCCGTACGCTAACACTAACCCGCGCCCTCACACGCACGCTCCCCGTAAAGCGTTGCCGTACCATCACCTGGACCCTAAACCGTCCCCGTCCCCTAACCCTAACCCTAGCCCGAACCCTAACCCTAACCCTTCCCCGAAGCCTGACCCTCACCCGTCCCCTAATCCTAACCCGTACGCTAACACTGACACGCGCCTTCACACGCACGCTCCCCCTAAAGCGTTGCCGTACCCTCACCTGGACCCTAAACCGTCCCCGTCCCCTAACCCTAACCCTAGCCCGAACCCTAACCCTAACCCTTCCCTGAAGCCTGACCCTCACCCGTCCCCTAATCCTAAGCCGTACGCTAACACTATCGCGCGCCCTCACACGCACGCTCCCTCTAAAGCGTTGCCGTACCCTCACCTGGACTCTAAACCGTCCCCGTCCCCTAACCCTAAACCTAGCCCGAACCCTAACCTTAACCCTTCCCCGAAGACTGACCCTCACCCGTCCCCTAATCCTAACCCGTACGCCAACACTAACACACGCCCTCACACGCACGCTCCCCCTAAAGCGTTGCCGTACCCTCACCTGGACCCTAAACCGTCCCCGTCCCCTAACCCTAACCCTAGCCTGAACCATAACCCTAACCCTTCCCCGAAGCCTGACCCTCACCCGTCCCCTAATCCTAACCCGTACGCTAACACTAACCCGCGCCCTCACACGCACGCTCCCCCTAAAGCATTGCCGTACCCTCACCTGGACATTAAACCGTCCCCGTCCCCTAACCCTAACCCTAGCCCGAACCCTAACCCTAACCCTTCCCCGAAGCCTGACCCTCACCCGTCCCCTAATCCTAACCCGTACGCTAACACTAACCCGCGCCCTCACACACACGCTCCCCCTAAAGCGTTGCCGTACCCTCACCTGGACCCTAAACCGTCCCCGTCCCCTAACCCTAACCCTAGCCGAACCCTATCCCTAACACTTCCCCGAAGCCTGACCCTCACCCGTCCCCTAATCCTAACCCGTACGCTAACACTAACCCGCGCCCTCACACGCACGCTCCCCCTAAAGCGTTGCCGTACCCTCACCTGGACCCTAAACCGTCCCCGTCCCCTAACCCTAACCCTAGCCCGAACCCTAACCCTAACCCTTCCCCGAAGCCTGAACCTCAGCCGTCCCCTAATCCTAACCCGTACGCTAACGCTAACCCGCGCCCTCACACGCACGCTCCCCCTAAAGCGTTACCGTACCCTCACCCGGACCCTAAACCGTCCCCGTCCCCTAACCCTAACCCTAGCCCGAACCCTAACCCTAACCCTTCCCCGAAGCCTGACCCTCACCCGTTCCCTAATCCTAACCCGTGCGCTAACACTAACCCGCGCCCTCACACGCACGCTCCCCCTAAAGCGTTGCCGTACCCTCACCTGGACCCTAAACCGTCCCCATCCCCTAACCCTAACCCTAGCCCGAACCCTAACCCTAACCCTTCCCCGAAGCCTGACTCTCACCCGTCCCCTAATCCTAACCCGTACGCTAACACTAACCCGCGCCCTCACACGCTCGCTCCGCCTAAAGCGTTGCCGTACCCTCACCTGGGCCCTAAACCGTCCCCGTCCCCTAACCCTAACTCTAGCCCGAACCCTAACCCTAACCCTTCCCCGAAGCCTGACCCTCACCCGTCCCCTAATCCTAACCCGTACGCTAACACTAACCCGCGCCCTCACACGCACGCTCCCCCTAAAGCGTTGCAGTACCCTCACCTGGACCCTAAACCGTCCCCGGTCCTAACCCTAACCCTAGCCCGAACCCTAACCCTAACCCTTCCCCGAAGCCTGACCCTCACCCGTCCCCTAATCCTAACCCGTACGCTAACACTAACCCGCGCCCTCACGCGCACGCTCACCCTAAAGCGTTGCCGTACCCTCACCTGGACCCTAAACCGTCCCCATCCCCTAACCCTAACCCTAACCCTTCCCCGAAGCCTGACCCTCACCCGTCCCCTAATCCTAACCCGTACGCTAACACTAACCCGCGCCCTCACACGCACGCTGCCCCTAAAGCATTGCCGTACCCTCACCTGGACCCTAAACCGTCCCCGTCCCCTAACCCTAACCCTAGCCCGAACCCTAACACTAACCCTTCCCCGAAGCCTGACCCTCACCCGTCCCCTAATCCTAAGCCGTACGCTAACACTAACACGCGCCCTCACACGCACGCTCCCCCTAAAGCGTTGCCGTACCCTCACCTGGACCCTAAACCGTCCCCATCCCCTAACCCTAACCCTAACCCTAGCCCGAACCCTAACCCTTCCCCGAAGCATGACCCTCACACGTCCCCTAATCCTAACCCGTACGCTAACACTAACCCGCGCCCTCACACGCACGCTCCCCCTAAAGCGTTGCCGTACCCTCACCTGGACCCTAAACCGTCCCCGTCCCCTAACCCTAACCCTAGCCCGAACCCTAACCCTAACCCTTCCCCGAAGCCTGACCCTCACCCGTCCCCTAATACTAACCCGTACGCTAACACTAACCCACGCCCTCACACGCACGCTCCCCGTAAAGCGTTGCCGTACCATCACCTGGACCCTAAACCGTCCCCGTCTCCTAACCCTAACCCTAGCCCGAACCCTAACCCTAACCCTTCCCCGAAGCCTGACCCTCACCCGTCCCCTAATCCTAACCCGTACGCTAACACTGACACGCGCCCTCACACGCACGCTCCCCCTAAAGCGTTGCCGTACCCTCACCTGGACCCTAAACCGTCCCCGTCCCCTAACCCTAACCCTAGCCCGAACCCTAACCCTAACCCTTCCCCGAAGCCTGACCCTCACCCGTCCCCTAATCCTAAGCCGTACGCTAACACTATCGCGCGCCCTCACACGCACGCTCCCCCTAAAGCGTTGCCGTACCCTCACCTGGACCCTAAACCGTCCCCGTCCCTTAACCCTAAACCTAGCCCGAACCCTAACCCTAACCCTTCCCCGAAGACTGACCCTCACCCGTCCCCTAATCCTAACCCGTACGCCAACACTAACACGCGCCCTCACACGCACGCTCCCCCTAAAGCGTTGCCGTACCCTCACCTGGACCCTAAACCGTCCCCGTCCCCTAACCCTAACCCTAGCCTGAACCATAACCCTAACCCTTCCCCGAAGCCTGACCCTCACACGTCCCCTAATCCTAACCCGTACGCTAACACTAACCCGCGCCCTCACACGCACGCTCCCCCTAAAGCATTGCCGTACCCTCACCTGGACATTAAACCGTCCCCGTCCCCTAACCCTAACCCTAGCCCGAACCCTAACCCTAACCCTTCCCCGAAGCCTGACCCTCACCCGTCCCCTAATCCTAACCCGTACGCTAACACTAACCCGCGCCCTCACACACACGCTCCCCCTAAAGCGTTGCCGTACCCTCACCTGGACCCTAAACCGTCCCCGTCCCCTAACCCTAACCCTAGCCGAACCCTATCCCTAACACTTCCCCGAATCCTGACCCTCACCCGTCCCCTAATCCTAACCCGTACGCTAACACTAACCCGCGCCCTCACACGCACGCTCCCCCTAAAGCGTTGCCGTACCCTCACCTGGACCCTAAACCGTCCCCGTCCCCTAACCCTAACCCTAGCCCGAACCCTAACCCTAACCCTTCCCCGAAGCCTGACCCTCAGCCGTCCCCTAATCCTAACCCGTACGCTAACGCTAACCCGCGCCCTCACACGCACGCTCCCCCTAAAGCGTTGCCGTACCCTCACCCGGACCCTAAACCGTCCCCGTCCCCTAACCCTAACCCTAGCCCGAACCCTAACCCTAACCCTTCCCCGAAGCCTGACCCTCACCCGTCCCCTAATCCTAACCCGTGCGCTAACACTAACCCGCGCCCTCACACGCACGCTCCCCCTAAAGCGTTGCCGTACCCTCACCTGGACCCTAAACCGTCCCCATCCCCTAACCCTAACCCTAGCCCGAACCCTAACCCTAACCCTTCCCCGAAGCCTGACTCTCACCCGTCCCCTAATCCTAACCCGTACGCTAACACTAACCCGCGCCCTCACACGCTCGCTCCGCCTAAAGCGTTGCCGTACCCTCACCTGGGCCCTAAACCGTCCCCGTCCCCTAACCCTAACTCTAGCCCGAACCCTAACCCTAACCCTTCCCCGAAGCCTGACCCTCACCCGTCCCCTAATCCTAACCCGTACGCTAACACTAACCCGCGCCCTCACACGCACGCTCCCCCTAAAGCGTTGCAGTACCCTCACCTGGACCCTAAACCGTCCCCGGTCCTAACCCTAACCCTAGCCCGAACCCTAACCCTAACCCTTCCCCGAAGCCTGACCCTCACCCGTCCCCTAATCCTAACCCGTACGCTAACACTAACCCGCGCCCTCATGCGCACGCTCCCCCTAAAGCGTTGCCGTACCCTCATCTGGACCCTAAACCGTCCCCATCCCCTAACCCTAACCCTAACCCTTCCCCGAAGCCTGACCCTCACCCGTCCCCTAATCCTAACCCGTACGCTAACACTAACCCGCGCCCTCACACGCACGCTGCCCCTAAAGCATTGCCGTACCCTCACCTGGACCCTAAACCGTCCCCGTCCCCTAACCCTAACCCTAGCCCGAACCCTAACCCTAACCCTTCCCCGAAGCCTGAGCCTCACCCGTCCCCTAATCCTAAGCCGTACGCTAACACTAACACGCGCCCTCACACGCATGCTCCCCCTAAAGCGTTGCCGTACCCTCACCTGGACCCTAAACCGTCCCCGTACCCTAACCCTAACCCTAGCCCTAACCCTAACCCTAACCCTTCCCTGAAGCCTGACACTAACCCGTCCCCTAATCCTAAGCCGTACGCTAACACTAACGCGCGCCCTCACACGCACGCTCCCCCTAAAGCGTTGCCGTACCCTCACCTTGACCCTAAACCGTCCCCGTCCCCTAACCCTAAACCTAGCCCGAACCCTAACCCTAAACCTTCCCCGAAGCCTGACCCTCACCCGTCCCCTAATCCTAACCCGTACGCCAACACTAACCCGTGCCCTCACACGCACGCTCCCCCTAAAGCGTTGCCGTACCCTCACCAGGACCCTAAACCGTCCCCGTCCCCTAACCCTAACCCTAGCCAAACCCTAACCCTAACCCTTCCCCGAAGCCTGACCCTCACCCGTCCCCTAATCCTAAGCCGTACGCTAACACTAACACGCGCCCTCACACGCACGCTCCCCCTAAAGCGTTGCCGTACCCTCACCTGGACCCTAAACCGTCCCCGTCCCCTAACCCTAACCCTAGCCCGAACCCTAACCCTAACACTTCCCCGAAGCCTGACCCTCACCCGTCCCCTAATCCTAACCCGTACGCTAACACTAACCCGCGCCCTCACACGCACGCTCCCCCTAAAGCGTTGCCGTACCCTCACCTGGACCCTAAACCGTCCCCGTCCCCTAACCCTAACCCTAGCCCGAACCCTAACCCTAACCCTTCCCCGAAGCCTGACCCTCACCCGTCCCCTAATCCTAACCCGTACGCTAACACTAACCCGCGCCCTCACACGCACGCTCACCGTAAAGCGTTGCCGTTCCGTCACCTGGACCCTAAACCGTCCCCGTCCCCTAACCCTAACCCTAGCCCGAACCCTAACCCTAACCCTTCCCCGAAGCCTGACCCTCACCCGTCCCCTAATCCTAAGCCGTACGCTAACACTAACACGCGCCCTCACACGCACGCTCCCCCTAAAGCGTTGCCGTACCCTCACCTGGACCCTAAACCGTCCCCGTCCCCTAACCCTAACCCTAGCCCGAACCCTAACCCTAACCCTTCCCTGAAGCCTGACCCTCACCCGTCCCCTAATCCTAAGCCGTACGCTAACACTAACCCGCGCCCTCACACGCACGCTGCCCCTAAAGCATTGCCGTACCCTCACCTGGACCCTAAACCGTCCCCGTCCCCTAACCCTAACCCTAGCCCGAACCCTAACCCTAACCCTTCCCCGAAGCCTGACCCTCACCCGTCCCCTAATCCTAAGCCGTACGCTAACACTAACACGCGCCCTCACACGCACGCTCCCCCTAAAGCGTTGCCGTACCCTCACCTGGACCCTAAACCGTCCCCGTACCCTAACCCTAACCCTAGCCCTAACCCTAACCCTAACCCTTCCCTGAAGCCTGACACTAACCCGTCCCCTAATCCTAAGCCGTACGCTAACACTAACGCGCGCCCTCACACGCACGCTCCCCCTAAAGCGTTGCCGTACCCTCACCTTGACCCTAAACCGTCCCCGTCCCCTAACCCTAAACCTAGCCCGAACCCTAACCCTAAACCTTCCCCGAAGCCTGACCCTCACCCGTCCCCTAATCCTAACCCGTACGCCAACACTAACCCGTGCCCTCACACGCACGCTCCCCCTAAAGCGTTGCCGTACCCTCACCTGGACCCGAAACCGTCCCCGTCCCCTAACCCTAACCCTAGCCGAACCCTAACCCTAACCCTTCCCCGAAGCCTGACCCTCACCCGTCCCCTAATCCTAACCCGTACGCTAACACTAACCCGCGCCCTCACACGCACGCTCCCCCTAAAGCGTTGCCGTACCCTCACCTGGACCCTAAACCGTCCCCGTCCCCTAACCCTAACCCTAGCCCGAACCCTAACCCTAACACTTCCCCGAAGCCTGACCCTCACCCGTCCCCTAATCCTAACCCGTACGCTAACACTAACCCGCGTCCTATACGCACGCTCCCCCTAAAGCTTTGCCGTACCCTCACCTGGACCCTAAACCGTCCCCGTCCCCGTCCCCTAACCCTAGCCCGAACCCTAAACCTAACCCTTCCCCGAAGCCTGACCCTCACCCGTCCCCTAATCCTAACCCGTACGCTAACACTAACCCGCGCCCTCACACGCACGCTCCCCCTAAAGCGTTGCCGTACCCTCACCTGGACCCTAAACCGTCCCCGTCCCCTAACCCTAACCCTAGCCCGAACCCTAACCCTAACCCTTCCCCGAAGCCTGACCCTCACCCGTCCCCTAATCCTAACCCGTACGCTAACACTAACCCGCGCCCTCACACGCACGCTCACCGTAAAGCGTTGCCGTTCCGTCACCTGGACCCTAAACCGTCCCCGTCCCCTAACCCTAACCCTAGCCCGAACCCTAACCCTAACCCTTCCCCGAAGCCTGACCCTCACCCGTCCCCTAATCCTAAGCCGTACGCTAACACTAACACGCGCCCTCACACGCACGCTCCCCCTAAAGCGTTGCCGTACCCTCACCTGGACCCTAAACCATCCCCGTCCCCTAACCCTAACCCTAGCCCGAACCCTAACCCTAACCCTTCCCTGAAGCCTGACCCTCACCCGTCCCCTAATCCTAAGCCGTACGCTAACACTAACCCGCGCCCTCACACGCACGCTCCCCCTAAAGCATTGCCGTACCCTCACCTGGACCCTAAACCGTCCCCGTCCCCTAACCCTAACCCTAGCCCGAACCGTAACCCTAACCCTTCCCTGAAGCCTGACCCTCACCCGTCCCCTAATCCTAACCCGTACGCTAACACTAACCCGCGCCCTCACACGCACGCTCCCCGTAAAGCGTTGCCGTACCCTCACCTGGACCCTAAACCGTCCCCGTCCCCTAACCCTAACCCTAGCCCGAACCCTAACCCTAACCCTTCCCCGAAGCCTGACCCTCACCCGTCCCCTAATCCTAACCCGTACGCTAACACTAACCCGCGCCCTCACACGCACGCTCCCCCTAAAGCGTTGCCGTACCCTCACCTGGACCCTAAACCGTCCCCGTCCCCTTACCCTAACCCTAGCCCGAACCCTAACCCTAACCCTTCCCTGAAGCCTGACCCTCACCTGTCCCCTAATCCTAACCCATACGCTAACACTAACCAGCGCCCTCACACGCATGCTCCCCCTAAAGTGTTGCCGTACCCTCACCTGGACCCTAAACCGTCCCCGTCCCCTAACCCTAACACTAGCCGAACCCTAACCCTAACCCTTCCCCGAAGCCTGACCCTCACCCGTCCCCTAATCCTAACCCGTACGTTAACACTAAACCGCTCCCTCACACGCACGCTCCCACTAAAGCGTTGCCGTACCCTCACCTGGACCCTAAACCGTCCCCGTCCCCTAACCCTAACCCTAGCCCGAACCCTAACCCTAAACCTTCCCCGAAGCCTGACCCTCACCCGTCCCCTAATCCTAACCCGTACGCTAACACTAACCCGCGCCCTCACACGCACGCTCCCCCTAAAGCGTTGCCGTAACCTCACCTGAACCTTAAACCGTCCCCGTCCCCTAACCCTAACCCTAGCCCGAACGCTAACCCTAACCCTTCCCCGAAACCTGACCCTCACCCGTCCCCTAATCCTACCCCGTACGCTAACACTAACCCGCGCCCTCACACGCACGCTCCCCCTAAAGCTTTGCCGTACCCTCACCTGGACCCTAACCCGTCCCCGTCCCCTAACCCTAACCCTAGCCCGAACCCTAACCCTATCCCTTCCCCGAAGCCTGACCCTCACCCGTCCCCTAATCCTAACCCGTACGCTAACACTAACCCGCGCCCTCACACGCACGCTCCCCCTAAAGCGTTGCCGTACCCTCACCTGGACCCTAAACCGTCCCCGTCCCCTAACCCTTACCCTAGCATAACCCTAACCCTAACCCTTCCCCGAAGCCTGACCCTCACCCGTCCCCTAATCCTAACCCGTACGCTAACACTAACCCGCGCCCTCACACGCACGCTCCCCCTAAAGCGTTGCCGTACCCTCACCTGGACCCTAAACCGTCCCCGTCCCCTAACCCTAACCCTAGCCCGAACCCTAACCCTAACCCTTCCCCGAAGCCTGACCCTCACCCGTCCCCTAATCCTAACCCGTACGCTAACACTAACCCGCGCCCTCACACGCACGCTCCCCCTAAAGCGTTGCCGTACCCTCACCTGGACCCTAAACCGTCCCCGTCCCCTAACCCTAACCCTAGCCCGAACCCTAACCCTAACCCTTCCCCGAAGCCTGACCCTCACCCGTACCCTAATCCTAATCCGTACGCTAATACTAACCCGCCCCTCACACGCACGCTCCCCCTAAAGCGTTGCCGTACCCTCACCTGGACCCTAAACCGTCCCCGTCCCCTAACCCTAACCCTAGCCCGAACCCTAACCCTAACCCTTCCCCGAAGCCTGACCCTCACCTGTCCCCTAATCCTAACCCGTACGCTAACACTAACCAGCGCCCTCACACGCATGCTCCCCCTAAATTGTTGCCGTACCCTCACCTGGACCCTAAACCGTCCCCGTCCCCTAACCCTAACCCTAGCCGAACCCTAACCCTAACCCTTCCCCGAAGCCTGACCCTCACCCGTCCCCTAATCCTAACCCGTACGTTAACACTAAACCGCGCCCTCACACGCACGCTCCCCCTAAAGCGTTGCCGTACCCTCACCTGGACCCTAAACCGTCCCCGTCCCCTAACCCTAACCCTAGCCCGAACCCTAACCCTAAACCTTCCCCGAAGCCTGACCCTCACCCGTCCCCTAATCCTAACCCGTACGCTAACACTAACCTGCGCCCTCACACGCACGCTCCCCCTAAAGCGTTGCCGTACCCTCACCTGGACCTTAAACCGTCCCCGTCCCCTAACCCTAACCCTAGCCCGAACGCTAACCCTAACCCTTCCCCGAAACCTGACCCTCACCCGTCCCCTAATCCTACCCCGTACGCTAACACTAACCCGCGCCCTCACACGCACGCTCCCCCTAAAGCTTTGCCGTACCCTCACCTGGACCCTAAACCGTCCCCGTCCCCTAACCCTAACCCTAGCCCGAACCCTAACCCTAACGCTTCCCCGAAGCCTGACCCTCACCCGTCCCCTAATCCTAACCCGTACGCTAACACTAACCCGCGCTTTCACACGCATGCTCCCCCTAAAGCGTTGCCGTACCCTCACCTGGACCCGAAACCGTCCCCGTCCCCTAACCCTAACCGTAGCCCGAACCCTAACCCTAACCCTTCCCCGAAGCCTGACCCTCACCCGTCCCCTAATCCTAACCCGTACGCTAACACTAACACGCGCCCTCATACGCACGCTCCCCCTAAAGCGTTGCCGTACCCTCACCTGGACCCTAAACCGTCCCCGTCCCCTAACCCTAACCCTAGCCCGAACCCTAACCCTAAACCTTCCCCGAAGCCTGACCCTCACCCGTCCCCTAATCCTAACCCGTACGCTAACACTAACCCGCGCCCTCACACGCACGCTCCCCCTAAAGCGTTGCCGTACCCTCACCTGGACCCTAAACCGTCCCCGTCCCCTAACCCTAACCCTAGCCCGAACCCTAACCCTAACCCTTCCCCGAAGCCTGACCCTCACCCGTCCCCTAATCCTAACCCGTACGCTAACACTAACCCGCACCGTCACACGCACGCTCCCCCTAAAGCGTTGCCGTACCGTCACCTGGACCCTAAACCGTCCCCATCCCCTAACCCTAACCCTAGCCCGAACCCTAACCCTAACCCTTCCCCTAGTCTGACCCTCACCCGTCCCCTAATCCTACACCGTACGCTAACACTAACCCGAGCCCTCACACGCACGCTCCCCCTAAAGCGTTGCCGTACCCTCACGTGGACCCGAAACCGTCCCCGTACCCTAACCCTAACCCTAGCCTGAACCCTAACCCTAACCCTTCCCCGAAGCCTGACCCTCACCCGTCCCCTAATCCTAACCCGTACGCTAACACTAACCCGCGCCCTCACACGCACGCTCCCCCTAAAGCGTTGCCGTACCCTCACCTGGACTTTAAACCGTCCCCGTCCCCTAACCCTAACCCTAGCCCGAACCCTAACCCTAACCCTTCCCCGAAGCCTGACCCTCACCCGTCCCCTAATCCTAACCCGTACGCTAACACTAACCCGTGCCCTCACACGCACGCTCCCCCTAAAGCGTTGCCGTACCCTCACCTGGACCCTAAACCATCCCCGTCCCCTAACCCTAACCCTAGCCCGAACCCTAACCCTAACCCTTCCCCGAAGCCTGACCCTCACCCGTCCCCTAATCCTAACCCGTACGTTAACACTAACCCGCGCCCACACACGCACGCTCCCCCTAAAGCGTTGCCGTACCCTCACCTGGACCCTAAACCGTCCCCGTCCCCTAACCCTAACCCTAGCCCGAACCCTAACCCTAACCCTTCCCCTAGCCTGACCCTCACCCGTCCCCTAATCCTAACCCGTACGCTAACACTAACCCGCGCCCTCACACGCACGCTCCCCCTAAAGCGTTGCCGTACCCTCACGTGGACCCGAAACCGTCCCCGTCCCCTAACCCTAACCCTAGCCCGAACCCTAACCCTAACCCTTCCCCGAAGCCTGACCCTCACCCGTCCCCTAATCCTAACCCGTACGCTAACACTAACCCGCGCCCTCACACGCACGCTCCCCCTAAAGCGTTGCCGTACCCTCACCTGGACCCTAAACCGTCCCCGTCCCCTAACCCTAACCCTAGCCCGAACCCTAACCCTAACCCTTCCCCGAAGCCTGACCCTCACCCGTCCCCTAATCCTAACCCGTACGCTAACACTAACCCATGCCCTCACACGCACGCTCCCCCTAAAGCGTTGCCGTACCCTCACCTGGACCCTAAACCGTCCCAGTCCCCTAACCCTAACCCTAGCCCGAACCCTAACCCTAACACTTCCCCGAAGCCTAACCCTCACCCGTCCCCTAATCCTAACCCGTACGCTAACACTAGCCCGCGCCCTCACACGCACGGTCCCCCTAAAGCGTTGCCGTACCCTCACCTTGACCCTAAACCGTCCCCGTCCCCTAACCCTAACCCTAGCCCGAACCCTAACCCTAACCCTTCCCCGAAGCCTGACCCTCACCCGTCCCCTAATCCTAACCCGTACGCTAACACTAACCCGCGCCCTCACACGCACGCTCCCCCTAAAGCGTTGCCGTACCCTCACCTGGACCCTAAACCGTCCCCGTCCCCTAACACTAACCCTAGCCCGAACCCTAACCCTAACCCTTCCCCGAAGCCGGACCCTCACCCGTCCCCTAATCCTAACCCGTACGCTAACACTAACCCGCACCCTCACACGCACGCTCCCCCTAAAGCGTTGCCGTACCCTCACCTGGACCCTAAACCGTCCCCATCCCCTAACCCTAACCCTAGCCCGAACCCTAACCCTAACACTTCCCCGAAGCCTGACCCTCACCCGTCCCCTAATCCTAACCCGTACGCTAACACTAACCCGAGCCCTCACACGCACGCTCACCCTAAAGCGTTGCCGTACCCTCACCTGGACCCGAAACCGTCCCCGTCCCCTAACCCTAACCCTAGCCCGAACCCTAACCCTAACCCTTCCCCGAAGCCTGACCCTCACCCGTCCCCTAATCCTAACCCGTACGCTAACACTAACCCGCGCCCTCACACGCACGCTCCCCCTAAAGCGTTGCCGTACCCTCACCTGGACCCGAAACCGTCCCCGTCCCCTAACCCTAACCCTAGCCCGAACCCTAACCCTAACCCTTCCCCGAAGCCTGACCCTCACCCGTCCCCTAATCCTAACCCGTACGCTAACACTAACCCGTGCCCTCACATGCACGCTCCCCCTAAAGCGTTGCCGTACCCTCACCTGGACCCTAAACCGTCCCAGTCCCCTAACCCTAACCCTAGCCCGAACCCTAACCCTAACACTTCCCCGAAGCCTAACCCTCACCCGTCCCCTAATCCTAACCCGTACGCTAACACTAGCCCGCGCCCTCACACGCACGGTCCCCCTAAAGCGTTGCCGTACCCTCACCTGGACCCTAAACCGTCCCCGTCCCCTAACCCTAAACCTAGCCCGAACCCTAACCCTAACACTTCCCCGAAGCCTGACCCTCACCCGTCCCCTAATCCTAACCCGTACGCTAACACTAACCCGCGCCCTCACACGAACGCTCCCCCTAAAGCGTTGCCGTACCCTCACCTGGACCCTAAACCGTCCCCGTCCCCTAACCCTAACCCTAGCCCGAACCCTAACCCTAACCCTTCCCCGAAGCCTGACCCTCACCCGTCCCCTAATCCTAACCCGTACGCTAACACTAACCCGCGCCCTCACACGCACGCTCCCCCTAAAGTGTTGCCGTAGACTCACCTGGACCCTAAACCGTCCCCGTCCCCTAAACCTAACCCTAGCACGAACCCTAACCCTAACCCTTCCCCGAAGCCTGACCCTCACCCGTCCCCTAATCCTAACCCGTACGCTAACACTAACCCGCGCCCTCACACGCACGCTCCCCCTAAAGCGTTGCCGTACCCTCACCTGGACCCTAAACCGTCCCCGTCCCCTAACCCTAACCCTAGCCCGAACCCTAACCCTAAGCCTTCCCCGAAGCCTGACCCTCACCCGTCCCCTAATCCTAACCCGTACGCTAACAGTAACCCGCGCCCTCACACGCATGCTCCCCCTAAAGCGTTGCCGTACCCTCACCTGGACCCTAAACCGTCCCCGTCCGCTAACCCTAACCCTAGCCCGAACCCTTACCCTAACACTTACCCGAAGCCTGACCCTCACCCGTACCCTAATCCTAAGCCGTACGCTAACACTAACGCGCACCCTCACACGCACGCTCCCCCTAAAGCGTTGCCGTACCCTCACCTGGACCATAAACCATCCCCGTCCCCTAACCCTAACCCTAACCCGAACCCTAACCCTAACCCTTCCCCGAAGCCTGACCCTCACCCATCCCCTAAACCTAACCCGTACGCTAACACTAACCCGCGCCCTCACACGCACGCTCGCCCTAAAGCGTTGCCGTACCCTCACCTGGACCCTAAACCGTCCCCGTCCCCTAACCCTAACCCTAGCCCGAACCCTAACCCTAACCCTTCCCCGAAGCCTGACCCTCACCCGTCCCCTATTCCTAACCCATACGCTAACACTAACCCACGCCCTCACACGCACGCTCCCCCTAAAGCGTTGCCGTACCCTCAACTGGACCCTAAACCGTCCCCGTCCCCTAACCCTAACCCTAGCCCGAACCCTAACCCTAACCCTTCCCCGACGCCTGACCCTCACCCGTCCCCTAATCCTAAACCGTACGCTAACACTAACCCGCGCCCTCACACGCACGGTCCCCCTAAAGCGTTGCCGTACCCTCACCTGGACCCTAAACCGTCCCCGTCCCCTAACCCTAACCCTAGCCCGAACCCTAACCCTAACCCTTCCCCGAAGCCTGACCCTCACCCGTCCCCTAATCCTAACCTGTACGCTAACACTAACCCACGCCCTCACACGCACGCTCCCCCTAAAGCGTTGCCGTACCCTCACCTAGACCCTAAACCGTCCCCGTCCCCTAACCCTAAACCTAGCCCGAACCCTAACCCTAACACTTCCCCGAAGCCTGACCCTCACCCGTCCCCTAATCCTAACCCGTACGCTAACACTAACCCGCGCCCTCACACGAACGCTCCCCCTAAAGCGTTGCCGTACCCTCACCTGGACCCTAAACCGTCCCCGTCCCCTAACCCTAACCCTAGCCCGAACCCTAACCCTAACCCTTCCCCGAAGCCTGACCCTCACCCGTCCCCTAATCCTAACCCGTACGCTAACACTAACCCGCGCCCTCACACGCACGCTCCCCCTAAAGTGTTGCCGTATCCTCACCTGGACCCTAAACCGTCCCCGTCCCCTAAACCTAACCCTAGCACGAACCCTAACCCTAACCCTTCCCCGAAGCCTGACCCTCACCCGTCCCCTAATCCTAACCCGTACGCTAACACTAACCCGCGCCCTCACACGCACGCTCCCCCTAAAGCGTTGCCGTACCCTCACCTGGACCCTAAACCGTCCCCGTCCCCTAACCCTAACCCTAGCCCGAACCCTAACCCTAAGCCTTCCCCGAAGCCTGACCCTCACCCGTCCCCTAATCCTAACCCGTACGCTAACAGTAACCCGCGCCCTCACACGCATGCTCCCCCTAAAGCGTTGCCGTACCCTCACCTGGACCCTAAACCGTCCCCGTCCGCTAACCCTAACCCTAGCCCGAACCCTAACCCTAACCCTTCCCCGAAGCCTGGCCCTCACCCGTCCCCTAATCCTGACCCGTACGCTAACACTAACGCGCACCCTCACACGCACGCTCCCCCTAAAGCGTTGCCGTACCCTCACCTGGACACTAAACCGTCCCCGTCCCCTAACCCTAACCCTAGTCCGAACACTAACCCTAACCCTTCCCCGAAGCATGACCCTCGCCCGTCCCCTAATCCTAACCCGTACGCTAACACTAGCCCGCGCCCTCACACGCACGGTCCCCCTAAAGCGTTGCCGTACCCTCACCTTGACCCTAAACCGTCCCCGTCCCCTAACCCTAACCCTAGCCCGAACCCTAACCCTAACCCTTCCCCGAAGCCTGACCCTCACCCGTCCCCTAATCCTAACCCGTACGCTAACACTAACCCGCGCCCTCACACGCACGCTCCCCCTAAAGCGTTGCCGTACCCTCACCTGGACCCTAAACCGTCCCCGTCCCCTAACACTAACCCTAGCCCGAACCCTAACCCTAACCCTTCCCCGAAGCCTGACCCTCACCCGTCCCCTAATCCTAACCCGTACGCTAACACTAACCCGCACCCTCACACGCACGCTCCCCCTAAAGCGTTGCCGTACCCTCACCTGGACCCTAAACCGTCCCCATCCCCTAACCCTAACCCTAGCCCGAACCCTAACCCTAACACTTCCCCGAAGCCTGACCCTCACCCGTCCCCTAATCCTAACCCGTACGCTAACACTAACCCGAGCCCTCACACGCACGCTCACCCTAAAGCGTTGCCGTACCCTCACCTGGACCCGAAACCGTCCCCGTCCCCTAACCCTAACCCTAGCCCGAACCCTAACCCTAACCCTTCCCCGAAGCCTGACCCTCACCCGTCCCCTAATCCTAACCCGTACGCTAACACTAACCCGCGCCCTCACACGCACGCTCCCCCTAAAGCGTTGCCGTACCCTCACCTGGACCCGAAACCGTCCCCGTCCCCTAACCCTAACCCTAGCCCGAACCCTAACCCTAACCCTTCCCCGAAGCCTGACCCTCACCCGTCCCCTAATCCTAACCCGTACGCTAACACTAACCCGTGCCCTCACATGCACGCTCCCCCTAAAGCGTTGCCGTACCCTCACCTGGACCCTAAACCGTCCCAGTCCCCTAACCCTAACCCTAGCCCGAACCCTAACCCTAACACTTCCCCGAAGCCTAACCCTCACCCGTCCCCTAATCCTAACCCGTACGCTAACACTAGCCCGCGCCCTCACACGCACGGTCCCCCTAAAGCGTTGCCGTACCCTCACCTGGACCCTAAACCGTCCCCGTCCCCTAACCCTAAACCTAGCCCGAACCCTAACCCTAACACTTCCCCGAAGCCTGACCCTCACCCGTCCCCTAATCCTAACCCGTACGCTAACACTAACCCGCGCCCTCACACGAACGCTCCCCCTAAAGCGTTGCCGTACCCTCACCTGGACCCTAAACCGTCCCCGTCCCCTAACCCTAACCCTAGCCCGAACCCTAACCCTAACCCTTCCCCGAAGCCTGACCCTCACCCGTCCCCTAATCCTAACCCGTACGCTAACACTAACCCGCGCCCTCACACGCACGCTCCCCCTAAAGTGTTGCCGTAGACTCACCTGGACCCTAAACCGTCCCCGTCCCCTAAACCTAACCCTAGCACGAACCCTAACCCTAACCCTTCCCCGAAGCCTGACCCTCACCCGTCCCCTAATCCTAACCCGTACGCTAACACTAACCCGCGCCCTCACACGCACGCTCCCCCTAAAGCGTTGCCGTACCCTCACCTGGACCCTAAACCGTCCCCGTCCCCTAACCCTAACCCTAGCCCGAACCCTAACCCTAAGCCTTCCCCGAAGCCTGACCCTCACCCGTCCCCTAATCCTAACCCGTACGCTAACAGTAACCCGCGCCCTCACACGCATGCTCCCCCTAAAGCGTTGCCGTACCCTCACCTGGACCCTAAACCGTCCCCGTCCGCTAACCCTAACCCTAGCCCGAACCCTTACCCTAACACTTACCCGAAGCCTGACCCTCACCCGTACCCTAATCCTAAGCCGTACGCTAACACTAACGCGCACCCTCACACGCACGCTCCCCCTAAAGCGTTGCCGTACCCTCACCTGGACCATAAACCATCCCCGTCCCCTAACCCTAACCCTAACCCGAACCCTAACCCTAACCCTTCCCCGAAGCCTGACCCTCACCCATCCCCTAAACCTAACCCGTACGCTAACACTAACCCGCGCCCTCACACGCACGCTCGCCCTAAAGCGTTGCCGTACCCTCACCTGGACCCTAAACCGTCCCCGTCCCCTAACCCTAACCCTAGCCCGAACCCTAACCCTAACCCTTCCCCGAAGCCTGACCCTCACCCGTCCCCTATTCCTAACCCATACGCTAACACTAACCCACGCCCTCACACGCACGCTCCCCCTAAAGCGTTGCCGTACCCTCAACTGGACCCTAAACCGTCCCCGTCCCCTAACCCTAACCCTAGCCCGAACCCTAACCCTAACCCTTCCCCGACGCCTGACCCTCACCCGTCCCCTAATCCTAAACCGTACGCTAACACTAACCCGCGCCCTCACACGCACGGTCCCCCTAAAGCGTTGCCGTACCCTCACCTGGACCCTAAACCGTCCCCGTCCCCTAACCCTAACCCTAGCCCGAACCCTAACCCTAACCCTTCCCCGAAGCCTGACCCTCACCCGTCCCCTAATCCTAACCTGTACGCTAACACTAACCCACGCCCTCACACGCACGCTCCCCCTAAAGCGTTGCCGTACCCTCACCTAGACCCTAAACCGTCCCCGTCCCCTAACCCTAAACCTAGCCCGAACCCTAACCCTAACACTTCCCCGAAGCCTGACCCTCACCCGTCCCCTAATCCTAACCCGTACGCTAACACTAACCCGCGCCCTCACACGAACGCTCCCCCTAAAGCGTTGCCGTACCCTCACCTGGACCCTAAACCGTCCCCGTCCCCTAACCCTAACCCTAGCCCGAACCCTAACCCTAACCCTTCCCCGAAGCCTGACCCTCACCCGTCCCCTAATCCTAACCCGTACGCTAACACTAACCCGCGCCCTCACACGCACGCTCCCCCTAAAGTGTTGCCGTATCCTCACCTGGACCCTAAACCGTCCCCGTCCCCTAAACCTAACCCTAGCACGAACCCTAACCCTAACCCTTCCCCGAAGCCTGACCCTCACCCGTCCCCTAATCCTAACCCGTACGCTAACACTAACCCGCGCCCTCACACGCACGCTCCCCCTAAAGCGTTGCCGTACCCTCACCTGGACCCTAAACCGTCCCCGTCCCCTAACCCTAACCCTAGCCCGAACCCTAACCCTAAGCCTTCCCCGAAGCCTGACCCTCACCCGTCCCCTAATCCTAACCCGTACGCTAACAGTAACCCGCGCCCTCACACGCATGCTCCCCCTAAAGCGTTGCCGTACCCTCACCTGGACCCTAAACCGTCCCCGTCCGCTAACCCTAACCCTAGCCCGAACCCTAACCCTAACCCTTCCCCGAAGCCTGGCCCTCACCCGTCCCCTAATCCTGACCCGTACGCTAACACTAACGCGCACCCTCACACGCACGCTCCCCCTAAAGCGTTGCCGTACCCTCACCTGGACACTAAACCGTCCCCGTCCCCTAACCCTAACCCTAGTCCGAACACTAACCCTAACCCTTCCCCGAAGCATGACCCTCGCCCGTCCCCTAATCCTAACCCGTACGCTAACACTAACCCACGCCCTCACACGCACGCTCCACCTAAAGCGTTGCCGTACCCTCACCTGGACCCTAAATCGTCCCCGTCCCCTAAGCCTAACCCTAGCCCGAACCCTAACCCTAACACTTCCCCGAAGCCTGACCCTCACCCGTCCCTTAATCCTAACCCGTACGCTAACACTAACCCGCGCCCTCACACGCACGCTCCCCCTAAAGCGTTGCCGTACCCTCACCTGGACACTAAACCGTCCCCGTCCCCTAACCCTAACCCTAGCCCGAACCCTAACCCTAACCCTTCCCCGAAGCCTGACCCTCACCCGTCCCCTAATCCTAACCCGTACGCTAACACTAACACGCGCCCTCACACGCACGCTCCCCCTAAAGCGTTGCCGTACCCTCACCTGGACCCTAAACCGTCCCCGTCCCCTAACCCTAACCCTAGCCCGAACCCTAACCCTAACCCTTCCACGAAGCCTGACCCTCACCCTTCCCCTAATCCTAACCCGTACGCTAACACTAACCCGCGCCCTCACATGCACGCTCCCCCTAAAGTGTTGCCATACCCTCACCTGGACCCTAAACCGTCCCCGTCCCCTAACCCTAACCCTAGCCCGAACCATAACCCTAACCCTTCCCCGAAGCCTGAGCCTCACCCGTCCCCTAATCCTAACCCGTACGCTAACACTAACCCGCGCCCTCACACGCATGCTCCCCCTAAAGCGTTGCCGTACCCTCACCTGGACACTAAACCGTCCCCGTCCCCTAACCCTAACCCTAGCCCGAACCCTAACCCTAACCCTTCCCCGAAGCGTGACCCTCACCCGTCCCCTAATCCTAACCCGTACGCTAACACTAACCCGCGCCCTCACACGCACGCTCCCCCTAAAGCGTTGCCGTACCCTCACCTGGACCCTAAACCGTCCCCGTCCCCTAACCCTAACCCTAGCCCGAACCCTAACCCTAACCCTTCCCCAAAGCCTGACCCTCTCCCGTCCCCTAATCCTAACCCGTACGCTAACACTAACACGCGCCCTCACACGCACGCTCCCCCTAAAGCGTTGCCGTACCCTCACCTGGACCCTAAACCGTCCCCGTCCCCTAACCCTAACCCTAGCCCGAACCCTTACCCTAACCCTTCCCAGAAGCCTGACCCTCACCCGTCCCCTAATCCTGACCCGTACGCTAACACTAACCCGCGCCCTCACACGCACGCTCCCCCTAAAGCGTTGCCGTACCCTCACCTGGACCCTAAACCGTCCCCGTCCCCTAACCCTAACCCTAGCCCGAACCCTAACCCTAACCCTTCCCCGAAGCCTGACCCTCACACGTACCCTAATCCTCACCCGTACGCTAACACTAACCCGCGCCCTCACACGCTCGCTCTGCCTAAAGCGTTGCCGTACCCTCTCCTGGACCCTAAACCGTCCCCGTCCCCTAACCCTAACCCTAGCCCGAACCCTAACCGTAACGATTCCCCGAAGCCTGACCCTCCCCCGTCCCCTAATCCTAACCCGTACACTAACACTAACCCACGCCCTCACACGCACGCTCCCCCTAAAGCGTTGCCGTACCCTCACCTGGACCCTAAACCGTCCCCGGTCCTAACCCTAACCCTAGCCCGAACCCTAACCCTAACCCTTCCCCGAAGCCTGACCCTCACCCGTCCCCTAATCCTAACCCGTACGCTAACACTAACCTGCGCCCTCACACGCACGCTCCCCCTAAAGCGTTGCCGTACCCTCACCTGGACCCTAAACCGTCCCCATCCCCTAACCCTAACCCTAGCCCGAACCCTAAACCTAACCCTTCCCCGAAGCCTGACCCTCACCCGTCCCCTAATCCTATCCCGTACGCTAACACTACCCCGCGCCCTCACACGCACGCTTCCCCTAAAGCGTTGCCGTACCCTCACCTGGACCCTAAACCGTCCCCGTCCCCTAACCCTAACCCTTCCCCGAAGCCTGACCCTCACCCGTCCCCTAATCCTAACCCGTACGCTAACACTAACCCGTGCCCTCACACGCACGCTCCCCCTAAAGCGTTGCCGTACCCTCACCTGGACCCTAAACCGTCCCCGTCCCCTAACCCTAATCCTAGACCGAACCCTAACCCTAACCCTTCCCCGAAGCCTGACCCTCACCCGTCCCATAATCCTAACCCGTACGCTAACACTACCCCGCGCCCTCACACGCACGCTCCCCCTAAAGCGTTGCCGTACACTCACCTGGACCCTAAACCGTCCCCGTCCCCTAACCCTAACCCTAGCCCGAACCCTAACCCTAACCCTTCCCCGAAGCCTGACCCTCCCCCGTCCCCTAATCCTAACCCGTACGCTAACACTAACCCGCGCCCTCACACGCACGCTCCCCCTAAAGCGTTGCCGTACCCTCACCTGGACCCTAAACCGTCCGCGGTCCTAACCCTAACCCTAGCCCGAAACCTAACCCTAACCCTTCCCCGAAGCCTGACCCTCACCCGTCCCCTAATCCTAACCCGTACGCTAACACTAACCCGCGCCCTCACACACATGCTCCCCCTAAAGCGTTGCCGTACCCTCACCTGGACCCTAAACCGTCCCCATCCCCTAACCCTAACCCTAGCCCGAACCCTAACCCTAACCCTTCCCCGAAGCCTGACCCTCACACGTCCCCTAATCCTAACCCGTACGCTAACACTAACCCGCGCCCTCACACGCACGCTCCCCCTAAAGCGTTGCCGTACCCTCACCTGGACCCTAAACCGTCCCCGTCCCCTAACCCTAACCCTAGACCGAACCCTAACCCTAACCCTTCCCCGAAGCCTGACCCTCACCCGTCCCCTAATCCTAACCCGTACGCTAACACTAACCCGCGCCCTCACACGCACGCTCCCCCTAAAGCGTTGCCGTACCCTCACCTGGACCCTAAACCGTCCCCGTCCCCTAACCCTAACCCTAGCCCGAACCGTAACCCTAACCCTTCCCCGAAGCCTGACCCTCACCCGTCCCCTAATCCTAACCCGTACGCTAACACTAACCCACGCCCTCACACGCACGCTCCCCCTAAAGCGTTGCAGTACCCTCACCTGGACCCTAAACCGTCCCCGATCCTAACCCTAACCTTAGCCCGAACCCTAACCCTAACCCTTCCCCGAAGCCTGACCCTCACCCGTCCCCTAATCCTAACCCGTACGCTAACACTAACCCGCGCCCTCACACGCACGCTCCCCCTAAAGCGTTGCCGTACCCTCACCTGCACCCTAAACCGTCCCCATTCCCTAACCCTAACCCTAGCCCGAACCCTAACCCTAACCCTTCCCCGAAGCCTGACCCTCACCCGTCCCCTAATCCTATCCCGTACGCTAACACTAACCCACACCCTCACACGCACGCTCCCCCTAAAGCGTTGCCGTACCCTCACCTGGACCCTAAACCGTCCCCGTCCCCTAACCCTAACCCTAACCCGAACCCTAACCCTAACCCTTCCCCGAAGCCTGACCCTCACACGTACCCTAATCCTCACCCGTACGCTAACACTAACCCGCGCCCTCACACGCTCGCTCTGCCTAAAGCGTTGCCGTACCCTCTCCTGGACCCTAAACCGTCCCCGTCCCCTAACCCTAACCCTAGCCCGAACCCTAACCGTAACGATTCCCCGAAGCCTGACCCTCCCCCGTCCCCTAATCCTAACCCGTACACTAACACTAACCCACGCCCTCACACGCACGCTCCCCCTAAAGCGTTGCCGTACCCTCACCTGGACCCTAAACCGTCCCCGGTCCTAACCCTAACCCTAGCCCGAACCCTAACCCTAACCCTTCCCCGAAGCCTGACCCTCACCCGTCCCCTAATCCTAACCCGTACGCTAACACTAACCTGCGCCCTCACACGCACGCTCCCCCTAAAGCGTTGCCGTACCCTCACCTGGACCCTAAACCGTCCCCATCCCCTAACCCTAACCCTAGCCCGAACCCTAAACCTAACCCTTCCCCGAAGCCTGACCCTCACCCGTCCCCTAATCCTATCCCGTATGCTAACACTACCCCGCGCCCTCACACGCACGCTTCCCCTAAAGCGTTGCCGTACCCTCACCTGGACCCTAAACCGTCCCCGTCCCCTAACCCTAACCCTTCCCCGAAGCCTGACCCTCACCCGTCCCCTAATCCTAACCCGTACGCTAACACTAACCCGTGCCCTCACACGCACGCTCCCCCTAAAGCGTTGCCGTACCCTCACCTGGACCCTAAACCGTCCCTGTCCCCTAACCCTAATCCTAGACCGAACCCTAACCCTAACCCTTCCCCGAAGCCTGACCCTCACCCGTCCCATAATCCTAACCCGTACGCTAACACTACCCCGCGCCCTCACACGCACGCTCCCCCTAAAGCGTTGCCGTACACTCACCTGGACCCTAAACCGTCCCCGTCCCCTAACCCTAACCCTAGCCCGAACCCTAACCCTAACCCTTCCCCGAAGCCTGACCCTCCCCCGTCCCCTAATCCTAACCCGTACGCTAACACTAACCCGCGCCCTCACACGCACGCTCCCCCTAAAGCGTTGCCGTACCCTCACCTGGACCCTAAACCGTCCGCGGTCCTAACCCTAACCCTAGCCCGAAACCTAACCCTAACCCTTCCCCGAAGCCTGACCCTCACCCGTCCCCTAATCCTAACCCGTACGCTAACACTAACCCGCGCCCTCACACGCACGCTCCCCCTAAAGCGTTGCCGTACCCTCACCTGGACCCTAAACCGTCCCCGTCCCCTAACCCTAACCCTAGCCCGAACCCTAACCCTAACCCTTCCCCGAAGCCTGACCCTCACACGTACCCTAATCCTCACCCGTACGCTAACACTAACCCGCGCCCTCACACGCTCGCTCTGCCTAAAGCGTTGCCGTACCCTCTCCTGGACCCTAAACCGTCCCCGTCCCCTAACCCTAACCCTAGCCCGAACCCTAACCGTAACGATTCCCCGAAGCCTGACCCTCCCCCGTCCCCTAATCCTAACCCGTACACTAACACTAACCCACGCCCTCACACGCACGCTCCCCCTAAAGCGTTGCCGTACCCTCACCTGGACCCTAAACCGTCCCCGGTCCTAAACCTAACCCTAGCCCGAACCCTAACCCTAACCCTTCCCCGAAGCCTGACCCTCACCCGTCCCCTAATCCTAACCCGTACGCTAACACTAACCTGCGCCCTCACACGCACGCTCCCCCTAAAGCGTTGCCGTACCCTCACCTGGACCCTAAACCGTCCCCATCCCCTAACCCTAACCCTAGCCCGAACCCTAAACCTAACCCTTCCCCGAAGCCTGACCCTCACCCGTCCCCTAATCCTATCCCGTACGCTAACACTACCCCGCGCCCTCACACGCACGCTTCCCCTAAAGCGTTGCCGTACCCTCACCTGGACCCTAAACCGTCCCCGTCCCCTAACCCTAACCCTTCCCCGAAGCCTGACCCTCACCCGTCCCCTAATCCTAACCCGTACGCTAACACTAACCCGTGCCCTCACACGCACGCTCCCCCTAAAGCGTTGCCGTACCCTCACCTGGACCCTAAACCGTCCCCGTCCCCTAACCCTAATCCTAGACCGAACCCTAACCCTAACCCTTCCCCGAAGCCTGACCCTCACCCGTCCCATAATCCTAACCCGTACGCTAACACTACCCCGCGCCCTCACACGCACGCTCCCCCTAAAGCGTTGCCGTACACTCACCTGGACCCTAAACCGTCCCCGTCCCCTAACCCTAACCCTAGCCCGAACCCTAACCCTAACCCTTCCCCGAAGCCTGACCCTCCCCCGTCCCCTAATCCTAACCCGTACGCTAACACTAACCCGCGCCCTCACACGCACGCTCCCCCTAAAGCGTTGCCGTACCCTCACCTGGACCCTAAACCGTCCGCGGTCCTAACCCTAACCCTAGCCCGAAACCTAACCCTAACCCTTCCCCGAAGCCTGACCCTCACCCGTCCCCTAATCCTAACCCGTACGCTAACACTAACCCGCGCCCTCACACACACGCTCCCCCTAAAGCGTTGCCGTACCCTCACCTGGACCCTAAACCGTCCCCATCCCCTAACCCTAACCCTAGCCCGAACCCTAACCCTAACCCTTCCCCGAAGCCTGACCCTCACACGTCCCCTAATCCTAACCCGTACGCTAACACTAACCCGCGCCCTCACACGCACGCTCCCCCTAAAGCGTTGCCGTACCCTCACCTGGACCCTAAACCGTCCCCGTCCCCTAACCCTAACCCTAGCCCGAACCCTAACCCTAACCCTTCCCTGAAGCCTGACCCTCACCCGTTCCCTAATCCTAACGCGTACGCTAACACTAATCCGCGCCCTCACACGCACCCTCCCCCTAAAGCGTTGCCGTACCCTCACCTGGACCCTAAACCGTCCCCGTCCCCTAACCCTAACCCTAGCCCGAACCCTAACCCTAACCCTTCCCCGAAGCCTGACCCGCACCTGTCCCCTAATCCTAACCCGTACGCTAACACTAACCCGCGCCCTCACACGCACGGTCCCCCTAAAGCGTTGCCGTACCCTCACCTGGACCCTAAACCGTCCCCGTCCCCTAACCCTAACTCTAGCCTGAACCCTAACCCTAACCCTTCCCCGAAGCCTGTCCCTCACCCGTCCCATAATCCTAACCCGTACGCTAACACTAACCCGCGCCCTCACACGCACGCTCCCCCTAAAGCATTGCCGTACCCTCACCTGGACGCTAAACCGTCCCCGTCCCCTAACCCTAACCGTAGACCGAACCCTAACCCTAACCCTTCCCCGAAGCCTGACCCTCACCCGTCCCCTAATCCTAACCCGTACGCTAACACTAACCCGCGCCCTCACACGCACGCTCCACCTAAAGCGTTGCCGTACCCTCACCTGGAACCTAAACCGTCCCCGTCCCCTAACCCTAACCCTAGCCCGAACCCTAACCCTAACCCTTCCCCGAAGCCTGACCCTCACCCGTCCCCTAATCCTAACCCGTACGCTAACACTAACCCGCGCCCTCACACGCACGCTCCCCCTAAAGCGTTGCCGTACCCTCACCTGGACCCTAAACCGTCCCCGTCCCCTAACCCTAACCCTAGCCCGAACCCTAACCCTAACCCTTCCCCGAAGCCTGACCCTCACCCGTCCCCTAATCCTAACCCGTACGCTAACACTAACCCGCGTCCTCACACGCACGCTCCCCCTAAAGCGTTGCCGTACCCTCACCTGGACCCTAAACCGTCCCCATCCCCTAACCCAAACCCTAGCCCGAACCCTAACCCTAACCCTTTCCCGAAGCCTGACCCTCACACGTCCCCTAATCCTAACCCGTACGCTAACACTAACCCGAACCCTCACACGCACGCTCCCCCTAAAGCGTTGCCGTACCCTCACCTGGACCCTAAACCGTCCCCGTCCCCTAACCCTAACCCTAGCCCGAACCCTAACCCTAACCCTTCCCCGAAGCCTGACCCTCACCCGTCCCCTAATCCTAAGCCGTATGCTAACATTAACCCGCGCCCTCACACGCACGCTCCCCCTAAAGCGTTGCCGTACCATCACCTGGACCCTAAACCATCCCCGGTCCTAACCCTAACCCTAGCCCGAACCCTAACCCTAACCCTTCCCCGAAGCCTGACCCTCACCCGTCCCCTAATCCTAACCCGTACGCTAACACTAACCCGCGCCCTCACACGAACGCTCCCCCTAAAGCTTTGCCGTACCCTCACCTGGACCCTAAACCGTCCCCATCCCCTAACCCTAACCCTAGCCCGAACCCTAACCCTAACCCTTCCCCGAAGCCTGACCCTCACACGTCCCCTAATCCTAACCCGTACGCTAACACTAACCCGCGCCCTCACACGCACGCTCCCCCTAAAGTGTTGCCGTACCCTCACCTGGACCCTAAACCGTCCCCGTCCCCTAACCCTAACCCTAGCCCGAACCCTAACCCTAACACTTCCCCGAAGCCTGACCCTCACACGTACCCTAATCCTCACCCGTACGCTAACACTAACCCGCGCCCTCACACGCTCGCTCTGCCTAAAGCGTTGCCGTACCCTCACCTGGACCCTAAACCGTCCCCGTCCCCTAACCCTAACCCTAGCCCGAACCCTAACCGTAACGCGTCCCCGAAGCCTGACCCTCCCCCGTCCCCTAATCCTAACCCGTACGCTAACACTAACCCGCGCCCTCACACGCACGCTCCCCCTAAAGCGTTGCCGTACCCTCACCTGGACCCTAAACCGTCCCCGGTCCTAACCCTAACCCTAGCCCGAACCCTAACCCTAACCCTTCCCCGAAGCCTGACCCTCACCCGTCCCCTAATCCTAACCCGTACGCTAACACTAACCCGCGCCCTCACACGCACGCTCCCCCTAAAGCGTTGCCGTACCCTCACCTGGACCCTAAACCGTCCCCATCCCCTAACCCTAACCCTAGCCCGAACCCTAACCCTAACCCTTCCCCGAAGCCTGACCCTCACACGTCCCCTAATCCTAACCCGTACGCTAACACTAACCCGTGCCCTCACACGCACGCTCCCCCTAAAGCGTTGCCGTACCCTCACCTGGACCCTAAACCGTCCCCGTCCCCTAACCCTAACCCTAGCCCGAACCCTAAACCTAACCCTTCCCCGAAGCCTGACCCTCACACGTACCCTAATCCTCACCCGTACGCTAACACTAACCCGCGACCTCACACGCTCGCTCTGCCTAAAGCGTTGCCGTACCCTCACCTGGACCCTAAACCGTCCCCGTCCCCTAACCCTAACCCTAGCCCGAAACCTAACCGTAACGCTTCCCCGAAGCCTGACTCTCTCCCGTCCCCTAATCCTAACCCGTAGGCTAACACTAACCCGCGCCCTCACACGCACGCTCCCCCTAAAGCGTTGCCGTACCCTCACCTGGACCCTAAACCGTCCCCGGTCCTAACCCTAACCCTAGCCCGAACCCTAACCCTAACCCTTCCCCGAAGCCTGACCCTCACCCGTCCCCTAATCCTAACCCGTACGCTAACACTAACCCGCACCCTCACAAGCACGCTCCCCCTAAGCGTTGCTGTACCCTCACCAGGACCCTAAACCGTCCCCATCCCCTAACACTAACCCTAGCCCGAACCCTAACCCTAACCCTTCCCCGAAGCCTGACCCTCACACGTCCCCTAATCCTAACCCGTACGCTAACACTAACCCGCGCCCTCACACGCACGCTCCCCCTAAAGCGTTGCCGTACCCTCACCTGGACCCTAAACCGTCCCCGTCCCCTAACCCTAACCCTAGCCCGAAGCCTAAACCTAACCCTTCCCCGAAGCCTGACCCTCACACGTCCCCTAATCCTCACCCGTACGCTAACACTAACCCGCGCCCTCACACGCTCGCTCCGCCTAAAGCGTTGCCGTACCCTCACCTGGACCCTAAACCATCCCCGTCCCCTAACCCTAACTCTAGCCCGAAACCTAACCCTAACCCTTCCCCGAAGCCTGACCCCCACCCGTCACCTAATCCTAACCCGTACGCTAACACTACCCCGCGCCCTCACACGCACGCTTCCCCTAAAGCGTTGCTGTACCCTCACCTGGACCCTAAACCGTCCCCGTCCACTAACCCTAACCCTAACCCTTCCCCGAAGCCTGACCCTCACCCGTCCCCTAATCCTAACCCGTACGCTAACACTAACCCGCGCCCTCACACGCACGCTCCCCCTAAAGCGTTGCCGTACCCTCACCTGGACCCTAAACCGTCCCAGTCCCGTAACCCTAACCCTAGCCCGAACCCTAACCCTAACCCTTCCCCGAAGCCTGACCCTCACCCGTCCCCTAATCCTAACCCGTACGCTAACACTACCCCGCGCCCTCACACGCACGCTCCCCCTAAAGCGTTGCCGTACCCTCACCTGGACCCTAAACCGTCCCCGTCCCCTAACCCTAACCCTAGCCCGAACCCTAACCCTAACCCTTCCCCGAAGCCTGACCCTCACCCGTCCCCTAATCCTAACCCGTACGCTAACACTAACCCACGCCCTCACACGCACGCTCCCCCTAAAGCGTTGCCGTACCCTCACCTGGACCCTAAACCGTCCCCATCCCCTAACCCTAACCCTAGCCCGAACCCTAACCCTAACCCTTCCCTGAAGCCTGACCCTCACCCGTTCCCTATTCCTAACGCGTACGCTAACACTAACCCGCGCCCTCACACGCACGCTCCCCCTAAAGCGTTGCCGTACCCTCACCTGGACCCTAAACCGTCCCCGTCCCCTATCCCTAACCCTAGCCCGAACCCTAACCCTAACCCTTCCCCGAAGCCTGACCCGCACCCGTCCCCTAATCCTAACCCGTACGCTAACACTAACCCGCGCCCCCACACGCACGGTCCCCCTAAAGCGTTGCCGTACCCTCACCTGGACCCTAAACCGTCCCCGTCCCCTAACCCTAACCCTAGCCCGAACCCTAACCCTAACTCTTCCCCGAAGCCTGACCCTCACACGTACCCTAATCCTCACCCGTACGCTAACACTAACCCGCGCCCTCACACGCTCGCTCTGCATAAAGCGTTGCCGTACCCTCACCTGGACCCTAAACCGTCCCCGTCCCCTAACCCTAACCCTAGCCCGAACCCTAACCGTAACGCTTCCCCGAAGCCTGACCCTCCCCCGTCCCCTAATCCTAACCCGTACGCTAACACTAACCCGCGCCCTCACACGCACGCTCCCCCTAAAGCGTTGCCGTACCCTCACCTGGACCCTAAACCGTCCCCGTCCCCTAACCCTAACCCTAGCCCGAACCCTAACCCTAACACTTCCCCGAAGCCTGACCCTCACACGTACCCTAATCCTCACCCGTACGCTAACACTAACCCGCGCCCTCACACGCTCGCTCTGCCTAAAGCGTTGCCGTACCCTCACCTGGACCCTTAACTGTCCCCGTCCCCTAACCCTAACCCTAGCCCGAAACCTAACCGTAACGCTTCCCCGAAGCCTGACTCTCCCCCGTCCCCTAATCCTAACCCGTACGCTAACACTAACCCGCGCCCTCACACGCACGCTCCCCCTAAAGCGTTGCCGTACCCTCACCTGGACCCTAAACCGTCCCCGGTCCTAACCCTAACCCTAGCCCGAACCCTAACCCTAACCCTTCCCCGAAGCCTGACCCTCACCCGTCCCCTAATCCTAACCCGTACGCTAACACTAACCCGCACCCTCACCCGCACGCTCCCCCTAAAGCGTTGACGTACCCTCACCAGGACCCTAAACCGTCCCCATCCCCTAACCCTAACCCTAGCCCGAACCCTAACCCTAACCCTTCCCCGAAGCCTGACCCTCACACGTCCCCTAATCCTAACCCGTACGCTAACACTAACCCGCGCCCTCACACGCACGCTCCCCCTAAAGCGTTGCCGTACCCTCACCTGGACCCTAAACCGTCCCGGTCCCCTAAGCCTAACCCTAGCCCGAACCCTAAACCTAACCCTTCCCCGAAGCCTGACCCTCACACGTCCCCTAATCCTCACCCGTACGGTAACACTAACCCGCGCCCTCACACGCTCGCTCCGCCTAAAGCGTTGCCGTACCCTCACCTGGACCCTAAACCATCCCCGTCCCCTAACCCTAACTCTAGCCCGAAACCTAACCCTAACCCTTCCCCGAAGCCTGACCCCCACCCGTCCCCTAATCCTAACCCGTACGCTAACACTACCCCGCGCCCTCACACGCACTCTTCCCCTAAAGCGTTGCTGTACCCTCACCTGGACCCTAAACCGTCCCCGTCCACTAACCCTAACCCTAACCCTTCCCCGAAGCCTGACCCTCACCCGTCCCCTAATCCTCACCCGTACGGTAACACTAACCCGCGCCCTCACACGCTCGCTCCGCCTAAAGCGTTGCCGTACCCTCACCTGGACCCTAAACCATCCCCGTCCCCTAACCCTAACTCTAGCCCGAAACCTAACCCTAACCCTTCCCCGAAGCCTGACCCCCACCCGTCCCCTAATCCTAACCCGTACGCTAACACTACCCCGCGCCCTCACACGCACTCTTCCCCTAAAGCGTTGCTGTACCCTCACCTGGACCCTAAACCGTCCCCGTCCACTAACCCTAACCCTAACCCTTCCCCGAAGCCTGACCCTCACCCGTCCCCTAATCCTAACCCGTACGCTAACACTAACCCGCGCCCTCACACGCACGCTCCCCCTAAAGCATTGCCGTACCCTCACCTGGACCCTAAACCGTCCCAGTCCCGTAACCCTAACCCTAGCCCGAACCCTAACCCTAACCCTTCCCCGAAGCCTGACCCTCACCCGTCCCCTAATCCTAACCCGTACGCTAACACTACCCCGCGCCCTCACACGCACGCTCCCCCTAAAGCGTTGCCGTACCCTCACCTGGACCCTAAACCGTCCCCGTACCCTAACCCTAACCCTAGCCCGAACCCTAACCCTAACCCTTCCCCGAAGCCTGACCCTCACCCGTCCCCTAATCCTAACCCGTACGCTAACACTAACCCGCGCCCTCACACGCACGCTCCCCCTAAAGCGTTGCCGTACCCTCACCTGGACCCTAAACCGTCCCCGTCCCCTAACCCTAACCCTAGCCCGAACCCTAACCCTAACACTTCCCCGAAGCCTGACCCTCACACGTACCCTAATCCTCACCCGTACGCTAACACTAACCCGCGCCCTCACACGCTCGCTCTGCCTAAAGCGTTGCCGTACCCTCACCTGGACCCTTAACTGTCCCCGTCCCCTAACCCTAACCCTAGCCCGAAACCTAACCGTAACGCTTCCCCGAAGCCTGACTCTCCCCCGTCCCCTAATCCTAACCCGTACGCTAACACTAACCCGCGCCCTCACACGCACGCTCCCCCTAAAGCGTTGCCGTACCCTCACCTGGACCCTAAACCGTCCCCGGTCCTAACCCTAACCCTAGCCCGAACCCTAACCCTAACCCTTCCCCGAAGCCTGACCCTCACCCGTCCCCTAATCCTAACCCGTACGCTAACACTAACCCGCACCCTCACCCGCACGCTCCCCCTAAAGCGTTGACGTACCCTCACCAGGACCCTAAACCGTCCCCATCCCCTAACCCTAACCCTAGCCCGAACCCTAACCCTAACCCTTCCCCGAAGCCTGACCCTCACACGTCCCCTAATCCTAACCCGTACGCTAACACTAACCCGCGCCCTCACACGCACGCTCCCCCTAAAGCGTTGCCGTACCCTCACCTGGACCCTAAACCGTCCCCGTCCCCTAAGCCTAACCCTAGCCCGAACCCTAAACCTAACCCTTCCCCGAAGCCTGACCCTCACACGTCCCCTAATCCTCACCCGTACGGTAACACTAACCCGCGCCCTCACACGCTCGCTCCGCCTAAAGCGTTGCCGTACCCTCACCTGGACCCTAAACCATCCCCGTCCCCTAACCCTAACTCTAGCCCGAAACCTAACCCTAACCCTTCCCCGAAGCCTGACCCCCACCCGTCCCCTAATCCTAACCCGTACGCTAACACTACCCCGCGCCCTCACACGCACTCTTCCCCTAAAGCGTTGCTGTACCCTCACCTGGACCCTAAACCGTCCCCGTCCACTAACCCTAACCCTAACCCTTCCCCGAAGCCTGACCCTCACCCGTCCCCTAATCCTAACCCGTACGCTAACACTAACCCGCGCCCTCACACGCACGCTCCCCCTAAAGCGTTGCCGTACCCTCACCTGGACCCTAAACCGTCCCAGTCCCGTAACCCTAACCCTAGCCCGAACCCTAACCCTAACCCTTCCCCGAAGCCTGACCCTCACCCGTCCCCTAATCCTAACCCGTACGCTAACACTACCCCGCGCCCTCACACGCACGCTCCCCCTAAAGCGTTGCCGTACCCTCACCTGGACCCTAAACCGTCCCCGTCCCCTAACCCTAACCCTAGCCCGAACCCTAACCCTAACCCTTCCCCGAAGCCTGACCCTCACCCGTCCCCTAATCCTAACCCGTACGCTAACACTAACCTGCGCCCTCACACGCACGCTCCCCCTAAAGCGTTGCCATACCCTCTCCTGGACCCTAAACCGTCCCCGTCCCCTAACCCTAACCCTAGCCCGAACCCTAACCCTAACCCTTCCCCGAAGCCTGACCGTCACCTGTCCCCTAATCCTAACCCGTACGCTAAAACTAACCTGCGCCCTCACACGCACGCTCCCCCTAAAGCGTTGCCGTACCCTCACCTGGACCCTAAACCGTCCCCATCCCCTAACCCTAACCCTAGCCCGAACCCTAACCCTAACCCTTCCCTGAAGCCTGACCCTCACCCGTTCCCTATTCCTAACGCGTACGCTAACACTAACCCGCGCCCTCACACGCACGCTCCCCCTAAAGCGTTGCCGTACCCTCACCTGGACCCTAAACCGTCCCCGTCCCCTATCCCTAACCCTAGCCCGAACCCTAACCCTAACCCTTCCCCGAAGCCTGACCCGCACCCGTCCCCTAATCCTAACCCGTACGCTAACACTAACCCGCGCCCCCACACGCACGGTCCCCCTAAAGCGTTGCCGTACCCTCACCTGGACCCTAAACCGTCCCCGTCCCCTAACCCTAACCCTAGCCCGAACCCTAACCCTAACCCTTCCCCGAAGCCTGACCCTCACACGTACCCTAATCCTCACCCGTACGCTAACACTAACCCGCGCCCTCACACGCTCGCTCTGCATAAAGCGTTGCCGTACCCTCACCTGGACCCTAAACCGTCCCCGTCCCGTAACCCTAACCCTAGCCCGAACCCTAACCGTAACGCTTCCCCGAAGCCTGACCCTCCCCCGTCCCCTAATCCTAACCCGTACGCTAACACTAACCCGCGCTCTCACACGCACGGTCCCCCTAAAGCGTTGCCGTACCCTCACCTGGACCCTAAAACGTCCCCGTCCCCTAACCCTAACTCTAGCCCGAACCCTAACCCTAACCCTTCCCCGAAGCCTGTCCCTCACCCGTCCCCTAATCCTAACCCGTACGCTAACACTACCCCGCGCCCTCACACGCACGCTCCCCCTAAAGCGTTGCCGTACCCTCACCTGGACCCTAAACCGGCCCCGTCACCTAACCCTAACCCTAGCCCGAACCCTAACCCTAACCCTTCCCCGAAGACTGACCCTCACCCGTCCCCTAATCTTAACCCGTACGCTAACACTAACCCGCGCCGTCACACGCACGCTCCCCCTAAAGCATTGCCGTACCCTCACCTGGACCCTAAACCGTCCCCGTCCCCTAACACTAACCCTAGACTGAACCCTAACCCTAACCCTTCCCCGAAGCCTGACCCTCACCCGTCCCCTAATCCTAACCCGTACGCTAACACTAACCCGCGCCCTCACCCGCACGCTCCCCCTAAAGCGTTGCCGTACCCTCACCTGGACCCTAAACCGTCCCCATCCCCTAACCCTAACCCTAGCCCGAACACTAATCCTAACCCTTCCCCGAAGGCTGACCCTCACCCGTCCCCTAATCCTAACCCGTACGCTAACACTAACCCGCGCACTCACAGGCACGCTCCCCCTAAAGCGTTGCTGTACCCTCACCTGGACCCTAAACCGTCCCTATCCCGTAACCCTAACCGTAGCCCGAACCCTAACCCTACCCCTTCCCCGAAGCCTGACCCTCACCCGTCCCTTAATCCTAACCCGTACGCTAACTCTACCCCGCGCCCTCACACGCACGCTCCCCATAAAGCGTTGCCGTACCCTCACCTGGACCCTAAACCGGCCCCGTCACCTAACCATAACCCTAGCCAGAACCCTAACCCTAACCCTTCCCCAAGCATGACCCTCACCCGTCCCCTGATCCTAACTTGTATGCTAACACTAACCCGCGCCCTCACACGCACGCTCCCCCTAAAGCGTTGCCGTACCCACACCTGGACCCTAAACCATCCCCGTCCCCTAACCCTAACCCTAGCGCGAACCCTAACCCTAACCCTTCCCCGAAGCCTGACCCTCACCCGTCCCCTAATCCTAACCCGTACGCTAACACTAACGTGCGCCCTCACACGCACGCTCCCCCTAAAGCATTGCCGTACCCTCACCTGGACCCTAAACCGTCCCCGTCCCATAACCCTAACCCTAACCCGAACCCTAACCCTAACCCTTCCCCGAAGCCTGACCCTCACCCGTCCCCTAATCTTAACCCGTACGCTAACACTAACCCGCGCCGTCACACGCACGCTCCCCCTAAAGCATTGCCGTACCCTCACCTGGACCCTAAACCGTCCCCGTCCCCTAACACTAACCCTAGACTGAACCCTAACCCTAACCCTTCCCCGAAGCCTGACCCTCACCCGTCCCCTAATCCTAACCCGTACGCTAACACTAACCCGCGCCCTCACATGCACGCTCCCCCTAAAGCGTTGCCGTACCCTCTCCTGGACCCTAAACCGTCCCCATCCCCTAACCCTAACCCTAGCCCGCACCCTAACCCTAACCCTTCCCCGAAGCCTGACCCTCACCCGTCCCCTAATCCTAACCCGTACGCTAACACTAACTGGCGCACTCACAGGCACGCTTCCCCTAAAGCGTTGCTGTACCCTCACCTGGACCCTAAACCGTCCCTGTCCCGTAACCCTAACCGTAGCCCGAACCCTAACCCTAACCCTTCCCCGAAGCCTGACCCTCACCCGTCCCCTAATCGTAACCCGTACGCTAACACTACCCCGCGCCCTCACACGCACGCTCCCCCTAAAGCGTTGCCGTACCCTCACCTGGACCCTAAACCGTCCCCGTCCCCTAACCCTAACCCTAGCCCGAACCCTAACCCTAACCCTTCCCCGAAGCCTGACCCTCACCCGTCCCCTAATCCTAACCCGTACGCTAACACTAACCCGCGCCCTCACACGCACGCTCCCCCTAAAGCGTTGCCGTACCCTCACCTGGACCCTAAACCGTCCCCGTCCCCTAACCCTAACCCTAGCCCGAACCCTAACCCTAACACTTCCCCGAAGCCTGACCCTCACACGTACCCTAATCCTCACCCGTACGCTAACACTAACCCGCGCCCTCACACGCTCGCTCTGCCTAAAGCGTTGCCGTACCCTCACCTGGACCCTTAACTGTCCCCGTCCCCTAACCCTAACCCTAGCCCGAAACCTAACCGTAACGCTTCCCCGAAGCCTGACTCTCCCCCGTCCCCTAATCCTAACCCGTACGCTAACACTAACCCGCGCCCTCACACGCACGCTCCCCCTAAAGCGTTGCCGTACCCTCACCTGGACCCTAAACCGTCCCCGGTCCTAACCCTAACCCTAGCCCGAACCCTAACCCTAACCCTTCCCCGAAGCCTGACCCTCACCCGTCCCCTAATCCTAACCCGTACGCTAACACTAACCCGCACCCTCACCCGCACGCTCCCCCTAAAGCGTTGACGTACCCTCACCAGGACCCTAAACCGTCCCCATCCCCTAACCCTAACCCTAGCCCGAACCCTAACCCTAACCCTTCCCCGAAGCCTGACCCTCACACGTCCCCTAATCCTAACCCGTACGCTAACACTAACCCGCGCCCTCACACGCACGCTCCCCCTAAAGCGTTGCCGTACCCTCACCTGGACCCTAAACCGTCCCCGTCCCCTAAGCCTAACCCTAGCCCGAACCCTAAACCTAACCCTTCCCCGAAGCCTGACCCTCACACGTCCCCTAATCCTCACCCGTACGGTAACACTAACCCGCGCCCTCACACGCTCGCTCCGCCTAAAGCGTTGCCGTACCCTCACCTGGACCCTAAACCATCCCCGTCCCCTAACCCTAACTCTAGCCCGAAACCTAACCCTAACCCTTCCCCGAAGCCTGACCCCCACCCGTCCCCTAATCCTAACCCGTACGCTAACACTACCTAGCGCCCTCACACGCACTCTTCCCCTAAAGCGTTGCTGTACCCTCACCTGGACCCTAAACCGTCCCCGTCCACTAACCCTAACCCTAACCCTTCCCCGAAGCCTGACCCTCACCCGTCCCCTAATCCTAACCCGTACGCTAACACTAACCCGCGCCCTCACACGCACGCTCCCCCTAAAGCGTTGCCGTACCCTCACCTGGACCCTAAACCGTCCCAGTCCCGTAACCCTAACCCTAGCCCGAACCCTAACCCTAACCCTTCCCCGAAGCCTGACCCTCACCCGTCCCCTAATCCTAACCCGTACGCTAACACTACCCCGCGCCCTCACACGCACGCTCCCCCTAAAGCGTTGCCGTACCCTCACCTGGACCCTAAACCGTCCCCGTCCCCTAACCCTAACCCTAGCCCGAACCCTAACCCTAACCCTTCCCCGAAGCCTGACCCTCACCCGTCCCCTAATCCTAACCCGTACGCTAACACTAACCTGCGCCCTCACACGCACGCTCCCCCTAAAGCGTTGCCTTACCCTCTCCTGGACCCTAAACCGTCCCCGTCCCCTAACCCTAACCCTAGCCCGAACCCTAACCCTAACCCTTCCCCGAAGCCTGACCGTCACCTGTCCCCTAATCCTAACCCGTACGCTAAAACTAACCCGCGCCCTCACACGCACGCTCCCCCTAAAGCGTTGCCGTACCCTCACCTGGACCCTAAACCGTCCCCATCCCCTAACCCTAACCCTAGCCCGAACCCTAACCCTAACCCTTCCCTGAAGCCTGACCCTCACCCGTTCCCTATTCCTAACGCGTACGCTAACACTAACCCGCGCCCTCACACGCACGCTCCCCCTAAAGCGTTGCCGTACCCTCACCTGGACCCTAAACCGTCCCCGTCCCCTATCCCTAACCCTAGCCCGAACCCTAACCCTAACCCTTCCCCGAAGCCTGACCCGCACCCGTCCCCTAATCCTAACCCGTACGCTAACACTAACCCGCGCCCCCACACGCACGGTCCCCCTAAAGCGTTGCCGTACCCTCACCTGGACCCTAAACCGTCCCCGTCCCCTAACCCTAACCCTAGCCCGAACCCTAACCCTAACCCTTCCCCGAAGCCTGACCCTCACACGTACCCTAATCCTCACCCGTACGCTAACACTAACCCGCGCCCTCACACGCTCGCTCTGCATAAAGCGTTGCCGTACCCTCACCTGGACCCTAAACCGTCCCCGTCCCCTAACCCTAACCCTAGCCCGAACCCTAACCGTAACGCTTCCCCGAAGCCTGACCCTCCCCCGTCCCCTAATCCTAACCCGTACGCTAACACTAACCCGCGCTCTCACACGCACGGTCCCCCTAAAGCGTTGCCGTACCCTCACCTGGACCCTAAACCGTCCCCGTCCCCTAACCCTAACTCTAGCCCGAACCCTAACCCTAACCCTTCCCCGAAGCCTGTCCCTCACCCGTCCCCTAATCCTAACCCGTACGCTAACACTACCCCGCGCCCTCACACGCACGCTCCCCCTAAAGCGTTGCCGTACCCTCACCTGGACCCTAAACCGGCCCCGTCACCTAACCCTAACCCTAGCCCGAACCCTAACCCTAACCCTTCCCCGAAGACTGACCCTCACCCGTCCCCTAATCTTAACCCGTACGCTAACACTAACCCGCGCCGTCACACGCACGCTCCCCCTAAAGCATTGCCGTACCCTCACCTGGACCCTAAACCGTCCCCGTCCCCTAACACTAACCCTAGACTGAACCCTAACCCTAACCCTTCCCCGAAGCCTGACCCTCACCCGTCCCCTAATCCTAACCCGTACGCTAACACTAACCCGCGCCCTCACCCGCACGCTCCCCCTAAAGCGTTGCCGTACCCTCACCTGGACCCTAAACCGTCCCCATCCCCTAACCCTAACCCTAGCCCGAACACTAATCCTAACCCTTCCCCGAAGGCTGACCCTCACCCGTCCCCTAATCCTAACCCGTACGCTAACACTAACCCGCGCACTCACAGGCACGCTCCCCCTAAAGCGTTGCTGTACCCTCACCTGGACCCTAAACCGTCCCTATCCCGTAACCCTAACCGTAGCCCGAACCCTAACCCTACCCCTTCCCCGAAGCCTGACCCTCACCCGTCCCTTAATCCTAACCCGTACGCTAACTCTACCCCGCGCCCTCACACGCACGCTCCCCATAAAGCGTTGCCGTACCCTCACCTGGACCCTAAACCGGCCCCGTCACCTAACCATAACCCTAGCCAGAACCCTAACCCTAACCCTTCCCCAAGCATGACCCTCACCCGTCCCCTGATCCTAACTTGTATGCTAACACTAACCCGCGCCCTCACACGCACGCTCCCCCTAAAGCGTTGCCGTACCCACACCTGGACCCTAAACCATCCCCGTCCCCTAACCCTAACCCTAGCGCGAACCCTAACCCTAACCCTTCCCCGAAGCCTGACCCTCACCCGTCCCCTAATCCTAACCCGTACGCTAACACTAACGTGCGCCCTCACACGCACGCTCCCCCTAAAGCATTGCCATACCCTCACCTGGACCCTAAACCGTCCCCGTCCCATAACCCTAACCCTAACCCGAACCCTAACCCTAACCCTTCCCCGAAGCCTGACCCTCACCCGTCCCCTAATCTTAACCCGTACGCTAACACTAACCCGCGCCGTCACACGCACGCTCCCCCTAAAGCATTGCCGTACCCTCACCTGGACCCTAAACCGTCCCCGTCCCCTAACACTAACCCTAGACTGAACCCTAACCCTAACCCTTCCCCGAAGCCTGACCCTCACCCGTCCCCTAATCCTAACCCGTACGCTAACACTAACCCGCGCCCTCACATGCACGCTCCCCCTAAAGCGTTGCCGTACCCTCTCCTGGACCCTAAACCGTCCCCATCCCCTAACCCTAACCCTAGCCCGCACCCTAACCCTAACCCTTCCCCGAAGCCTGACCCTCACCCGTCCCCTAATCCTAACCCGTACGCTAACACTAACTGGCGCACTCACAGGCACGCTTCCCCTAAAGCGTTGCTGTACCCTCACCTGGACCCTAAACCGTCCCTGTCCCGTAACCCTAACCGTAGCCCGAACCCTAACCCTAACCCTTCCCCGAAGCCTGACCCTCACCCGTCCCCTAATCGTAACCCGTACGCTAACACTACCCCGCGCCCTCACACGCACGCTCCCCCTAAAGCGTTGCCGTACCCTCACCTGGACCCTAAACCGTCCCCGTCACCTAACCCTAACCCTAGCCCGAACCCTAACCCTAACCCTTCCCCGAAGCCTGACCCTCACCCGTCCCCTAATCCTAACCCGTACGCTAACACTACACAGCGCCCTCACACGCACGCTCCCCCTAAAGCGTTGCCGTACCCTCACCTGGACCCTAAACCGTCCCCGTCTCCTAACCCTAACCCTAGCCCGAAACCTAACTTTAAACCTTCCCCGAAGCATGACCCTCACCCGTCCCCTAATCCTAAGCCATACGCTAACACTAACCCGCGCCCTCACACACACGCTCCCCCTAAAGCTTTGCCGTACCCTCACCTGGACCCTAAACCGTCCCCGTCCCCTAACCCTAACCCTAGCCCGAACCCTAACCCTAACCCTTCCCCGAAGCCTGACCCTCACCCGTCCCCTAATCCTAACCCGTACGCTAACACTAACCCGCGCCCCCACACGCACGGTCCCCCTAAAGCGTTGCCGTACCCTCACCTGGACCCTAAACCGTCCCCGTCCCCTAACCCTAACTCTAGCCCGAACCCTAACCCTAACCCTTCCCCGAAGCCTGTCCCTCACCCGTCCCCTAATCCTAACCCGTACGCTAACACTAACCCGCGCCCTCACACGCACGCTCCCCCTAAAGCATTGCCGTACCCTCACCTGGACGCTAAACCGTCCCTGTCCCGTAACCCTAACCGTAGCCCGAACCCTAACCCTAACCCTTCCCCGAAGCCTGTCCCTCACCCGTCCCCTAATCCTAACCCGTACGCTAACACTAACCCGCGCCCTCACACGCACGCTCCCCCTAAAGCGTTGCCGTACCCTCACCTGGACCCTAAACCGTCCCCGTCCCCTAAGCCTAACACTAGCCCGAACCCTAACCCTAACACTTCCCCGAAGACTGACCCTCACATGTACCCTAATCCTCACCCGTACGCTAACACTAACCCGCGCCCTCACACGCTCGCTCTGCCTAAAGCGTTGCCGTACCCTCACCTGGACCCTAAACCGTCCCCGTCCCCTAACCCTAACCCTAGCCCGAAACCTAACCGTAACGCTTCCCCGAAGCCTGACCCTCCCCCGTCCCCTAATCCTAACCCGTACGCTAACACTAACCCGCGCCCTCACACGCACGCTCCCCCTAAAGCGTTGCCGTACCCTCACCTGGACCCTAAACCGTCCCCGGTCCTAACCCTAACCCTAGCCCGAACCCTAACCCTAACCCTTCCCCGAAGCCTGACCCTCACCCGTCCCCTAATCCTAACCCGTACGCTAACACTAACCCGCGCCCTCACACGCACGCTCCCCCTAAAGCGTTGCCGTACCCTCACCTGGACCCTAAACCGTCCCCATCCCCTAACCCTAACCCTAGCCCGAACCCTAACCCTAACCCTTCCCCGAAGCCTGACCCTCACACGTCCCCTAATCCTCACCCGTACGCTAACACTACCCCGCGCCCTCACACGCACGCTTCCCCTAAAGCGTTGCTGTACCCTCACCTGGACCCTAAACCGTCCCCGTCCCCTAACCCTAACCCTAACCCTTCCCCGAAGCCTGACCCTCACCCGTCCCCTAATCCTAACCCGTACGCTAACACTAACCTGCGCCCTCACACGCACGGTCCCCCTAAAGCGTTGCCGTACCCTCACCTGGACCCTAAACCGTCCCCGTCCCCTAACCCTAACCCTAGCCCGAACCCTAACCCTAACCCTTCCCCGAAGCCTGACCCTCACACGTACCCTAATCCTCACCCGTACGCTAACACTAACCCGCGCCCTCACACGCTCGCTCTGCATAAAGCGTTGCCGTACCCTCACCTGGACCCTAAACCGTCCCCGTCCCCGTCCCCTAACCCTAGCCCGAACCCTAACCGTAACGCTTCCCCGAAGCCTGACCCTCCCCCGTCCCCTAATCCTAACCCGTACGCTAACACTAACCCGCGCCGTCACACGCACGGTCCCCCTAAAGCGTTGCCGTACCCTCACCTGGACCCTAAACCGTCCCCGTCCCCTAACCCTAACTCTAGCCCGAACCCTAACCCTAACCCTTCCCCGAAGCCTGTCCCTCACCCGTCCCCTAATCCTAACCCGTACGCTAACACTACCCCGCACCCTCACACGCACGCTCCCCATAAAGCGTTGCCGTACCCTCACCTGGACCCTAAACCGGCCCCGTCACCTAACCCTAACCCTAGCCCGAACCCTAACCCTAACCCTTCCCCGAAGACTGACCCTCACCCGTCCCCTAATCTTAACCCGTACGCTAACACTAACCCGCGCCGTCACACGCACGCTCCCCCTAAAGCATTGCCGTACCCTCACCTGGACCCTAAACCGTCCCCGTCCCCTAACACTAACCCTAGACTGAACCCTAACCCTAACCCTTCCCCGAAGCCTGACCCTCACCCGTCCCCTAATCCTAACCCGTACGCTAACACTAACCCGCGCCCTCACACGCACGCTCCCCCTAAAGCGTTGCCGTACCCTCACCTGGACCCTAAACCGTCCCCATCCCCTAACCCTAACCCTAGCCCGAACACTAATCCTAACCCTTCCCCGAAGGCTGACCCTCACCCGTCCCCTAATCCTAACCCGTACGCTAACACTAACCCGCGCACTCACAGGCACGCTCCCCCTAAAGCGTTGCTGTACCCTCACCTGGACCCTAAACCGTCCCTATCCCGTAACCCTAACCGTAGCCCGAACCCTAACCCTACCCCTTCCCCGAAGCCTGACCCTCACCCGTCCCTTAATCCTAACCCGTACGCTAACACTACCCCGCGCCCTCACACGCACGCTCCCCATAAAGCGTTGCCGTACCCTCACCTGGACCCTAAACCGGCCCCGTCACCTAACCCTAACCCTAGCCCGTACCCTAACCCTAACCCTTCCCCAAGCATGACCCTCACCCGTCCCCTAATCCTAACTTGTATGCTAACACTAACCCGCGCCCTCACACGCACGCTCCCCCTAAAGCGTTGCCGTACCCTCACCTGGACCCTAAACCATCCCCGTCCCCTAACCCTAACCCTAGCGCGAACCCTAACCCTAACCCTTCCCCGAAGCCTGACCCTCACCCGTCCCCTAATCCTAACCCGTACGCTAACACTAACGTGCGCCCTCACACGCACGCTCCCCCTAAAGCATTGCCGTACCCTCACCTGGACCCTAAACCGTCCCCGTCCCATAACCCTAACCCTAGCCCGAACCCTAACCCTAACCCTTCCCCGAAGCCTGACCCTCACCCGTCCCCTAATCTTAACCCGTACGCTAACACTAACCCGCGCCGTCACACGCACGCTCCCCCTAAAGCATTGCCGTACCCTCACCTGGACCCGAAACCGTCCCCGTCCCCTAACACTAACCCTAGACTGAACCCTAACCCTAACCCTTCCCCGAAGCCTGACCCTCACCCGTCCCCTAATCCTAACCCGTACGCTAACACTAACCCGCGCCCTCACATGGACGCTCCCCCTAAAGCGTTGCCGTACCCTCTCCTGGACCCTAAACCGTCCCCATCCCCTAACCCTAACCCTAGCCCGCACCCTAACCCTAACCCTTCCCCGAAGCCTGACCCTCACCCGTCCCCTAATCCTAACCCGTACGCTAACACTAACTGGCGCACTCACAGGCACGCTCCCCCTAAAGCGTTGCTGTACCCTCACCTGGACCCTAAACCGTCCCTGTCCCGTAACCCTAACCGTAGCCCGAACCCTAACCCTAACCCTTCCCCGAAGCCTGACCCTCACCCGTCCCCTAATCGTAACCCGTACGCTAACACTACCCCGCGCCCTCACACGCACGCTCCCCCTAAAGCGTTGCCGTACCCTCACCTGGACCCTAAACCGTCCCCGTCACCTAACCCTAACCCTAGCCCGAACCCTAACCCTAACCCTTCCCCGAAGCCTGACCCTCACCCGTCCCCTAATCCTAACACGTACGCTAACACTACACCGCGCCCTCACACGCACGCTCCCCCTAAAGCGTTGCCGTACCGTCACCTGGACCCTAAACCGTCCCCGTCACCTAACCCTAACCCTAGCCCGAACCCTAACTTTAAACCTTCCCCGAAGCATGACCCTCACCCGTCCCCTAATCCTAAGCCATACGCTAACACTAACCCGCGCCCTCACACACACGCTCCCCCTAAAGCTTTGCCGTACCCTCACCTGGACCCTAAACCGTCCCCGTCCCCTAACCCTAACCCTAGCCCGAACCCTAACCCTAACCCTTCCCCGAAGCCTGACCCTCACCCGTCCCCTAATCCTAACCCGTACGCTAACACTAACCCGCGCCCCCACACGCACGGTCCCCCTAAAGCGTTGCCGTAACCTCACCTGGACCCTAAACCGTCCTCGTCCCCTAACCCTAACTCTAGCCCGAACCCTAACCCTAACCCTTCCCCGAAGCCTGTCCCTCACCCGTCCCCTAATCCTAACCCGTACGCTAACACTAACCCGCGCCCTCACACGCACGCTCCCCCTAAAGCATTGCCGTACCCTCACCTGGACGCTAAACCGTCCCTGTCCCGTAACCCTAACCGTAGCCCGAACCCTAACCCTAACCCTTCCCCGAAGCCTGACCCTCACCCGTCCCCTAATCCTAACCCGTACGCTAACACTAACCCGCGCCCTCACATGCACGCTCCCCCTAAAGCTTTGCCGTACCCTCACCTGGACCCTAAACCGTCCCCATCCCCTAACCCTAATCCTAGCCCGAACCCTAACCCTAACCCTTCCCCGAAGCCTGACCCTCACACGTCCCCTAATCCTAACCCGTACGCTAACACTAACCCGCGCCCTCACACGCACGCTCCCCCTAAAGCGTTGCCGTACCCTCACCTGGACCCTAAACCGTCCCCGTCCCCTAACCCTAACCCTAGCCCGAACCCTAACCCTAACACTTCCCCGAAGACTGACCCTCACACGTACCCTAATCCTCACCCGTACGCTAACACTAACCCGCGCCCTCACACGCTCGCTCTGCCTAAAGCGTTGCCGTACCCTCACCTGGACCCTAAACCGTCCCCGTCCCCTAACCCTAACCCTAGCCCGAAACCTAACCGTAACGCTTCCCCGAAGCCTGACCCTCCCCCGTCCCCTAATCCTAACCCGTACGCTAACACTAACTCGCGCCCTCACACGCACGCTCCCCCTAAAGCGTTGCTGTACCCTCACCTGGACCCTAAACCGTCCCCGGTCCTAACCCTAACCCTAGCCCGAACCCTAACCCTAACCCTTCCCCGAAGCCTGACCCTCACCCGTCCCCTAATCCTAACCCGTATGCTAACACTAACCCGCGCCCTCACACGCACGCTCCCCCTAAAGCGTTGCCGTACCCTCACCTGGACCCTAAACCGTCCCCATCCCCTAACCCTAACCCTAGCCCGAACCCTAACCCTAACCCTTCCCCGAAGCCTGACCCTCACACGTCCCCTAATCCTAACCCGTACGCTAACACTAACCCGTGCCCTCACACGCACGCTCCCCCTAAAGCGTTGCCGTACCCTCACCTGGACCCTAAACCGTCCCCGTCCCCTAACCCTAACCCTAGCCCGAACCCTAAACCTAACCCTTCCCCGAAGCCTGACCCTCACACGTCCCCTAATCCTCACCCGTACGCTAACACTAACCCGCGCCCTCACACGCTCGCTCCGCCTAAAGCGTTGCCGTACCCTCACCTGGACCCTAAACCATCCCCGTCCCCTAACCCTAACTCTAGCCCGAAACCTAACCCTAACCCTTCCCCGAAGCCTGACCGCCACCCGTCCCCTAATCCTAACCCGTACGCTAACACTACCCCGCGCCCTCACACGCACGCTTCCCCTAAAGCGTTGCTGTACCCTCACCTGGACCCTAAACCGTCCCCGTCCACTAACCCTAACCCTAACCCTTCCCCGAAGCCTGACCCTCACCCGTCCCCTAATCCTAACCCGTACGCTAACACTAACCCGCGCCCTCACACGCACGCTCCCCCTAAAGCGTTGCCGTACCCTCACCTGGACCCTAAACCGTCCCAGTCCCGTAACCCTAACCCTAGCCCGAACCCTAACCCTAACCCTTCCCCGAAGCCTGACCCTCACCCGTCCCCTAATCCTAACCCGTATGCTAACACTACCCCGCGCCCTCACACGCACGCTCCCCCTAAAGCGTTGCCGTACCCTCACCTGGACCCTAAACCGTCCCCGTCCCCTAACCCTAACCCTAGCCCGAACCCTAACCCTAACCCTTCCCCGAAGCCTGACCCTCACCCGTCCCCTAATCCTAACCCGCACGCTAACACTAACCTGCGCCCTCACACGCACACTCCCCCTAAAGCGTTGCCATACCCTCTCCTGGACCCTAAACCGTCCCCGTCCCCTAACCCTAACCCTAGCCCGAACCCTAACCCTAACCCTTCCCCGAAGCCTGACCGTCACCTGTCCCCTAATCCTAACCCGTACGCTAACACTAACCCGCGCCCTCACACGCACGCTCCCCCTAAAGCGTTGCCGTACCCTCACCTGGACCCTAAACCGTCCCCATCCCCTAACCCTAACCCTAGCCCGAACCCTAACCCTAACCCTTCCCTGAAGCCTGACCCTCACCCGTTCCCTATTCCTAACGCGTACGCTAACACTAACCCGCGCCCTCACACGCACGCTCCCCCTAAAGCGTTGCCGTACCCTCACCTGGACCCTAAACCGTCCCCGTCCCCTATCCCTAACCCTAGCCCGAACCCTAACCCTAACCCTTCCCCGAAGCCTGACCCGCACCCGTCCCCTAATCCTAACCCGTACGCTAACACTAACCCGCGCCCCCACACGCACGGTCCCCCTAAAGCGTTGCCGTACCCTCACCTGGACCCTAAACCGTCCCCGTCCCCTAACCCTAACCCTAGCCCGAACCCTAACCCTAACCCTTCCCCGAAGCCTGACCCTCACACGTACCCTAATCCTCACCCGTACGCTAACACTAACCCGCGCCCTCACACGCTCGCTCTGCATAAAGCGTTGCCGTACCCTCACCTGGACCCTAAACCGTCCCCGTCCCCTAACCCTAACCCTAGCCCGAACCCTAACCGTAACGCTTCCCCGAAGCCTGACCCTCCCCCGTCCCCTAATCCTAACCCGTACGCTAACACTAACCCGCGCTCTCACACGCACGGTCCCCCTAAAGCGTTGCCGTACCCTCACCTGGACCCTAAACCGTCCCCGTCCCCTAACCCTAACTCTAGCCCGAACCCTAACCCTAACCCTTCCCCGAAGCCTGTCCCTCACCCGTCCCCTAATCCTAACCCGTACGCTAACACTACCCCGGGCCCTCACACGCACGCTCCCCCTAAAGCGTTGCCGTACCCTCACCTGGACCCTAAACCGGCCCCGTCACCTAACCATAACCCTAGCCCGAACCCTAACCCTAACCCTTCCCCAAGCATGACCCTCACCCGTCCCCTGATCCTAACTTGTATGCTAACACTAACCCGCGCCATCACACGCACGCTCCCCCTAAAGCGTTGCCGTACCCTCACCTGGACCCTAAACCATCCCCGTCCCCTAACCCTAACCCTAGCGCGAACCCTAACCCTAACCCTTCCCCGAAGCCTGACCCTCACCCGTCCCCTAATCCTAACCCGTACGCTAACACTAACGTGCGCCCTCACACGCACGCTCCCCCTAAAGCATTGCCGTACCCTCACCTGGACCCTAAACCGTCCCCGTCCCATAACCCTAACCCTAGCCCGAACCCTAACCCTAACCCTTCCCCGAAGCCTGACCCTCACCCGTCCCCTAATCTTAACCCGTACGCTAACACTAACCCGCGCCGTCACACGCACGCTCCCCCTAAAGCATTGCCGTACCCTCACCTGGACCCTAAACCGTCCCCGTCCCCTAACACTAACCCTAGACTGAACCCTAACCCTAACCCTTCCCCGAAGCCTGACCCTCACCCGTCCCCTAATCCTAACCCGTACGCTAACACTAACCCGCGCTCTCACATGCACGCTCCCCCTAAAGCGTTGCCGTACCCTCTCCTGGACCCTAAACCGTCCCCATCCCCTAACCCTAACCCTAGCCCACACCCTAACCCTAACCCTTCCCCGAAGCCTGACCCTCACCCGTCCCCTAATCCTAACCCGTACGCTAACACTAACTGGCGCACTCACAGGCACGCTCCCCCTAAAACGTTGCTGTACCCTCACCTGGACCCTAAACCGTCCCTGTCCCGTAACCCTAACCGTAGCCCGAACCCTAACCCTAACCCTTCCCCGAAGCCTGACCCTCAGCCGTCCCCTAATCGTAACCCGTACGCTAACACTACCCCGCGCCCTCACACGCACGCTCCCCCTAAAGCGTTGCCGTACCCTCACCTGGACCCTAAACCGTCCCCGTCACCTAACCCTAACCCTAGCCCGAACCCTAACCCTAACCCTTCCCCGAAGCCTGACCCTCACCCGTCCCCTAATCCTAACCCGTACGCTAACACTACACCGCGCCCTCACACGCACGCTCCCCCTAAAGCGTTGCCGTACCCTCACCTGGACCCTAAACCGTCCCCGTCACCTAACCCTAACCCTAGCCTGAACCCTAACTTTAAACCTTCCCCGAAGCATGACCCTCACCCGTCCCCTAATCCTAAGCCATACGCTAACACTAACCCGCGCCCGCACACACACGCTCCCCCTAAAGCTTTGCCGTACAGTCACCTGGACCCTAAACCGTCCCCGTCCCCTAACCCTAACCCTAGCCCGAACCCTAACCCTAACCCTTCCCCGAAGCCTGACCCTCACCCGTCCCCTAATCCTAACCCGTACGCTAACACTAACCCGCGCCCCCACACGCACGGTCCCCCTAAAGCGTTGCCGTACCCTCACCTGGACCCTAAACCGTCCCCGTCCCCTAACCCTAACTCTAGCCCGAACCCTAACCCTAACCCTTCCCCGAAGCCTGTCCCTCACCCGTCCCCTAATCCTAAGCCGTACGCTAACACTAACCCGCGCCCTCACACGCACGCTCCCCCTAAAGCATTGCCGTACCCTCACCTGGACGCTAAACCGTCCCTGTCCCGTAACCCTAACCGTAGCCCGAACCCTAACCCTAACCCTTCCCCGAAGCCTGACCCTCACCCGTCCCCTAATCCTAACCCGTACGCTAACACTAACCCGCGCCCTCACATGCACGCTCCCCCTAAAGCTTTGCCGTACCCTCACCTGGACCCTAAACCGTCCCCATCCCCTAACCCTAATCCTAGCCCGAACCCTAACCCTAACCCTTCCCCGAAGCCTGACCCTCACACGTCCCCTAATCCTAACCCGTACGCTAACACTAACCCGCGCCCTCACACGCACGCTCCCCCTAAAGCGTTGCCGTACCCTCACCTGGACCCTAAACCGTCCCCGTCCCCTAACCCTAACCCTAGCCCGAACCCTAACCCTAACACTTCCCCGAAGACTGACCCTCACATGTACCCTAATCCTCACCCGTACGCTAACACTAACCCGCGCCCTCACACGCTCGCTCTGCCTAAAGCGTTGCCGTACCCTCACCTGGACACTAAACCGTCCCCGTCCCCTAACCCTAACCCTAGCCCGAAACCTAACCGTAACGCTTCCCCGAAGCCTGACCCTCCCCCGTCCCCTAATCCTAACCCGTACGCTAACACTAACCCGCGCCCTCACACGCACGCTCCCCCTAAAGCGTTGCCGTACCCTCACCTGGACCCTAAACCGTCCCCGGTCCTAACCCTAACCCTAGCCCGAACCCTAACCCTAACCCTTCCCCGAAGCCTGACCCTCACCCGTCCCCTAATCCTAACCCGTACGCTAACACTAACCCGCGCCCTCACACGCACGCTCCCCCTAAAGCGTTGCCGTACCCTCACCTGGACCCTAAACCGTCCCCATCCCCTAACCCTAACCCTAGCCCGAACCCTAACCCTAACCCTTCCCCGAAGCCTGACCCTCACACGTCCCCTAATCCTAACCCGTACGCTAACACTAACCCGTGCCCTCACAGGCACGCTCCCCCTAAACCGTTGCCGTACCCTCACCTGGACCCTAAACCGTCCCCGTCCCCTAACCCTAACCCTAGCCCGAACCCTAAACCTAACCCTTCCCCGAAGCCTGACCCTCACACGTCCCCTAATCCTCACCCGTACGCTAACACTACCCCGCGCCCTCACACGCACGCTTCCCCTAAAGCGTTGCTGTACCCTCACCTGGACCCTAAACCGTCCCCGTCCCCTATCCCTAACCCTAACCCTTCCCCGAAGCCTGACCCTCACCCATCCCCTAATCCTAACCCGTACGCTAACACTAACCCGCGCCCTCACATGCACGCTCCCCCTAAAGCGTTGCCGTACCCTCACCTGGACCCTAAACCGTCCCAGTCCCGTAACCCTACCCCTAGCCCGAACCCTAACCCTAACCCTTCCCCGAAGCCTGACCCTCACCCGTCCCCTAATCCTAACCCGTACGCTAACACTACCCCGCGCCCTCACACGCACGCTCCCCCTAAAGCGTTGCCGTACCCTCACCTGGACCCTAAACCGTCCCCGTCCCCTAACCCTAACCCTAGCCCGAACCCTAACCCTAACCCTTCCCCGAAGCCTGACCCTCACCCGTCCCCTAATCCTAACCCGTACGCTAACACTAACCTGCGCCCTCACACGCACGCTCCCCCTAAAGCGTTGCCATACCCTCTCCTGGACCCTAAACCGTCCCCATCCCCTAACCCTAACCCTAGCCCGAACCCTAACCCTAACCCTTCCCCGAAGGCTGACCCGCACCCGTCCCCTAATCCTAACCCGTACGCTAACACTAACCCGCGCCCCCACACGCACCGTCCCCCTAAAGCGTTGCCGTACCCTCACCTGGACCCTAAACCGTCCCCGTCCCCTAACCCTAACCCTAGCCCGAACCCTAACCCTAACCCTTCCCCGAAGCCTGACCCTCACACGTACCCTAATCCTCACCCGTACGCTAACACTAACCCGCGCCCTCACACGCTCGCTCTGCATAAAGCGTTGCCGTACCCTCACCTGGACCCTAAACCGTCCCCGTCCCCTAACCCTAACCCTAGCCCGAACCCTAACCGTAACGCTTCCCCGAAGCCTGACCCTCCCCCGTCCCCTAATCCTAACCCGTACGCTAACACTAACCCGCGCCCTCACACGCACAGTCCCCCTAAAGCGTTGCCGTACCCTCACCTGGACCCTAAACCGTCCCCGTCCCCTAACCCTAACTCTAGCCCGAACCCTAACCCTAACCCTTCCCCGAAGCCTGTCCTCACCCGTCCCCTAATCCTAACCCGTACGCTAACACTAACCCGCGCCCTCACACGCACGCTCCCCCTAAAGCGTTGCCGTACCCTCACCTGGACCCTAAACCGTCCCCATCCCCTAACCCTAACCCTAGCCCGAACACTAATCCTAACCCTTCCCCGAAGGCTGACCCTCACCCGTCCCTAATCCTAACCCGTACGCTAACACTAACCCGCGCACTCACAGGCACGCTCCCCCTAAAGCGTTGCTGTACCCTCACCTGGACCCTAAACCGTCCCTATCCCGTAACCCTAACCGTAGCCCGAACCCTAACCCTACCCCTTCCCCGAAGCCTGACCCTCACCCGTCCCTTAATCCTAACCCGTACGCTAACACTACCCCGCGCCCTCACACGCACGCTCCCCATAAAGCGTTGCCGTACCCTCACCTGGACCCTAAACCGGCCCCGTCACCTAACCCTAACCCTAGCCCGAACCCTAACCCTAACCCTTCCCCAAGCATGACCCTCACCCGTCCCCTAATCCTAACTTGTATGCTAACACTAACCCGCGCCCTCACACGCACGCTCCCCCTAAAGCGTTGCCGTACCCTCACCTGGACCCTAAACCATCCCCGTCCCCTAACCCTAACCCTAGCGCGAACCCTAACCCTAACCCTTCCCCGAAGCCTGACCCTCACCCGTCCCCTAATCCTAACCCGTACGCTAACACTAACGTGCGCCCTCACACGCACGCTCCCCCTAAAGCATTGCCGTACCCTCACCTGGACCCTAAACCGTCCCCGTCCCATAACCCTAACCCTAGCCCGAACCCTAACCCTAACCCTTCCCCGAAGCCTGACCCTCACCCGTCCCCTAATCTTAACCCGTACGCTAACACTAACCCGCGCCGTCACACGCACGCTCCCCCTAAAGCATTGCCGTACCCTCACCTGGACCCTAAACCGTCCCCGTCCCCTAACACTAACCCTAGACTGAACCCTAACCCTAACCCTTCCCCGAAGCCTGACCCTCACCCGTCCCCTAATCCTAACCCGTACGCTAACACTAACCCGCGCCCTCACATGGACGCTCCCCCTAAAGCGTTGCCGTACCCTCTCCTGGACCCTAAACCGTCCCCATCCCCTAACCCTAACCCTAGCCCGCACCCTAACCCTAACCCTTCCCCGAAGCCTGACCCTCACCCGTCCCCTAATCCTAACCCGTACGCTAACACTAACTGGCGCACTCACAGGCACGCTCCCCCTAAAGCGTTGCTATACCCTCACCTGGACCCTAAACCGTCCCTGTCCCGTAACCCTAACCGTAGCCCGAACCCTAACCCTAACCCTTCCCCGAAGCCTGACCCTCACCCGTCCCCTAATCGTAACCCGTACGCTAACACTACCCCGCGCCCTCACACGCACGCTCCCCCTAAAGCGTTGCCGTACCCTCACCTGGACCCTAAACCGTCCCCGTCACCTAACCCTAACCCTAGCCCGAACCCTAACCCTAACCCTTCCCCGAAGCCTGACCCTCACCCGTCCCCTAATCCTAACACGTACGCTAACACTACACCGCGCCCTCACACGCACGCTCCCCCTAAAGCGTTGCCGTACCCTCACCTGGACCCTAAACCGTCCCCGTCACCTATCCCTAACCCTAGCCCGAACCCTAACTTTAAACCTTCCCCGAAGCATGACCCTCACCCGTCCCCTAATCCTAAGCCATACGCTAACACTAACCCGCGCCCTCACACACACGCTCCCCCTAAAGCTTTGCCGTACCCTCACCTGGACCCTAAACCGTCCCCGTCCCCTAACCCTAACCCTAGCCCGAACCCTAACCCTAACCCTTCCCCGAAGCCTGACCCTCACCCGTCCCCTAATCCTAACCCGTACGCTAACACTAACCCGCGCCCCCACACGCACGGTCCCCCTAAAGCGTTGCCGTACCCTCACCTGGACCCTAAACCGTCCCCGTCCCCTAACCCTAACTCTAGCCCGAACCCTAACCCTAACCCTTCCCCGAAGCCTGTCCCTCACCCGTCCCCTAATCCTAACCCGTACGCTAACACTAACCCGCGCCCTCACACGCACGCTCCCCCTAAAGCATTGCCGTACCCTCACCTGGACGCTAAACCGTCCCTGTCCCGTAACCCTAACCGTAGCCCGAACCCTAACCCTAACCCTTCCCCGAAGCCTGACCCTCACCCGTCCCCTAATCCTAACCCGTACGCTAACACTAACCCGCGCCCTCACATGCACGCTCCCCCTAAAGCTTTGCCGTACCCTCACCTGGACCCTAAACCGTCCCCATCCCCTAACCCTAATCCTAGCCCGAACCCTAACCCTAACCCTTCCCCGAAGCCGGACCCTCACACGTCCCCTAATCCTAACCCGTACGCTAACACTAACCCGCGCCCTCACACGCACGCTCCCCCTAAAGCGTTGCCGTACCCTCACCTGGACCCTAAACCGTCCCCGTCCCCTAACCCTAACCCTAGCCCGAACCCTAACCCTAACACTTCCCCGAAGACTGACCCTCACACGTACCCTAATCCTCACCCGTACGCTAACACTAACCCGCGCCCTCACACGCTCGCTCTGCCTAAAGCGTTGCCGTACCCTCACCTGGACCCTAAACCATCCCCGTCCCCTAACCCTAACCCTAGCCCGAAACCTAACCGTAACGCTTCCCCGAAGCCTGACCCTCCCCCGTCCCCTAATCCTAACCCGTACGCTAACACTAACCCGCGCCCTCACACGCACGCTCCCCCTAAAGCGTTGCCGTACCCTCACCTGGACCCTAAACCGTCCCCGGTCCTAACCCTAACCCTAGCCCGAACCCTAACCCTAACCCTTCCCCGAAGCCTGACCCTCACCCGTCCCCTAATCCTAACCCGTATGCTAACACTAACCCGCGCCCTCACACGCACGCTCCCCCTAAAGCGTTGCCGTACCCTCACCTGTACCCTAAACCGTCCCCATCCCCTAACCCTAACCCTAGCCCGAACCCTAACCCTAACCCTTCCCCGAAGCCTGACCCTCACACGTCCCCTAATCCTAACCCGTACGCTAACACTAACCCGTGCCCTCACACGCACGCTCCCCCTAAAGCGTTGCCGTACCCTCACCTGGACCCTAAACCGTCCCCGTCCCCTAACCCTAACCCTAGCCCGAACCCTAAACCTAACCCTTCCCCGAAGCCTGACCCTCACACGTCCCCTAATCCTCACCCGTACGCTAACACTAACCCGCGCCCTCACACGCTCGCTACGCCTAAAGCGTTGCCGTACCCTCACCTGGACCCTAAACCGTCGCCGTCCCCTAACCCTAACCCTAACCCTTCCCCGAAGCCTGACCCTCACCCGTCCCCTAATCCTAACCCGTACGCTAACACTAACCCGCGCCCTCACACGCACGCTCCCCCTAAAGCGTTGCCGTACCCTCACCTGGACCCTAAACCGTCCCAGTCCCGTAACCCTAACCCTAGCCCGAACCCTAACCCTAACCCTTCCCCGAAGCCTGACCCTCACCCGTCCCCTAATCCTAACCCGTACGCTAACACTACCCCGCGCCCTCACATGCACGCTCCCCCTAAAGCGTTGCCGTACCCTCACCTGGACCCTAAACCGTCCCCGTCCCCTAACCCTAACCCTAGCCCGAACCCTAACCCTAACCCTTCCCCGAAGCCTGACCCTCACCCGTCCCCTAATCCTAACCCGTACGCTAACACTAACCTGCGCCCTCACACGCACGCTCCCCCTAAAGCGTTGCCATACCCTCTCCTGGACCCTAAACCGTCCCCGTCCCCTAACCCTAACCCTAGCCCGAACCCTAACCCTAACCCTTCCCCGAAGCCTGACCCGCACCCGTCCCCTAATCCTAACCCGTACGCTAACAGTAACCCGCGCCCCCACACGCACGGTCCCCATAAAGCGTTGCCGTACCCTCACCTGGACCCTAAACCGTCCCCGTCCCCTAACCCTAACCCTAGCCCGAACCCTAACCCTAACCCTTCCCCGAAGCCTGACCCTCACACGTACCCTAATCCTCACCCGTACGCTAACACTAACCCGCGCCCTCACACGCTCGCTCTGCATAAAGCGTTGCCGTACCCTCACCTGGACCCTAAACCGTCCCCGTCCCCTAACCCTAACCCTAGCCCGAACCCTAACCGTAACGCTTCCCCGAAGCCTGACCCTCCCCCGTCCCCTAATCCTAACCCGTACGCTAACACTAACCCGCGCCCTCACTCGCACGGTCCCCCTAAAGCGTTGCCGTACCCTCACCTGGACCCTAAACCGTCCCCGTCCCCAAAACCTAACTCTAGCCCGAACCCTAACCCTAACCCTTCCCCGAAGCCTGTCCCTCACCCGTCCCCTAATCCTAACCCGTACGCTAACACTACCCCGCGCCCTCACACGCACGCTCCCCATAAAGCGTTGCCGTACCTTCACCTGGACCCTAAACCGGCCCCGTCACCTAACCCTAACCCTAGCCCGAACCCTAACCCTAACCCTTCCCCGAAGACTGACCCTCACCCGTTCCCTAATCTTAACCCGTACGCTAACACTAACCCGCGCCGTCACACGCACGCTCCCCCTAAAGCATTGCCGTACCCTCACCTGGACCCTAAACCGTCCCCGTCCCCTAACACTAACCCTAGACTGAACCCTAACCCTAACCCTTCCCCGAAGCCTGACCCTCACCCGTCCCCTAATCCTAACCCGTACGCTAACACTAACCCGCGCCCTCACACGCACGCTCCCCCTAAAGCGTTGCCGTACCCTCACCTGGACCCTAAACCGTCCCCATCCCCTAACCCTAACCCTAGCCCGAACACTAATCCTAACCCTTCCCCGAAGGCTGACCCTCACCCGTCCCCTAATCCTAACCCGTACGCTAACACTAACCCGCGCACTCACAGGCACGCTCCCCCTAAAGCGTTGCTGTACCCTCACCTGGACCCTAAACCGTCCCTATCCCGTAACCCTAACCGTAGCCCGAACCCTAACCCTACCCCTTCCCCGAAGCCTGACCCTCACCCGTCCCTTAATCCTAACCCGTACGCTAACACTACCCCGCGCCCTCACACGCACGCTCCCCATAAAGCGTTGCCGTACCCTCACCTGGACCCTAAACCGGCCCCGTCACCTAACCCTAACCCTAGCCCGAACCCTAACCCTAACCCTTCCCCAAGCATGACCCTCACCCGTCCACTAATCCTAACTTGTATGCTAACACTAACCCGCGCCCTCACACGCACGCTCCCCCTAAAGCGTTGCCGTACCCTCACCTGGACCCTAAACCATCCCCGTCCCCTAACCCTAACCCTAGCGCGAACCCTAACCCTAACCCTTCCCCGAAGCCTGACCCTCACCCGTCCCCTAATCCTAACCCGTACGCTAACACTAACGTGCGCCCTCACATGCACGCTCCCCCTAAAGCATTGCCGTACCCTCACCTGGACCCTAAACCGTCCCCATCCCATAACCCTAACCCTAGCCCGAACCCTAACCCTAACCCTTCCCCGAAGCCTGACCCTCACCCGTCCCCTAATCTTAACCCGTACGCTAACACTAACCCGCGCCGTCACACGCACGCTCCCGCTAAAGCATTGCCGTACCCTCACCTGGACCCTAAACCGTCCCCGTCCCCTAACACTAACCCTAGACTGAACCCTAACCCTAACCCTTCCCCGAAGCCTGACCCTCACCCGTCCCCTAATCCTAACCCGTATGCTAACACTAACCCGCGCCCTCACACGCACGCTCCCCCTAAAGCGTTGCCGTACCCTCTCGTGGACCCTAAACCGTCCCCATCCCCTAACCCTAACCCTAGCCCGCACCCTAACCCTATCCCTTCCCCGAAGCCTGACCCTCACCCGTCCCCTAATCGTAACCCGTACGCTAACACTACCCCGCGCCCTCACACGCACGCTCCCCCTAAAGCGTTGCCGTACCCTCACCTGGACCCTAAACCGTCCCCGTCCCCTAACCCTAACCCTAGCCCGAACCCTAACCCTAACCCTTCCGCGAAGCCTGACCCGCACCCGTCCCCTAATCCTAACCCGTACGCTAACACTAACCCGCGCCCCCACACGCACGGTCCCCCTAAAGCGTTGCCGTACCCTCACCTGGACCCTAAACCGTCCCCGTCCCCTAACCCTAACCCTAGCCCAAACCCTAACACTAACCCTTCCCCGAAGCCTGACCCTCACACGTACCCTAATCCTCACCCGTACGCTAACACTAACCCGCTCCCTCACACGCTCGCTCTGCATAAAGCGTTGCCGTACCCTCACCTGGACCCTAAACCGTCCCCGTCCCCTAACCCTAACCCTAGCCCGAACCCTAACCGTAACGCTTCCCCGAAGCCTGACCCTCCCCCGTCCCCTAATCCTAACCCGTACGCTAACACTAACCCGCGCCCTCACACGCACGGTCCCCCTAAAGCGTTGCCGTACCCTCACCTGGACCCTAAACCGTCCCCGTCCCCTAACCCTAACTCTAGCCCGAACCCTAACCCTAACCCTTCCCCGAAGCCTGTCCCTCACCCGTCCCCTAATCCTAACCAGTACGCTAACACTACCCCGCGCCCTCACACGCACGCTCCCCATAAAGCGTTGCCGTACCATCACCTGGACCCTAAACCGGCCCCGTCACCTAACCCTAACCCTAGCCCGAACCCTAACCCTAACCCTTCCCCGAAGACTGACCCTCACCCGTCCCCTAATCTTAACCCGTACGCTAACACTAACCCGCGCCGTCACACGCACGCTCCCCCTAAAGCATTGCCGTACCCTCACCTGGACCCTAAACCGTCCCCGTCCCCTAACACTAACCCTAGACTGAACCCTAACCCTAACCTTTCCCCGAAGCCTGACCCTCACCCGTCCCCTAATCCTAACCCGTACGCTAACACTAACCCGCGCCCTCACACGCACGCTCCCCCTAAAGCGTTGCCGTACCCTCACCTGGACCCTAAACCGTCCCCATCCCCTAACCCTAACCCTAGCCCGAACACTAATCCTAACCCTTCCCTGAAGGCTGACCCTCACCCGTCCCCTAATCCTAACCCGTACGCTAACACTAACCCGCGCACTCACAGGCACGCTCCCCCTAAAGCGTTGCTGTACCCTCACCTGGACCCTAAACCGTCCCTATCCCGTAACCCTAACCGTAGCCCGAACCCTAACCCTACCCCTTCCCCGAAGCCTGACCCTCACCCGTCCCTTAATCCTAACCCGTACGCTAACACTACCCCGCGCCCTCACACGCACGCTCCCCATAAAGCGTTGCCGTACCCTCACCTGGACCCTAAACCGGCCCCGTCACCTAACCCTAACCCTAGCCCGAACCCTAACCCTAACCCTTCCCCAAGCATGACCCTCACCCGTCCCCTAATCCTAACTTGTATGCTAACACTAACCCGCGCCCTCACACGCACGCTCCCCCTAAAGCGTTGCCGTACCCTCACCTGGACCCTAAACCATCCCCGTCCCCTAACCCTAACCCTAGCGCGAACCCTAACCCTAACCATTCCCCGAAGCCTGTCCGTCACCCGTCCCCTAATCCTAACCCGTACGCTAACACTAACCCGCGCCCTTACACGCACGCTCCCCCTAAAGCATTGCCGTACCCTCACCTGGACGCTAAACCGTCCCTGTCCCGTAACCCTAACCGTAGCCCGAACCCTAACCCTAACCCTTCCCCGAAGCCTGACCCTCACCCGTCCCCTAATCCTAACCCGTACGCTAACACTAACCCGCGCCCTCACATGCACGCTCCCCCTAAAGCTTTGCCGTACCCTCACCTGGACCCTAAACCGTCCCCATCCCCTAACCCTAATCCTAGCCCGAACCCTAACCCTAACCCTTCCCCGAAGTCTGACCCTCACACGTCCCCTAATCCTAACCCGTACGCTAACACTAACCCGCGCCCTCACTCGCACGCTCCCCCTAAAGCGTTGCCGTACCCTCACCTGGACCCTAAACCGTCCCCGTCCCCTAACCCTAACCCTAGCCCGAACCCTAACCCTAACACTTCCCCGAAGACTGACCCTCACACGTACCCTAATCCTCACCCGTACGCTAACACTAAACCGCGCCCTCACACGCTCGCTCTGCCTAAAGCGTTGCCGTACCATCACCTGGACCCTAAACCGTCCCCGTCCCCTGACCCTAACCCTAGCCCGAAACCTAACCGTAACGCTTCCCCGAAGCCTGACCCTCCCCCGTCCCCTAATCCTAACCCGTACGCTAACACTAACCTGCGCCCTCACACGCACGCTCCCCCTAAAGCGTTGCCGTACCCTCACCTGGACCCTAAACCGTCCCCGGTCCTAACCCTAACCCTAGCCCGAACCCTAACCCTAACCCTTCCCCGAAGCCTGACCCTCACCCGTCCCCTAATCCTAACCCGTACGCTAACACTAACCCGCGCCCTCACACGCACGCTCCCCATAAAGCGTTGCCGTACCCTCACCTGGACCCTAAACCGTCCCCATCCCCTAACCCTCACCCTGCCCGAACCCTAACCCTAACCCTTCCCCGAAGCCTGACCCTCACACGTCCCCTAATCCTAACCCGTACGCTAACACTAACCCGCGCCCTCACACGCTCGCTCCGCCTAAAGCGTTGCCGTACCCTCACCTGGACCCTAAACCATCCCCGTCCCCTAACCCTAACTCTAGCCCGAAACCTAACCCTAACCCTTCCCCGAAGCCTGACCCCCACCCGTCCCCTAATCCTAACCCGTACGCTAACACTACCCCGCGCCTTCACACGCACGCTTCCCCTAAAGCGTTGCTGTACCCTCACCTGGACCCTAAACCGTCCCCGTCCCCTAACCCTAACCCTAACCCTTCCCCGAAGCCTGACCCTCACCCGTCCCCTAATCCTAACCCGTACGCTAACACTAACCCGCGCCCTCACACGCACGGTCCCCCTAAAGCGTTGCCGTACCCTCACCTGGACCCTAAACCGTTCCCGTCCCCTAACCCTAACTCTAGCCCGAACCCTAACCCTAACCCTTCCCCGAAGCCTGTCCCTCACCCGTCCCCTAATCCTAACCCGTACGCTAACACTACACCGCGCCCTCACACGCACGCTCCCCATAAAGCGTTGCCGTACCCTCACCTGGACCCTAAACCGGCCCCGTCACCTAACCCTAACCCTAGCCCGAACCCTAACCCTAACCCTTCCCCGAAGACTGACCCTCACCCGTCCCCTAATCTTAACCCGTACGCTAACACTAACGTGCGCCCTCACACGCACGCTCCCCCTAAAGCATTGCCGTACCCTCACCTGGACCCTAAACCGTCCCCGTCCCATAACCCTAACCCTAGCCCGAACCCTAACCCTAACCCTTCCCCGAAGCCTGACCCTCACCCGTCCCCTAATCTTAACCCGTACGCTAACACTAACCCGCGCCGTCACACGCACGCTCCCCCTAAAGCATTGCCGTACCCTCACGTGGACCCTAAACCGTCCCCGTCCCCTAACACTAACCCTAGACTGAACCCTAACCCTAACCATTCCCCGAAGCCTGAGCCTCACCCGTCCCCTAATCCTAACCCGTACGCTAACACTAACCCGCGCCCTCACACGCACGCTCCCCCTAAAGCGTTGCCGTACCCTCTCCTGGACCCTAAACCGTCCCCATCCCCTAACCCTAACCCTAGCCCGCACCCTAACCCTAACCCTTCCCCGAAGCCTGACCCTCACCCGTCCCCTAATCCTAACCCGTACGCTAACACTAACTGGCGCACTCACAGGCACGCTCCCCCTAAAGCGTTGCTGTACCCTCACCTGGACCCTAAACCGTCCCTGTCCCGTAACCCTAACCGTAGCCCGAACCCTAACCCTAACCCTTCCCCGAAGCCTGACCCTCACCCGTACCCTAATCCTAACCCGTACGCTAACACTACACCGCGCCCTCACACGCACGCTCCCCCTAAAGCGTTGCCGTACCCTCACCTGGACCCTAAACCGTCCCCGTCACCTAACCCTAACCCTAGCCCGAACCCTAACTTTAAACCTTCCCCGAAGCATGACCCTCACCCGTCCCCTAATCCTAACCCGTACGCTAACACTAACCCGCGCCCTCACACACACGCTCCCCCTAAAGCTTTGCCGTACCCTCACCTGGACCCTAAACCGTCCCCGTCCCCTAACCCTAACCCTAGCCCGAACCCTAACCCTAAACCTTCCCCGAAGCCTGACCCTTACCCGTCCCCTAATCCTAAGCCGTACGCTAACACTAACCCGCGCCCTCACACGTACGCTCCCCCTAAAGCGTTGCCGTACCCTCACCTGGACCCTAAACCGTCCCCGTCCCCTAACCCTAACCCTAGCCCGAACCCAAACCCTAACCCTTCCCCGAAGCCTGACACTCACCCGTCACCTAATCCTAACCCGTACGCTAACACTAACCCACGCCCTCACACGCACGCTCCCCCTAAAGCGTTGCCGTACCCTCACCTGGACCCTAAACCGTCCCCGTCCCCTAACCCTAACCCTAGCCCGAACCCTAACCCTAACACTTCCCCGAAGCCTGACCCTCACCCGTCCCCTAATCCTAACCCGTACGCTAACACTAACCCGCGCCCTCACACGCACGCTCCCCCTAAAGCGTTGCCGTACCCTCACCTGGACCCTAAACCGTCCCCGTCCCCTAACCCTAACCCTAGCCCGAACCCTAAACCTAACCCTTCCCCGAAGCCTGACCCTCACCCGTCCCCTAGTCCTAACCCGTCCGCTAACACTAACCCGCGCCCTCACACGCACGCTACCCCTAAAGCGTTGCTGTACCCTCACTTGGACCCTAAACCGTCCCCGTCCCCTAACCCTAACCCTAGTCCGAACCCTAACCCTAACCCTTCCCCGAAGCCTGACCCTCACCCGTCGCCTAATCCTAACCCGTACGCTAACACTACCCCGCGCCCTCACACGCACGCTCCCCCTAAAGCGTTGCCGTACCCTCACCTGGACCCTAAACCGTCCCCGTCCCCTAACCCTAACCCTAGCCCGAACCCTAACGCTAACCCTTCCCCGAAGCCTGACCCTCACCCGTCCCCTAATCCTAACCCGTACGCTAACACTAACCCGCGCCCTCACACGCACGCTCCCCCTAAAGCGTTGCCGTACCCTCACCTGGACCCCAAACCGTCCCCGTCCCCTAACCCTGACCCTAGCCCGAACCCTAACCCTAACCCTTCCCCGAAGCCTGACCCTCACCCATCCACTAATCCTAACCCGTACGATAACACTAACCCGCGCCCTCACACGCACGCTCCCCCTAAAGCGTTGCCGTACCCTCACCTGGACCCTAAACCTTCCCTGTCCCTTAACCCTAACCCTAGCCCGAACCCTAACCCTAACCCTTCCCCGAAGCCTGACCTTCACCCGTCCCCTAATCCTAACCCGTACGCTAACACTAACCCGCGCCCTCACACGCACGCTCCCCCTAAAGCGTTGCCGTACCCTCACCTGGACCCTAAACTGTCCCTGTCCCCTAACCCTAACCCTAGCCCGAACCCTAACCCTAACCCTTCCCCGAAGCCTGACCCTCACCCGTCCCATAATCCTAACCCGTACGCTAACACTAACCCGCGCCCTCACACGCACGCTCCCCGTAAAGCGTTGCCGTACCCTCACCTGGACCCCAAAACGTCCCCGTCCCCTAACCCTAACCCTAGCCCGAACCCTAAACCTAACCCTTCCCCGAAGCATGACCCTCACCCGTCCCCTAATCCTAACCCATATGCTAACACAATCCCGCGCCCTCACACGCACGCTCCCCCTAAAGCGTTGCCGTACCCTCACCTGGACCCTAAACCGTGCCCGTCCCCTAACCCTAACCCTAGCCCGAACCGTAACCCTAACCCTTCCCCGAAGCCTGACCCTCACCCGTCCCCTAATCCTAACCCGTACGCTAACACTAACCCACGCCCTCACACGCACGCTCCCCCTAAAGCGTTGCCGTACCCTCACCTGGACCCTAAACCGTCCCCGTCCGCTAACCCTAACCCTAGCCCGAACCCTTACCCTAACACTTCCCCAAAGCCTGACCCTCACCCGTCCCCTAATCCTAACCCGTACGCTAACACTAACCCGCGCCCTCACACGCACGCTCCCCCTAAAGCATTGCCGTACCCTCACCTGGACCCTAAACCATCCCCGTCCCCTAACCCTAACCCTAGCCCGAACCCTAACCCTAGCCCGAACCCTAACCCTAACCCTTCCCCGAAGCCTGACCCTCACCCGTCCCCTAATCCAAACCCGTACGCTAACACTAACCCGCGCCCTGACACGCACGCTCCCCCTAAAGCGTTGCCGTACCCCCACCTGGACCCTAAACCGTCCCCGTCCCCTAACCCTAACCCTAGCCCGAACCCTAACCCTAAACCTTCCCCGAAGCCTGACCCTCACCCGTCCCCTAATCCTAACCCGAACGCTAACACTAACCCGCGCCCTCACACGCACGCTCCCCCTAAAGCGTTGCCGTACCCTCACCTGGACCCTAAACCGTCCCCGTCCCCTAACCCAAACCCTAGCCCGAACCCTAACCCTAACACTTCCCCGAAGCCTGACCCTCACCCGTCCCCAAATCCTAACCCATACGCTAACAGTAACCCACGCCCTCACACGCACGCTCCCCCTAAAGCGTTGCCATACCCTCACCTGGACCCTAAACCGTCCCCGTCCCCTAACCCTAAACCTAGCCCGAACCCTAACCCTAACCCTTCCCTGAAGCCTGACCCTCACCCGTCCCCTAATCCTAACCCGTACGCTAACACTAACCCGCGCCCTCACACCCACGCTCCCCCTAAAGTGTTGCCGCACCCTCACCTGGACCCTAAACCGTCCCCGTCACCTAACCCTAACCCTAGCCCGAACCCTAACCCTAACCCTTCCCTGAAGCATGACCCTGAACCGTCCCCTAATCCTAACCCGTACGCTAACACTAACCTGCACCCTCACACGCACGCTCCCCGTAAAGCGTTGCCGTACCCTCACCTGGACCCTAAACCGTCCCCGTCCCCTAACCCTAACCCTAGCCCGAACCCTAACCCTAACCCTTCCCCGAAGCCTGACCCTCACCCGTCCCCTAATCCTAACCCGTACGCTAACACTAACCCGCACCCTCACACGCACGCTCCCCCTAAAGCGTTGCCGTATCCTCACCTGGACCCTAAACCGTCCCCGTCCCCTAACCCTAACCCTAGCCCGAACCCTAACACTAACACTTCCCCGAAGCCTGACCCTCACCCGTCCCCTAATCCTAACCCGTACGCTAACACTAACCCGCGCCCTCACACGCACGCTCCCCCTAAAGCGTTGCCGTACCCTCAACTGGACCCTAAACCGTCCCCGTCCCCTAACCCTAACCCTAGCCCGAACCCTAACCCTAACCCTTCCCCGAAGCCTGTCCCTCACCCGTCCCCTAATCCTAACCCGTACGCTAACACTAACCCGCGCCCTCACACGCACGCTCCCCCTAAAGCATTGCCGTACCCTCACCTGGACCCTAAACCGTCCCCGTCCCCTAACCCTAACCCTAGCCCGAACCATAACCCTAACCCTTCCCCGAAGCCTGACCCTCACCCGTCCCCTAATCCTAACCCGTACGCTAACACTAACCCGCGTTCCCACACGCACGGTCCCCCTAAAGCGTTGCCGTACCCTCACCTGGACCCTAAACCGTCCCCGTCTCCTAACCCTAAGCGTAGCCCGAACCCTAACCCTAACCCTTCCCCGAAGCCTGACCCTCACCCGTCCCCTAATCCTAACCCGTACGCTAACACTAACCCGCGCCCTCACACGCACGCTCCCCCTAAAGCGTTGCCGTACCCTCACCTGGACCCCAAACCTTTCCCGTCCACTAACCCTAACCCTAGTCCGAACCCTAACCCTAACCCTTCCCCGAAGCCTGACCCTCACCCGTCCCCTAATCCTAACCCGTACGCTAACACTAACCCACGCCCTCACACGCACGCTCCCCCTAAAGCGTTGAGGTATCCTCACCTGGACCCTAAACCATCCCCGTCACCTAACCCTAACCCTAGCCCGAACCCTAACCCTAACCCTTCCCCGAAGCATGAACCTCACCCGTCCCCTAATCCTAACACGTACGCTAACACTAACCCGCGCCCTCACACGCACGCTCCCCCTAAAGCGTTGCCGTACCCTCACCTGGACCCTAAACCGTCCCCGTCCCCTAACCCTAACCCTAGCCCGAACCCTTAACCTAACACTTCCCCGAAGCCTGACCCTCACACGTCCCCTAATCCTAACCCGTACGCTAACACTAACCTTCGCCCTCACACGCACGCTCCCCCTAAAGCGTTGCCGTACCCTCACCTGGACCCTAAACCGTCCCCGTCCCCTAAACCTAACCCTAGCCCAAACCCTAACCCTAACCCTTCCCCGAAGCCTGACCCTCACCCGTCCCCTAATCCTAACCCGTACGCTAACACTACCCCGCGCCCTCACACGCACGCTCCCCCTAAAGCGTTGCCGAACCCTCACCTGGACCCTAAAGCGTCCCCGTCCCCTAACCCTAACCCTAGCCCGAACCCCAACCCTAACCTTTCCCCGAAGCCTGACCCTCACCCGTCCCCTAATCCTAACCCGTATGCTAACACTAACCCGCGCCCTCACACGCATGCTCCCCCTAAAGCGTTGCCGTACCCTCACCTGGACCCTAAACCGTCCCCGTCCCCTAACACTAAGCCTAGCCCGAACCCTAACCCTAACCCTTCCCCGAAGCTTGACCCTCACTCGTCCCCTAATCCTAACCCGTACGCTAACACTAACCCGCGCCCTCACACGCACGCTCCCCCTAAAATATTGCCGTACCCTCACCTGGACCCTAAACCGTCCCCGTCCACTAACCCTAACCCTAGCCCGAACCCTAACCCTAACCCTAACCCTTCCCCGAAGCCTGACCCTCACCCGTCCCCTAATCCTAACCCGTACGCTAACACTACCCCACGCCCTCACACGCACGCTCCCCCTAAAGCGTTGCCGTATCCTCACCTGGACCCTAAACCGTCCCCGTCACCTAACCCTAACCCTAGCCCGAACCCTAACCCTAACCCTTCCACGAAGCCTGACCCTCACCCGTCCCCTAATCCTAACCCGTACGCTAACACTAACCCGCGCCCTCACATGCACGCTCCCCCTAAAGCGTTGCCGCACCCTCACCTGGACCCTAAACCGTCCCCGTCACCTAACCCTAACCCTAGCCCGAACCCTAACCCTACCCCTTCCCTGAAGCATGACCCTGAACCGTCCCCTAATCCTAACCCGTACGCTAACACTAACCTGCACCCTCACACGCACGCTCCCCGTAAAGCGTTGCCGTACCCTCACCTGGACCCTAAACTGTCCCCGTCCCCTAACCCTAACCCTAGCCCGAACCCTAACCCTAACCCTTCCCCGAAGCCTGACCCTCACCCGTCCCCTAATCCTAACCCGTACGCTAACACTAACCCGCGCCCTCACACGCACGCTCCCCCTAAAGAGTTGCCGTATCCTCACCTGGACCCTAAACCGTCCCCGTCCCCTAACCCTAACCCTAGCCCGAACCCTAACACTAACACTTCCCCGAAGCCTGACCTTCACCCGTCCCCTAATCCTAACCCGTACGCTAACACTAACCCGCGCCCTCACACGCACGCTCCCCCTAAAGCGTTGCCGTACCCTCACCTGGACCCTAAACCGTCCCCGTCCCCTAACCCTAACCCTAGCCCGAACCCTAACCCTAACCCTTCCCCGAAGCCTGTCCCTCACCCGTCCCCTAATCCTAACCCGTACGCTAACACTAACCCGCGCCCTCACACGCACGCTCCCCCTAAAGCATTGCCGTACCCTCACCTGGACCCTAAACCGTCCCCGTCCCCTAACCCTAACCCTAGCCCGAACCATAACCCTAACCCTTCCCCGAAGCCTGACCCTCACCCGTCCCCTAATCCTAACCCGTATGCTAACACTAACCCGCGCCCTCACACGCATGCTCCCCCTAAAGCGTTGCCGTACCCTCACCTGGACCCTAAACCGTCCCCGTCCCCTAACACTAAGCCTAGCCCGAACCCTAACCCTAACCCTTCCCCGAAGCCTGACCCTCACACGTCCCCTAATCCTAACCCGTACGCTAACACTAACCCGCGCCCTCACACGCACGCTCCCCCTAAAATATTGCCGTACCCTCACCTGGACCCTAAACCGTCCCCGTCCACTAACCCTAACCCTAGCCCGAACCCTAACCCTAACCCTAACCCTTCCCCGAAGCCTGACCCTCACCCGTCCCCTAATCCTAACCCGTACGCTAACACTACCCCACGCCCTCACACGCACGCTCCCCCTAAAGCGTTGCCGTATCCTCACCTGGACCCTAAACCGTCCCCGTCACCTAACCCTAACCCTAGCCCGAACCCTAACCCTAACCCTTCCCCGAAGCCTGACCCTCACCCGTCCCCTAATCCTAACCCGTACGCTAACACTAACCCGCGCCCTCACACGCACGCTCCCCCTAAAGCGTTGCCGTACCCTCACCTGGACCCTAAACCGTCCCCGTCCCCTAACCCTAACCCTAGCCCGAACCCTTACCCTAACACTTCCCCGAAGCCTGACCGTCACCCGTCCCCTAATCCTAACCCGTACGCTAACACTAACCCGCGCCCTCACACGCACGCTCCCCGTAAAGCATTGCCATACCCTCACCTGGACCCTAAAGCGTCCCCGTCCCCTAACACTAACCCTAGCCTGAACACTAACCCTAACCCTTCCCCGAAGCCTGACCCTCACCCGTCCCCTAATCCTAACCCGTACGCTAACACTAACCCGCGCCCTCACATGCACGCTCCCCCTAAAGCGTTGCCATACCCTCACCTGGACCCTAAACCGTCCCCGTCCCCTAACCCTAACCCTAGCCCGAACCCTAACCCTAACCCTTCCCCGAAGCCTGACCCTCACCCGTCCCCTAATCCTAACCCGTACGCTAACACTAACCCGCGCTCTCACACGCACGCTGCCCCTAAAGCGTTGCCGTACCCTCACCTGGACCCTAAACCGTCCCCGTCCCCTAACCCTAACCCTAGCCCGAACCCTAACCCTAACCCTTCCCCGAAGCCTGACCCTCACCCGTCCCCTAATCCTAACCCGTACGCTAACACTAACCTGCGCCCGCACACGCACGCTCCCCCTAAAGCGTTGCCGTACCCTCACCTGGACCCTAAACCGTCCCCGTCCCCTAACCCTAAGCCTAACCCGAACCCTAACCCTAACCCTTCCCCGAAGCCTGACCCTCACCCGTCCCCTAATCCTAACCCGTACGCTAACACTAACCCGCGCCCTCACACGCACGGTCCCCCTAAAGCGTTGCCGTACCCTCACCTGGACCCTAAACCGTCCCCGTCCCCTAACCCTAACCCTAGCCCGAACCCTAACCCTAACCCTTCCCCGAAGCCTGACCCTCACCCGTCCCCTAATCCTAACCCATACTCTAACACTAACCCACGCCCTCACACGCACGCTCCCCCTAAAGCGTTGCCGTACCCTCACCTGGACCCTAAACCGTCCCCGTCCCCTAACCCTAACCCTAGCCCGAACACTAACCCTAACCCTTCCGCGAAGCCTGACCCTCACCCGTCCCCTAATCCTAACCCGTACGCTAACACTAACCCGCGCCCTCATACGCACGCTCCCCCTAAAGCGTTGCCGTACCCTCACCTGGACCCTAAACCGTCCCCGTCCCCTAACCCTAACCCTAGCCCGAACCCTAACCCTAACCCTTCCCCGAAGCCTGACCCTCACCCGTCCCCTAATCCTAACCCGTACGCTAACACTAACCTGCGCCCTCACACGCACGCTCCCCCTAAAGCATTGCCGTACCCTCACCTGGACCCTAAACCGTCCCCGTCCCGTAACCCTAACCCTAGCCCGAACCCTAACCCTAACGCTTCCCCGAAGCCTGACCCTCACCCGTCCCCTAATCCTAACCCGTACGCTAACACTAACCCACGCCCTCACATGCACGCTCCCCCTAAAGCGTTGCCGTACCCTCACCTGGACCCTAAACCGTCCCCGTCCCCTAACCCTAACCCTAGCCCGAACCCTAACCCTAACCCTTCCCCGAAGCCTGACCCTCACCCGTCCCCTAATCCTAACCCGTACGCTAACATTAACCCGCGCCCTCACACGCACGCTCCCCCTAAAGCGTTGCCGTACCCTCACCTGGACCCTAAACCGTCCCCGTCCCCTAACCCTAACCCTAGCCCGAACCCTAACCCTAACCCTTCCCCAAAGCCTGACCCTCACCCGTCCCCTAATCCTAACCCGTACGCTAAAAGTAACCCACGCCCTCACACGCACGCTCCCCCTAAAGCGTTGCCGTACCCTCACCTGGACCCTAAACCGTCCCCGTCCCCTAACCCTAAACCTAGCCCGAACCCTAACCCTAACCCTTCCCTGAAGCCTGACCCTCACCCGTCCCCTAATCCTAACCCGTACGCTAACACTAACCCGCGCCCTCACACCCACGCTCCCCCTAAAGCGTTGCTGTGCCCTCACCTGGACCCTAAACCGTCCCCGTCCCCTATCCCTAACCCTAGCCCAAACCCTAACCCTAACCCTTCCCCGAAGCCTGACCCTCACCCGTCCCCTAATCCTAACCCGTACGCTAACACTAACCCGCGCCCTCACACCCACGCTCCCCCTGAAGCGTTGCCGTACCCTCACCTGGACCCTAAACCGTCCCCGTCCCCTAACCGTAACCCTAGCCCGAACCCTAACCCTAAACCTTCCCCGAAGCATGACCCTCACCCGTCCCCTAATCCTAACCCGTACGTTAACACTAACCCGCGCCCTCACACGCACGCTCCCCCTGAAGCGTTGCCGTACCCTCACCTGGACCCTAAACCGTCCCCGTCCCCTAACCCTAACCCTAGCCCGAACCCTAACCCTAACACTTCCCCGAAGCCTGACCCTCACCCGTCCCCTAATCCTAACCCGTACGCTAACACTAACCCGCGCCCTCACACGCACGCTCCCCCTAAAGCCTTGCCGTACCCTCACCTGGACCCTAAACCGTCCCCGTCCCCTAACCCTAACCCTAGCCCGAACCCTAAACCTAACCCTTCCCCGAAGCCTGACCCTCACCCGTCCCCTAATCCTAACCCGTACGCTAACACTAACCCGCGCCCTCACACCCACGCTCCCCCTAAAGCGTTGCCGTACCGTCACCTGGACCCTAAACCGTCCCCGTCCCCTAACCCTAACCCTAGCCCGAACCCTAACCCTAACCCTTCCCCGAAGCCTGACCCTCACCCGTCCCCTAATCCTAACCCGTACGCTAACACTAACCCGCGCCCTCACACGCACGCTCCCCCTAAAGCGTTGCCGTACCCTCATCTGGACCCTAAACCGTCCCCGTCCCCTAACCCTAACCCTAGCCCGAACCCTAACCCTAACCCTTCCGCGAAGCCTGACCCTCACCCGTCCCCTAATCCTAACCCGTACGCTAACACTAACCCGCGCCCTCATACGCACGCTCCCCCTAAAGCGTTGCCGTACCCTCACCTGGACCCTAAACCGTCCCCGTCCCCTAACCCTAACCCTAGCCCGAACCCTAACCCTAACCCTTCCCCGAAGCCTGACCCTCACCCGTCCCCTAATCCTAACCCGTACGCTAACACTAACCCGCGCCCTCACACGCACGCTCCCACTAAAGCGTTGCCGTACCCTCACCTGGACCCGAAACCGTCCCCGTCCTCTAACCCTAACCCTAGCCCGAACCCTAACCCTAACCCTTCCCCGAAGCCTGACCCTCACCCGTCCCCTAATCCTAACCCGTACGCTAACACTAACCCACGCCCTCACACGCACGCTCCACCTAAAGCGTTGCCGTACCCTCACCTGGACCCTAAACCGTCCCCGTCCCCTAACCCTAACCCTAGCCCGAACCCTAACCCTAACCCTTCCCCGAAGCCTGACCCTCACCCGTCCCCTAATCCTAACCCGTACGCTAACACTAACCTGCGCCCTCACACGCACGCTCCCCCTAAAGCGTTGCCGTACCCTCACCTGGACCCTAAACCGTCCCCGTCCCGTAACCCTAACCCTAGCCCGAACCATAACCCTAACGCTTCCCCGAAGCCTGACCCTCACCCGTCCCCTAATCCTAACCCGTACGCTAACACTAACCCACGCCCTCACATGCACGCTCCCCCTAAAGCGTTGCCGTACCCTCACCTGGACCCTAAACCGTCCCCGTCCCCTAACCCTAACCCTAGCCCGAACCCTAACCCTAACCCTTCCCCGAAGCCTGACCCTCACCCGTCCCCTAATCCTAACCCGTACGCTAACACTAACCCGCGCCCTCACACGCACGCTCCCCCTAAAGCGTTGCCGTACCCTCACCTGGACCCTAAACCGTCCCCGTCCCCTAACCCTAACCCTAGCCCGAACCCTAACCCTAACCCTTCCCCAAAGCCTGACCCTCACCCGTCCCCTAATCCTAACCCGTACGGTAAAAGTAACCCACGCCCTCACACGCACGCTCCCCCTAAAGCGTTGCCGTACCCTCACCTGGACCCTAAACCGTCCCCGTCCCCTAACCCTAAACCTAGCCCGAACCCTAACCCTAACCCTTCCCTGAAGCCTGACCCTCACCTGTCCCCTAATCCTAACCCGTACGCTAACACTAACCCGCGCCCTCACACCCACACTCCCCCTAAAGCGTTGCTGTGCCCTCACCTGGACCCTAAACCGTCCCCGTCCCCTATCCCTAACCCTAGCCCAAACCCTAACCCTAACCCTTCCCCGAAGCCTGACCCTCACCCGTCCCCTAATCCTAACCCGTACGCTAACACTAACCCGCGCCCTCACACCCACGCTCCCCCTGAAGCGTTGCCGTACCCTCACCTGGACCCTAAACCGTCCCCGTCCCCTAACCGTAACCCTAGCCCGAACCCTAACCCTAAACCTTCCCCGAAGCCTGACCCTCACCCGTCCCCTAATCCTAATACGTACGTTAACACTAACCCGCGCCCTCACACGCACGCTCCCCCTGAAGCGTTGCCGTACCCTCACCTGGACCCTAAACCGTCCCCGTCCCCTAACCCTAACCCTAGCCCGAACCCTAACCCTAACACTTCCCCGAAGCCTGACCCTCACCCGTCCCCTAATCCTAACCCGTACGCTAACACTAACCCGCGCCCTCACACGCACGCTCCCCCTAAAGCCTTGCCGTACCCTCACCTGGACCCTAAACCGTCCCCGTCCCCTAACCCTAACCCTAGCCCGAACCCTAAACCTAACCCTTCCCCGAAGCCTGACCCTCACCCGTCCCCTAATCCTAACCCGTACGCTAACACTAACCCGCGCCCTCACACCCACGCTCCCCCTAAAGCGTTGCCGTACCGTCACCTGGACCCTAAACCGTCCCCATCCCCTAACCCTAACCCTAGCCCGAACGCTAACCCTAACCCTTCCCCGAAGCCTGACCCTCACCCGTCCCCTAATCCTAACCCGTACGCTAACACTAACCCGCGCCCTCACACGCACGCTCCCCCTAAAGCGTTGCCGTACCCTCATCTGGACCCTAAACCGTCCCTGTCCCCTAACCCTAACCCTAGCCCGAACCCTAACCCTACCCTTCCCCGAAGCCAGACACTCACCCGTCCCCTAATCCTAACCCGTACGCTAACAATAACCCGCGCCCTCACACGCACGCTCCCCCTAAAGCGTTGCCGTACCCTCACCTGGACCCTAAACCGTCCCCGTCCCCTAACCCTATCCCTAGACCGAACCCTGACCCTAACCCTTCCCCGAAGCCTGACCCTCACCCGTCCCCTAATCCTAACCCGTATGCTAACACTAACACGCGCCCTCACACGCACGCTCCCCCTAAAGCGTTGCCGTACCCTCACCTGGACCCTAAACCGTCCCCGTCCCCTAACCCTAACCCTAGCCCGAACCCTAACCCTAACGCTTCCCCAAAGCCTGACCCTCACCCGTCCCCTAATCCTAACCCGTACGCTAACACTAACCCGCGCCCTCACACGCACGCTCCCCCTAAAGCGTTGCCGTACCCTCACCTGGACCTTAAACCGTCCCCGTCCCCTAACCCTAACACAAGCCCGAACCCTAACCCTAACCCTTCCCCGAAGCCTGACCCTCACCCGTCCCCTAATCCTAACCCGTACGCTAACACTACCCCGCGCCCTCACAGACACGCTCCCCCTAAAGCGTTGCTGTGCCCTCACCTGGACCCTAAACCGTCAACGTCCCCTAACCCTAACCCTAGCCCGAACCCTAACCCTAACCCTTCCCCGAAGCCTGACTCTCACCCGTCCCCTAATCCTAACCCGTACGCTAACACTAATCCGCGCCCTCACACGCACGCTCCACCTAAAGCGTTGCCGTACCCTCACCTGGACCCTAAACCGTCCCCATCACCTAACCCTAACCCTAGCCCGAACCCTAACCCTAACCCTTCCCCGAAGCCTGACCCTCACCCGTCCCCTAATCCTAACACGTACGCTAACACTAACCCACGCCCTCACACGCACGCTCCCCCTAAAGCGTTGCCGTACCCTCACCTGGACCCTAAACCGTCCCTGTCCCCTAACCCTAACCCTAGCCCGAACCCTAACCCTAACCCTTCCCCGAAGCCTGACCCTCACCCGTCCCCTAATCCTAACCCGTACGCTAACACTAACGCACGCCCTCACACGCACGCTCCCCCTAAAGCGTTGCCGTACCCTCACCTGGACCCTAAACCGTCCCCGTCCCCTAACCCTAACCCTAGCCCGAACCCTAACCCTAACACTTCCCCGAAGCCTGACCCTCACCCGTCCCCTAATTCTAACCCGTACGCTAACACTAACCCGCGCTCTCACACGCACGCTCCCCCTAAAGCGTTGCCGTACCCTCACCTGGACCCTAAACCGTCCCCGTCCCCTAACCCTAACCCTAGCCCGAACCCTAACCCTAACCCTTCCCCAAAGCCTGACCCTCACCCGTCCCCTAATCCTAACCCGTACGCTAACACTAACCCGCGCCCTGACACGCACGCTGCCCCTGAAGCGTTGCCGTACCCTCACCTGGACCCTAAACCGTCCCCGTCCCCTAACCCTAACCCTAGCCCGAACCCTGACCCTAACCCTTCCCCGAAGCCTGACCCTCACCCGTCCCCTAATCCTAACCCGTACGCTAACACTAACCGCGCCCTGACACGCACGCTCCCCCTAAAGCGTTGCCGTACCCTCACCTGGACCCTAAACCGTCCCCATCCCCTACCCTAACCCTAGCCCGAACCCTAACCCTTACACTTCCCCGAAGCCTGACCCTCACCCGTCCCCTAATCCTAACCCGTACGCTAACAGTAACTCACGCCCTAACACGCACGCTCCCCCTAAAGCGTTGCCGTACTCTCACCTGGACCCTAAACCGTCCCCGTCCCCTAACCCTAACCCTAGCCCGAACCCTAAACCTAACCCTTCCCCGAAGCCTGACCCTCACCCGTCCCCTAATCCTAACCCGTACGCTAACACTACCCCGCGCCCTCACACGCACGCTCCCCATAAAGCGTTGCCGTACCCTCACCTGGACCCTAAACCGGCCCCGTCACCTTACCCTAATCCTAGCCCGAACCCTAACCCTAACCCTTCCCCGAAGCCTGACCCTCACCCGTCCCCTAATCTTAACCCGTACGCTAACACTAACCCGCGCCGTCACACGCACGCTCCCCCTAAAGCATTGCCGTACCCTCACCTGGACCCTAAACCGTCCCCGTCCCCTAACACTAACCCTAGACTGAACCCTAACCCTAACCCTTCCCCGAAGCCTGACCCTCACCCGTCCCCTAATCCTAACCCGTACGCTAACACTAACCCGCGCCCTCACACGCACGGTCCCCCTAAAGCGTTGCCGTACCCTCACCTGGACCCTAAACCGTCCCCATCCCCTAACCCTAACCCTAGCCCGCACCCTAACCCTAACCCTTCCCCGAAGCCTGACCCTCACCCGTCCCCTAATCCTAACCCGTACGCTAACACTAACTGGCGCACTCACAGGCACGCTCCCCCTAAAGCGTTGCTGTACCCTCACCTGGACCCTAAACCGTCCCTGTCCCGTAACCCTAACCGTAGCCCGAACCCTAACCCTAACCCTTCCCCGAAGCCTGACCCTCACCCGTCCCCTAATCCTAACCCGCACGCTAACACTAACCCGCGCGCTCACATGCACGCTCCCCCTAAAGCGTTGCCGTACCCTCACCTGGACCCTAAACCGTCCCTGTCCCCTAACCCTAACCCTAGCCCGAACCCTAACCCTAACCCTTCCCCGAAGCCTGACCCTCATCCGTCCCCTAATCCTAACCCGTACACTAACACTACCCCGCGCCCTCACACGCACGCTCCCCCTAAAGCGTTGCCGTACCCTCACCTGGACCCTAAACCGTCCCCGTCACCTAACCCTAACCCTAGCCCGAACCCTAACCCTAACCCTTCCCCGAAGCCTGACCCTCACCCGTCCCCTAATCCTAACCCGTACGCTAACACTACACCGCGCCCTCACACGCACGCTCCCCCTAAAGCGTTGCCGTACCCTCACCTGGACCCTAAACCGTCCCCGTCACCTAACCCTAACCCTAGCCCGAACCCTAAATTTAAACCTTCCCCGAAGCATGACCCTCACCCGTCCCCTAATCCTAAGCCATACACTAACACTAACCCACGCCCTCACACACACGCTCCCCCTAAAGCTTTGCCGTACCCTCACCTGGACCCTAAACCTTCCCCGTCCCCTAACCCTAACCCTAGCCCGAACCCTAACCCTAACCCTTCCCCGAAGCCTGACCCTCACCCGTCCCCTAATCCTAACCCGTACGCTAACACTACCCCGCGCCCTCACACGCACGCTCCCCCTAAAGTGTTGCCGTACCCTCACCTGGACCCTAAACCGTCCCCATCCCCTAACCCTAACCCTAGCCCGAACACTAACCCTAACCCTTCCCCGAAGGCTGACCCTCACCCGTCCCCTAATCCTAACCCGTACGCTAACACTACCCCTCGCCCTCACACGCACGCTCCCCCTAAAGCGTTGCCGTACCCTCACCTGGACCCTAAACCGTCCCCGTCCCCTAACCCTAACTCTAGCCCGAACCCTAACCCTAACCCTTCCCCGAAACCTGACCCTCACCCGTCCCCTAATCCTAACCCGTACGCTAACACTAACCCGCGCCCTCACACGCAGGCTCCCCCTAAAGCGTTGCCGTACCCTCACCTGGACCCTCAACCGTCCCCGTCCCCTAACCCTAACCCTAGCCCGAACCCTAACCCTAAACCTTCCCCGAAGCCTGACCCTCACCCGTCCCCTAATCCTAACCCGTACGCTAACACTAACCCACGCCCTCACATGCACGCTCCCCCTAAAGTGTTGCCGTACCCTCACCTGGACCCTAAACCGTCCCCGTCCCCTAACCCTAACCCTAGCCCGAACCCTAACCCTAACCCTTCCCCGAAGCCTGACCCTCACCCGTCCCCTAATCCTAACCCGTACGCTAACACTAACCCGCGCCCTCACACGCACGCTCCCCCTAAAGCGTTGCCGTACCCTCTCCTGGACCCTAAACCATCCCCGTCCCCTAACCCTAACCCTAGCCCGAACCCTAACCCTAACCCTTCCCCGAAGCCTGACCGTCACCCGTCCCCTAATCCTAACCCGTACGCTAACACTACACCACGCCCTCACACGCACGCTTCCCCTAAAGTGTTGGCGTACCCTCACCTGGACCCTAAACCGTCCCCGTCCCCTAACCCTAACCCTAACCCTTCCCCGAAGCCTGACCCTCACCCGTCCCCTAATCCTAACCCGTACGCTAACACTAACCCGCGCCCTCACACGCACGCTCCACCTAAAGCGTTGCCGTACCGTCACCTGGAACCTAAACCGTCCCCGTCCCCTAACCCTAAACCTAGCCCGAACCCTAACCCTAACCCTTCCCCGAAGCCTGACCCTCACCCGTCCCCTAATCCTAACCCGTACGCTAACACTAACCCGCGCCCTCACACGCACGCTCCCCCTAAAGCGTTGCCGTACCCTCACCTGGACCCTAAACCGTCCCCGTCCCCTAACCCTAACCCTAGCCCGAACCCTAACCCTAACCCTTCCCCGAAGCCTGACCTTCACCCTTCCCCTAATCCTAACCCGTACGCTAACACTAACCCGCGCCCTCACACGCACACTCCCCCTAAAGCGTTGCCGTACCCTCACCTGGACCATAAACCGTCCCCGTCCCCTAACCCTAACCCTAGCCCGAACCCTAACCCTAACCCTTCCCCAAAGCCTGACCCTCACCTGTCCCCTTATCCTAACCCGTACGCTAACACTACCCCGCGCCCTTACACGCACGCTCCCCATAAAGCGTTGCCGTACCCTCACCTGGACCCTAAACCGGCCCCGTCACCTAACCCTAACCCTAGCCCGAACCCTAACCCTAACCCTTCCCCGAAGCATGACCCTCACCCGTCCCCTAATCCTAACTTGTATGCTAACACTAAACCGCGCCCTCACACGCACGCTCACCCTAAAACGTTGCCGTACCCTCACCTGGACCCTAAACCATCCCCGTCCCCTAACCATAACCCTAGCCCGAACCCTAACCCTAACCCTTCCCCGAAGCCTGACCCTCACCCGTCCCCTAATCCTAACCCGTACGCTAACACTACCCCGCGCCCTCACACGCACGCTCCCCCTAAAGCGTTGCCGTACCCTCACCTGGACCCTAAACCGTCCCCGTCACCTAACCCTAACCCTAGCCCGAACACTAACCCTAACCCTTCCCCGAAGCCTGACGCTCACCCGTCCCCTAATCCTAACCCGTACGCTAACACTAACCCACGCCCTCACACGTACGCTCCCCCTAAAGCGTTGCCGTACCCTCACCTGGACCCTAAACCGTCCCCGTCCCCTAACCCTAACCCTAGCCCGAACCCAAACCCTAACCATTCCCCGAAGCCTGACACTCACCCGTCACCTAATCCTAACCCGTACGCTAACACTAACCCACGCCCTCACACGCACGCTCCCCCTAAAGCGTTGCCGTACCCTCACCTGGACCCTAAACCGTCCCCGTCCCCTAACCCTAACCCTAGCCCGAACCCTAACCCTAACACTTCCCCGAAGCCTGACCCTCACCCGTCCCCTAATCCTAACCCGTACGCTAACACTAACCCGCGCCCTCACACGCACGCTCCCCCTAAAGCGTTGCCGTACCCTCACCTAGACCCTAAACCGTCCCCGTCCCCTAACCCTAACCCTAGCCCGAACCCTAACCCTAACCCTTCCCCGAAGCCTGACCCTCACCCGTCCCCTAATCCTAACCCGTACGCTAACACTAACCCGCGCCCTCACACGCACGCTACCCCTAAAGCGTTGCTGTACCCTCACTTGGACCCTAAACCGTCCCCGTCCCCTAACCCTAACCCTAGTCCGAACCCTAACCCTAACCCTTCCCCGAAGCCTGACCCTCACCCGTCGCCTAATCCTAACCCGTACGCTAACACTACCCCACGCCCTCACACGCACGCTCCCCCTAAAGCGTTGCCGTACCCTCACCTGGACCCTAAACCGTCCCCGTCCCCTAACCCTAACCCTAGCCCGAACCCTAACCCTAACCCTTCCCCGAAGCCTGACCCTCACCCGTCCCCTAATCCTAACCCGTACGCTAACACTAACCCGCGCCCTCACACGCACGCTCCCCCTAAAGCGTTGCCGTACCCTCACCTGGACCCTAAACCGTCCCCGTCCCCTAACCCTGACCCTAGCCCGAACCCTAACCCTAACCCTTCCCCGAAGCCTGACCCTCACCCATCCACTAATCCTAACCCGTACGATAACACTAACCCGCGCCCTCACACGCACGCTCCCCCTAAAGCGTTGCCGTACCCTCACCTGGACCCTAAACCGTCCCTGTCCCTTAACCCTAACCCTAGCCCGAACCCTAACCCGAACACTTCCCCGAAGCCTGACCTTCACCCGTCCCCTAATCCTAACCCGTACGCTAACACTAACCCGCGCCCTCACACGCACGCTCCCCCTAAAGCTTTGCCGTACCCTCACCTGGACCCTAAACCGTCCCCGTCCCCTAACCCTAACCCTAGCCCGAACACTAACCCTAACACTTCCCCGAAGCCTGACCCTCACCCGTCCCCTAATCCTAACCCGTACGCTAACACTAACCCACGCCCTCACACGCACGCTCCCCCTAAAGCGTTGCTGTACCCTCACCTGGACCCTAAACCGTCCCCGTCCCCTAACCCTAACCCTAGCCCGAACCCTAACCCTAACCCTTCCCCGAAGCCTGACCCTCACCCGTCCCCTAATCCTAACCCGTACGCTAACACTAACCCGCGCCCTCACACCCACGCTCCCCCTAAAGCGTTGCTGTACCCTCACCTGGACCCTAAACCGTCCCCGTCCCCTAACCCTAACCCTAGCCCGAACCCTAACCGTAACCCTTCCCCGAAGCCTGACCCTCACCCGTCCCCTAATCCTAACCCGTACGCTAACACTAAACCGCGCCCTCACACGCACGCTCCCCCTAAAGCGTTGCCGTACCCTCACCTGGACCCTAAACCTTCCCCGTCCACTAACCCTAACCCTAGCCCGAACCCTAACCCTAACACTTCCCCGAAGCCTGACCCTCACCCGTCCCCTAATCCTAACCCGTACGCTAACACTACCCCACGCCTTCACACGCACGCTCCCCCTAAAGAGTTGCCGTATCCTCACCTGGACCCTAAACCATCCCCGTCACCTAACCCTAACCCTAGCCCGAACCCTAACCCTAACCCTTCCCCGAAGCATGAACCTCATCCGTCCCCTAATCCTAACACGTATGCTAACACTAACCCGCGCCCTCACACGCACGCTCCCCCTAAAGCGTTGCCGTACCCTCACCTGGACCCTAAACCGTCCCCGTCCCCTAACCCTAACCCTAGCTCGAACCCTTACCCTAACACTTCCCCGAAGCCTGACCCTCACCCGTCCCCTAATCCTAACCAGTACGCTAACACTAACCCACGCCCTCACACGCACACTCCCCCTAAAGCATTGCCGTACCCTAACCTGGACCCTAAAGCGTCCCCGTCCCCTAACCCTAACCCTAGCCCGAACCCTAACCCTAACCCTTCCCTGAAGCCTGACCCTCACCCGTCCCCTAATCCTAACCCGTACGCTAACACTACCCCGGGCCCTCACACGCACGCTCCCCCTAAAGTGTTGCCGTACCCTCACCTGGACCCTAAACCGTCCCCGTCACCTAACCCTAACCCTAGCCCGAACCCTAACCCTAACCCTTCCCCGAAGCCTGACCTTCACCCTTCCCCTAATCCTAACCCGTACGCTAACACTAACCCGCGCGCTCACATGCACGCTCCCCCTAAAGCGTTGCCGTACCCTCACCTGGACCCTAAACCGTCCCTGTCCCCTAACCCTAACCCTAGCCCGAACCCTAACCCTAACCCTTCCCCGAAGCCTGACCCTCATCCGTCCCCTAATCCTAACCCGTACACTAACACTACCCCGCGCCCTCACACGCACGCTCCCCCTAAAGCGTTGCCGTACCCTCACCTGGACCCTAAACCGTCCCCGTCACCTAACCCTAACCCTAGCCCGAACCCTAACCCTAACCCTTCCCCGAAGCCTGACCCTCACCCGTCCCCTAATCCTAACCCGTACGCTAACACTACACCGCGCCCTCACACGCACGCTCCCCCTAAAGCGTTGCCGTACCCTCACCTGGACCCTAAACCGTCCCCGTCACCTAACCCTAACCCTAGCCCGAACCCTAAATTTAAACCTTCCCCGAAGCATGACCCTCACCCGTCCCCTAATCCTAAGCCATACACTAACACTAACCCACGCCCTCACACACACGCTCCCCCTAAAGCTTTGCCGTACCCTCACCTGGACCCTAAACCTTCCCCGTCCCCTAACCCTAACCCTAGCCCGAACCCTAACCCTAACCCTTCCCCGAAGCCTGACCCTCACCCGTCCCCTAATCCTAACCCGTACGCTAACACTACCCCGCGCCCTCACACGCACGCTCCCCCTAAAGTGTTGCCGTACCCTCACCTGGACCCTAAACCGTCCCCATCCCCTAACCCTAACCCTAGCCCGAACACTAACCCTAACCCTTCCCCGAAGGCTGACCCTCACCCGTCCCCTAATCCTAACCCGTACGCTAACACTACCCCTCGCCCTCACACGCACGCTCCCCCTAAAGCGTTGCCGTACCCTCACCTGGACCCTAAACCGTCCCCGTCCCCTAACCCTAACTCTAGCCCGAACCCTAACCCTAACCCTTCCCCGAAACCTGACCCTCACCCGTCCCCTAATCCTAACCCGTACGCTAACACTAACCCGCGCCCTCACACGCAGGCTCCCCCTAAAGCGTTGCCGTACCCTCACCTGGACCCTCAACCGTCCCCGTCCCCTAACCCTAACCCTAGCCCGAACCCTAACCCTAAACCTTCCCCGAAGCCTGACCCTCACCCGTCCCCTAATCCTAACCCGTACGCTAACACTAACCCACGCCCTCACATGCACGCTCCCCCTAAAGTGTTGCCGTACCCTCACCTGGACCCTAAACCGTCCCCGTCCCCTAACCCTAACCCTAGCCCGAACCCTAACCCTAACCCTTCCCCGAAGCCTGACCCTCACCCGTCCCCTAATCCTAACCCGTACGCTAACACTAACCCGCGCCCTCACACGCACGCTCCCCCTAAAGCGTTGCCGTACCCTCTCCTGGACCCTAAACCATCCCCGTCCCCTAACCCTAACCCTAGCCCGAACCCTAACCCTAACCCTTCCCCGAAGCCTGACCGTCACCCGTCCCCTAATCCTAACCCGTACGCTAACACTACACCACGCCCTCACACGCACGCTTCCCCTAAAGTGTTGGCGTACCCTCACCTGGACCCTAAACCGTCCCCGTCCCCTAACCCTAACCCTAACCCTTCCCCGAAGCCTGACCCTCACCCGTCCCCTAATCCTAACCCGTACGCTAACACTAACCCGCGCCCTCACACGCACGCTCCACCTAAAGCGTTGCCGTACCGTCACCTGGAACCTAAACCGTCCCCGTCCCCTAACCCTAAACCTAGCCCGAACCCTAACCCTAACCCTTCCCCGAAGCCTGACCCTCACCCGTCCCCTAATCCTAACCCGTACGCTAACACTAACCCGCGCCCTCACACGCACGCTCCCCCTAAAGCGTTGCCGTACCCTCACCTGGACCCTAAACCGTCCCCGTCCCCTAACCCTAACCCTAGCCCGAACCCTAACCCTAACCCTTCCCCGAAGCCTGACCTTCACCCTTCCCCTAATCCTAACCCGTACGCTAACACTAACCCGCGCCCTCACACGCACACTCCCCCTAAAGCGTTGCCGTACCCTCACCTGGACCATAAACCGTCCCCGTCCCCTAACCCTAACCCTAGCCCGAACCCTAACCCTAACCCTTCCCCAAAGCCTGACCCTCACCTGTCCCCTTATCCTAACCCGTACGCTAACACTACCCCGCGCCCTTACACGCACGCTCCCCATAAAGCGTTGCCGTACCCTCACCTGGACCCTAAACCGGCCCCGTCACCTAACCCTAACCCTAGCCCGAACCCTAACCCTAACCCTTCCCCGAAGCATGACCCTCACCCGTCCCCTAATCCTAACTTGTATGCTAACACTAAACCGCGCCCTCACACGCACGCTCACCCTAAAACGTTGCCGTACCCTCACCTGGACCCTAAACCATCCCCGTCCCCTAACCATAACCCTAGCCCGAACCCTAACCCTAACCCTTCCCCGAAGCCTGACCCTCACCCGTCCCCTAATCCTAACCCGTACGCTAACACTACCCCGCGCCCTCACACGCACGCTCCCCCTAAAGCGTTGCCGTACCCTCACCTGGACCCTAAACCGTCCCCGTCACCTAACCCTAACCCTAGCCCGAACACTAACCCTAACCCTTCCCCGAAGCCTGACGCTCACCCGTCCCCTAATCCTAACCCGTACGCTAACACTAACCCACGCCCTCACACGTACGCTCCCCCTAAAGCGTTGCCGTACCCTCACCTGGACCCTAAACCGTCCCCGTCCCCTAACCCTAACCCTAGCCCGAACCCAAACCCTAACCATTCCCCGAAGCCTGACACTCACCCGTCACCTAATCCTAACCCGTACGCTAACACTAACCCACGCCCTCACACGCACGCTCCCCCTAAAGCGTTGCCGTACCCTCACCTGGACCCTAAACCGTCCCCGTCCCCTAACCCTAACCCTAGCCCGAACCCTAACCCTAACACTTCCCCGAAGCCTGACCCTCACCCGTCCCCTAATCCTAACCCGTACGCTAACACTAACCCGCGCCCTCACACGCACGCTCCCCCTAAAGCGTTGCCGTACCCTCACCTAGACCCTAAACCGTCCCCGTCCCCTAACCCTAACCCTAGCCCGAACCCTAACCCTAACCCTTCCCCGAAGCCTGACCCTCACCCGTCCCCTAATCCTAACCCGTACGCTAACACTAACCCGCGCCCTCACACGCACGCTACCCCTAAAGCGTTGCTGTACCCTCACTTGGACCCTAAACCGTCCCCGTCCCCTAACCCTAACCCTAGTCCGAACCCTAACCCTAACCCTTCCCCGAAGCCTGACCCTCACCCGTCGCCTAATCCTAACCCGTACGCTAACACTACCCCACGCCCTCACACGCACGCTCCCCCTAAAGCGTTGCCGTACCCTCACCTGGACCCTAAACCGTCCCCGTCCCCTAACCCTAACCCTAGCCCGAACCCTAACCCTAACCCTTCCCCGAAGCCTGACCCTCACCCGTCCCCTAATCCTAACCCGTACGCTAACACTAACCCGCGCCCTCACACGCACGCTCCCCCTAAAGCGTTGCCGTACCCTCACCTGGACCCTAAACCGTCCCCGTCCCCTAACCCTGACCCTAGCCCGAACCCTAACCCTAACCCTTCCCCGAAGCCTGACCCTCACCCATCCACTAATCCTAACCCGTACGATAACACTAACCCGCGCCCTCACACGCACGCTCCCCCTAAAGCGTTGCCGTACCCTCACCTGGACCCTAAACCGTCCCTGTCCCTTAACCCTAACCCTAGCCCGAACCCTAACCCGAACACTTCCCCGAAGCCTGACCTTCACCCGTCCCCTAATCCTAACCCGTACGCTAACACTAACCCGCGCCCTCACACGCACGCTCCCCCTAAAGCTTTGCCGTACCCTCACCTGGACCCTAAACCGTCCCCGTCCCCTAACCCTAACCCTAGCCCGAACACTAACCCTAACACTTCCCCGAAGCCTGACCCTCACCCGTCCCCTAATCCTAACCCGTACGCTAACACTAACCCACGCCCTCACACGCACGCTCCCCCTAAAGCGTTGCTGTACCCTCACCTGGACCCTAAACCGTCCCCGTCCCCTAACCCTAACCCTAGCCCGAACCCTAACCCTAACCCTTCCCCGAAGCCTGACCCTCACCCGTCCCCTAATCCTAACCCGTACGCTAACACTAACCCGCGCCCTCACACCCACGCTCCCCCTAAAGCGTTGCTGTACCCTCACCTGGACCCTAAACCGTCCCCGTCCCCTAACCCTAACCCTAGCCCGAACCCTAACCGTAACCCTTCCCCGAAGCCTGACCCTCACCCGTCCCCTAATCCTAACCCGTACGCTAACACTAAACCGCGCCCTCACACGCACGCTCCCCCTAAAGCGTTGCCGTACCCTCACCTGGACCCTAAACCTTCCCCGTCCACTAACCCTAACCCTAGCCCGAACCCTAACCCTAACACTTCCCCGAAGCCTGACCCTCACCCGTCCCCTAATCCTAACCCGTACGCTAACACTACCCCACGCCTTCACACGCACGCTCCCCCTAAAGAGTTGCCGTATCCTCACCTGGACCCTAAACCATCCCCGTCACCTAACCCTAACCCTAGCCCGAACCCTAACCCTAACCCTTCCCCGAAGCATGAACCTCATCCGTCCCCTAATCCTAACACGTATGCTAACACTAACCCGCGCCCTCACACGCACGCTCCCCCTAAAGCGTTGCCGTACCCTCACCTGGACCCTAAACCGTCCCCGTCCCCTAACCCTAACCCTAGCTCGAACCCTTACCCTAACACTTCCCCGAAGCCTGACCCTCACCCGTCCCCTAATCCTAACCAGTACGCTAACACTAACCCACGCCCTCACACGCACACTCCCCCTAAAGCATTGCCGTACCCTAACCTGGACCCTAAAGCGTCCCCGTCCCCTAACCCTAACCCTAGCCCGAACCCTAACCCTAACCCTTCCCTGAAGCCTGACCCTCACCCGTCCCCTAATCCTAACCCGTACGCTAACACTACCCCGGGCCCTCACACGCACGCTCCCCCTAAAGTGTTGCCGTACCCTCACCTGGACCCTAAACCGTCCCCGTCACCTAACCCTAACCCTAGCCCGAACCCTAACCCTAACCCTTCCCCGATGCCTGACCTTCACCCTTCCCCTAATCCTAACCCGTACGCTAACACTAACCCGCGCCCTCACACGCACACTCCCCCTAAAGCGTTGCCGTACCCTCACCTGGACCATAAACCGTCCCCGTCCCCTAACCCTAACCCTAGCCCGAACCCTAACCCTAACCCTTCCCCAAAGCCTGACACTCACCTGTCCCCTTATCCTAACCCGTACGCTAACACTACCCCGCGCCCTTACACGCACGCTCCCCATAAAGCGTTGCCGTACCCTCACCTGGACCCTAAACCGGCCCCGTCACCTAACCCTAACCCTAGCCCGAACCCTAACCCTAACCCTTCCCCGAAGCATGACCCTCACCCGTCCCCTAATCCTAACTTGTATGCTAACACTAAACCGCGCCCTCACACGCACGCTCACCCTAAAACGTTGCCGTACCCTCACCTGGACCCTAAACCATCCCCGTCCCCTAACCATAACCCTAGCCCGAACCCTAACCCTAACCCTTCCCCGAAGCCTGACCCTCACCCGTCCCCTAATCCTAACCCGTACGCTAACACTACCCCGCGCCCTCACACGCACGCTCCCCCTAAAGCGTTGCCGTACCCTCACCTGGACCCTAAACCGTCCCCGTCACCTAACCCTAACCCTAGCCCGAACACTAACCCTAACCCTTCCCCGAAGCCTGACGCTCACCCGTCCCCTAATCCTAACCCGTACGCTAACACTAACCCACGCCCTCACACGTACGCTCCCCCTAAAGCGTTGCCGTACCCTCACCTGGACCCTAAACCGTCCCCGTCCCCTAACCCTAACCCTAGCCCGAACCCAAACCCTAACCATTCCCCGAAGCCTGACACTCACCCGTCACCTAATCCTAACCCGTACGCTAACACTAACCCACGCCCTCACACGCACGCTCCCCCTAAAGCGTTGCCGTACCCTCACCTGGACCCTAAACCGTCCCCGTCCCCTAACCCTAACCCTAGCCCGAACCCTAACCCTAACACTTCCCCGAAGCCTGACCCTCACCCGTCCCCTAATCCTAACCCGTACGCTAACACTAACCCGCGCCCTCACACGCACGCTCCCCCTAAAGCGTTGCCGTACCCTCACCTGGACCCTAAACCGTCCCCGTCCCCTAACCCTAACCCTAGCCCGAACCCTAACCCTAACCCTTCCCCGAAGCCTGACCCTCACCCGTCCCCTAATCCTAACCCGTACGCTAACACTAACCCGCGCCCTCACACGCACGCTACCCCTAAAGCGTTGCTGTACCCTCACTTGGACCCTAAACCGTCCCCGTCCCCTAACCCTAACCCTAGTCCGAACCCTAACCCTAACCCTTCCCCGAAGCCTGACCCTCACCCGTCGCCTAATCCTAACCCGTACGCTAACACTACCCCGCGCCCTCACACGCACGCTCCCCCTAAAGCGTTGCCGTACCCTCACCTGGACCCTAAACCGTCCCCGTCCCCTAACCCTAACCCTAGCCCGAACCCTAACCCTAACCCTTCCCCGAAGCCTGACCCTCACCCGTCCCCTAATCCTAACCCGTACGCTAACACTAACCCGCGCCCTCACACGCACGCTCCCCCTAAAGCGTTGCCGTACCCTCACCTGGACCCTAAACCGTCCCCGTCCCCTAACCCTGACCCTAGCCCGAACCCTAACCCTAACCCTTCCCCGAAGCCTGACCCTCACCCATCCACTAATCCTAACCCGTACGATAACACTAACCCGCGCCCTCACACGCACGCTCCCCCTAAAGCGTTGCCGTACCCTCACCTGGACCCTAAACCGTCCCTGTCCCTTAACCCTAACCCTAGCCCGAACCCTAACCCGAACACTTCCCCGAAGCCTGACCTTCACCCGTCCCCTAATCCTAACCCGTACGCTAACACTAACCCGCGCCCTCACACGCACGCTCCCCCTAAAGCTTTGCCGTACCCTCACCTGGACCCTAAACCGTCCCCGTCCCCTAACCCTAACCCTAGCCCGAACACTAACCCTAACACTTCCCCGAAGCCTGACCCTCACCCGTCCCCTAATCCTAACCCGTACGCTAACACTAACCCACGCCCTCACACGCACGCTCCCCCTAAAGCGTTGCTGTACCCTCACCTGGACCCTAAACCGTCCCCGTCCCCTAACCCTAACCCTAGCCCGAACCCTAACCCTAACCCTTCCCCGAAGCCTGACCCTCACCCGTCCCCTAATCCTAACCCGTACGCTAACACTAACCCGCGCCCTCACACCCACGCTCCCCCTAAAGCGTTGCTGTACCCTCACCTGGACCCTAAACCGTCCCCGTCCCCTAACCCTAACCCTAGCCCGAACCCTAACCGTAACCCTTCCCCGAAGCCTGACCCTCACCCGTCCCCTAATCCTAACCCGTACGCTAACACTAACCCGCGCCCTCACACGCACGCTCCCCCTAAAGCGTTGCCGTACCCTCACCTGGACCCTAAACCTTCCCCATCCACTAACCCTAACCCTAGCCCGAACCCTAACCCTAACACTTCCCCGAAGCCTGACCCTCACCCGTCCCCTAATCCTAACCCGTACGCTAACACTACCCCACGCCTTCACACGCACGCTCCCCCTAAAGAGTTGCCGTATCCTCACCTGGACCCTAAACCATCCCCGTCACCTAACCCTAACCCTAGCCCGAACCCTAACCCTAACCCTTCCCCGAAGCATGAACCTCACCCGTCCCCTAATCCTAACACGTACGCTAACACTAACCCGCGCCCTCACACGCACGCTCCCCGTAAAGCGTTGCCGTACCCTCACCTGGACCCTAAACCGTCCCCGTCCCCTAACCCTAACCCTAGCTCGAACCCTTACCCTAACACTTCCCCGAAGCCTGACCCTCACCCGTCCCCTAATCCTAACCCGTACGCTAACACTAACCCACGCCCTCACACGCACACTCCCCCTAAAGCATTGCCGTACCCTCACCTGGACCCTAAAGCGTCCCCGTCCCCTAACCCTAACCCTAGCCCGAACCCTAACCCTAACCCTTCCCCGAAGCCTGACCCTCACCCGTCCCCTAATCCTAACCCGTACGCTAACACTACCCCGGGCCCTCACACGCACGCTCCCCCTAAAGTGTTGCCGTACCCTCACCTGGACCCTAAACCGTCCCCGTCACCTAACCCTAACCCTAGCCCGAACCCTAACCCTAACCCTTCCCCGAAGCATGACCCTGAACCGTCCCCTAATCGTAACCCGTACGCTAACACTAACCCGCACGCTAACACTAACCCGCACCCTCACACGCACGCTCCCCGTAAAGCGTTGCCGTACCATCACCTGGACCCTAAACCGTCCCTGTCACCTAACCCAAACCCTAGCCCGAACCCTAACCCTAACACTTCCCCGAAGCCTGACCCTCACCCGTCCCCTAATCCTAACCCGTACGCTAACACTAACCCGCGCCCTCACACGCACGCTCCCCCTAAAGCGTTGCCATACCCTCACCTGGACCCTAAACCGTCCCCGTCCCCTAACCCTAACCCTAGCCCGAACCCTAACCCAACCCTTCCCCGAAGCCTGACCCTCACCCGTCCCCTAATCCTAACCCGTACGCTAACACTAACCCGCGCCCTCACACGCACGCTCCCCCTAAAGCGTTGCCGTACCCTCACCTGGACCCTAAACCGTCCCCGTCCCCTAACCCTAACCCTAGCCCGAACCCAAACCCTAACCATTCCCCGAAGCCTGACACTCACCCGTCACCTAATCCTAACCCGTACGCTAACACTAACCCACGCCCTCACACGCACGCTCCCCCTAAAGCGTTGCCGTACCCTCACCTGGACCCTAAACCGTCCCCGTCCCCTAACCCTAACCCTAGCCCGAACCCTAACCCTAACACTTCCCCGAAGCCTGACCCTCACCCGTCGCCTAATCCTAACCCGTACGCTAACACTACCCCGCGCCCTCACACGCACGCTCCCCCTAAAGCGTTGCCGTACCCTCACCTGGACCCTAAACCGTCCCCGTCCCCTAACCCTAACCCTAGCCCGAACCCTAACCCTAACCCTTCCCCGAAGCCTGACCCTCACCCGTCCCCTAATCCTAACCCGTACGCTAACACTAACCCGCGCCCTCACACGCACGCTCCCCCTAAAGCGTTGCCGTACCCTCACCTGGACCCTAAACCGTCCCCGTCCCCTAACCCTGACCCTAGCCCGAACCCTAACCCTAACCCTTCCCCGAAGCCTGACCCTCACCCATCCACTAATCCTAACCCGTACGATAACACTAACCCGCGCCCTCACACGCACGCTCCCCCTAAAGCGTTGCCGTACCCTCACCTGGACCCTAAACCGTCCCTGTCCCTTAACCCTAACCCTAGCCCGAACCCTAACCCGAACACTTCCCCGAAGCCTGACCTTCACCCGTCCCCTAATCCTAACCCGTACGCTAACACTAACCCGCGCCCTCACACGCACGCTCCCCCTAAAGCTTTGCCGTACCCTCACATGGACCCTAAACCGTCCCCGTCCCCTAACCCTAACCCTAGCCCGAACACTAACCCTAACACTTCCCCGAAGCCTGACCCTCACCCGTCCCCTAATCCTAACCCGTACGCTAACACTAACCCACGCCCTCACACGCACGCTCCCCCTAAAGCGTTGCTGTACCCTCACCTGGACCCTAAACCGTCCCCGTCCCCTAACCCTAACCCTAGCCCGAACCCTAACCCTAACCCTTCCCCGAAGCCTGACCCTCACCCGTCCCCTAATCCTAACCCGTACGCTAACACTAACCCGCGCCCTCACACCCACGCTCCCCCTAAAGCGTTGCTGTACCCTCACCTGGACCCTAAACCGTCCCCGTCCCCTAACCCTAACCCTAGCCCGAACCCTAACCGTAACCCTTCCCCGAAGCCTGACCCTCACCCGTCCCCTAATCCTAACCCGTACGCTAACACTAACCCGCGCCCTCACACGCACGCTCCCCCTAAAGCGTTGCCGTACCCTCACCTGGACCCTAAACCTTCCCCGTCCACTAACCCTAACCCTAGCCCGAACCCTAACCCTAACACTTCCCCGAAGCCTGACCCTCACCCGTCCCCTAATCCTAACCCGTACGCTAACACTACCCCACGCCTTCACACGCACGCTCCCCCTAAAGAGTTGCCGTATCCTCACCTGGACCCTAAACCATCCCCGTCTCCTAACCCTAACCCTAGCCCGAACCCTAACCCTAACCCTTCCCCGAAGCATGAACCTCACCCGTCCCCTAATCCTAACACGTACGCTAACACTAACCCGCGCCCTCACACGCACGCTCCCCCTAAAGCGTTGCCGTACCCTCACCTGGACCCTAAACCGTCCCCGTCCCCTAACCCTAACCCTAGCTCGAACCCTTACCCTAACACTTCCCCGAAGCCTGACCCTCACCCGTCCCCTAATCCTAACCCGTACGCTAACACTAACCCACGCCCTCACACGCACACTCCCCCTAAAGCATTGCCGTACCCTCACCTGGACCCTAAAGCGTCCCCGTCCCCTAACCCTAACCCTAGCCCGAACCCTAACCCTAACCCTTCCCCGAAGCCTGACCCTCACCCGTCCCCTAATCCTAACCCGTACGCTAACACTACCCCGGGCCCTCACACGCACGCTCCCCCTAAAGTGTTGCCGTACCCTCACCTGGACCCTAAACCGTCCCCGTCACCTAACCCTAACCCTAGCCCGAACCCTAACCCTAACCCTTCCCCGAAGCATGACCCTGAACCGTCCCCTAATCGTAACCCGTACGCTAACACTAACCCGCACGCTAACACTAACCCACACCCTCACACGCACGCTCCCCGTAAAGCGTTGCCGTACCATCACCTGGACCCTAAACCGTCCCCGTCACCTAACCCAAACCCTAGCCCGAACCCTAACCCTAACACTTCCCCGAAGCCTGACCCTCACCCGTCCCCTAATCCTAACCCGTACGCTAACACTAACCCGTGCCCTCACACGCACGCTCCCCCTAAAGCGTTGCCGTACCCTCACCTGGACCCTAAAGCGTCCCCGTCCCCTAACCCTAACCCTAGCCCGAACCCTAACCCTAACACTTCCCCGAAGCCTGACCCTCACCCGTCCCCTAATCCTAACCCGCACGCTAACACTACCCCACGCCCTCACATGCACGCTCCCCCTAAAGCGTTGCCGTACCCTCAACTGGACCCTAAACCGTCCCCGTCCCCTAACCCTAACCCTAGCCCGAACCATAACCCTAACCCTTCCCCGAAGCCTGACCCTCACCCGTCCCCTAATCCTAACCCGTACGCTAACACTAACCCGCGCCCTCACACGCACGCTCCCCCTAAAGCATTGCCGTACCCTCACCTGGACCCGAAACCGTCCGCGTCCCCTAACCCTAACCCTAGCCCGAACCATAACCCTAACCCTTTCCCGAAGCCTGACCCTCACCCGTCCCCTAATCCTAACCCGTACGCTAACACTAACCCGCGCTCTCACACGCACGCTCCCCCTAAAGCGTTGCCGTACCCTCACCTGGACCCTAAACCGTCCCCGTCCCCTAACCCTAACCCTAGCCCGAACCCTAACCCTAACCTTTCCCCGAAGCCTGACCCTCACCCGTCCCCTAATCCTAACCCGTATGCTAACACTAACCCGCGCCCTCACACGCATGCTCCCCCTAAAGCGTTGCCGTACCCTCACCTGGACCCTAAACCGTCCCCGTCCCCTAACACTAAGCCTAGACTGAACCCTAACCCTAACCCTTCCCCGAAGCCTGACACTCACTCGTCCCCTAATCCTAACCCGTACGCTAACACTAACCCGCGCCCTCACACGCACGCTCCCCCTAAAGCATTGCCATACCCTCACCTGGACCCTAAACCGTCCCCGTCCACTAACCCTAACCCTAGCCCGAACCCTAACCCTAACCCTTCCATGAAGCCTGACCCTCACCCGTCCCCTAATCCTAACCCGTACGCTAACACTACCCCACGCCCTCACACGCACGCTCCCCCTAAAGCGTTGCCGTATCCTCACCTGGACCCTAAACCGTCCCCGTCACCTAACCCTAACCCTAGCCCGAACCCTAACCCTAACCCTTCCCCGAAGCCTGACCCTCACCCGTCCCCTAATCCTAACCCGTACGCTAACACTAACCCGCGCCCTCACACGCACGCTCCACCTAAAGCGTTGCCGTACCCTCACCTGGACCCTAAACCGTCCCCGTCCCCTAACCCTAACCCTAGCCCGAACCCTTACCCTAACACTTCCCCGAAGCCTGACCCTCACCCGTCCCCTAATCCCAACCCGTACGCTAACACTAACCCGCGCCCTCACACGCACGCTCCCCGTAAAGCATTGCCATACCCTCACCTGGACCCTAAAGCGTCCCCGTCCCCTAACCCTAACCCTAGCCTGAACACTAACCCTAACCCTTCCCCGAAGCCTGACCCTCACCCGTCCCCTAATCCTAACCCGTACGCTAACACTAACCCGCGCCCTCACACGCACGCTCCCCCTAAAGCGTTGCCGTACCCTCACCTGGACCCTAAACCGTCCCCGTCCCCTAACCCTAACCCTAGCCCGAACCCTAACCCTAACCCTTCCCCGAAGCCTGACCCTCACCCGTCCCCTAATCCTAACCCGTACGCTAACACTAACCCGCGCCCTCACACGCACAGTCCCCCTAAAGCGTTGCCGTACCCTCACCTGGACCCTAAACCGTCCCCGTCCCCTAACCCTAACCCTAGCCCGAACCCTAACCCTAACCCTTCCCCGAAGCCTGACCCTCACCCGTCCCCTAATCCTAACCCATAGTCTAACACTAACCCACGCCCTCACACGCACGCTCCCCCTAAAGCGTTGCCGTACCCTCACCTGGACCCTAAACCGTCCCCGTCCCCTAACCCTAACCCTAGCCCGAAACCTAACCCTAACCCTTCCGCGAAGCCTGACCCTCACCCGTCCCCTAATCCTAACCCGTACGCTAACACTAACCCGCGCCCTCATACGCACGCTCCCCCTAAAGCGTTGCCGTACCCTCACCTGGACCCTAAACCGTCCCCGTCCCCTAACCCTAACCCTAGCCCGAACCCTAACCCTAACCCTTCCACGAAGCTTGACCCTCACCCGTCCCCTAATCCTAACCCGTACGCTAATACTAACCCGCGCCCTCACACGCAAGCTCCCCCTAAAGCGTTGCCGTACCCTCACCTGGACCCGAAACCGTCCCCGTCCTCTAACCCTAACCCTAGCCCGAACCCTAACCCTAACCCTTCCCCGAAGCCTGACCCTCACCCGTCCCCTAATCCTAACCCGTACGCTAACACTACCCCGCGCCCTCACACGCACGCTCCCCCTAAAGTGTTGCCGTACCCTCACCTGGAGCCTAAACCGTCCCCGTCACCTAACCCTAAACCTAGCCCGAAACCTAACCCTAACCCTTCCCCGAAGCATGACCCTGAACCGTCCCCTAATCGTAACCCGTACGCTAACACTAACCCACACCTTCACACGCACGCTCCCCGTAAAGCGTTGCCGTACCCTCACCTGGACCCTAAACTGTCCCCGTCCCCTAACCCTAACCCTAGCCCGAACCCTAACCCTAACCCTTCCCCGAAGCCTGACCCTCACCCGTCCCCTAATCCTAACCCGTACGCTAACACTAACCCGCGCCCTCACACGCACGCTCCCCCTAAAGCGTTGCCGTACCCTCACCTGGACCCTAAACCGTCCCCGTCCCCTAAACCTAACCCTAGCCCAAACCCTAACCCTAACCCTTCCCCGAAGCCTGACCCTCACCCGTCCCCTAATCCTAACCCGTACGCTAACACTACCCCGCGCCCTCACACGCACGCTCCCCCTAAAGCGTTGCCGTACCCTCACCTGGACCCTAAACCGTCCCCGTCACCTAACCCAAACCCTAGCCCGAACCCTAACCCTAACACTTCCCCGAAGCCTGACCCTCACCCGTCCCCTAATCCTAACCCGTACGCTAACACTACCCCGCGCCCTCACACGCACGCTCCCCCTAAAGCGTTGCCGTACCCTCACCTGGACCCTAAAGCGTCCCCGTCCCCTAACCCTAACCCTAGCCCGAACCCTAACCCTAACACTTCCCCGAAGCCTGACCCTCACCCGTCCCCTAATCCTAACCCGTACGCTAACACTACCCCACGCCCTCACATGCACGCTCCCCCTAAAGCGTTGCCGTACCCTCAACTGGACCCTAAACCGTCCCCGTCCCCTAAACCTAACCCTAGCCCGAACCATAACCCTAACCCTTCCCCGAAGCCTGACCCTCACCCGTCCCCTAATCCTAACCCGTACGCTAACACTAACCCGCGCCCTCACACGCACGCTCCCCCTAAAGCATTGCCGTACCCTCACCTGGACCCTAAACCGTCCCCGTCCCCTAACCCTAACCCTAGCCCGAACCATAACCCTAACCCTTTCCCGAAGCCTGACCCTCACCCGTCCCCTAATCCTAACCCGTACGCTAACACTAACCCGCGCTCTCACACGCACGCTCCCCCTAAAGCGTTGCCATACCCTCACCTGGACCCTAAACCGTCCCCGTCCCCTAACCCTAACCCTAGCCCGAACCCTAACCCTAACCTTTCCCCGAAGCCTGACCCTCACCCGTCCCCTAATCCTAACCCGTTTGCTAACACTAACCCGCGCCCTCACACGCATGCTCCCCCTAAAGCGTTGCCGTACCCTCACCTGGACCCTAAACCGTCCCCGTCCCCTAACACTAAGCCTAGCCCGAACCCTAACCCTAACCCTTCCCCGAAGCCTGACCCTCACTCGTCCCCTAATCCTAACACGTACGCTAACACTAACCCGCGCCCTCACACGCACGCTCCCCCTAAAGCATTGCCGTACCCTCACCTGGACCCTAAACCGTCCCCGTCCACTAACCCTAACCCTAGCCCGAACCCTAACCCTAACCCTTCCCTGAAGCCTGACCCTCACCCGTCCCCTAATCCTAACCCGTACGCTAACACTACCCCACGCCCTCACACGCACGCTCCCCCTAAAGCGTTTCCGTATCCTCACCTGGACCCTAAACCGTCCCCGTCACCTAACCCTAACCCTAGCCCGAACCCTAACCCTAACCCTTCCCCGAAGCCTGACCCTCACCCGTCCCCTAATCCTAACCCGTACGCTAACACTAACCCGCGCCCTCACACGCACGCTCCCCCTAAAGCGTTGCCGTACCCTCACCTGGACCCTAAACCGTCCCCGTCCCCTAACCCTAACCCTAGCCCGAACCCTTACCCTAACACTTCCCCGAAGCCTGACCCTCACCCGTCCCCTAATCCTAACCCGTACGCTAACACTAACCCGCGCCCTCACACGCACGCTCCCCGTAAAGCATTGCCATACCCTCACCTGGACCCTAAAGCGTCCCCGTCCCCTAACCCTAACCCTAGCCTGAACACTAACCCTAACCCTTCCCCGAAGCCTGACCCTCACCCGTCCCATAATCCTAACCCGTACGCTAACACTAACCCGCGCCCTCACACGCACGCTCCCCCTAAAGCGTTGCCGTACCCTCACCTGGACCCTAAACCGTCCCCGTCCCCTAACCCTAACCCTAGCCCGAACCCTAACCCTAACCCTTCCCCGAAGCCTGACCCTCACCCGTCCCCTAATCCTAACCCGTACGCTAACACTATCCTGCGCTCTCACACGCACGCTGCCCCTAAAGCGTTGCCGTACCCTCACCTGGACCCTAAACCGTCCCCGTCCCCTAACCCTAACCCTAGCCCGAACCCTAACCCTAACCCTTCCCCGAAGCCTGACCCTCACCGGTCCCCTAATCCTAACCCGTACGCTAACACTAACCCGCGCCCTCACACGCACGCTCCCCCTAAAGCGTTGCCGTACCCTCACCTGGACCCGAAACCGTCCCCGTCCTCTAACCCTAACCCTAGCCCGAACCCTCACCCTAACCCTTCCCCGAAGCCTGACCCTCACCCGTCCCCTAATCCTAACCCGTACGCTAACACTAACCCGCGCCCTCACACGCACGCTCCCCCTAAAGCGTTGCCGTACCCTCACCTGGACCCTAAACCGTCCCCGTCCCCTAACCCTAACCCTAGCCCGAACCCTAACCCTAACGCTTCCCCGAAGCCTGACCCTCACCCGTCCCCTAATCCTAACCCGTACGCTAACACTAACCCACGCCCTCACACGCACGCTCCCCCTAAAGCGTTGCCGTACCCTCACCTGGACCCTAAACCGTCCCCGTCCCCTAACCCTAACCCTAGCCCGAACCCTAACCCTAACACTTCCCCGAAGCCTGACCCTCACCCGTCCCCTAATCCTAACCCGTACGCTAAAATTAACCCACGCCCTCACACGCACGCTCCCCCTAAAGCGTTGCCGTACCCTCACCTGGACCCTAAACCGTCCCCGTCCCCTAACCCTAAACCTAGCCCGAACCCTAACCCTAACCCTTCCCTGAAGCCTGACCCTCACCCGTCCCCTAATCCTAACCCGTACGCTAACACTAACCCGCGCCCTCACACTCACGCTCCCCCTAAAGCGTTGCTGTGCCCTCACCTGGACCCTAAACCGTCCCCGTCCCCTATCCCTAACCCTAACCCTAACCCTTCCCCGAAGCCTGACCCTCACCCGTCCCCTAATCCTAACCCGTACGCTAACACTAACCCGCGCCCTCACACCCACGCTCCCCCTGAAGCGTTGCCGTACCCTCACCTGGACCCTAAACCGTCCCCGTCCCCTAACCGTAACCCTAGCCCGAACCCTAACCCTAAACCTTCCCCGAAGCCTGACCCTCACCCGTCCCCTAATCCTATCCCGTACGTTAACACTAACCCGCGCCCTCACACGCACGCTCCCCCTGAAGCGTTGCCGTACCCTCACCTGGACCCTAAACCGTCCCCGTCCCCGTCCCCTAACCCTAGCCCGAACCGTAACCCTAACACTTCCCCGAAGCCTGACCCTCACCCGTCCCCTAATCCTAACCCGTACGCTAACACTAACCCGCGCCGTCACACGCACGCTCCCCCTAAAGCCTTGCCGTACCCTCACCTGGACCCTAAACCGTCCCCGTCCCCTAACCCTAACCCTAGCCCGAACCCTAACCCTAACCCTTTCCCGAAGCCTGACCCTCACCCGTCCCCTAATCCTAACCCGTACGCTAACACTAACCCGCGCCCTCACACCCACGCTCCCCCTAAAGCGTTGCCGTACCGTCACCTGGACCCTAAACCGTCCCCGTCCCCTAACCCTAACCCTAGCCCGAACCCTAACCCTAACCCTTCCCCGAAGCCTGACCCTCACCCGTCCCCTAATCCTAACCCGTACGCTAACACTAACCCGCGCCCTCACACGCACGCTCCCCCTAAAGCGTTGCCGTACCCTCACCTGGACCCTAAACCATCCCTGTCCCCTAACCCTAACCCTAGCCCGAACCCTAACCCTACCCTTCCCCGAAGCCAGACCCTCACCCGTCCCCTAATCCTAACCCGTACGCTAACACTAACCCGCGCCCTCACACGCACGCTCCCCCTAAAGCGTTGCCGTACCCTCACCTGGACCCTAAACCGTCCCCGTCCCCTAACCCTATCCCTAGCCCGAACCCGGACCCTAACCCTTCCCCGAAGCCTGACCCTCACCCGTCCCCTAATCCTAACCCGTACGCTAACAATAACCCGCGCCCTCACACGCACGCTCCCCCTAAAGTGTTGCCGTACCCTCACCTGGACCCTAAACCGTCCCCGTCCCCTAACCCTAACCCTAGCCCGAACCCTAACCCTAACCCTTCCCCGAAGCCTGACCCTCACCCGTCCCCTAATCCTAACCCGTACGCTAACACTAACCCGCGCCCTCACACGCAAGCTCCCCCTAAAGCGTTGCCGTACCCTCACCTGGACCTTAAACCGTCCCCGTCCCCTAACCCTAACACAAGCCCGAACCCTAACCCTAACCCTTCCCCGAAGCCTGACCCTCACCCGTCCCCTAATCCTAACCAGTACGCTAACACTAACCCGCGCCCTCACACGCACGCTCCCCCTAAAGCGTTGCTGTGCCCTCACCTGGACCCTAAACCGTCAACGTCCCCTAACCCTAACCCTAGCCCGAACCCTATCCCTAACCCTTCCCCGAAGCCTGACCCTCACCCGTCCCCTAATCCTAACCCGTACGCTAACACTAATCCGCGCCCTCACACGCACGCTCCACCTAAAGTGTTGCCGTACCCTCACCTGGACCCTAAACCGTCCCCGTCCCCTAACCCTAACCCTAGCCCGAACCCTAACCCTAACCCTTCCCCGAAGCCTGACCCTCACCCGTCCCCTAATCCAAACCCGTACGCTAACACTACCCCGCGCCCTCACACGCACGCTCCCCCTAAAGCGTTGCCGTACCCTAACCTGGACCCTAAACCGTCCCCATCACCTAACCCTAACCCTAGCCCGAACCCTAACCCTAACCCTTCCCCGAAGCATGACCCTCACCCGTCCCCTAATCCTAACCCGTACGCTAACACTAACCCGCGCCCTCACACGCACGCTCCCCCTAAAGCGTTGCCGTACCCTCACCTGGACCCTAAACCGTCCCTGTCCCCTAACCCTAACCCTAGCCCGAACCCTAACCCTAACCCTTCCCCGAAGCCTGACACTCACCCGTCCCCTAATCCTAACCCGTACGCTAACACTAACACGCGCCCTCACACGCACGCTCCCCCTAAAGCTTTGCCTTACCCTCACCTGGACCCTAAACCGTCCCCGTCCCCTAACCCTAACCCTAGCCCGAACCCTAACCCTAACACTTCCCCGAAGCCTGACCCTCACCCGTCCCCTAATCCTAACCCGTACGCTAACACTAACCCGCGCCCTCACACGCACGCTCCCCATAAAGCGTTGCCGTACCCTCACCTGGACCCTAAACCGTCCCCGTCCCCTAACCCTAACCCTAGCCTGAACCCTAACCCTAACGCTTCCCAAAAGCCTGACCCTCACCCGTCCCCTAATCCTAACCCGTACGCTAACACTAACCCACGCCCTCACACGCACGCTCCCCCTAAAGCGTTGCCGTACCCTCACCTGGACCCTAAACCGTCCCCGTCCCCTAACCCTAACCCTAGCCCGAACCCTAACCCTAACCCTTCCCCGAAGCCTGACCCTCACCCGTCCCCTAATCCTAACCCGTACGCTAACACTAACCCGCGCCCTCACACGCACGCTCCCCCTAAAGCGTTGCCGTACCCTCACCTGGACCCTAAACCGTCCCCGTCCCCTAACCCTAACCCTAGCCCGAACCCTTACCCTAACACTTCCCCGAAGCCTGACCCTCACCCGTCCCCTAATCCTAACCCGTACGCTAACACTAACCCGCGCCCTCACACGCACGCTCCCCGTAAAGCATTGCCATACCCTCACCTGGACCCTAAAGCGTCCCCGTCCCCTAACCCTAACCCTAGCCTGAACACTAACCCTAACCCTTCCCCGAAGCCTGACCCTCACCCGTCCCATAATCCTAACCCGTACGCTAACACTAACCCGCGCCCTCACACGCACGCTCCCCCTAAAGCGTTGCCGTACCCTCACCTGGACCCTAAACCGTCCCCGTCCCCTAACCCTAACCCTAGCCCGAACCCTAACCCTAACCCTTCCCCGAAGCCTGACCCTCACCCGTCCCCTAATCCTAACCCGTACGCTAACACTATCCTGCGCTCTCACACGCACGCTGCCCCTAAAGCGTTGCCGTACCCTCACCTGGACCCTAAACCGTCCCCGTCCCCTAACCCTAACCCTAGCCCGAACCCTAACCCTAACCCTTCCCCGAAGCCTGACCCTCACCGGTCCCCTAATCCTAACCCGTACGCTAACACTAACCCGCGCCCTCACACGCACGCTCCCCCTAAAGCGTTGCCGTACCCTCACCTGGACCCGAAACCGTCCCCGTCCTCTAACCCTAACCCTAGCCCGAACCCTCACCCTAACCCTTCCCCGAAGCCTGACCCTCACCCGTCCCCTAATCCTAACCCGTACGCTAACACTAACCCGCGCCCTCACACGCACGCTCCCCCTAAAGCGTTGCCGTACCCTCACCTGGACCCTAAACCGTCCCCGTCCCCTAACCCTAACCCTAGCCCGAACCCTAACCCTAACGCTTCCCCGAAGCCTGACCCTCACCCGTCCCCTAATCCTAACCCGTACGCTAACACTAACCCGCGCTCTCACACGCACGGTCCCCCTAAAGCGTTGCCGTACCCTCACCTGGACCCTAAACCGTCCCCGTCCCCTAACCCTAACTCTAGCCCGAACCCTAACCCTAACCCTTCCCCGAAGCCTGTCCCTCACCCGTCCCCTAATCCTAACCCGTACGCTAACACTACCCCGGGCCCTCACACGCACGCTCCCCCTAAAGCGTTGCCGTACCCTCACCTGGACCCTAAACCGGCCCCGTCACCTAACCCTAACCCTAGCCCGAACCCTAACCCTAACCCTTCCCCGAAGCCTGACCCTCACCCGTCCCCTAATCTTAACCCGTACGCTAACACTAACCCGCGCCGTCACACGCACGCTCCCCCTAAAGCATTGCCGTACCCTCACCTGGACCCTAAACCGTCCCCGTCCCCTAACACTAACCCTAGACTGAACCCTAACCCTAACCCTTCCCCGAAGCCTGACCCTCACCCGTCCCCTAATCCTAACCCGTACGCTAACACTAACCCGCGCCCTCACCCGCACGCTCCCCCTAAAGCGTTGCCGAACCCTCACCTGGACCCTAAACCGTCCCCATCCCCTAACCCTAACCCTAGCCCGAACACTAATCCTAACCCTTCCCCGAAGGCTGACCCTCACACGTCCCCTAAACCTAACCCGTACGCTAACACTAACCCGCGCACTCACAGGCACGCTCCCCCTAAAGCGTTGCTGTACCCTCACCTGGACCCTAAACCGTCCCTATCCCGTAACCCTAACCGTAGCCCGAACCCTAACCCTACCCCTTCCCCGAAGCCTGACCCTCACCCGTCCCTTAATCCTAACCCGTACGCTAACTCTACCCCGCGCCCTCACACGCACGCTCCCCATAAAGCGTTGCCGTACCCTCACCTGGACACTAAACCGGCCCCGTCACCTAACCATAACCCTAGCCCGAACCCTAACCCTAACCCTTCCCCAAGCATGACCCTCACCCGTCCCCTGATCCTAACTTGTATGCTAACACTAACCCGCGCCATCACACGCACGCTCCCCCTAAAGCGTTGCCGTACCCTCACCTGGACCCTAAACCATCCCCGTCCCCTAACCCTAACCCTAGCGCGAACCCTAACCCTAACCCTTCCCCGAAGCCTGACCCTCACCCGTCCCCTAATCCTAACCCGTACGCTAACACTAACGTGCGCCCTCACACGCACGCTCCCCCTAAAGCATTGCCGTACCCTCACCTGGACCCTAAACCGTCCCCGTCCCATAACCCTAACCCTAGCCCGAACCCTAACCCTAACCCTTCCCCGAAGCCTGACCCTCACCCGTCCCCTAATCTTAACCCGTACGCTAACACTAACCCGCGCCGTCACACGCACGCTCCCCCTAAAGCATTGCCGTACCCTCACCTGGACCCTAAACCGTCCCCGTCCCCTAACACTAACCCTAGACTGAACCCTAACCCTAACCCTTCCCCGAAGCCTGACCCTCACCCGTCCCCTAATCCTAACCCGTACGCTAACACTAACCCGCGCTCTCACATGCACGCTCCCCCTAAAGCGTTGCCGTACCCTCTCCTGGACCCTAAACCGTCCCCATCCCCTAACCCTAACCCTAGCCCACACCCTAACCCTAACCCTTCCCCGAAGCCTGACCCTCACCCGTCCCCTAATCCTAACCCGTACGCTAACACTAACTGGCGCACTCACAGGCACGCTCCCCCTAAAACGTTGCTGTACCCTCACCTGGACCCTAAACCGTCCCTGTCCCGTAACCCTAACCGTAGCCCGAACCCTAACCCTAACCCTTCCCCGAAGCCTGACCCTCAGCCGTCCCCTAATCGTAACCCGTACGCTAACACTACCCCGCGCCCTCACACGCACGCTCCCCCTAAAGCGTTGCCGTACCCTCACCTGGACCCTAAACCGTCCCCGTCACCTAACCCTAACCCTAGCCCGAACCCTAACCCTAACCCTTCCCCGAAGCCTGACCCTCACCCGTCCCCTAATCCTAACCCGTACGCTAACACTACACCGCGCCCTCACACGCACGCTCCCCCTAAAGCGTTGCCGTACCCTCACCTGGACCCTAAACCGTCCCCGTCACCTAACCCTAACCCTAGCCTGAACCCTAACTTTAAACCTTCCCCGAAGCATGACCCTCACCCGTCCCCTAATCCTAAGCCATACGCTAACACTAACCCGCGCCCGCACACACACGCTCCCCCTAAAGCTTTGCCGTACAGTCACCTGGACCCTAAACCGTCCCCGTCCCCTAACCCTAACCCTAGCCCGAACCCTAACCCTAACCCTTCCCCGAAGCCTGACCCTCACCCGTCCCCTAATCCTAACCCGTACGCTAACACTAACCCGCGCCCCCACACGCACGGTCCCCCTAAAGCGTTGCCGTACCCTCACCTGGACCCTAAACCGTCCCCGTCCCCTAACCCTAACTCTAGCCCGAACCCTAACCCTAACCCTTCCCCGAAGCCTGTCCCTCACCCGTCCCCTAATCCTAAGCCGTACGCTAACACTAACCCGCGCCCTCACACGCACGCTCCCCCTAAAGCATTGCCGTACCCTCACCTGGACGCTAAACCGTCCCTGTCCCGTAACCCTAACCGTAGCCCGAACCCTAACCCTAACCCTTCCCCGAAGCCTGACCCTCACCCGTCCCCTAATCCTAACCCGTACGCTAACACTAACCCGCGCCCTCACATGCACGCTCCCCCTAAAGCTTTGCCGTACCCTCACCTGGACCCTAAACCGTCCCCATCCCCTAACCCTAATCCTAGCCCGAACCCTAACCCTAACCCTTCCCCGAAGCCTGACCCTCACACGTCCCCTAATCCTAACCCGTACGCTAACACTAACCCGCGCCCTCACACGCACGCTCCCCCTAAAGCGTTGCCGTACCCTCACCTGGACCCTAAACCGTCCCCGTCCCCTAACCCTAACCCTAGCCCGAACCCTAACCCTAACACTTCCCCGAAGACTGACCCTCACATGTACCCTAATCCTCACCCGTACGCTAACACTAACCCGCGCCCTCACACGCTCGCTCTGCCTAAAGCGTTGCCGTACCCTCACCTGGACACTAAACCGTCCCCGTCCCCTAACCCTAACCCTAGCCCGAAACCTAACCGTAACGCTTCCCCGAAGCCTGACCCTCCCCCGTCCCCTAATCCTAACCCGTACGCTAACACTAACCCGCGCCCTCACACGCACGCTCCCCCTAAAGCGTTGCCGTACCCTCACCTGGACCCTAAACCGTCCCCGGTCCTAACCCTAACCCTAGCCCGAACCCTAACCCTAACCCTTCCCCGAAGCCTGACCCTCACCCGTCCCCTAATCCTAACCCGTACGCTAACACTAACCCGCGCCCTCACACGCACGCTCCCCCTAAAGCGTTGCCGTACCCTCACCTGGACCCTAAACCGTCCCCATCCCCTAACCCTAACCCTAGCCCGAACCCTAACCCTAACCCTTCCCCGAAGCCTGACCCTCACACGTCCCCTAATCCTAACCCGTACGCTAACACTAACCCGTGCCCTCACAGGCACGCTCCCCCTAAACCGTTGCCGTACCCTCACCTGGACCCTAAACCGTCCCCGTCCCCTAACCCTAACCCTAGCCCGAACCCTAAACCTAACCCTTCCCCGAAGCCTGACCCTCACACGTCCCCTAATCCTCACCCGTACGCTAACACTACCCCGCGCCCTCACACGCACGCTTCCCCTAAAGCGTTGCTGTACCCTCACCTGGACCCTAAACCGTCCCCGTCCCCTATCCCTAACCCTAACCCTTCCCCGAAGCCTGACCCTCACCCATCCCCTAATCCTAACCCGTACGCTAACACTAACCCGCGCCCTCACATGCACGCTCCCCCTAAAGCGTTGCCGTACCCTCACCTGGACCCTAAACCGTCCCAGTCCCGTAACCCTACCCCTAGCCCGAACCCTAACCCTAACCCTTCCCCGAAGCCTGACCCTCACCCGTCCCCTAATCCTAACCCGTACGCTAACACTACCCCGCGCCCTCACACGCACGCTCCCCCTAAAGCGTTGCCGTACCCTCACCTGGACCCTAAACCGTCCCCGTCCCCTAACCCTAACCCTAGCCCGAACCCTAACCCTAACTCTTCCCCGAAGCCTGACCCTCACCCGTCCCCTAATCCTAACCCGTACGCTAACACTAACCTGCGCCCTCACACGCACGCTCCCCCTAAAGCGTTGCCATACCCTCTCCTGGACCCTAAACCGTCCCCATCCCCTAACCCTAACCCTAGCCCGAACCCTAACCCTAACCCTTCCCCGAAGGCTGACCCGCACCCGTCCCCTAATCCTAACCCGTACGCTAACACTAACCCGCGCCCCCACACGCACGGTCCCCCTAAAGCGTTGCCGTACCCTCACCTGGACCCTAAACCGTCCCCGTCCCCTAACCCTAACCCTAGCCCGAACCCTAACCCTAACCCTTCCCCGAAGCCTGACCCTCACACGTACCCTAATCCTCACCCGTACGCTAACACTAACCCGCGCCCTCACACGCTCGCTCTGCATAAAGCGTTGCCGTACCCTCACCTGGACCCTAAACCGTCCCCGTCCCCTAACCCTAACCCTAGCCCGAACCCTAACCGTAACGCTTCCCCGAAGCCTGACCCTCCCCCGTCCCCTAATCCTAACCCGTACGCTAACACTAACCCGCGCCCTCACACGCACAGTCCCCCTAAAGCGTTGCCGTACCCTCACCTGGACCCTAAACCGTCCCCGTCCCCTAACCCTAACTCTAGCCCGAACCCTAACCCTAACCCTTCCCCGAAGCCTGTCCTCACCCGTCCCCTAATCCTAACCCGTACGCTAACACTAACCCGCGCCCTCACACGCACGCTCCCCCTAAAGCGTTGCCGTACCCTCACCTGGACCCTAAACCGTCCCCATCCCCTAACCCTAACCCTAGCCCGAACACTAATCCTAACCCTTCCCCGAAGGCTGACCCTCACCCGTCCCTAATCCTAACCCGTACGCTAACACTAACCCGCGCACTCACAGGCACGCTCCCCCTAAAGCGTTGCTGTACCCTCACCTGGACCCTAAACCGTCCCTATCCCGTAACCCTAACCGTAGCCCGAACCCTAACCCTACCCCTTCCCCGAAGCCTGACCCTCACCCGTCCCTTAATCCTAACCCGTACGCTAACACTACCCCGCGCCCTCACACGCACGCTCCCCATAAAGCGTTGCCGTACCCTCACCTGGACCCTAAACCGGCCCCGTCACCTAACCCTAACCCTAGCCCGAACCCTAACCCTAACCCTTCCCCAAGCATGACCCTCACCCGTCCCCTAATCCTAACTTGTATGCTAACACTAACCCGCGCCCTCACACGCACGCTCCCCCTAAAGCGTTGCCGTACCCTCACCTGGACCCTAAACCATCCCCGTCCCCTAACCCTAACCCTAGCGCGAACCCTAACCCTAACCCTTCCCCGAAGCCTGACCCTCACCCGTCCCCTAATCCTAACCCGTACGCTAACACTAACGTGCGCCCTCACACGCACGCTCCCCCTAAAGCATTGCCGTACCCTCACCTGGACCCTAAACCGTCCCCGTCCCATAACCCTAACCCTAGCCCGAACCCTAACCCTAACCCTTCCCCGAAGCCTGACCCTCACCCGTCCCCTAATCTTAACCCGTACGCTAACACTAACCCGCGCCGTCACACGCACGCTCCCCCTAAAGCATTGCCGTACCCTCACCTGGACCCTAAACCGTCCCCGTCCCCTAACACTAACCCTAGACTGAACCCTAACCCTAACCCTTCCCCGAAGCCTGACCCTCACCCGTCCCCTAATCCTAACCCGTACGCTAACACTAACCCGCGCCCTCACATGGACGCTCCCCCTAAAGCGTTGCCGTACCCTCTCCTGGACCCTAAACCGTCCCCATCCCCTAACCCTAACCCTAGCCCGCACCCTAACCCTAACCCTTCCCCGAAGCCTGACCCTCACCCGTCCCCTAATCCTAACCCGTACGCTAACACTAACTGGCGCACTCACAGGCACGCTCCCCCTAAAGCGTTGCTATACCCTCACCTGGACCCTAAACCGTCCCTGTCCCGTAACCCTAACCGTAGCCCGAACCCTAACCCTAACCCTTCCCCGAAGCCTGACCCTCACCCGTCCCCTAATCGTAACCCGTACGCTAACACTACCCCGCGCCCTCACACGCACGCTCCCCCTAAAGCGTTGCCGTACCCTCACCTGGACCCTAAACCGTCCCCGTCACCTAACCCTAACCCTAGCCCGAACCCTAACCCTAACCCTTCCCCGAAGCCTGACCCTCACCCGTCCCCTAATCCTAACACGTACGCTAACACTACACCGCGCCCTCACACGCACGCTCCCCCTAAAGCGTTGCCGTACCCTCACCTGGACCCTAAACCGTCCCCGTCACCTATCCCTAACCCTAGCCCGAACCCTAACTTTAAACCTTCCCCGAAGCATGACCCTCACCCGTCCCCTAATCCTAAGCCATACGCTAACACTAACCCGCGCCCTCACACACACGCTCCCCCTAAAGCTTTGCCGTACCCTCACCTGGACCCTAAACCGTCCCCGTCCCCTAACCCTAACCCTAGCCCGAACCCTAACCCTAACCCTTCCCCGAAGCCTGACCCTCACCCGTCCCCTAATCCTAACCCGTACGCTAACACTAACCCGCGCCCCCACACGCACGGTCCCCCTAAAGCGTTGCCGTACCCTCACCTGGACCCTAAACCGTCCCCGTCCCCTAACCCTAACTCTAGCCCGAACCCTAACCCTAACCCTTCCCCGAAGCCTGTCCCTCACCCGTCCCCTAATCCTAACCCGTACGCTAACACTAACCCGCGCCCTCACACGCACGCTCCCCCTAAAGCATTGCCGTACCCTCACCTGGACGCTAAACCGTCCCTGTCCCGTAACCCTAACCGTAGCCCGAACCCTAACCCTAACCCTTCCCCGAAGCCTGACCCTCACCCGTCCCCTAATCCTAACCCGTACGCTAACACTAACCCGCGCCCTCACATGCACGCTCCCCCTAAAGCTTTGCCGTACCCTCACCTGGACCCTAAACCGTCCCCATCCCCTAACCCTAATCCTAGCCCGAACCCTAACCCTAACCCTTCCCCGAAGCCGGACCCTCACCCGTCCCCTAATCCTAACCCGTACGCTAACACTAACCCGCGCCCTCACACGCACGCTCCCCCTAAAGCGTTGCCGTACCCTCACCTGGACCCTAAACCGTCCCCGTCCCCTAACCCTAACCCTAGCCCGAACCCTAACCCTAACACTTCCCCGAAGACTGACCCTCACACGTACCCTAATCCTCACCCGTACGCTAACACTAACCCGCGCCCTCACACGCTCGCTCTGCCTAAAGCGTTGCCGTACCCTCACCTGGACCCTAAACCATCCCCGTCCCCTAACCCTAACCCTAGCCCGAAACCTAACCGTAACGCTTCCCCGAAGCCTGACCCTCCCCCGTCCCCTAATCCTAACCCGTACGCTAACACTAACCCGCGCCCTCACACGCACGCTCCCCCTAAAGCGTTGCCGTACCCTCACCTGGACCCTAAACCGTCCCCGGTCCTAACCCTAACCCTAGCCCGAACCCTAACCCTAACCCTTCCCCGAAGCCTGACCCTCACCCGTCCCCTAATCCTAACCCGTATGCTAACACTAACCCGCGCCCTCACACGCACGCTCCCCCTAAAGCGTTGCCGTACCCTCACCTGTACCCTAAACCGTCCCCATCCCCTAACCCTAACCCTAGCCCGAACCCTAACCCTAACCCTTCCCCGAAGCCTGACCCTCACACGTCCCCTAATCCTAACCCGTACGCTAACACTAACCCGTGCCCTCACACGCACGCTCCCCCTAAAGCGTTGCCGTACCCTCACCTGGACCCTAAACCGTCCCCGTCCCCTAACCCTAACCCTAGCCCGAACCCTAAACCTAACCCTTCCCCGAAGCCTGACCCTCACACGTCCCCTAATCCTCACCCGTACGCTAACACTAACCCGCGCCCTCACACGCTCGCTACGCCTAAAGCGTTGCCGTACCCTCACCTGGACCCTAAACCGTCGCCGTCCCCTAACCCTAACCCTAACCCTTCCCCGAAGCCTGACCCTCACCCGTCCCCTAATCCTAACCCGTACGCTAACACTAACCCGCGCCCTCACACGCACGCTCCCCCTAAAGCGTTGCCGTACCCTCACCTGGACCCTAAACCGTCCCAGTCCCGTAACCCTAACCCTAGCCCGAACCCTAACCCTAACCCTTCCCCGAAGCCTGACCCTCACCCGTCCCCTAATCCTAACCCGTACGCTAACACTACCCCGCGCCCTCACATGCACGCTCCCCCTAAAGCGTTGCCGTACCCTCACCTGGACCCTAAACCGTCCCCGTCCCCTAACCCTAACCCTAGCCCGAACCCTAACCCTAACCCTTCCCCGAAGCCTGACCCTCACCCGTCCCCTAATCCTAACCCGTACGCTAACACTAACCTGCGCCCTCACACGCACGCTCCCCCTAAAGCGTTGCCATACCCTCTCCTGGACCCTAAACCGTCCCCGTCCCCTAACCCTAACCCTAGCCCGAACCCTAACCCTAACCCTTCCCCGAAGCCTGACCCGCACCCGTCCCCTAATCCTAACCCGTACGCTAACAGTAACCCGCGCCCCCACACGCACGGTCCCCATAAAGCGTTGCCGTACCCTCACCTGGACCCTAAACCGTCCCCGTCCCCTAACCCTAACCCTAGCCCGAACCCTAACCCTAACCCTTCCCCGAAGCCTGACCCTCACACGTACCCTAATCCTCACCCGTACGCTAACACTAACCCGCGCCCTCACACGCTCGCTCTGCATAAAGCGTTGCCGTACCCTCACCTGGACCCTAAACCGTCCCCGTCCCCTAACCCTAACCCTAGCCCGAACCCTAACCGTAACGCTTCCCCGAAGCCTGACCCTCCCCCGTCCCCTAATCCTAACCCGTACGCTAACACTAACCCGCGCCCTCACTCGCACGGTCCCCCTAAAGCGTTGCCGTACCCTCACCTGGACCCTAAACCGTCCCCGTCCCCAAAACCTAACTCTAGCCCGAACCCTAACCCTAACCCTTCCCCGAAGCCTGTCCCTCACCCGTCCCCTAATCCTAACCCGTACGCTAACACTACCCCGCGCCCTCACACGCACGCTCCCCATAAAGCGTTGCCGTACCTTCACCTGGACCCTAAACCGGCCCCGTCACCTAACCCTAACCCTAGCCCGAACCCTAACCCTAACCCTTCCCCGAAGACTGACCCTCACCCGTTCCCTAATCTTAACCCGTACGCTAACACTAACCCGCGCCGTCACACGCACGCTCCCCCTAAAGCATTGCCGTACCCTAACCTGGACCCTAAACCGTCCCCGTCCCCTAACACTAACCCTAGACTGAACCCTAACCCTAACCCTTCCCCGAAGCCTGACCCTCACCCGTCCCCTAATCCTAACCCGTACGCTAACACTAACCCGCGCCCTCACACGCACGCTCCCCCTAAAGCGTTGCCGTACCCTCACCTGGACCCTAAACCGTCCCCATCCCCTAACCCTAACCCTAGCCCGAACACTAATCTTAACCCTTCCCCGAAGGCTGACCCTCACCCGTCCCCTAATCCTAACCCGTACGCTAACACTAACCCGCGCACTCACAGGCACGCTCCCCCTAAAGCGTTGCTGTACCCTCACCTGGACCCTAAACCGTCCCTATCCCGTAACCCTAACCGTAGCCCGAACCCTAACCCTACCCCTTCCCCGAAGCCTGACCCTCACCCGTCCCTTAATCCTAACCCGTACGCTAACACTACCCCGCGCCCTCACACGCACGCTCCCCATAAAGCGTTGCCGTACCCTCACCTGGACCCTAAACCGGCCCCGTCACCTAACCCTAACCCTAGCCCGAACCCTAACCCTAACCCTTCCCCAAGCATGACCCTCACCCGTCCACTAATCCTAACTTGTATGCTAACACTAACCCGCGCCCTCACACGCACGCTCCCCCTAAAGCGTTGCCGTACCCTCACCTGGACCCTAAACCATCCCCGTCCCCTAACCCTAACCCTAGCGCGAACCCTAACCCTAACCCTTCCCCGAAGCCTGACCCTCACCCGTCCCCTAATCCTAACCCGTACGCTAACACTAACGTGCGCCCTCACATGCACGCTCCCCCTAAAGCATTGCCGTACCCTCACCTGGACCCTAAACCGTCCCCATCCCATAACCCTAACCCTAGCCCGAACCCTAACCCTAACCCTTCCCCGAAGCCTGACCCTCACCCGTCCCCTAATCTTAACCCGTACGCTAACACTAACCCGCGCCGTCACACGCACGCTCCCGCTAAAGCATTGCCGTACCCTCACCTGGACCCTAAACCGTCCCCGTCCCCTAACACTAACCCTAGACTGAACCCTAACCCTAACCCTTCCCCGAAGCCTGACCCTCACCCGTCCCCTAATCCTAACCCGTATGCTAACACTAACCCGCGCCCTCACACGCACGCTCCCCCTAAAGCGTTGCCGTACCCTCTCGTGGACCCTAAACCGTCCCCATCCCCTAACCCTAACCCTAGCCCGCACCCTAACCCTATCCCTTCCCCGAAGCCTGACCCTCACCCGTCCCCTAATCGTAACCCGTACGCTAACACTACCCCGCGCCCTCACACGCACGCTCCCCCTAAAGCGTTGCCGTACCCTCACCTGGACCCTAAACCGTCCCCGTCCCCTAACCCTAACCCTAGCCCGAACCCTAACCCTAACCCTTCCCCGAAGCCTGACCCGCACCCGTCCCCTAATCCTAACCCGTACGCTAACACTAACCCGCGCCCCCACACGCACGGTCCCCCTAAAGCGTTGCCGTACCCTCACCTGGACCCTAAACCGTCCCCGTCCCCTAACCCTAACCCTAGCCCAAACCCTAACACTAACCCTTCCCCGAAGCCTGACCCTCACACGTACCCTAATCCTCACCCGTACGCTAACACTAACCCGCTCCCTCACACGCTCGCTCTGCATAAAGCGTTGCCATACCCTCACCTGGACCCTAAACCGTCCCCGTCCCCTAACCCTAACCCTAGCCCGAACCCTAACCGTAACGCTTCCCCGAAGCCTGACCCTCCCCCGTCCCCTAATCCTAACCCGTACGCTAACACTAACCCGCGCCCTCACACGCACGGTCCCCCTAAAGCGTTGCCGTACCCTCACCTGGACCCTAAACCGTCCCCGTCCCCTAACCCTAACTCTAGCCCGAACCCTAACCCTAACCCTTCCCCGAAGCCTGTCCCTCACCCGTCCCCTAATCCTAACCAGTACGCTAACACTACCCCGCGCCCTCACACGCACGCTCCCCATAAAGCGTTGCCGTACCATCACCTGGACCCTAAACCGGCCCCGTCACCTAACCCTAACCCTAGCCCGAACCCTAACCCTAACCCTTCCCCGAAGACTGACCCTCACCCGTCCCCTAATCTTAACCCGTACGCTAACACTAACCCGCGCCGTCACACGCACGCTCCCCCTAAAGCATTGCCGTACCCTCACCTGGACCCTAAACCGTCCCCGTCCCCTAACACTAACCCTAGACTGAACCCTAACCCTAACCTTTCCCCGAAGCCTGACCCTCACCCGTCCCCTAATCCTAACCCGTACGCTAACACTAACCCGCGCCCTCACACGCACGCTCCCCCTAAAGCGTTGCCGTACCCTCACCTGGACCCTAAACCGTCCCCATCCCCTAACCCTAACCCTAGCCCGAACACTAATCCTAACCCTTCCCTGAAGGCTGACCCTCACCCGTCCCCTAATCCTAACCCGTACGCTAACACTAACCCGCGCACTCACAGGCACGCTCCCCCTAAAGCGTTGCTGTACCCTCACCTGGACCCTAAACCGTCCCTATCCCGTAACCCTAACCGTAGCCCGAACCCTAACCCTACCCCTTCCCCGAAGCCTGACCCTCACCCGTCCCTTAATCCTAACCCGTACGCTAACACTACCCCGCGCCCTCACACGCACGCTCCCCATAAAGCGTTGCCGTACCCTCACCTGGACCCTAAACCGGCCCCGTCACCTAACCCTAACCCTAGCCCGAACCCTAACCCTAACCCTTCCCCAAGCATGACCCTCACCCGTCCCCTAATCCTAACTTGTATGCTAACACTAACCCGCGCCCTCACACGCACGCTCCCCCTAAAGCGTTGCCGTACCCTCACCTGGACCCTAAACCATCCCCGTCCCCTAACCCTAACCCTAGCGCGAACCCTAACCCTAACCCTTCCCCGAAGCCTGTCCGTCACCCGTCCCCTAATCCTAACCCGTACGCTAACACTAACCCGCGCCCTTACACGCACGCTCCCCCTAAAGCATTGCCGTACCCTCACCTGGACGCTAAACCGTCCCTGTCCCGTAACCCTAACCGTAGCCCGAACCCTAACCCTAACCCTTCCCCGAAGCCTGACCCTCACCCGTCCCCTAATCCTAACCCGTACGCTAACACTAACCCGCGCCCTCACATGCACGCTCCCCCTAAAGCTTTGCCGTACCCTCACCTGGACCCTAAACCGTCCCCATCCCCTAACCCTAATCCTAGCCCGAACCCTAACCCTAACCCTTCCCCGAAGTCTGACCCTCACACGTCCCCTAATCCTAACCCGTACGCTAACACTAACCCGCGCCCTCACTCGCACGCTCCCCCTAAAGCGTTGCCGTACCCTCACCTGGACCCTAAACCGTCCCCGTCCCCTAACCCTAACCCTAGCCCGAACCCTAACCCTAACACTTCCCCGAAGACTGACCCTCACACGTACCCTAATCCTCACCCGTACGCTAACACTAAACCGCGCCCTCACACGCTCGCTCTGCCTAAAGCGTTGCCGTACCATCACCTGGACCCTAAACCGTCCCCGTCCCCTGACCCTAACCCTAGCCCGAAACCTAACCGTAACGCTTCCCCGAAGCCTGACCCTCCCCCGTCCCCTAATCCTAACCCGTACGCTAACACTAACCTGCGCCCTCACACGCACGCTCCCCCTAAAGCGTTGCCGTACCCTCACCTGGACCCTAAACCGTCCCCGGTCCTAACCCTAACCCTAGCCCGAACCCTAACCCTAACCCTTCCCCGAAGCCTGACCCTCACCCGTCCCCTAATCCTAACCCGTACGCTAACACTAACCCGCGCCCTCACACGCACGCTCCCCATAAAGCGTTGCCGTACCCTCACCTGGACCCTAAACCGTCCCCATCCCCTAACCCTCACCCTAGCCCGAACCCTAACCCTAACCCTTCCCCGAAGCCTGACCCTCACACGTCCCCTAATCCTAACCCGTACGCTAACACTAACCCGCGCCCTCACACGCTCGCTCCGCCTAAAGCGTTGCCGTACCCTCACCTGGACCCTAAACCATCCCCGTCCCCTAACCCTAACTCTAGCCCGAAACCTAACCCTAACCCTTCCCCGAAGCCTGACCCCCACCCGTCCCCTAATCCTAACCCGTACGCTAACACTACCCCGCGCCTTCACACGCACGCTTCCCCTAAAGCGTTGCTGTACCCTCACCTGGACCCTAAACCGTCCCCGTCCCCTAACCCTAACCCTAACCCTTCCCCGAAGCCTGACCCTCACCCGTCCCCTAATCCTAACCCGTACGCTAACACTAACCCGCGCCCTCACACGCACGGTCCCCCTAAAGCGTTGCCGTACCCTCACCTGGACCCTAAACCGTTCCCGTCCCCTAACCCTAACTCTAGCCCGAACCCTAACCCTAACCCTTCCCCGAAGCCTGTCCCTCACCCGTCCCCTAATCCTAACCCGTACGCTAACACTACACCGCGCCCTCACACGCACGCTCCCCATAAAGCGTTGCCGTACCCTCACCTGGACCCTAAACCGGCCCCGTCACCTAACCCTAACCCTAGCCCGAACCCTAACCCTAACCCTTCCCCGAAGACTGACCCTCACCCGTCCCCTAATCTTAACCCGTACGCTAACACTAACGTGCGCCCTCACACGCACGCTCCCCCTAAAGCATTGCCGTACCCTCACCTGGACCCTAAACCGTCCCCGTCCCATAACCCTAACCCTAGCCCGAACCCTAACCCTAACCCTTCCCCGAAGCCTGACCCTCACCCGTCCCCTAATCTTAACCCGTACGCTAACACTAACCCGCGCCGTCACACGCACGCTCCCCCTAAAGCATTGCCGTACCCTCACGTGGACCCTAAACCGTCCCCGTCCCCTAACACTAACCCTAGACTGAACCCTAACCCTAACCATTCCCCGAAGCCTGAGCCTCACCCGTCCCCTAATCCTAACCCGTACGCTAACACTAACCCGCGCCCTCACACGCACGCTCCCCCTAAAGCGTTGCCGTACCCTCTCCTGGACCCTAAACCGTCCCCATCCCCTAACCCTAACCCTAGCCCGCACCCTAACCCTAACCCTTCCCCGAAGCCTGACCCTCACCCGTCCCCTAATCCTAACCCGTACGCTAACACTAACTGGCGCACTCACAGGCACGCTCCCCCTAAAGCGTTGCTGTACCCTCACCTGGACCCTAAACCGTCCCTGTCCCGTAACCCTAACCGTAGCCCGAACCCTAACCCTAACCCTTCCCCGAAGCCTGACCCTCACCCGTACCCTAATCCTAACCCGTACGCTAACACTACACCGCGCCCTCACACGCACGCTCCCCCTAAAGCGTTGCCGTACCCTCACCTGGACCCTAAACCGTCCCCGTCACCTAACCCTAACCCTAGCCCGAACCCTAACTTTAAACCTTCCCCGAAGCATGACCCTCACCCGTCCCCTAATCCTAACCCGTACGCTAACACTAACCCGCGCCCTCACACACACGCTCCCCCTAAAGCTTTGCCGTACCCTCACCTGGACCCTAAACCGTCCCCGTCCCCTAACCCTAACCCTAGCCCGAACCCTAACCCTAAACCTTCCCCGAAGCCTGACCCTTACCCGTCCCCTAATCCTAAGCCGTACGCTAACACTAACCCGCGCCCTCACACGTACGCTCCCCCTAAAGCGTTGCCGTACCCTCACCTGGACCCTAAACCGTCCCCGTCCCCTAACCCTAACCCTAGCCCGAACCCAAACCCTAACCCTTCCCCGAAGCCTGACACTCACCCGTCACCTAATCCTAACCCGTACGCTAACACTAACCCACGCCCTCACACGCACGCTCCCCCTAAAGCGTTGCCGTACCCTCACCTGGACCCTAAACCGTCCCCGTCCCCTAACCCTAACCCTAGCCCGAACCCTAACCCTAACACTTCCCCGAAGCCTGACCCTCACCCGTCCCCTAATCCTAACCCGTACGCTAACACTAACCCGCGCCCTCACACGCACGCTCCCCCTAAAGCGTTGCCGTACCCTCACCTGGACCCTAAACCGTCCCCGTCCCCTAACCCTAACCCTAGCCCGAACCCTAAACCTAACCCTTCCCCGAAGCCTGACCCTCACCCGTCCCCTAGTCCTAACCCGTCCGCTAACACTAACCCGCGCCCTCACACGCACGCTACCCCTAAAGCGTTGCTGTACCCTCACTTGGACCCTAAACCGTCCCCGTCCCCTAACCCTAACCCTAGTCCGAACCCTAACCCTAACCCTTCCCCGAAGCCTGACCCTCACCCGTCGCCTAATCCTAACCCGTACGCTAACACTACCCCGCGCCCTCACACGCACGCTCCCCCTAAAGCGTTGCCGTACCCTCACCTGGACCCTAAACCGTCCCCGTCCCCTAACCCTAACCCTAGCCCGAACCCTAACGCTAACCCTTCCCCGAAGCCTGACCCTCACCCGTCCCCTAATCCTAACCCGTACGCTAACACTAACCCGCGCCCTCACACGCACGCTCCCCCTAAAGCGTTGCCGTACCCTCACCTGGACCCCAAACCGTCCCCGTCCCCTAACCCTGACCCTAGCCCGAACCCTAACCCTAACCCTTCCCCGAAGCCTGACCCTCACCCATCCACTAATCCTAACCCGTACGATAACACTAACCCGCGCCCTCACACGCACGCTCCCCCTAAAGCGTTGCCGTACCCTCACCTGGACCCTAAACCTTCCCTGTCCCTTAACCCTAACCCTAGCCCGAACCCTAACCCTAACCCTTCCCCGAAGCCTGACCTTCACCCGTCCCCTAATCCTAACCCGTACGCTAACACTAACCCGCGCCCTCACACGCACGCTCCCCCTAAAGCGTTGCCGTACCCTCACCTGGACCCTAAACTGTCCCTGTCCCCTAACCCTAACCCTAGCCCGAACCCTAACCCTAACCCTTCCCCGAAGCCTGACCCTCACCCGTCCCATAATCCTAACCCGTACGCTAACACTAACCCGCGCCCTCACACGCACGCTCCCCGTAAAGCGTTGCCGTACCCTCACCTGGACCCCAAAACGTCCCCGTCCCCTAACCCTAACCCTAGCCCGAACCCTAAACCTAACCCTTCCCCGAAGCATGACCCTCACCCGTCCCCTAATCCTAACCCATATGCTAACACAATCCCGCGCCCTCACACGCACGCTCCCCCTAAAGCGTTGCCGTACCCTCACCTGGACCCTAAACCGTGCCCGTCCCCTAACCCTAACCCTAGCCCGAACCGTAACCCTAACCCTTCCCCGAAGCCTGACCCTCACCCGTCCCCTAATCCTAACCCGTACGCTAACACTAACCCACGCCCTCACACGCACGCTCCCCCTAAAGCGTTGCCGTACCCTCACCTGGACCCTAAACCGTCCCCGTCCCCTAACCCTAACCCTAGCCCGAACCCTTACCCTAACACTTCCCCAAAGCCTGACCCTCACCCGTCCCCTAATCCTAACCCGTACGCTAACACTAACCCGCGCCCTCACACGCACGCTCCCCCTAAAGCATTGCCGTACCCTCACCTGGACCCTAAACCATCCCCGTCCCCTAACCCTAACCCTAGCCCGAACCCTAACCCTAGCCCGAACCCTAACCCTAACCCTTCCCCGAAGCCTGACCCTCACCCGTCCCCTAATCCAAACCCGTACGCTAACACTAACCCGCGCCCTGACACGCACGCTCCCCCTAAAGCGTTGCCGTACCCCCACCTGGACCCTAAACCGTCCCCGTCCCCTAACCCTAACCCTAGCCCGAACCCTAACCCTAAACCTTCCCCGAAGCCTGACCCTCACCCGTCCCCTAATCCTAACCCGAACGCTAACACTAACCCGCGCCCTCACACGCACGCTCCCCCTAAAGCGTTGCCGTACCCTCACCTGGACCCTAAACCGTCCCCGTCCCCTAACCCAAACCCTAGCCCGAACCCTAACCCTAACACTTCCCCGAAGCCTGACCCTCACCCGTCCCCAAATCCTAACCCATACGCTAACAGTAACCCACGCCCTCACACGCACGCTCCCCCTAAAGCGTTGCCATACCCTCACCTGGACCCTAAACCGTCCCCGTCCCCTAACCCTAAACCTAGCCCGAACCCTAACCCTAACCCTTCCCTGAAGCCTGACCCTCACCCGTCCCCTAATCCTAACCCGTACGCTAACACTAACCCGCGCACTCACACCCACGCTCCCCCTAAAGTGTTGCCGCACCCTCACCTGGACCCTAAACCGTCCCCGTCACCTAACCCTAACCCTAGCCCGAACCCTAACCCTAACCCTTCCCTGAAGCATGACCCTGAACCGTCCCCTAATCCTAACCCGTACGCTAACACTAACCTGCACCCTCACACGCACGCTCCCCGTAAAGCGTTGCCGTACCCTCACCTGGACCCTAAACCGTCCCCGTCCCCTAACCCTAACCCTAGCCCGAACCCTAACCCTAACCCTTCCCCGAAGCCTGACCCTCACCCGTCCCCTAATCCTAACCCGTACGCTAACACTAACCCGCACCCTCACACGCACGCTCCCCCTAAAGCGTTGCCGTATCCTCACCTGGACCCTAAACCGTCCCCGTCCCCTAACCCTAACCCTAGCCCGAACCCTAACACTAACACTTCCCCGAAGCCTGACCCTCACCCGTCCCCTAATCCTAACCCGTACGCTAACACTAACCCGCGCCCTCACACGCACGCTCCCCCTAAAGCGTTGCCGTACCCTCAACTGGACCCTAAACCGTCCCCGTCCCCTAACCCTAACCCTAGCCCGAACCCTAACCCTAACCCTTCCCCGAAGCCTGTCCCTCACCCGTCCCCTAATCCTAACCCGTACGCTAACACTAACCCGCGCCCTCACACGCACGCTCCCCCTAAAGCATTGCCGTACCCTCACCTGGACCCTAAACCGTCCCCGTCCCCTAACCCTAACCCTAGCCCGAACCATAACCCTAACCCTTCCCCGAAGCCTGACCCTCACCCGTCCCCTAATCCTAACCCGTACGCTAACACTAACCCGCGTTCCCACACGCACGGTCCCCCTAAAGCGTTGCCGTACCCTCACCTGGACCCTAAACCGTCCCCGTCTCCTAACCCTAAGCGTAGCCCGAACCCTAACCCTAACCCTTCCCCGAAGCCTGACCCTCACCCGTCCCCTAATCCTAACCCGTACGCTAACACTAACCCGCGCCCTCACACGCACGCTCCCCCTAAAGCGTTGCCGTACCCTCACCTGGACCCCAAACCTTTCCCGTCCACTAACCCTAACCCTAGTCCGAACCCTAACCCTAACCCTTCCCCGAAGCCTGACCCTCACCCGTCCCCTAATCCTAACCCGTACGCTAACACTAACCCACGCCCTCACACGCACGCTCCCCCTAAAGCGTTGAGGTATCCTCACCTGGACCCTAAACCATCCCCGTCACCTAACCCTAACCCTAGCCCGAACCCTAACCCTAACCCTTCCCCGAAGCATGAACCTCACCCGTCCCCTAATCCTAACACGTACGCTAACACTAACCCGCGCCCTCACACGCACGCTCCCCCTAAAGCGTTGCCGTACCCTCACCTGGACCCTAAACCGTCCCCGTCCCCTAACCCTAACCCTAGCCCGAACCCTTAACCTAACACTTCCCCGAAGCCTGACCCTCACACGTCCCCTAATCCTAACCCGTACGCTAACACTAACCTTCGCCCTCACACGCACGCTCCCCCTAAAGCGTTGCCGTACCCTCACCTGGACCCTAAACCGTCCCCGTCCCCTAAACCTAACCCTAGCCCAAACCCTAACCCTAACCCTTCCCCGAAGCCTGACCCTCACCCGTCCCCTAATCCTAACCCGTACGCTAACACTACCCCGCGCCCTCACACGCACGCTCCCCCTAAAGCGTTGCCGAACCCTCACCTGGACCCTAAAGCGTCCCCGTCCCCTAACCCTAACCCTAGCCCGAACCCTAACCCTAACCTTTCCCCGAAGCCTGACCCTCACCCGTCCCCTAATCCTAACCCGTATGCTAACACTAACCCGCGCCCTCACACGCATGCTCCCCCTAAAGCGTTGCCGTACCCTCACCTGGACCCTAAACCGTCCCCGTCCCCTAACACTAAGCCTAGCCCGAACCCTAACCCTAACCCTTCCCCGAAGCTTGACCCTCACTCGTCCCCTAATCCTAACCCGTACGCTAACACTAACCCGCGCCCTCACACGCACGCTCCCCCTAAAATATTGCCGTACCCTCACCTGGACCCTAAACCGTCCCCGTCCACTAACCCTAACCCTAGCCCGAACCCTAACCCTAACCCTAACCCTTCCCCGAAGCCTGACCCTCACCCGTCCCCTAATCCTAACCCGTACGCTAACACTACCCCACGCCCTCACACGCACGCTCCCCCTAAAGCGTTGCCGTATCCTCACCTGGACCCTAAACCGTCCCCGTCACCTAACCCTAACCCTAGCCCGAACCCTAACCCTAACCCTTCCACGAAGCCTGACCCTCACCCGTCCCCTAATCCTAACCCGTACGCTAACACTAACCCGCGCCCTCACATGCACGCTCCCCCTAAAGCGTTGCCGCACCCTCACCTGGACCCTAAACCGTCCCCGTCACCTAACCCTAACCCTAGCCCGAACCCTAACCCTACCCCTTCCCTGAAGCATGACCCTGAACCGTCCCCTAATCCTAACCCGTACGCTAACACTAACCTGCACCCTCACACGCACGCTCCCCGTAAAGCGTTGCCGTACCCTCACCTGGACCCTAAACTGTCCCCGTCCCCTAACCCTAACCCTAGCCCGAACCCTAACCCTAACCCTTCCCCGAAGCCTGACCCTCACCCGTCCCCTAATCCTAACCCGTACGCTAACACTAACCCGCGCCCTCACACGCACGCTCCCCCTAAAGAGTTGCCGTATCCTCACCTGGACCCTAAACCGTCCCCGTCCCCTAACCCTAACCCTAGCCCGAACCCTAACACTAACACTTCCCCGAAGCCTGACCTTCACCCGTCCCCTAATCCTAACCCGTACGCTAACACTAACCCGCGCCCTCACACGCACGCTCCCCCTAAAGCGTTGCCGTACCCTCACCTGGACCCTAAACCGTCCCCGTCCCCTAACCCTAACCCTAGCCCGAACCCTAACCCTAACCCTTCCCCGAAGCCTGTCCCTCACCCGTCCCCTAATCCTAACCCGTACGCTAACACTAACCCGCGCCCTCACACGCACGCTCCCCCTAAAGCATTGCCGTACCCTCACCTGGACCCTAAACCGTCCCCGTCCCCTAACCCTAACCCTAGCCCGAACCATAACCCTAACCCTTCCCCGAAGCCTGACCCTCACCCGTCCCCTAATCCTAACCCGTATGCTAACACTAACCCGCGCCCTCACACGCATGCTCCCCCTAAAGCGTTGCCGTACCCTCACCTGGACCCTAAACCGTCCCCGTCCCCTAACACTAAGCCTAGCCCGAACCCTAACCCTAACCCTTCCCCGAAGCCTGACCCTCACACGTCCCCTAATCCTAACCCGTACGCTAACACTAACCCGCGCCCTCACACGCACGCTCCCCCTAAAATATTGCCGTACCCTCACCTGGACCCTAAACCGTCCCCGTCCACTAACCCTAACCCTAGCCCGAACCCTAACCCTAACCCTAACCCTTCCCCGAAGCCTGACCCTCACCCGTCCCCTAATCCTAACCCGTACGCTAACACTACCCCACGCCCTCACACGCACGCTCCCCCTAAAGCGTTGCCGTATCCTCACCTGGACCCTAAACCGTCCCCGTCACCTAACCCTAACCCTAGCCCGAACCCTAACCCTAACCCTTCCCCGAAGCCTGACCCTCACCCGTCCCCTAATCCTAACCCGTACGCTAACACTAACCCGCGCCCTCACACGCACGCTCCCCCTAAAGCGTTGCCGTACCCTCACCTGGACCCTAAACCGTCCCCGTCCCCTAACCCTAACCCTAGCCCGAACCCTTACCCTAACACTTCCCCGAAGCCTGACCGTCACCCGTCCCCTAATCCTAACCCGTACGCTAACACTAACCCGCGCCCTCACACGCACGCTCCCCGTAAAGCATTGCCATACCCTCACCTGGACCCTAAAGCGTCCCCGTCCCCTAACACTAACCCTAGCCTGAACACTAACCCTAACCCTTCCCCGAAGCCTGACCCTCACCCGTCCCCTAATCCTAACCCGTACGCTAACACTAACCCGCGCCCTCACATGCACGCTCCCCCTAAAGCGTTGCCATACCCTCACCTGGACCCTAAACCGTCCCCGTCCCCTAACCCTAACCCTAGCCCGAACCCTAACCCTAACCCTTCCCCGAAGCCTGACCCTCACCCGTCCCCTAATCCTAACCCGTACGCTAACACTAACCCGCGCTCTCACACGCACGCTGCCCCTAAAGCGTTGCCGTACCCTCACCTGGACCCTAAACCGTCCCCGTCCCCTAACCCTAACCCTAGCCCGAACCCTAACCCTAACCCTTCCCCGAAGCCTGACCCTCACCCGTCCCCTAATCCTAACCCGTACGCTAACACTAACCTGCGCCCGCACACGCACGCTCCCCCTAAAGCGTTGCCGTACCCTCACCTGGACCCTAAACCGTCCCCGTCCCCTAACCCTAAGCCTAACCCGAACCCTAACCCTAACCCTTCCCCGAAGCCTGACCCTCACCCGTCCCCTAATCCTAACCCGTACGCTAACACTAACCCGCGCCCTCACACGCACGGTCCCCCTAAAGCGTTGCCGTACCCTCACCTGGACCCTAAACCGTCCCCGTCCCCTAACCCTAACCCTAGCCCGAACCCTAACCCTAACCCTTCCCCGAAGCCTGACCCTCACCCGTCCCCTAATCCTAACCCATACTCTAACACTAACCCACGCCCTCACACGCACGCTCCCCCTAAAGCGTTGCCGTACCCTCACCTGGACCCTAAACCGTCCCCGTCCCCTAACCCTAACCCTAGCCCGAACACTAACCCTAACCCTTCCGCGAAGCCTGACCCTCACCCGTCCCCTAATCCTAACCCGTACGCTAACACTAACCCGCGCCCTCATACGCACGCTCCCCCTAAAGCGTTGCCGTACCCTCACCTGGACCCTAAACCGTCCCCGTCCCCTAACCCTAACCCTAGCCCGAACCCTAACCCTAACCCTTCCCCGAAGCCTGACCCTCACCCGTCCCCTAATCCTAACCCGTACGCTAACACTAACCTGCGCCCTCACACGCACGCTCCCCCTAAAGCATTGCCGTACCCTCACCTGGACCCTAAACCGTCCCCGTCCCGTAACCCTAACCCTAGCCCGAACCCTAACCCTAACGCTTCCCCGAAGCCTGACCCTCACCCGTCCCCTAATCCTAACCCGTACGCTAACACTAACCCACGCCCTCACATGCACGCTCCCCCTAAAGCGTTGCCGTACCCTCACCTGGACCCTAAACCGTCCCCGTCCCCTAACCCTAACCCTAGCCCGAACCCTAACCCTAACCCTTCCCCGAAGCCTGACCCTCACCCGTCCCCTAATCCTAACCCGTACGCTAACATTAACCCGCGCCCTCACACGCACGCTCCCCCTAAAGCGTTGCCGTACCCTCACCTGGACCCTAAACCGTCCCCGTCCCCTAACCCTAACCCTAGCCCGAACCCTAACCCTAACCCTTCCCCAAAGCCTGACCCTCACCCGTCCCCTAATCCTAACCCGTACGCTAAAAGTAACCCACGCCCTCACACGCACGCTCCCCCTAAAGCGTTGCCGTACCCTCACCTGGACCCTAAACCGTCCCCGTCCCCTAACCCTAAACCTAGCCCGAACCCTAACCCTAACCCTTCCCTGAAGCCTGACCCTCACCCGTCCCCTAATCCTAACCCGTACGCTAACACTAACCCGCGCCCTCACACCCACGCTCCCCCTAAAGCGTTGCTGTGCCCTCACCTGGACCCTAAACCGTCCCCGTCCCCTATCCCTAACCCTAGCCCAAACCCTAACCCTAACCCTTCCCCGAAGCCTGACCCTCACCCGTCCCCTAATCCTAACCCGTACGCTAACACTAACCCGCGCCCTCACACCCACGCTCCCCCTGAAGCGTTGCCGTACCCTCACCTGGACCCTAAACCGTCCCCGTCCCCTAACCGTAACCCTAGCCCGAACCCTAACCCTAAACCTTCCCCGAAGCATGACCCTCACCCGTCCCCTAATCCTAACCCGTACGTTAACACTAACCCGCGCCCTCACACGCACGCTCCCCCTGAAGCGTTGCCGTACCCTCACCTGGACCCTAAACCGTCCCCGTCCCCTAACCCTAACCCTAGCCCGAACCCTAACCCTAACACTTCCCCGAAGCCTGACCCTCACCCGTCCCCTAATCCTAACCCGTACGCTAACACTAACCCGCGCCCTCACACGCACGCTCCCCCTAAAGCCTTGCCGTACCCTCACCTGGACCCTAAACCGTCCCCGTCCCCTAACCCTAACCCTAGCCCGAACCCTAAACCTAACCCTTCCCCGAAGCCTGACCCTCACCCGTCCCCTAATCCTAACCCGTACGCTAACACTAACCCGCGCCCTCACACCCACGCTCCCCCTAAAGCGTTGCCGTACCGTCACCTGGACCCTAAAACGTCCCCGTCCCCTAACCCTAACCCTAGCCCGAACCCTAACCCTAACCCTTCCCCGAAGCCTGACCCTCACCCGTCCCCTAATCCTAACCCGTACGCTAACACTAACCCGCGCCCTCACACGCACGCTCCCCCTAAAGCGTTGCCGTACCCTCATCTGGACCCTAAACCGTCCCCGTCCCCTAACCCTAACCCTAGCCCGAACCCTAACCCTAACCCTTCCGCGAAGCCTGACCCTCACCCGTCCCCTAATCCTAACCCGTACGCTAACACTAACCCGCGCCCTCATACGCACGCTCCCCCTAAAGCGTTGCCGTACCCTCACCTGGACCCTAAACCGTCCCCGTCCCCTAACCCTAACCCTAGCCCGAACCCTAACCCTAACCCTTCCCCGAAGCCTGACCCTCACCCGTCCCCTAATCCTAACCCGTACGCTAACACTAACCCGCGCCCTCACACGCACGCTCCCACTAAAGCGTTGCCGTACCCTCACCTGGACCCGAAACCGTCCCCGTCCTCTAACCCTAACCCTAGCCCGAACCCTAACCCTAACCCTTCCCCGAAGCCTGACCCTCACCCGTCCCCTAATCCTAACCCGTACGCTAACACTAACCCACGCCCTCACACGCACGCTCCACCTAAAGCGTTGCCGTACCCTCACCTGGACCCTAAACCGTCCCCGTCCCCTAACCCTAACCCTAGCCCGAACCCTAACCCTAACCCTTCCCCGAAGCCTGACCCTCACCCGTCCCCTAATCCTAACCCGTACGCTAACACTAACCTGCGCCCTCACACGCACGCTCCCCCTAAAGCGTTGCCGTACCCTCACCTGGACCCTAAACCGTCCCCGTCCCGTAACCCTAACCCTAGCCCGAACCCTAACCCTAACGCTTCCCCGAAGCCTGACCCTCACCCGTCCCCTAATCCTAACCCGTACGCTAACACTAACCCACGCCCTCACATGCACGCTCCCCCTAAAGCGTTGCCGTACCCTCACCTGGACCCTAAACCGTCCCCGTCCCCTAACCCTAACCCTAGCCCGAACCCTAACCCTAACCCTTCCCCGAAGCCTGACCCTCACCCGTCCCCTAATCCTAACCCGTACGCTAACACTAACCCGCGCCCTCACACGCACGCTCCCCCTAAAGCGTTGCCGTACCCTCACCTGGACCCTAAACCGTCCCCGTCCCCTAACCCTAACCCTAGCCCGAACCCTAACCCTAACCCTTCCCCAAAGCCTGACCCTCACCCGTCCCCTAATCCTAACCCGTACGGTAAAAGTAACCCACGCCCTCACACGCACGCTCCCCCTAAAGCGTTGCCGTACCCTCACCTGGACCCTAAACCGTCCCCGTCCCCTAACCCTAAACCTAGCCCGAACCCTAACCCTAACCCTTCCCTGAAGCCTGACCCTCACCTGTCCCCTAATCCTAACCCGTACGCTAACACTAACCCGCGCCCTCACACCCACACTCCCCCTAAAGCGTTGCTGTGCCCTCACCTGGACCCTAAACCGTCCCCGTCCCCTATCCCTAACCCTAGCCCAAACCCTAACCCTAACCCTTCCCCGAAGCCTGACCCTCACCCGTCCCCTAATCCTAACCCGTACGCTAACACTAACCCGCGCCCTCACACCCACGCTCCCCCTGAAGCGTTGCCGTACCCTCACCTGGACCCTAAACCGTCCCCGTCCCCTAACCGTAACCCTAGCCCGAACCCTAACCCTAAACCTTCCCCGAAGCCTGACCCTCACCCGTCCCCTAATCCTAATACGTACGTTAACACTAACCCGCGCCCTCACACGCACGCTCCCCCTGAAGCGTTGCCGTACCCTCACCTGGACCCTAAACCGTCCCCGTCCCCTAACCCTAACCCTAGCCCGAACCCTAACCCTAACACTTCCCCGAAGCCTGACCCTCACCCGTCCCCTAATCCTAACCCGTACGCTAACACTAACCCGCGCCCTCACACGCACGCTCCCCCTAAAGCCTTGCCGTACCCTCACCTGGACCCTAAACCGTCCCCGTCCCCTAACCCTAACCCTAGCCCGAACCCTAAACCTAACCCTTCCCCGAAGCCTGACCCTCACCCGTCCCCTAATCCTAACCCGTACGCTAACACTAACCCGCGCCCTCACACCCACGCTCCCCCTAAAGCGTTGCCGTACCGTCACCTGGACCCTAAACCGTCCCCATCCCCTAACCCTAACCCTAGCCCGAACGCTAACCCTAACCCTTCCCCGAAGCCTGACCCTCACCCGTCCCCTAATCCTAACCCGTACGCTAACACTAACCCGCGCCCTCACACGCACGCTCCCCCTAAAGCGTTGCCGTACCCTCATCTGGACCCTAAACCGTCCCTGTCCCCTAACCCTAACCCTAGCCCGAACCCTAACCCTACCCTTCCCCGAAGCCAGACACTCACCCGTCCCCTAATCCTAACCCGTACGCTAACAATAACCCGCGCCCTCACACGCACGCTCCCCCTAAAGCGTTGCCGTACCCTCACCTGGACCCTAAACCGTCCCCGTCCCCTAACCCTATCCCTAGACCGAACCCTGACCCTAACCCTTCCCCGAAGCCTGACCCTCACCCGTCCCCTAATCCTAACCCGTACGCTAACACTAACACGCGCCCTCACACGCACGCTCCCCCTAAAGCGTTGCCGTACCCTCACCTGGACCCTAAACCGTCCCCGTCCCCTAACCCTAACCCTAGCCCGAACCCTAACCCTAACCCTTCCCCAAAGCCTGACCCTCACCCGTCCCCTAATCCTAACCCGTACGCTAACACTAACCCGCGCCCTCACACGCACGCTCCCCCTAAAGCGTTGCCGTACCCTCACCTGGACCTTAAACCGTCCCCGTCCCCTAACCCTAACACAAGCCCGAACCCTAACCCTAACCCTTCCCCGAAGCCTGACCCTCACCCGTCCCCTAATCCTAACCCGTACGCTAACACTACCCCGCGCCCTCACAGACACGCTCCCCCTAAAGCGTTGCTGTGCCCTCACCTGGACCCTAAACCGTCAACGTCCCCTAACCCTAACCCTAGCCCGAACCCTAACCCTAACCCTTCCCCGAAGCCTGACTCTCACCCGTCCCCTAATCCTAACCCGTACGCTAACACTAATCCGCGCCCTCACACGCACGCTCCACCTAAAGCGTTGCCGTACCCTCACCTGGACCCTAAACCGTCCCCATCACCTAACCCTAACCCTAGCCCGAACCCTAACCCTAACCCTTCCCCGAAGCCTGACCCTCACCCGTCCCCTAATCCTAACACGTACGCTAACACTAACCCACGCCCTCACACGCACGCTCCCCCTAAAGCGTTGCCGTACCCTCACCTGGACCCTAAACCGTCCCTGTCCCCTAACCCTAACCCTAGCCCGAACCCTAACCCTAACCCTTCCCCGAAGCCTGACCCTCACCCGTCCCCTAATCCTAACCCGTACGCTAACACTAACGCACGCCCTCACACGCACGCTCCCCCTAAAGCGTTGCCGTACCCTCACCTGGACCCTAAACCGTCCCCGTCCCCTAACCCTAACCCTAGCCCGAACCCTAACCCTAACACTTCCCCGAAGCCTGACCCTCACCCGTCCCCTAATTCTAACCCGTACGCTAACACTAACCCGCGCTCTCACACGCACGCTCCCCCTAAAGCGTTGCCGTACCCTCACCTGGACCCTAAACCGTCCCCGTCCCCTAACCCTAACCCTAGCCCGAACCCTAACCCTAACCCTTCCCCAAAGCCTGACCCTCACCCGTCCCCTAATCCTAACCCGTACGCTAACACTAACCCGCGCCCTGACACGCACGCTGCCCCTAAAGCGTTGCCGTACCCTCACCTGGACCCTAAACCGTCCCCGTCCCCTAACCCTAACCCTAGCCCGAACCCTGACCCTAACCCTTCCCCGAAGCCTGACCCTCACCCGTCCCCTAATCCTAACCCGTACGCTAACACTAACCGCGCCCTGACACGCACGCTCCCCCTAAAGCGTTGCCGTACCCTCACCTGGACCCTAAACCGTCCCCATCCCCTACCCTAACCCTAGCCCGAACCCTAACCCTTACACTTCCCCGAAGCCTGACCCTCACCCGTCCCCTAATCCTAACCCGTACGCTAACAGTAACTCACGCCCTAACACGCACGCTCCCCCTAAAGCGTTGCCGTACTCTCACCTGGACCCTAAACCGTCCCCGTCCCCTAACCCTAACCCTAGCCCGAACCCTAAACCTAACCCTTCCCCGAAGCCTGACCCTCACCCGTCCCCTAATCCTAACCCGTACGCTAACACTACCCCGCGCCCTCACACGCACGCTCCCCATAAAGCGTTGCCGTACCCTCACCTGGACCCTAAACCGGCCCCGTCACCTTACCCTAATCCTAGCCCGAACCCTAACCCTAACCCTTCCCCGAAGCCTGACCCTCACCCGTCCCCTAATCTTAACCCGTACGCTAACACTAACCCGCGCCGTCACACGCACGCTCCCCCTAAAGCATTGCCGTACCCTCACCTGGACCCTAAACCGTCCCCGTCCCCTAACACTAACCCTAGACTGAACCCTAACCCTAACCCTTCCCCGAAGCCTGACCCTCACCCGTCCCCTAATCCTAACCCGTACGCTAACACTAACCCGCGCCCTCACACGCACGGTCCCCCTAAAGCGTTGCCGTACCCTCACCTGGACCCTAAACCGTCCCCATCCCCTAACCCTAACCCTAGCCCGCACCCTAACCCTAACCCTTCCCCGAAGCCTGACCCTCACCCGTCCCCTAATCCTAACCCGTACGCTAACACTAACTGGCGCACTCACAGGCACGCTCCCCCTAAAGCGTTGCTGTACCCTCACCTGGACCCTAAACCGTCCCTGTCCCGTAACCCTAACCGTAGCCCGAACCCTAACCCTAACCCTTCCCCGAAGCCTGACCCTCACCCGTCCCCTAATCCTAACCCGCACGCTAACACTAACCCGCGCGCTCACATGCACGCTCCCCCTAAAGCGTTGCCGTACCCTCACCTGGACCCTAAACCGTCCCTGTCCCCTAACCCTAACCCTAGCCCGAACCCTAACCCTAACCCTTCCCCGAAGCCTGACCCTCATCCGTCCCCTAATCCTAACCCGTACACTAACACTACCCCGCGCCCTCACACGCACGCTCCCCCTAAAGCGTTGCCGTACCCTCACCTGGACCCTAAACCGTCCCCGTCACCTAACCCTAACCCTAGCCCGAACCCTAACCCTAACCCTTCCCCGAAGCCTGACCCTCACCCGTCCCCTAATCCTAACCCGTACGCTAACACTACACCGCGCCCTCACACGCACGCTCCCCCTAAAGCGTTGCCGTACCCTCACCTGGACCCTAAACCGTCCCCGTCACCTAACCCTAACCCTAGCCCGAACCCTAAATTTAAACCTTCCCCGAAGCATGACCCTCACCCGTCCCCTAATCCTAAGCCATACACTAACACTAACCCACGCCCTCACACACACGCTCCCCCTAAAGCTTTGCCGTACCCTCACCTGGACCCTAAACCTTCCCCGTCCCCTAACCCTAACCCTAGCCCGAACCCTAACCCTAACCCTTCCCCGAAGCCTGACCCTCACCCGTCCCCTAATCCTAACCCGTACGCTAACACTACCCCGCGCCCTCACACGCACGCTCCCCCTAAAGTGTTGCCGTACCCTCACCTGGACCCTAAACCGTCCCCATCCCCTAACCCTAACCCTAGCCCGAACACTAACCCTAACCCTTCCCCGAAGGCTGACCCTCACCCGTCCCCTAATCCTAACCCGTACGCTAACACTACCCCTCGCCCTCACACGCACGCTCCCCCTAAAGCGTTGCCGTACCCTCACCTGGACCCTAAACCGTCCCCGTCCCCTAACCCTAACTCTAGCCCGAACCCTAACCCTAACCCTTCCCGAAACCTGACCCTCACCCGTCCCCTAATCCTAACCCGTACGCTAACACTAACCCGCGCCCTCACACGCAGGCTCCCCCTAAAGCGTTGCCGTACCCTCACCTGGACCCTCAACCGTCCCCGTCCCCTAACCCTAACCCTAGCCCGAACCCTAACCCTAAACCTTCCCCGAAGCCTGACCCTCACCCGTCCCCTAATCCTAACCCGTACGCTAACACTAACCCACGCCCTCACATGCACGCTCCCCCTAAAGTGTTGCCGTACCCTCACCTGGACCCTAAACCGTCCCCGTCCCCTAACCCTAACCCTAGCCCGAACCCTAACCCTAACCCTTCCCCGAAGCCTGACCCTCACCCGTCCCCTAATCCTAACCCGTACGCTAACACTAACCCGCGCCCTCACACGCACGCTCCCCCTAAAGCGTTGCCGTACCCTCTCCTGGACCCTAAACCATCCCCGTCCCCTAACCCTAACCCTAGCCCGAACCCTAACCCTAACCCTTCCCCGAAGCCTGACCGTCACCCGTCCCCTAATCCTAACCCGTACGCTAACACTACACCACGCCCTCACACGCACGCTTCCCCTAAAGTGTTGGCGTACCCTCACCTGGACCCTAAACCGTCCCCGTCCCCTAACCCTAACCCTAACCCTTCCCCGAAGCCTGACCCTCACCCGTCCCCTAATCCTAACCCGTACGCTAACACTAACCCGCGCCCTCACACGCACGCTCCACCTAAAGCGTTGCCGTACCGTCACCTGGAACCTAAACCGTCCCCGTCCCCTAACCCTAAACCTAGCCCGAACCCTAACCCTAACCCTTCCCCGAAGCCTGACCCTCACCCGTCCCCTAATCCTAACCCGTACGCTAACACTAACCCGCGCCCTCACACGCACGCTCCCCCTAAAGCGTTGCCGTACCCTCACCTGGACCCTAAACCGTCCCCGTCCCCTAACCCTAACCCTAGCCCGAACCCTAACCCTAACCCTTCCCCGAAGCCTGACCTTCACCCTTCCCCTAATCCTAACCCGTACGCTAACACTAACCCGCGCCCTCACACGCACACTCCCCCTAAAGCGTTGCCGTACCCTCACCTGGACCATAAACCGTCCCCGTCCCCTAACCCTAACCCTAGCCCGAACCCTAACCCTAACCCTTCCCCAAAGCCTGACCCTCACCTGTCCCCTTATCCTAACCCGTACGCTAACACTACCCCGCGCCCTTACACGCACGCTCCCCATAAAGCGTTGCCGTACCCTCACCTGGACCCTAAACCGGCCCCGTCACCTAACCCTAACCCTAGCCCGAACCCTAACCCTAACCCTTCCCCGAAGCATGACCCTCACCCGTCCCCTAATCCTAACTTGTATGCTAACACTAAACCGCGCCCTCACACGCACGCTCACCCTAAAACGTTGCCGTACCCTCACCTGGACCCTAAACCATCCCCGTCCCCTAACCATAACCCTAGCCCGAACCCTAACCCTAACCCTTCCCCGAAGCCTGACCCTCACCCGTCCCCTAATCCTAACCCGTACGCTAACACTACCCCGCGCCCTCACACGCACGCTCCCCCTAAAGCGTTGCCGTACCCTCACCTGGACCCTAAACCGTCCCCGTCACCTAACCCTAACCCTAGCCCGAACACTAACCCTAACCCTTCCCCGAAGCCTGACGCTCACCCGTCCCCTAATCCTAACCCGTACGCTAACACTAACCCACGCCCTCACACGTACGCTCCCCCTAAAGCGTTGCCGTACCCTCACCTGGACCCTAAACCGTCCCCGTCCCCTAACCCTAACCCTAGCCCGAACCCAAACCCTAACCATTCCCCGAAGCCTGACACTCACCCGTCACCTAATCCTAACCCGTACGCTAACACTAACCCACGCCCTCACACGCACGCTCCCCCTAAAGCGTTGCCGTACCCTCACCTGGACCCTAAACCGTCCCCGTCCCCTAACCCTAACCCTAGCCCGAACCCTAACCCTAACACTTCCCCGAAGCCTGACCCTCACCCGTCCCCTAATCCTAACCCGTACGCTAACACTAACCCGCGCCCTCACACGCACGCTCCCCCTAAAGCGTTGCCGTACCCTCACCTAGACCCTAAACCGTCCCCGTCCCCTAACCCTAACCCTAGCCCGAACCCTAACCCTAACCCTTCCCCGAAGCCTGACCCTCACCCGTCCCCTAATCCTAACCCGTACGCTAACACTAACCCGCGCCCTCACACGCACGCTACCCCTAAAGCGTTGCTGTACCCTCACTTGGACCCTAAACCGTCCCCGTCCCCTAACCCTAACCCTAGTCCGAACCCTAACCCTAACCCTTCCCCGAAGCCTGACCCTCACCCGTCGCCTAATCCTAACCCGTACGCTAACACTACCCCACGCCCTCACACGCACGCTCCCCCTAAAGCGTTGCCGTACCCTCACCTGGACCCTAAACCGTCCCCGTCCCCTAACCCTAACCCTAGCCCGAACCCTAACCCTAACCCTTCCCCGAAGCCTGACCCTCACCCGTCCCCTAATCCTAACCCGTACGCTAACACTAACCCGCGCCCTCACACGCACGCTCCCCCTAAAGCGTTGCCGTACCCTCACCTGGACCCTAAACCGTCCCCGTCCCCTAACCCTGACCCTAGCCCGAACCCTAACCCTAACCCTTCCCCGAAGCCTGACCCTCACCCATCCACTAATCCTAACCCGTACGATAACACTAACCCGCGCCCTCACACGCACGCTCCCCCTAAAGCGTTGCCGTACCCTCACCTGGACCCTAAACCGTCCCTGTCCCTTAACCCTAACCCTAGCCCGAACCCTAACCCGAACACTTCCCCGAAGCCTGACCTTCACCCGTCCCCTAATCCTAACCCGTACGCTAACACTAACCCGCGCCCTCACACGCACGCTCCCCCTAAAGCTTTGCCGTACCCTCACCTGGACCCTAAACCGTCCCCGTCCCCTAACCCTAACCCTAGCCCGAACACTAACCCTAACACTTCCCCGAAGCCTGACCCTCACCCGTCCCCTAATCCTAACCCGTACGCTAACACTAACCCACGCCCTCACACGCACGCTCCCCCTAAAGCGTTGCTGTACCCTCACCTGGACCCTAAACCGTCCCCGTCCCCTAACCCTAACCCTAGCCCGAACCCTAACCCTAACCCTTCCCCGAAGCCTGACCCTCACCCGTCCCCTAATCCTAACCCGTACGCTAACACTAACCCGCGCCCTCACACCCACGCTCCCCCTAAAGCGTTGCTGTACCCTCACCTGGACCCTAAACCGTCCCCGTCCCCTAACCCTAACCCTAGCCCGAACCCTAACCGTAACCCTTCCCCGAAGCCTGACCCTCACCCGTCCCCTAATCCTAACCCGTACGCTAACACTAAACCGCGCCCTCACACGCACGCTCCCCCTAAAGCGTTGCCGTACCCTCACCTGGACCCTAAACCTTCCCCGTCCACTAACCCTAACCCTAGCCCGAACCCTAACCCTAACACTTCCCCGAAGCCTGACCCTCACCCGTCCCCTAATCCTAACCCGTACGCTAACACTACCCCACGCCTTCACACGCACGCTCCCCCTAAAGAGTTGCCGTATCCTCACCTGGACCCTAAACCATCCCCGTCACCTAACCCTAACCCTAGCCCGAACCCTAACCCTAACCCTTCCCCGAAGCATGAACCTCATCCGTCCCCTAATCCTAACACGTATGCTAACACTAACCCGCGCCCTCACACGCACGCTCCCCCTAAAGCGTTGCCGTACCCTCACCTGGACCCTAAACCGTCCCCGTCCCCTAACCCTAACCCTAGCTCGAACCCTTACCCTAACACTTCCCCGAAGCCTGACCCTCACCCGTCCCCTAATCCTAACCAGTACGCTAACACTAACCCACGCCCTCACACGCACACTCCCCCTAAAGCATTGCCGTACCCTAACCTGGACCCTAAAGCGTCCCCGTCCCCTAACCCTAACCCTAGCCCGAACCCTAACCCTAACCCTTCCCTGAAGCCTGACCCTCACCCGTCCCCTAATCCTAACCCGTACGCTAACACTACCCCGGGCCCTCACACGCACGCTCCCCCTAAAGTGTTGCCGTACCCTCACCTGGACCCTAAACCGTCCCCGTCACCTAACCCTAACCCTAGCCCGAACCCTAACCCTAACCCTTCCCCGAAGCCTGACCTTCACCCTTCCCCTAATCCTAACCCGTACGCTAACACTAACCCGCGCCCTCACACGCACACTCCCCCTAAAGCGTTGCCGTACCCTCACCTGGACCATAAACCGTCCCCGTCCCCTAACCCTAACCCTAGCCCGAACCCTAACCCTAACCCTTCCCCAAAGCCTGACACTCACCTGTCCCCTTATCCTAACCCGTACGCTAACACTACCCCGCGCCCTTACACGCACGCTCCCCATAAAGCGTTGCCGTACCCTCACCTGGACCCTAAACCGGCCCCGTCACCTAACCCTAACCCTAGCCCGAACCCTAACCCTAACCCTTCCCCGAAGCATGACCCTCACCCGTCCCCTAATCCTAACTTGTATGCTAACACTAAACCGCGCCCTCACACGCACGCTCACCCTAAAACGTTGCCGTACCCTCACCTGGACCCTAAACCATCCCCGTCCCCTAACCATAACCCTAGCCCGAACCCTAACCCTAACCCTTCCCCGAAGCCTGACCCTCACCCGTCCCCTAATCCTAACCCGTACGCTAACACTACCCCGCGCCCTCACACGCACGCTCCCCCTAAAGCGTTGCCGTACCCTCACCTGGACCCTAAACCGTCCCCGTCACCTAACCCTAACCCTAGCCCGAACACTAACCCTAACCCTTCCCCGAAGCCTGACGCTCACCCGTCCCCTAATCCTAACCCGTACGCTAACACTAACCCACGCCCTCACACGTACGCTCCCCCTAAAGCGTTGCCGTACCCTCACCTGGACCCTAAACCGTCCCCGTCCCCTAACCCTAACCCTAGCCCGAACCCAAACCCTAACCATTCCCCGAAGCCTGACACTCACCCGTCACCTAATCCTAACCCGTACGCTAACACTAACCCACGCCCTCACACGCACGCTCCCCCTAAAGCGTTGCCGTACCCTCACCTGGACCCTAAACCGTCCCCGTCCCCTAACCCTAACCCTAGCCCGAACCCTAACCCTAACACTTCCCCGAAGCCTGACCCTCACCCGTCCCCTAATCCTAACCCGTACGCTAACACTAACCCGCGCCCTCACACGCACGCTCCCCCTAAAGCGTTGCCGTACCCTCACCTGGACCCTAAACCGTCCCCGTCCCCTAACCCTAACCCTAGCCCGAACCCTAACCCTAACCCTTCCCCGAAGCCTGACCCTCACCCGTCCCCTAATCCTAACCCGTACGCTAACACTAACCCGCGCCCTCACACGCACGCTACCCCTAAAGCGTTGCTGTACCCTCACTTGGACCCTAAACCGTCCCCGTCCCCTAACCCTAACCCTAGTCCGAACCCTAACCCTAACCCTTCCCCGAAGCCTGACCCTCACCCGTCGCCTAATCCTAACCCGTACGCTAACACTACCCCGCGCCCTCACACGCACGCTCCCCCTAAAGCGTTGCCGTACCCTCACCTGGACCCTAAACCGTCCCCGTCCCCTAACCCTAACCCTAGCCCGAACCCTAACCCTAACCCTTCCCCGAAGCCTGACCCTCACCCGTCCCCTAATCCTAACCCGTACGCTAACACTAACCCGCGCCCTCACACGCACGCTCCCCCTAAAGCGTTGCCGTACCCTCACCTGGACCCTAAACCGTCCCCGTCCCCTAACCCTGACCCTAGCCCGAACCCTAACCCTAACCCTTCCCCGAAGCCTGACCCTCACCCATCCACTAATCCTAACCCGTACGATAACACTAACCCGCGCCCTCACACGCACGCTCCCCCTAAAGCGTTGCCGTACCCTCACCTGGACCCTAAACCGTCCCTGTCCCTTAACCCTAACCCTAGCCCGAACCCTAACCCGAACACTTCCCCGAAGCCTGACCTTCACCCGTCCCCTAATCCTAACCCGTACGCTAACACTAACCCGCGCCCTCACACGCACGCTCCCCCTAAAGCTTTGCCGTACCCTCACCTGGACCCTAAACCGTCCCCGTCCCCTAACCCTAACCCTAGCCCGAACACTAACCCTAACACTTCCCCGAAGCCTGACCCTCACCCGTCCCCTAATCCTAACCCGTACGCTAACACTAACCCACGCCCTCACACGCACGCTCCCCCTAAAGCGTTGCTGTACCCTCACCTGGACCCTAAACCGTCCCCGTCCCCTAACCCTAACCCTAGCCCGAACCCTAACCCTAACCCTTCCCCGAAGCCTGACCCTCACCCGTCCCCTAATCCTAACCCGTACGCTAACACTAACCCGCGCCCTCACACCCACGCTCCCCCTAAAGCGTTGCTGTACCCTCACCTGGACCCTAAACCGTCCCCGTCCCCTAACCCTAACCCTAGCCCGAACCCTAACCGTAACCCTTCCCCGAAGCCTGACCCTCACCCGTCCCCTAATCCTAACCCGTACGCTAACACTAACCCGCGCCCTCACACGCACGCTCCCCCTAAAGCGTTGCCGTACCCTCACCTGGACCCTAAACCTTCCCCGTCCACTAACCCTAACCCTAGCCCGAACCCTAACCCTAACACTTCCCCGAAGCCTGACCCTCACCCGTCCCCTAATCCTAACCCGTACGCTAACACTACCCCACGCCTTCACACGCACGCTCCCCCTAAAGAGTTGCCGTATCCTCACCTGGACCCTAAACCATCCCCGTCACCTAACCCTAACCCTAGCCCGAACCCTAACCCTAACCCTTCCCCGAAGCATGAACCTCACCCGTCCCCTAATCCTAACACGTACGCTAACACTAACCCGCGCCCTCACACGCACGCTCCCCCTAAAGCGTTGCCGTACCCTCACCTGGACCCTAAACCGTCCCCGTCCCCTAACCCTAACCCTAGCTCGAACCCTTACCCTAACACTTCCCCGAAGCCTGACCCTCACCCGTCCCCTAATCCTAACCCGTACGCTAACACTAACCCACGCCCTCACACGCACACTCCCCCTAAAGCATTGCCGTACCCTCACCTGGACCCTAAAGCGTCCCCGTCCCCTAACCCTAACCCTAGCCCGAACCCTAACCCTAACCCTTCCCCGAAGCCTGACCCTCACCCGTCCCCTAATCCTAACCCGTACGCTAACACTACCCCGGGCCCTCACACGCACGCTCCCCCTAAAGTGTTGCCGTACCCTCACCTGGACCCTAAACCGTCCCCGTCACCTAACCCTAACCCTAGCCCGAACCCTAACCCTAACCCTTCCCCGAAGCATGACCCTGAACCGTCCCCTAATCGTAACCCGTACGCTAACACTAACCCGCACGCTAACACTAACCCGCACCCTCACACGCACGCTCCCCGTAAAGCGTTGCCGTACCATCACCTGGACCCTAAACCGTCCCCGTCACCTAACCCAAACCCTAGCCCGAACCCTAACCCTAACACTTCCCCGAAGCCTGACCCTCACCCGTCCCCTAATCCTAACCCGTACGCTAACACTAACCCGCGCCCTCACACGCACGCTCCCCCTAAAGCGTTGCCATACCCTCACCTGGACCCTAAACCGTCCCCGTCCCCTAACCCTAACCCTAGCCCGAACCCTAACCCAACCCTTCCCCGAAGCCTGACCCTCACCCGTCCCCTAATCCTAACCCGTACGCTAACACTAACCCGCGCCCTCACACGCACGCTCCCCCTAAAGCGTTGCCGTACCCTCACCTGGACCCTAAACCGTCCCCGTCCCCTAACCCTAACCCTAGCCCGAACCCAAACCCTAACCATTCCCCGAAGCCTGACACTCACCCGTCACCTAATCCTAACCCGTACGCTAACACTAACCCACGCCCTCACACGCACGCTCCCCCTAAAGCGTTGCCGTACCCTCACCTGGACCCTAAACCGTCCCCGTCCCCTAACCCTAACCCTAGCCCGAACCCTAACCCTAACACTTCCCCGAAGCCTGACCCTCACCCGTCGCCTAATCCTAACCCGTACGCTAACACTACCCCGCGCCCTCACACGCACGCTCCCCCTAAAGCGTTGCCGTACCCTCACCTGGACCCTAAACCGTCCCCGTCCCCTAACCCTAACCCTAGCCCGAACCCTAACCCTAACCCTTCCCCGAAGCCTGACCCTCACCCGTCCCCTAATCCTAACCCGTACGCTAACACTAACCCGCGCCCTCACACGCACGCTCCCCCTAAAGCGTTGCCGTACCCTCACCTGGACCCTAAACCGTCCCCGTCCCCTAACCCTGACCCTAGCCCGAACCCTAACCCTAACCCTTCCCCGAAGCCTGACCCTCACCCATCCACTAATCCTAACCCGTACGATAACACTAACCCGCGCCCTCACACGCACGCTCCCCCTAAAGCGTTGCCGTACCCTCACCTGGACCCTAAACCGTCCCTGTCCCTTAACCCTAACCCTAGCCCGAACCCTAACCCGAACACTTCCCCGAAGCCTGACCTTCACCCGTCCCCTAATCCTAACCCGTACGCTAACACTAACCCGCGCCCTCACACGCACGCTCCCCCTAAAGCTTTGCCGTACCCTCACATGGACCCTAAACCGTCCCCGTCCCCTAACCCTAACCCTAGCCCGAACACTAACCCTAACACTTCCCCGAAGCCTGACCCTCACCCGTCCCCTAATCCTAACCCGTACGCTAACACTAACCCACGCCCTCACACGCACGCTCCCCCTAAAGCGTTGCTGTACCCTCACCTGGACCCTAAACCGTCCCCGTCCCCTAACCCTAACCCTAGCCCGAACCCTAACCCTAACCCTTCCCCGAAGCCTGACCCTCACCCGTCCCCTAATCCTAACCCGTACGCTAACACTAACCCGCGCCCTCACACCCACGCTCCCCCTAAAGCGTTGCTGTACCCTCACCTGGACCCTAAACCGTCCCCGTCCCCTAACCCTAACCCTAGCCCGAACCCTAACCGTAACCCTTCCCCGAAGCCTGACCCTCACCCGTCCCCTAATCCTAACCCGTACGCTAACACTAACCCGCGCCCTCACACGCACGCTCCCCCTAAAGCGTTGCCGTACCCTCACCTGGACCCTAAACCTTCCCCGTCCACTAACCCTAACCCTAGCCCGAACCCTAACCCTAACACTTCCCCGAAGCCTGACCCTCACCCGTCCCCTAATCCTAACCCGTACGCTAACACTACCCCACGCCTTCACACGCACGCTCCCCCTAAAGAGTTGCCGTATCCTCACCTGGACCCTAAACCATCCCCGTCTCCTAACCCTAACCCTAGCCCGAACCCTAACCCTAACCCTTCCCCGAAGCATGAACCTCACCCGTCCCCTAATCCTAACACGTACGCTAACACTAACCCGCGCCCTCACACGCACGCTCCCCCTAAAGCGTTGCCGTACCCTCACCTGGACCCTAAACCGTCCCCGTCCCCTAACCCTAACCCTAGCTCGAACCCTTACCCTAACACTTCCCCGAAGCCTGACCCTCACCCGTCCCCTAATCCTAACCCGTACGCTAACACTAACCCACGCCCTCACACGCACACTCCCCCTAAAGCATTGCCGTACCCTCACCTGGACCCTAAAGCGTCCCCGTCCCCTAACCCTAACCCTAGCCCGAACCCTAACCCTAACCCTTCCCCGAAGCCTGACCCTCACCCGTCCCCTAATCCTAACCCGTACGCTAACACTACCCCGGGCCCTCACACGCACGCTCCCCCTAAAGTGTTGCCGTACCCTCACCTGGACCCTAAACCGTCCCCGTCACCTAACCCTAACCCTAGCCCGAACCCTAACCCTAACCCTTCCCCGAAGCATGACCCTGAACCGTCCCCTAATCGTAACCCGTACGCTAACACTAACCCGCACGCTAACACTAACCCGCACCCTCACACGCACGCTCCCCGTAAAGCGTTGCCGTACCATCACCTGGACCCTAAACCGTCCCCGTCACCTAACCCAAACCCTAGCCCGAACCCTAACCCTAACACTTCCCCGAAGCCTGACCCTCACCCGTCCCCTAATCCTAACCCGTACGCTAACACTAACCCGCGCCCTCACACGCACGCTCCCCCTAAAGCGTTGCCATACCCTCACCTGGACCCTAAACCGTCCCCGTCCCCTAACCCTAACCCTAGCCCGAACCCTAACCCAACCCTTCCCCGAAGCCTGACCCTCACCCGTCCCCTAATCCTAACCCGTACGCTAACACTAACCCGCGCCCTCACACGCACGCTCCCCCTAAAGCGTTGCCGTACCCTCACCTGGACCCGAAACCGTCCCCGTCCTCTAACCCTAACCCTAGCCCGAACCCTAACCCTAACCCTTCCCCGAAGCCTGACCCTCACCCGTCCCCTAATCCTAACCCGTACGCTAACACTAACCCGCGCCCTCACACGCACGCTCCACCTAAAGCGTTGCCGTACCCTCACCTGGACCCTAAACCGTCCCCGTCCCCTAACCCTAACCCTAGCCCGAACCCTAACCCTAACCCTTCCCCGAAGCCTGACCGTCACCCGTCCCCTAATCCTAACCCGTACGCTAACACTAACCCGCGCCCTCACACGCACGCTCCCCCTAAAGCGTTGCCGTACCCTCACCTGGACCCTGAACCGTCCCCGTCCCCTAACCCTAACCCTAGCCCGAACCCTAACCCTAACCCTTCCCCAAAGCCTGACCCTCACCCGTCCCCTAATCCTAACCCGTACGCTAACACTAACCCGCGCCCTCACACGCACGCTCCCCCTAAAGCGTTGCCGTACCCTCACCTGGACCCTAAACCGTCCCCGTCCCCTAACCCTATCCCTAGCCCGAACCCTAACCCTAACACTTCCCCGAAGCCTGACCCTCACCCGTCCCCTAATCCTAACCCGTACGCTAAAAGTAACCCAAGCCCTCACACGCACGCTCCCCCTAAAGCGTTGCCGTACCCTCACCTGGACCCTAAACCGTCCCCGTCCCCTAACCCTAAACCTAGCCCGAACCCTAACCCTAACCCTTCCCTGAAGCCTGACCCTCAACCGTCCCCTAATCCTAAGCCGTACGCTAACACTAACCCGCGCCCTCACACCCACGCTCCCCCTAAAGCGTTGCTGTGCCCTCACCTGGACCCTAAACCGTCCCCGTCCCCTATCCCTAACCCTAGCCCGAACCCTAACCCTAACCCTTCCCCGAAGCCTGACCCTCACCCGTCCCCTAATCCTAACCCGTACGCTAACACTAACCCGCGCCCTCACACCCACGCTCCCCCTGAAGCGTTGCCGTACCCTCACCTGGACCCTAAACCGTCCCCGTCCCCTAACCGTAACCCTAGCCCGAACCCTAACCCTAAACCTTCCCCGAAGCCTGACCCTCACCCGTCCCCTAATCCTAACCCGTACGTTAACACTAACCCGCGCCCTCACACGCACGCTCCCCCTGAAGCGTTGCCTTACCCTCACCTGGACCCTAAACCGTCCCCGTCCCCTAACCCTAACCCTAGCCCGAACCCTAACCCTAACACTTCCCCGAAGCCTGACCCTCACCCGTCCCCTAATGCTAACCCGTACGCTAACACTAACCCGCGCCCTCACACGCACGCTCCCCCTAAAGCCTTGCCGTACCCTCACCTGGACCCTAAACCGTCCCCGTCCCCTAACCCTAACCCTAGCCCACACCCTAACCCTAACCCTTCCCCGAAGACTGACCCTCACCCGTCCCCTAATCCTAACCCGTACGCTAACACTAACCCGCGCCCTCACACCCACGCTCCCCCTAAAGCGTTGCCGTACCGTCACCTGGACCCTAAACCTTCCCCGTACCCTAACCCTAAACCTAGCCCGAACCCTAACCCTAACCCTTCCCCGAAGCCTGACCGTCACCCGTCCCCTAATCCTAACCCGTACGCTAACACTAACCCGCGCCCTCACACGCACGCTCCCCATAAAGCGTTGCCGTACCCTCACCTGGACCCTAAACCGTCCCTGTCCCCTAACCCTAACCCTAGCCCGAACCCTAACCCTACCCTTCCCCGAAGCCAGACCCTCACCCGTCCCCTAATCCTAACCCGTACGCTAACACTAACCCGCGCCCTCACACGCACGCTCCCCCTAAAGCGTTGCCGTACCCTCACCTGGACCCTAAACCGTCCCCGTCCCCTAACCCTATCCCTAGCCCGAAACCTGACCCTAACCCTTCCCCGAAGCCTGACACTCACCCGTCCCCTAATCCTAACCCGTACGCTAACACTAACCCGCGCCCTCACACGCACGCTCCCCCTAAAGCGTTGCTGTGCCCTCACCTGGACCCTAAACCGTCAACGTCCCCTAACCCTAACCCTAGCCCGAACCCTAACCCTAACCCTTCCCCGAAGCCTGACCCTCACCCGTCCCCTAATCCTAACCCGTACGCTAACACTACCCCACGCCCTCACACGCACGCTCCCCCTAAAGCGTTGCCGTATCCTCACCTGGACCCTAAACCATCCCCGTCACCTAACCCTAACCCTAGCCCGAACCCTAACCCTAACCCTTCCCCGAAGCATGAACCTCACCCGTCCCCTAATCCTAACACGTACGCTAACACTAACCCGCGCCCTCACACGCACGCTCCCCCTAAAGCGTTGTCGTACCCTCACCTGGACCCTAAACCGTCCCCGTTCCCTAACCCTAACCCTAGCCCGAACCCTTACCCTAACACTTCCCCGAAGCCTGACCCTCACCCGTCCCCTAATCCTAACCCGTACGCTAACACTAACCCACGCCCTCACACGCACGCTCCCCCTAAAGCATTGCCATACCCTCACCTGGACCCTAAAGCGTCCCCGTCCCCTAACCCTAACCCTAGCCCGAACCCTAACCCTAACCCTTCCCCGAAGCCTGACCCTCACCCGTCCCCTAATCCTAACCCGTACGCTAACACTAACCCGCGCCCTCACACGCACGCTCCCCCTAAAACGTTGCCGTCCCCTCACCTGGACCCTAAACCGTCCCCGTCCCCTAACTCTAACCCTAGCCCGAACCCTAAACCTAACCCTTCCCCGAAGCCTGACCCTCACCCGTCCCATAATCCTAACCCGTACGCTAACACTACCCCGCGCCCTCACACGCACGCTCCCCCTAAAGTGTTGCCGTACCCTGACCTGGACCCTAAACCGTCCCCGTCACCTAACCCTAACCCTAGCCCGAACCCTAACCCTAACCCTTCCACGAAGCATGACCCTGAACCGTCCCCTAATCGTAACCCGTACGCTAACACTAACCCGCACCCTCACACGCACGCTCCCCGTAAAGCGTTGCCGTACCCTCACCTGGACCCTAAACTGTCCCCGTCCCCTAACCCTAACCCTAGCCCGAACCCTAACCCTAACCCTTCCCCGAAGCCTGACCCTCACCCGTCCCCTAATCCTAACCCGTACGCTAACACTAACCCGCGCCCTCACACGCACGCTCCCCCTAAAGCGTTGCCGTACCCTCACCTGGACCCTAAACCGTCCCCGTCCCCTAAACCTAACCGTAGCCCAAACCCTAACCCTAACCCTTCCCCGAAGCCTGACCCTCACCCGTCCCCTAATCCTAACCCGTACGCTAACACTACCCCGCGCCCTCACACGCACGCTCCCCCTAAAGCGTTGCCGTACCCTCACCTGGACCCTAAACCGTCCCCGTCACCTAACCCAAACCCTAGCCCGAACCCTAACCCTAACACTTCCCCGAAGCCTGACCCTCACCCATCCCCTAATCCTAACCCGTACGCTAACACTAACCCGCGCCCTCACACGCACGCTCCCCCTAAAGCGTTGCCATACCCTCACCTGGACCCTAAACCGTCCCCGTCCCCTAACCCTAACCCTAGCCCGAACCCTAACCCTAACCCTTCCCCGAAGCCTGACCCTCACCCGTCCCCTAATCCTAACCCATACGCTAACACTAACCCGTGCCCTCACACGCACGCTCCCCCTAAAGCGTTGCCGTACCCTCACCTGGACCCTAAAGCGTCCCCGTCCCCTAACCCTAACCCTAGCCCGAACCCTAACCCTAACACTTCCCCGAAGCCTGACCCTCACCCGTCCCCTAATCCTAACCCGCACGCTAACACTACCCCACGCCCTCACATGCACGCTCCCCCTAAAGCGTTGCCGTACCCTCAACTGGACCCTAAACCGTCCCCGTCCCCTAACCCTAACCCTAGCCCGAACCATAACCCTAACCCTTCCCCGAAGCCTGACCCTCACCCGTCCCCTAATCCTAACCCGTACGCTAACACTAACCCGCGCCCTCACACGCACGCTCCCCCTAAAGCATTGCCGTACCCTCACCTGGACCCGAAACCGTCCGCGTCCCCTAACCCTAACCCTAGCCCGAACCATAACCCTAACCCTTTCCCGAAGCCTGACCCTCACCCGTCCCCTAATCCTAACCCGTACGCTAACACTAACCCGCGCTCTCACACGCACGCTCCCCCTAAAGCGTTGCCGTACCCTCACCTGGACCCTAAACCGTCCCCGTCCCCTAACCCTAACCCTAGCCCGAACCCTAACCCTAACCTTTCCCCGAAGCCTGACCCTCACCCGTCCCCTAATCCTAACCCGTATGCTAACACTAACCCGCGCCCTCACACGCATGCTCCCCCTAAAGCGTTGCCGTACCCTCACCTGGACCCTAAACCGTCCCCGTCCCCTAACACTAAGCCTAGCCCAAACCCTAACCCTAACCCTTCCCCGAAGCCTGACACTCACTCGTCCCCTAATCCTAACCCGTACGCTAACACTAACCCGCGCCCTCACACGCACGCTCCCCCTAAAGCATTGCCATACCCTCACCTGGACCCTAAACCGTCCCCGTCCACTAACCCTAACCCTAGCCCGAACCCTAACCCTAACCCTTCCATGAAGCCTGACCCTCACCCGTCCCCTAATCCTAACCCGTACGCTAACACTACCCCACGCCCTCACACGCACGCTCCCCCTAAAGCGTTGCCGTATCCTCACCTGGACCCTAAACCGTCCCCGTCACCTAACCCTAACCCTAGCCCGAACCCTAACCCTAACCCTTCCCCGAAGCCTGACCCTCACCCGTCCCCTAATCCTAACCCGTACGCTAACACTAACCCGCGCCCTCACACGCACGCTCCACCTAAAGCGTTGCCGTACCCTCACCTGGACCCTAAACCGTCCCCGTCCCCTAACCCTAACCCTAGCCCGAACCCTTACCCTAACACTTCCCCGAAGCCTGACCCTCACCCGTCCCCTAATCCCAACCCGTACGCTAACACTAACCCGCGCCCTCACACGCACGCTCCCCGTAAAGCATTGCCATACCCTCACCTGGACCCTAAAGCGTCCCCGTCCCCTAACCCTAACCCTAGCCTGAACACTAACCCTAACCCTTCCCCGAAGCCTGACCCTCACCCGTCCCCTAATCCTAACCCGTACGCTAACACTAACCCGCGCCCTCACACGCACGCTCCCCCTAAAGCGTTGCCGTACCCTCACCTGGACCCTAAACCGTCCCCGTCCCCTAACCCTAACCCTAGCCCGAACCCTAACCCTAACCCTTCCCCGAAGCCTGACCCTCACCCGTCCCCTAATCCTAACCCGTACGCTAACACTAACCCGCGCCCTCACACGCACAGTCCCCCTAAAGCGTTGCCGTACCCTCACCTGGACCCTAAACCGTCCCCGTCCCCTAACCCTAACCCTAGCCCGAACCCTAACCCTAACCCTTCCCCGAAGCCTGACCCTCACCCGTCCCCTAATCCTAACCCATAGTCTAACACTAACCCACGCCCTCACACGCACGCTCCCCCTAAAGCGTTGCCGTACCCTCACCTGGACCCTAAACCGTCCCCGTCCCCTAACCCTAACCCTAGCCCGAAACCTAACCCTAACCCTTCCGCGAAGCCTGACCCTCACCCGTCCCCTAATCCTAACCCGTACGCTAACACTAACCCGCGCCCTCATACGCACGCTCCCCCTAAAGCGTTGCCGTACCCTCACCTGGACCCTAAACCGTCCCCGTCCCCTAACCCTAACCCTAGCCCGAACCCTAACCCTAACCCTTCCACGAAGCTTGACCCTCACCCGTCCCCTAATCCTAACCCGTACGCTAATACTAACCCGCGCCCTCACACGCAAGCTCCCCCTAAAGCGTTGCCGTACCCTCACCTGGACCCGAAACCGTCCCCGTCCTCTAACCCTAACCCTAGCCCGAACCCTAACCCTAACCCTTCCCCGAAGCCTGACCCTCACCCGTCCCCTAATCCTAACCCGTACGCTAACACTACCCCGCGCCCTCACACGCACGCTCCCCCTAAAGTGTTGCCGTACCCTCACCTGGAGCCTAAACCGTCCCCGTCACCTAACCCTAAACCTAGCCCGAAACCTAACCCTAACCCTTCCCCGAAGCATGACCCTGAACCGTCCCCTAATCGTAACCCGTACGCTAACACTAACCCACACCTTCACACGCACGCTCCCCGTAAAGCGTTGCCGTACCCTCACCTGGACCCTAAACTGTCCCCGTCCCCTAACCCTAACCCTAGCCCGAACCCTAACCCTAACCCTTCCCCGAAGCCTGACCCTCACCCGTCCCCTAATCCTAACCCGTACGCTAACACTAACCCGCGCCCTCACACGCACGCTCCCCCTAAAGCGTTGCCGTACCCTCACCTGGACCCTAAACCGTCCCCGTCCCCTAAACCTAACCCTAGCCCAAACCCTAACCCTAACCCTTCCCCGAAGCCTGACCCTCACCCGTCCCCTAATCCTAACCCGTACGCTAACACTACCCCGCGCCCTCACACGCACGCTCCCCCTAAAGCGTTGCCGTACCCTCACCTGGACCCTAAACCGTCCCCGTCACCTAACCCAAACCCTAGCCCGAACCCTAACCCTAACACTTCCCCGAAGCCTGACCCTCACCCGTCCCCTAATCCTAACCCGTACGCTAACACTACCCCGCGCCCTCACACGCACGCTCCCCCTAAAGCGTTGCCGTACCCTCACCTGGACCCTAAAGCGTCCCCGTCCCCTAACCCTAACCCTAGCCCGAACCCTAACCCTAACACTTCCCCGAAGCCTGACCCTCACCCGTCCCCTAATCCTAACCCGTACGCTAACACTACCCCACGCCCTCACATGCACGCTCCCCCTAAAGCGTTGCCGTACCCTCAACTGGACCCTAAACCGTCCCCGTCCCCTAAACCTAACCCTAGCCCGAACCATAACCCTAACCCTTCCCCGAAGCCTGACCCTCACCCGTCCCCTAATCCTAACCCGTACGCTAACACTAACCCGCGCTCTCACACGCACGCTCCCCCTAAAGCGTTGCCATACCCTCACCTGGACCCTAAACCGTCCCCGTCCCCTAACCCTAACCCTAGCCCGAACCCTAACCCTAACCTTTCCCCGAAGCCTGACCCTCACCCGTCCCCTAATCCTAACCCGTTTGCTAACACTAACCCGCGCCCTCACACGCATGCTCCCCCTAAAGCGTTGCCGTACCCTCACCTGGACCCTAAACCGTCCCCGTCCCCTAACACTAAGCCTAGCCCGAACCCTAACCCTAACCCTTCCCCGAAGCCTGACCCTCACTCGTCCCCTAATCCTAACACGTACGCTAACACTAACCCGCGCCCTCACACGCACGCTCCCCCTAAAGCATTGCCGTACCCTCACCTGGACCCTAAACCGTCCCCGTCCACTAACCCTAACCCTAGCCCGAACCCTAACCCTAACCCTTCCCTGAAGCCTGACCCTCACCCGTCCCCTAATCCTAACCCGTACGCTAACACTACCCCACGCCCTCACACGCACGCTCCCCCTAAAGCGTTTCCGTATCCTCACCTGGACCCTAAACCGTCCCCGTCACCTAACCCTAACCCTAGCCCGAACCCTAACCCTAACCCTTCCCCGAAGCCTGACCCTCACCCGTCCCCTAATCCTAACCCGTACGCTAACACTAACCCGCGCCCTCACACGCACGCTCCCCCTAAAGCGTTGCCGTACCCTCACCTGGACCCTAAACCGTCCCCGTCCCCTAACCCTAACCCTAGCCCGAACCCTTACCCTAACACTTCCCCGAAGCCTGACCCTCACCCGTCCCCTAATCCTAACCCGTACGCTAACACTAACCCGCGCCCTCACACGCACGCTCCCCGTAAAGCATTGCCATACCCTCACCTGGACCCTAAAGCGTCCCCGTCCCCTAACCCTAACCCTAGCCTGAACACTAACCCTAACCCTTCCCCGAAGCCTGACCCTCACCCGTCCCATAATCCTAACCCGTACGCTAACACTAACCCGCGCCCTCACACGCACGCTCCCCCTAAAGCGTTGCCGTACCCTCACCTGGACCCTAAACCGTCCCCGTCCCCTAACCCTAACCCTAGCCCGAACCCTAACCCTAACCCTTCCCCGAAGCCTGACCCTCACCCGTCCCCTAATCCTAACCCGTACGCTAACACTATCCTGCGCTCTCACACGCACGCTGCCCCTAAAGCGTTGCCGTACCCTCACCTGGACCCTAAACCGTCCCCGTCCCCTAACCCTAACCCTAGCCCGAACCCTAACCCTAACCCTTCCCCGAAGCCTGACCCTCACCGGTCCCCTAATCCTAACCCGTACGCTAACACTAACCCGCGCCCTCACACGCACGCTCCCCCTAAAGCGTTGCCGTACCCTCACCTGGACCCGAAACCGTCCCCGTCCTCTAACCCTAACCCTAGCCCGAACCCTCACCCTAACCCTTCCCCGAAGCCTGACCCTCACCCGTCTCCTAATCCTAACCCGTACGCTAACACTAACCCGCGCCCTCACACGCACGCTCCCCCTAAAGCGTTGCCGTACCCTCACCTGGACCCTAAACCGTCCCCGTCCCCTAACCCTAACCCTAGCCCGAACCCTAACCCTAACGCTTCCCCGAAGCCTGACCCTCACCCGTCCCCTAATCCTAACCCGTACGCTAACACTAACCCACGCCCTCACACGCACGCTCCCCCTAAAGCGTTGCCGTACCCTCACCTGGACCCTAAACCGTCCCCGTCCCCTAACCCTAACCCTAGCCCGAACCCTAACCCTAACACTTCCCCGAAGCCTGACCCTCACCCGTCCCCTAATCCTAACCCGTACGCTAAAATTAACCCACGCCCTCACACGCACGCTCCCCCTAAAGCGTTGCCGTACCCTCACCTGGACCCTAAACCGTCCCCGTCCCCTAACCCTAAACCTAGCCCGAACCCTAACCCTAACCCTTCCCTGAAGCCTGACCCTCACCCGTCCCCTAATCCTAACCCGTACGCTAACACTAACCCGCGCCCTCACACTCACGCTCCCCCTAAAGCGTTGCTGTGCCCTCACCTGGACCCTAAACCGTCCCCGTCCCCTATCCCTAACCCTAACCCTAACCCTTCCCCGAAGCCTGACCCTCACCCGTCCCCTAATCCTAACCCGTACGCTAACACTAACCCGCGCCCTCACACCCACGCTCCCCCTGAAGCGTTGCCGTACCCTCACCTGGACCCTAAACCGTCCCCGTCCCCTAACCGTAACCCTAGCCCGAACCCTAACCCTAAACCTTCCCCGAAGCCTGACCCTCACCCGTCCCCTAATCCTATCCCGTACGTTAACACTAACCCGCGCCCTCACACGCACGCTCCCCCTGAAGCGTTGCCGTACCCTCACCTGGACCCTAAACCGTCCCCGTCCCCGTCCCCTAACCCTAGCCCGAACCGTAACCCTAACACTTCCCCGAAGCCTGACCCTCACCCGTCCCCTAATCCTAACCCGTACGCTAACACTAACCCGCGCCGTCACACGCACGCTCCCCCTAAAGCCTTGCCGTACCCTCACCTGGACCCTAAACCGTCCCCGTCCCCTAACCCTAACCCTAGCCCGAACCCTAACCCTAACCCTTTCCCGAAGCCTGACCCTCACCCGTCCCCTAATCCTAACCCGTACGCTAACACTAACCCGCGCCCTCACACCCACGCTCCCCCTAAAGCGTTGCCGTACCGTCACCTGGACCCTAAACCGTCCCCGTCCCCTAACCCTAACCCTAGCCCGAACCCTAACCCTAACCCTTCCCCGAAGCCTGACCCTCACCCGTCCCCTAATCCTAACCCGTACGCTAACACTAACCCGCGCCCTCACACGCACGCTCCCCCTAAAGCGTTGCCGTACCCTCACCTGGACCCTAAACCATCCCTGTCCCCTAACCCTAACCCTAGCCCGAACCCTAACCCTACCCTTCCCCGAAGCCAGACCCTCACCCGTCCCCTAATCCTAACCCGTACGCTAACACTAACCCGCGCCCTCACACGCACGCTCCCCCTAAAGCGTTGCCGTACCCTCACCTGGACCCTAAACCGTCCCCGTCCCCTAACCCTATCCCTAGCCCGAACCCGGACCCTAACCCTTCCCCGAAGCCTGACCCTCACCCGTCCCCTAATCCTAACCCGTACGCTAACAATAACCCGCGCCCTCACACGCACGCTCCCCCTAAAGTGTTGCCGTACCCTCACCTGGACCCTAAACCGTCCCCGTCCCCTAACCCTAACCCTAGCCCGAACCCTAACCCTAACCCTTCCCCGAAGCCTGACCCTCACCCGTCCCCTAATCCTAACCCGTACGCTAACACTAACCCGCGCCCTCACACGCAAGCTCCCCCTAAAGCGTTGCCGTACCCTCACCTGGACCTTAAACCGTCCCCGTCCCCTAACCCTAACACAAGCCCGAACCCTAACCCTAACCCTTCCCCGAAGCCTGACCCTCACCCGTCCCCTAATCCTAACCAGTACGCTAACACTAACCCGCGCCCTCACACGCACGCTCCCCCTAAAGCGTTGCTGTGCCCTCACCTGGACCCTAAACCGTCAACGTCCCCTAACCCTAACCCTAGCCCGAACCCTATCCCTAACCCTTCCCCGAAGCCTGACCCTCACCCGTCCCCTAATCCTAACCCGTACGCTAACACTAATCCGCGCCCTCACACGCACGCTCCACCTAAAGTGTTGCCGTACCCTCACCTGGACCCTAAACCGTCCCCGTCCCCTAACCCTAACCCTAGCCCGAACCCTAACCCTAACCCTTCCCCGAAGCCTGACCCTCACCCGTCCCCTAATCCAAACCCGTACGCTAACACTACCCCGCGCCCTCACACGCACGCTCCCCCTAAAGCGTTGCCGTACCCTAACCTGGACCCTAAACCGTCCCCATCACCTAACCCTAACCCTAGCCCGAACCCTAACCCTAACCCTTCCCCGAAGCATGACCCTCACCCGTCCCCTAATCCTAACCCGTACGCTAACACTAACCCGCGCCCTCACACGCACGCTCCCCCTAAAGCGTTGCCGTACCCTCACCTGGACCCTAAACCGTCCCTGTCCCCTAACCCTAACCCTAGCCCGAACCCTAACCCTAACCCTTCCCCGAAGCCTGACACTCACCCGTCCCCTAATCCTAACCCGTACGCTAACACTAACACGCGCCCTCACACGCACGCTCCCCCTAAAGCTTTGCCTTACCCTCACCTGGACCCTAAACCGTCCCCGTCCCCTAACCCTAACCCTAGCCCGAACCCTAACCCTAACACTTCCCCGAAGCCTGACCCTCACCCGTCCCCTAATCCTAACCCGTACGCTAACACTAACCCGCGCCCTCACACGCACGCTCCCCATAAAGCGTTGCCGTACCCTCACCTGGACCCTAAACCGTCCCCGTCCCCTAACCCTAACCCTAGCCTGAACCCTAACCCTAACGCTTCCCAAAAGCCTGACCCTCACCCGTCCCCTAATCCTAACCCGTACGCTAACACTAACCCACGCCCTCACACGCACGCTCCCCCTAAAGCGTTGCCGTACCCTCACCTGGACCCTAAACCGTCCCCGTCCCCTAACCCTAACCCTAGCCCGAACCCTAACCCTAACCCTTCCCCGAAGCCTGACCCTCACCCGTCCCCTAATCCTAACCCGTACGCTAACACTAACCCGCGCCCTCACACGCACGCTCCCCCTAAAGCGTTGCCGTACCCTCACCTGGACCCTAAACCGTCCCCGTCCCCTAACCCTAACCCTAGCCCGAACCCTTACCCTAACACTTCCCCGAAGCCTGACCCTCACCCGTCCCCTAATCCTAACCCGTACGCTAACACTAACCCGCGCCCTCACACGCACGCTCCCCGTAAAGCATTGCCATACCCTCACCTGGACCCTAAAGCGTCCCCGTCCCCTAACCCTAACCCTAGCCTGAACACTAACCCTAACCCTTCCCCGAAGCCTGACCCTCACCCGTCCCATAATCCTAACCCGTACGCTAACACTAACCCGCGCCCTCACACGCACGCTCCCCCTAAAGCGTTGCCGTACCCTCACCTGGACCCTAAACCGTCCCCGTCCCCTAACCCTAACCCTAGCCCGAACCCTAACCCTAACCCTTCCCCGAAGCCTGACCCTCACCCGTCCCCTAATCCTAACCCGTACGCTAACACTATCCTGCGCTCTCACACGCACGCTGCCCCTAAAGCGTTGCCGTACCCTCACCTGGACCCTAAACCGTCCCCGTCCCCTAACCCTAACCCTAGCCCGAACCCTAACCCTAACCCTTCCCCGAAGCCTGACCCTCACCGGTCCCCTAATCCTAACCCGTACGCTAACACTAACCCGCGCCCTCACACGCACGCTCCCCCTAAAGCGTTGCCGTACCCTCACCTGGACCCGAAACCGTCCCCGTCCTCTAACCCTAACCCTAGCCCGAACCCTCACCCTAACCCTTCCCCGAAGCCTGACCCTCACCCGTCCCCTAATCCTAACCCGTACGCTAACACTAACCCGCGCCCTCACACGCACGCTCCCCCTAAAGCGTTGCCGTACCCTCACCTGGACCCTAAACCGTCCCCGTCCCCTAACCCTAACCCTAGCCCGAACCCTAACCCTAACGCTTCCCCGAAGCCTGACCCTCACCCGTCCCCTAATCCTAACCCGTACGCTAACACTAACCCACGCCCTCACACGCACGCTCCCCCTAAAGCGTTGCCGTACCCTCACCTGGACCCTAAACCGTCCCCGTCCCCTAACCCTAACCCTAGCCCGAACCCTAACCCTAACACTTCCCCGAAGCCTGACCCTCACCCGTCCCCTAATCCTAACCCGTACGCTAAAATTAACCCACGCCCTCACACGCACGCTCCCCCTAAAGCGTTGCCGTACCCTCACCTGGACCCTAAACCGTCCCCGTCCCCTAACCCTAAACCTAGCCCGAACCCTAACCCTAACCCTTCCCTGAAGCCTGACCCTCACCCGTCCCCTAATCCTAACCCGTACGCTAACACTAACCCGCGCCCTCACACTCACGCTCCCCCTAAAGCGTTGCTGTGCCCTCACCTGGACCCTAAACCGTCCCCGTCCCCTATCCCTAACCCTAACCCTAACCCTTCCCCGAAGCCTGACCCTCACCCGTCCCCTAATCCTAACCCGTACGCTAACACTAACCCGCGCCCTCACACCCACGCTCCCCCTGAAGCGTTGCCGTACCCTCACCTGGACCCTAAACCGTCCCCGTCCCCTAACCGTAACCCTAGCCCGAACCCTAACCCTAAACCTTCCCCGAAGCCTGACCCTCACCCGTCCCCTAATCCTATCCCGTACGTTAACACTAACCCGCGCCCTCACACGCACGCTCCCCCTGAAGCGTTGCCGTACCCTCACCTGGACCCTAAACCGTCCCCGTCCCCGTCCCCTAACCCTAGCCCGAACCGTAACCCTAACACTTCCCCGAAGCCTGACCCTCACCCGTCCCCTAATCCTAACCCGTACGCTAACACTAACCCGCGCCGTCACACGCACGCTCCCCCTAAAGCCTTGCCGTACCCTCACCTGGACCCTAAACCGTCCCCGTCCCCTAACCCTAACCCTAGCCCGAACCCTAACCCTAACCCTTCCCCGAAGCCTGACCCTCACCCGTCCCCTAATCCTAACCCGTACGCTAACACTAACCCGCGCCCTCACACCCACGCTCCCCCTAAAGCGTTGCCGTACCGTCACCTGGACCCTAAACCGTCCCCGTCCCCTAACCCTAACCCTAGCCCGAACCCTAACCCTAACCCTTCCCCGAAGCCTGACCCTCACCCGTCCCCTAATCCTAACCCGTACGCTAACACTAACCCGCGCCCTCACACGCACGCTCCCCCTAAAGCGTTGCCGTACCCTCACCTGGACCCTAAACCATCCCTGTCCCCTAACCCTAACCCTAGCCCGAACCCTAACCCTACCCTTCCCCGAAGCCAGACCCTCACCCGTCCCCTAATCCTAACCCGTACGCTAACACTAACCCGCGCCCTCACACGCACGCTCCCCCTAAAGCGTTGCCGTACCCTCACCTGGACCCTAAACCGTCCCCGTCCCCTAACCCTATCCCTAGCCCGAACCCGGACCCTAACCCTTCCCCGAAGCCTGACCCTCACCCGTCCCCTAATCCTAACCCGTACGCTAACAATAACCCGCGCCCTCACACGCACGCTCCCCCTAAAGTGTTGCCGTACCCTCACCTGGACCCTAAACCGTCCCCGTCCCCTAACCCTAACCCTAGCCCGAACCCTAACCCTAACCCTTCCCCTAAGCCTGACCCTCACCCGTCCCCTAATCCTAACCCGTACGCTAACACTAACCCGCGCCCTCACACGCAAGCTCCCCCTAAAGCGTTGCCGTACCCTCACCTGGACCTTAAACCGTCCCCGTCCCCTAACCCTAACACAAGCCCGAACCCTAACCCTAACCCTTCCCCGAAGCCTGACCCTCACCCGTCCCCTAATCCTAACCAGTACGCTAACACTAACCCGCGCCCTCACACGCACGCTCCCCCTAAAGCGTTGCTGTGCCCTCACCTGGACCCTAAACCGTCAACGTCCCCTAACCCTAACCCTAGCCCGAACCCTATCCCTAACCCTTCCCCGAAGCCTGACCCTCACCCGTCCCCTAATCCTAACCCGTACGCTAACACTAATCCGCGCCCTCACACGCACGCTCCACCTAAAGTGTTGCCGTACCCTCACCTGGACCCTAAACCGTCCCCGTCCCCTAACCCTAACCCTAGCCCGAACCCTAACCCTAACCCTTCCCCGAAGCCTGACCCTCACCCGTCCCCTAATCCAAACCCGTACGCTAACACTACCCCGCGCCCTCACACGCACGCTCCCCCTAAAGCGTTGCCGTACCCTAACCTGGACCCTAAACCGTCCCCATCACCTAACCCTAACCCTAGCCCGAACCCTAACCCTAACCCTTCCCCGAAGCATGACCCTCACCCGTCCCCTAATCCTAACCCGTACGCTAACACTAACCCGCGCCCTCACACGCACGCTCCCCCTAAAGCGTTGCCGTACCCTCACCTGGACCCTAAACCGTCCCTGTCCCCTAACCCTAACCCTAGCCCGAACCCTAACCCTAACCCTTCCCCGAAGCCTGACACTCACCCGTCCCCTAATCCTAACCCGTACGCTAACACTAACACGCGCCCTCACACGCACGCTCCCCCTAAAGCTTTGCCGTACCCTCACCTGGACCCTAAACCGTCCCCATCCCCTAACCCTAACCCTAGCCCGAACCCTAACCCTAACACTTCCCCGAAGCCTGACCCTCACCCGTCCCCTAATCCTAACCCGTACGCTAACACTAACCCGCGCCCTCACACGCACGCTCCCCATAAAGCGTTGCCGTACCCTCACCTGGACCCTAAACCGTCCCCGTCCCCTAACCCTAACCCTAGCCTGAACCCTAACCCTAACGCTTCCCAAAAGCCTGACCCTCACCCGTCCCCTAATCCTAACCCGTACGCTAACACTAACCCACGCCCTCACACGCACGCTCCCCCTAAAGCGTTGCCGTACCCTCACCTGGACCCTAAACCGTCCCCGTCCCCTAACCCTAACCCTAGCCCGAACCCTAACCCTAACCCTTCCCCGAAGCCTGACCCTCACCCGTCCCCTAATCCTAACCCGTACGCTAACACTAACCCGCGCCCTCACACGCACGCTCCCCCTAAAGCGTTGCCGTACCCTCACCTGGACCCTAAACCGTCCCCGTCCCCTAACCCTAACCCTAGCCCGAACCCTAACCCTAACCCTTCCCCAAAGCCTGACCCTCACCCGTCCCCTAATCCTAACCCGTACGCTAACACTAACCCGCGCCCTGACACGCACGCTCCCCCTAAAGCGTTGCCGTACCCTCACCTGGACCCTAAACCGTCCCCGTCCCCTAACCCTAACCCTAGCCCGAATCCTAACCCTAACCCTTCCCCGAAGCCTGACCCTCACCCGTCCCCTAATCCTAAACCGTACGCTAACACTAACCCGCGCCCTGACACGCACGCTCCCCCTAAAGCGTTGCCGTACCCTCACCTGGACCCTAAACCGTCCCCGTCCCCTAACCCTAACCCTAGCCCGAACCCTAACCCTTACACTTCCCCAAAGCCTGAACCTCACCCGTCCCCTAATCCTAACCCGTACGCTAACAGTAACCCACGCCCTCACACGCACGCTCCCCCTAAAGCGTTGCCGTACCCTCACCTGGACCCTAAACCGTCCCCGTCCCCTAACCCTAAACCTAGCCCGAACCCTAACCCTAACCCTTCCCTGAAGCCTAACCCTCACCCGTCCCCTAATCCTAACCCGTACGCTAACACTAACCCGCGCCCTCACACCCACGCTCCCCCTAAAGCGTTGCTGTGCCCTCACCTGGACCCTAAATCGTCCCCGTTCCCTAACCCTAACCCTAGCCCGAACCCTAACCCTAACCCTTCCCCGAAGCCTGACCCTCACCCGTCCCCTAATCCTAACCCGTACGCTAACACTAACCCGCGCCCTCACACGCACGCTCCCCCTAAAGCCTTGCCGTACCCTCACCTGGACCCTAAACCGTCCCCGTCCCCTAACCCTAACCCTAGCCCGAACCCTAACCCTAACCCTTTCCCGAAGCCTGACCCTCACCCGTCCCCTAATCCTAACCCGTACGCTAACACTAACCCGCGCCCTCACACCCACGCTCCCCCTAAAGCGTTGCCGTACCGTCACCTGGACCCTAAACCGTCCCCGTCCCCTAACCCTAACCCTAGCCCGAACCCTAACCCTAACCCTTCCCCGAAGCCTGACCCTCACCCGTCCCCTAATCCTAACCCGTACGCTAACACTAACCCGCGCCCTCACACGCACGCTCCCCCTAAAGCGTTGCCGTACCCTCACCTGGACCCTAAACCATCCCTGTCCCCTAACCCTAACCCTAGCCCGAACCCTAACCCTACCCTTCCCCGAAGCCAGACCCTCACCCGTCCCCTAATCCTAACCCGTACGCTAACACTAACCCGCGCCCTCACACGCACGCTCCCCCTAAAGCGTTGCCGTACCCTCACCTGGACCCTAAACCGTCCCCGTCCCCTAACCCTATCCCTAGCCCGAACCCGGACCCTAACCCTTCCCCGAAGCCTGACCCTCACCCGTCCCCTAATCCTAACCCGTACGCTAACAATAACCCGCGCCCTCACACGCACGCTCCCCCTAAAGTGTTGCCGTACCCTCACCTGGACCCTAAACCGTCCCCGTCCCCTAACCCTAACCCTAGCCCGAACCCTAACCCTAACCCTTCCCCGAAGCCTGACCCTCACCCGTCCCCTAATCCTAACCCGTACGCTAACACTAACCCGCGCCCTCACACGCAAGCTCCCCCTAAAGCGTTGCCGTACCCTCACCTGGACCTTAAACCGTCCCCGTCCCCTAACCCTAACACAAGCCCGAACCCTAACCCTAACCCTTCCCCGAAGCCTGACCCTCACCCGTCCCCTAATCCTAACCAGTACGCTAACACTAACCCGCGCCCTCACACGCACGCTCCCCCTAAAGCGTTGCTGTGCCCTCACCTGGACCCTAAACCGTCAACGTCCCCTAACCCTAACCCTAGCCCGAACCCTATCCCTAACCCTTCCCCGAAGCCTGACCCTCACCCGTCCCCTAATCCTAACCCGTACGCTAACACTAATCCGCGCCCTCACACGCACGCTCCACCTAAAGTGTTGCCGTACCCTCACCTGGACCCTAAACCGTCCCCGTCCCCTAACCCTAACCCTAGCCCGAACCCTAACCCTAACCCTTCCCCGAAGCCTGACCCTCACCCGTCCCCTAATCCAAACCCGTACGCTAACACTACCCCGCGCCCTCACACGCACGCTCCCCCTAAAGCGTTGCCGTACCCTAACCTGGACCCTAAACCGTCCCCATCACCTAACCCTAACCCTAGCCCGAACCCTAACCCTAACCCTTCCCCGAAGCATGACCCTCACCCGTCCCCTAATCCTAACCCGTACGCTAACACTAACCCGCGCCCTCACACGCACGCTCCCCCTAAAGCGTTGCCGTACCCTCACCTGGACCCTAAACCGTCCCTGTCCCCTAACCCTAACCCTAGCCCGAACCCTAACCCTAACCCTTCCCCGAAGCCTGACACTCACCCGTCCCCTAATCCTAACCCGTACGCTAACACTAACACGCGCCCTCACACGCACGCTCCCCCTAAAGCTTTGCCGTACCCTCACCTGGACCCTAAACCGTCCCCGTCCCCTAACCCTAACCCTAGCCCGAACCCTAACCCTAACACTTCCCCGAAGCCTGACCCTCACCCGTCCCCTAATCCTAACCCGTACGCTAACACTAACCCGCGCCCTCACACGCACGCTCCCCATAAAGCGTTGCCGTACCCTCACCTGGACCCTAAACCGTCCCCGTCCCCTAACCCTAACCCTAGCCTGAACCCTAACCCTAACGCTTCCCAAAAGCCTGACCCTCACCCGTCCCCTAATCCTAACCCGTACGCTAACACTAACCCACGCCCTCACACGCACGCTCCCCCTAAAGCGTTGCCGTACCCTCACCTGGACCCTAAACCGTCCCCGTCCCCTAACCCTAACCCTAGCCCGATCCCTAACCCTAACCCTTCCCCGAAGCCTGACCCTCACCCGTCCCCTAATCCTAACCCGTACGCTAACACTAACCCGCGCCCTCACACGCACGCTCCCCCTAAAGCGTTGCCGTACCCTCACCTGGACCCTAAACCGTCCCCGTCCCCTAACCCTAACCCTAGCCCGAACCCTAACCCTAACCCTTCCCCAAAGCCTGACCCTCACCCGTCCCCTAATCCTAACCCGTACGCTAACACTAACCCGCGCCCTGACACGCACGCTCCCCCTAAAGCGTTGCCGTACCCTCACCTGGACCCTAAACCGTCCCCGTCCCCTAACCCTAACCCTAGCCCGAATCCTAACCCTAACCCTTCCCCGAAGCCTGACCCTCACCCGTCCCCTAATCCTAAACCGTACGCTAACACTAACCCGCGCCCTGACACGCACGCTCCCCCTAAAGCGTTGCCGTACCCTCACCTGGACCCTAAACCGTCCCCGTTCCCTAACCCTAACCCTAGCCCGAACCCTAACCCTTACACTTCCCCAAAGCCTGAACCTCACCCGTCCCCTAATCCTAACCCGTACGCTAACAGTAACCCACGCCCTCACACGCACGCTCCCCCTAAAGCGTTGCCGTACCCTCACCTGGACCCTAAACCGTCCCCGTCCCCTAACCCTAAACCTAGCCCGAACCCTAACCCTAACCCTTCCCTGAAGCCTAACCCTCACCCGTCCCCTAATCCTAACCCGTACGCTAACACTAACCCGCGCCCTCACACCCACGCTCCCCCTAAAGCGTTGCTGTGCCCTCACCTGGACCCTAAATCGTCCCCGTTCCCTAACCCTAACCCTAGCCCGAACCCTAACCCTAACCCTTCCCCGAAGCCTGACCCTCACCCGTCCCCTAATCCTAACCCGTACGCTAACACTAACCCGCGCCCTCACACGCACGCTCCCCCTAAAGCGTTGCCATACCCTCACCTGGAACCTAAATCGTCCCCGTCCCCTAACCCTAACCCTAGCCCGAACACTTACCCTAACCCTTCCCCGAAGCCTGACCCTCACCCGTCACCTAATCCTAACCCGTACGCTAACACTAACCCGAGCCCTCACACGCACGCTCCCCCTAAAGCGTTGCCGTACCCTCACCTGGACCCTAAACCGTCCCCGTCCCCTATCCCTAACCCTAGCCCGAACCCTAACCCTAACCCTTCCCCGAAGCCTGACCCTCACCCGTCCCCTAATCCTAACCCGTACGCTAACACTAACCCGCGCCCTCACACCCACGCTCCCCCTAAAGCGTTGCCGTACCCTCACCTGGACCCTAAACCGTCCCTGTCCCCTAACCGTAACCCTGCCCGAACCCTAACCCTAACCCTTCGTCGAAGCCTGACCCTCACCCGTCCCCTAATCCTAACCCGTACGCTAACACTAACCCGCGCCCTCACACGCACGCTCCCCCTGAAGCGTTGCCGTACCCTCACCTGGACCCTAAACCGTCCCCGTCCCCTAACCCTAACCCTAGCCCGAACCCTAACCCTAACGCTTCCCCGAAGCCAGACCCTCACTCGTCCCCTAATCCTAACCCGTACGCTAACACTAACCCGCGCCCTCACACGCACGCTCCCCCTAAAGCGTTGCCGTACCCTCAGCTGGACCCTAAACCGTCCCCGTCCCCTAACCCTAACCCTAGCCCGAACCCTAACCCTAACCCTTCCCCGAAGCCTGACCCTCACCCGTCCCCTAATCCTAACCCGTACGCTAACACTAACCCGCGCCCTCACACGCACGCTCCCCCTAAAGCATTGCCGTACCCACACCTGGACCCTACACCGTCCCCGTCCCCTAACCATATCCCTAGCCCGAACCCTAACCCTAACCCTTCCCCGAAGCCTGACCCTCACCCGTCCCCTAATCCTAACCCGTACGCTAACACTAACCCGCGCCCTCACACGCACGCTCCCCCTAAAACGTTGCCGTCCCCTCACCTGGACCCTAAACCGTCCCCGTCCCCTAACTATAACCCTAGCCCGAACCCTAACCCTAACCCTTCCCCGAAGCCTGACCCTCACCCGTCCCCTAATCCTAACCCGTACGCTAACACTACCCCGCGCCCTCACACGCACGCTCCCCCTAAAGTGTTGCCGTACCCTCACCTGGACCCTAAACCGTCCCCGTCACCTAACCCTAACCCTAGCCCGAACCCTACCCTAACCCTTCCCCGAAGCATGACCCTCAACCGTCCCCTAATCCTAACCTGTACGCTAACACTAACCCGCACCCTCACACGCACTCTCCCCGTAAAGCGTTGCCGTACCCTCACCTGGACCCTAAACTGTCCCCGTCCCCTAACCCTAACCCTAGACCGAACCCTAACCCTAACCCTTCCCCGAAGCCTGACCCTCAACCGTCCCATAATCCTAACCCGTACGCTAACACTAACCCGCGCCCTCACACGCACGCTCCCCCTAAAGCGTTGCCGTACCCTCACCTGGACCCTAAACCGTCCCCGTCCCCTAAACCTAACCCTAGCCCGAACCCTAACCCTAACCCTTCCCCGAAGCCTGACCCTCACCCGTCCCCTAATCCTAACCCGTACGCTAACACTACCCCGCGCCCTCACACGCACGCTCCCCCTAAAGCGTTGCCGTACCCTCAACTGGACCCTAAACCGTCCCCGTCCCCTAACCCTAACCCTAGCCCGAACCCTAACCTTAACCCTTCCCCGAAGCCTGACCCTCACCGGTCCCCTAATCCTAACCCGTACGCGAACACTCACACGCGCCCTCACACGCACGCTACCCCTAAAGCGTTGCCGTACCCTCAACTGGACCCTAAACCGTCCCCGTCCCCTAACCCTAACCCTAGCCCAAACCCTAACCCTTCCCCGAAGCCTGACCCTCACCCGTCCCCTAATCCTAACCCGTACGCTAACACTAACCCGCGCCCTCACACGCACGCTCCCCCTAAAGCATTGCCGTACCCTCACCTGGACCCTAAACCGTCCCCGTCCTCTAACCCTAACCCTAGCCCGAACCCCAACCCTAACCCTTCCCCGAAGCCTGACCCTCACCCGTCCCGTAATCCTAACCCGTACGCTAACACTAACCCACGCCCTCAAACGCACGCTCCCCCTAAAGCGTTGCCGTACCCTCACCTGGACCCTAAACCGTCTCCGTCCCCTAACCCTAACCCTAGCCCGAACACTAACCCTAACCCTTCCCCGAAGCCTGACCCTCACCCGTCCCCTAATCCTAACCCGTACGCTAACACTAACCCGCGTCCTCACACGCACGCTCCCCCTAAAACGTTGCCGTCCCCTCACCTGGACCCTAAACCGTCCCCGTCCCCTAACCCTAACCCTAGCCCGAACCCTAACCCTAACCCTTCCCCGAAGCCTGACCCTCACCCTTCCCCTAATCCTAACCCGTACGCTAACACTACCCCGCGCCCTCACACGCACGCTCCCCCAAAAGCGTTGCCGTACCCTCACCTGGACCCTAAACCGTCCCCGTCACCTAACCCTAACCCTAGCCCGAACCCTAACCCTAACCCTTCCCCGAAGCCTGACCCTCACCCGTCCCCTAATCCTAACCCGTACGCTAACACTAACTCGCGCCCTCACACGCACGCTCCCCCTAAAGTGTTGCCGTACCCTCACCTGGACCCTAAACCGTCCCCGTCCCCTAACCCTAACCCTAGCCCGAACCCTAACCCTAACCCTTCCCCGAAGCATGACCCTCACCCGTCCCCTAATCCTAACCCGTACGCTAACACTAACCCGCGCCCTCACACTCACGCTACCCCTAAAGCGTTGCCGTACCCTCACCTGGACCCTAAACCGTCCCCGTCCCCTAACCCTAACCCTAGCCCGAACACTAACCCTAACCCTTCCCCGAAGCCTGACCCTCACCCGTCCCCTAATCCTAACCCGTACGCTAACAGTAACCCGCGCCCTCACACGCACGCTCCCCCTAAAGCGTTGCCGTACCCTCACCTGGACCCTAAACCGTCCCCGTCCCCTAACCCTAACCCTAGCCCGAACCCTAACCCTAACCCTTCCCCGAAGCCTGACCCTCACCCGTCCCCTAATCCTAACCCGTACGCTAACACTAACCCGCGCCCTCACACCCATACTCCCCCTAAAGCGTTGCCGTACCCTCACCTGGACCCTAAACCGTCCCCGTCCCCTAACCCTAAGCCTAGCCCGAACCCTAAACCTAACCCTTCCCAGAAGCCTGACCTTCACCCGTCCCCTAATCCGAACCCGTACGCTAACACTAACCCGCGCCCTCACACGCACGCTCCCCCTAAAGCGTTGCCGTACCCTCACCTGGACCCTAAACCGTCCCCGTCCCCTAACCCTAACCCTAGCCCGAACCCTAACCCTAACCCTTCCCCGAAGCCTGACCCTCACCCGTCCCCTAATCCTAACCCGTACTCTAACATTAACCCACGCCCTCACACGCACGCTCCCCCTAAAGTGTTGCCGTACCCTCACCTGGACCCTAAACCGTCCCCGTCCCCTAACCCTAACCCTAGCCCGAACCCTAACCCTAACCCTTCCCCGAAGCCTGACCCTCACCCGTCCCCTAATCCTAACCCGTACGCTAACACTACCACGCGCCCTCACACGCACGCTCCCCCTAAAGCGTTGCCGTACCCTCACCTGGACCCTAAACCGTCCCCGTCCCCTAAACCTAACCCTAGCCCGAACCCTAACCCTAACCCTTCCCCGAAGCCTGAACCTCACCCGTCCCCTAATCCTAACCCGTACGCTAACACTAACCCGCGCCCTCACACGCACGCTCCCCCTAAAGCGTTGCCGTACCCTCACCTGGACCCTAAACCGTCCCCGTCACCTAACCCTAACCCTAGGCCGAACCGTAACCCTAACCCTTCCCCGAAGCCTGACCCTCACCCGTCCCCTAATCCTAACACGTACGCTAACACTAACCCGCACCCTCACACGCACGCTCCCCCTAAAGCGTTGCCGTACCCTCACCTGGACCCTAAACCGTCCCCGTCCCCTAACCCTAACCCTAGCCCGAACCCTAACCCTAACCCTTCCCCGAAGCCTGACCCTCACCTGTCCCCTAATCCTAACCCGTACGCTAACACTAACCCGCGCCCTCACATCCACGCTCCCCCTAAAGCGTTGCAGTACCCTCACCTGGACCCTAAACCGTCCCCGTCCCCTAACCCTAACCCTAGCCCGAACCCTAACCCTAACCCTTCCCCGAAGCCTGACCCTCACCCGTCCCCTAATCCTAACCCGTACGCTAACAGTAACCCGCGCCCTCACACGCACGCTCCCCCTAAAGCGTTGCCGTACCCTCACCTGGACCGTAAACCGTCCCCGTCACCTAACCCTAACCCTAGCCCGAACCCTATCCCTAACCCTTCCCCGAAGCCTGACCCTCACCCGTCCCCTAATCCTAACCCGTACGCTAACACTACACCGCGCCCTCACACGCACGCTCCCCCTAAAGCGTTGCCGTACCCTCACCTGGACCCTAAACCGTCCCCGTCCCCTAACCCTAACCCTAGACCGAACCCTAACCCTAACCCTTCCCCGAAGCCTGACCCTCACCCGTCCCCTAATCCTAACCCGTACGCTAACACTAACCCACGCCCTCACACGCACGCTCCCCCTAAAGCGTTGCCGTACCCTCACCTGGACCCTAAACCGTCCCCGTCCCCTAACCCTAACCCTAGCCCGAACCCTAACCCTAACCCTTCCCCGAAGCCTGACCCTCACCCGTCCCCTAATCCTAACCCGTACGCTAACACTACACCGCGCCCTCACACGCACGCTCCCCCTAAAGCGTTGCCGTACCCTCACCAGGACCCTAAACCGTCCCCGTCCCTTAACCCTAACCCTAGCCCGAACCCTAACCGTAACCCTTCCCCGAAGCATGACACTCACCCGTCACCTAATCCTAACCCGTACGCTAACACTAACCCGCGCCCTCACACGCACGCTCCCCCTAAAGCGTTGCCGTACCCTCACCTGGACCCTAAACCGTCCCTGTCCCCTAACACTAACCGTAGCCCGAACCCTAACCCTAACCATTCCCCGAAGCCTGACCCTCACCTGTCCCCTAATCCTAACCCATACGCTAACACTAACCCACGCCCTCACATGCACGCTCCCCCTAAAGCATTGCCATACCCTCACCTGGACCCTAAACCGTCCCCGTCCCCTAACCCTAGCCCGAACCCTAACCCTAACCCTTCCCCGAAGCCTGACCCTCACCCGTCCCCTAATCCTAACCCATACGCTAACACTAACCTGCGCCCTCACACGCACGCTCCCCCTAAAGCGTTGCCGTACCCTCACCTGGACCCTAAACCGTCCCCGTCCCCTAACCCTACCCCTAGCCCGAACCCTAACCCTAACCCTTCCCCGAAGCCTGACCCTCACCCGTCCCCTAATCCTAACCCGTACGCTAACAGTAACCCGCGCCCTCACACGCACGCTCCCCCTAAAGCGTTGCCGTACCCTCACCTGGACCCTAAACCGTCCCCGTCCCCTAACCCTAACCCTAGCCCGAACCCTAACCCTAACCCTTCCCCGAAGCCTGACACTCACCTGTCCCCTAATCCTAACCCGTACGCTAACACTAACCCGTGCCCTCACACGTACGCTCCCCCTAAAGTGTTGCCGTACCCTCCCCTGGACCCTAAACCGTCCCCGTCCCCTAACACTAACCCTAGCCCGAACCCTAACCCTAACCCTTCCCCGAAGCCTGACCCTCACCTGTCCCCTAATCCTAACCCGTACGCTAACACTAACCCGTGCCCTCACACGTACACTCCCCCTAAAGCATTGCCGTACCCTCCCCTGGACCCTAAACCGTCCCTGTCCCCTAACCCTAACCCTAGCCCGAACCCTAACCCTAACCTTTCCCCGAAGCCTGACCCTCACCCGTCCCCTAATCCTAACCCGTACGCTAACACTAACGCGCGCCCTCACACGCACGCTCCCCCTAAAGCGTTGCCGTACCCTCACCTGGACCCTAAACCATCCCCGTTCCCTAACACTAACCCTAGCCCGAACCCTAACCCTAACCCTTCCCCGAAGCCTGACCCTCACCCGTCCCCTAATCCTAACCCGTACGCTAACACTAACCCGCGCCCTCACACCCACGCTCCCCCTAAAGCGTTGCCGTACCCTCACCTGGACCCTAAACCGTCCCCGTCCCCTAACCCTAACCCTAGCCCGAACCCTAACCCTAACCCTTCCCCGAAGCCTGACCCTCACCCGTCCCCTAATCCTAACCCATACGCTAACACTACCCCGCGCCCTCACACGCACGCTCCCCCTAAAGCGTTGCCGTACCCTCACCTGGACCCTAAAGCGTCCCCGTCCCCTAAACCTAACCCTAGCCCGAACACTAACCCTAACCCTTCCCCGAAGCCTGACCCTCACCCGTCCCCTAATCCTAACCTGTACGCTAACACTAACCCGCGACTTCACACGCACGCTCCCCCTAAAGCGTTGCCATACCCTTACCTGGACCCTAAACCGTCCCCGTCCCCTAACCCTAACCCTAGCCCGAACCCTAACCCTAACCCTTCCCCGAAGCCTGACCCTCACCCGTCCCCTAATCCTAACCCGTACGCTAACACTAACCCGCGCCCTCACACGCACGCTCCCCCTAAAGCGTTGCCGTACCCTCAACTGGACCCTAAACCGTCCCCGTCCCCTAACCCTAACCCTAGCCCGAACCCTAACCCTAACCCTTCCCCGAAGCCTGACCCTCACACGTACCCTAATCCTAACCCGTACGCTAACACTAACCCGCGCCCTCACACGCACGCTCCCCCTAAAGCATTGCCGTACCCTCACCTGGACCCTAAACCGTCCCCGTCCCCTAACCCTAACCCTAGCCCGAACCCTAACCCTAACCCTTCCCCGAAGCCTGACCCTCACCCGTCCCCTAATCCTAACCCATACGCTAACACTAACCCGCGCCCTCACACGCACGGTCCCCCTAAAGCGTTGCCGTACCCTCACCTGGACCCTAAACCGTCCCCGTCCCCTAACCCTAACCCTAGCCCGAACACTAACCCTAACCCTTCCCCGAAGCCTGACCCTCACCCGTCCCCTAATCCTAACCCGTATGCTAACACTAACCCGCGCCCTCACACGCATGCTCCCCCTAAAGCGTTGCCGTACCCTCACCTGGACCCTAAACCGTCCCCGTCCCCTAACCCTAAGCCTAGCCCGAACCCTAACCCTAACCCTTCCCCGAAGCCTGACCCTCACCCGTCCCCTAATCCTAACCCGTACGTTAACACTAACCCGCGCCCTCACACGCACGCTCCCCCTAAAGCGTTGCCGTACCCTCACCTGGACCCTAAACCGTCCCCGTCCACTAACCCTAACCCTAGCCCGAACCCTAACCCTAACCCTTCCCCGAAGCCTGACCCTCACCCGTCCCCTAATCCTAACCCGTACGGTAACACTACCCCGCGCCCTCACACGCACACTCCCCCTAAAGCGTTGCCGTACCCTCACCTGGACCCTAAACCATCCCCGTTCCCTAACCCTAACCCTAGCCCGAACCCTAACCCTAACCCTTCCCCGAAGCCTGACCCTCACCCGTCCCCTAATCCTAACCCATACGCTAACACTAACCCGCGCCCTCACACCCACGCTCCCCCTAAAGCGTTGCCGTACCCTCACCTAGACCCTAAACCGTCCCCGTCCCCTAACCCTAACCCTAGCCCGAACCCTAACCCTAACCCTTCCCCGAAGCCTGACCCTCACCCGTCCCCTAATCCTAACCCATACGCTAACACTACCCCGCGCCCTCACACGCACGCTCCCCCTAAAGCGTTGCCGTACCCTCACCTGGACCCTAAAGCGTCCCCGTCCCCTAAACCTAACCCTAGCCCGAACCCTAACCCTAACCCTTCCCCGAAGCCTGACCCTCACCCGTCCCCTAATCCTAACCCGTACGCTAACACTAACCCGCGCCCTCACACGCACGCTCCCCCTAAAGCGTTGCCGTACCCTCAACTGGACCCTAAACCGTCCCCGTCCCCTAACCCTAACCCTAGCCCGAACCCTAACCCTAACCCTTCCCCGAAGCCTGACCCTCACACGTACCCTAATCCTAACCCGTATGCTAACACTAACCCGCGCCCTCACACGCACGCTCCCCCTAAAGCATTGCCGTACCCTCACCTGGACCCTAAACCGTCCCCGTCCCCTAACCCTAACCCTAGCCCGAACCCTAACCCTAACCCTTCCCCGAAGCCTGACCCTCACCCGTCCCCTAATCCTAACCCATACGCTAACACTAACCCGCGCCCTCACACGCACGGTCCCCCTAAAGCGTTGCCGTACCCTCACCTGGACCCTAAACCGTCCCCGTCCCCTAACCCTAACCCTAGCCCGAACACTAACCCTAACCCTTCCCCGAAGCCTGACCCTCACCCGTCCCCTAATCCTAACCCGTACGCTAACACTAACCCGCGCCCTCACACGCACGCTCCCCCTAAAGCGTTGCCGTACCCTCCCCTGGACCCTAAACCGTCCCCGTCCCCTAACCCTAACCCTAGCCCGAACCCTAACCCTAACTCTTCCCCGAAGCCTGACCCTCACCCGTCACCTAATCCTAACCTGTACGCTAACACTAACCCGCACCCTCACACGCACGCTCCCCCTAAAGCGTTGCCATACCCTCACCTAGACCCTAAACCATCCCTGTCCCCTAACCCTAACCCTAGCCCGAACCCTAACCCTAACCCTTCCCCGAAGCCTGACCCTCACCCGTCCCCTAATCCTAACCCATACGCTAACACTAACCCGCACCCTCACACGCACTCTCCCCCTAAAGCTTTGCCGTACCCTCACCTGGACCCTAAACCGTCCCTGTCCCCTAACCCTAACCCTAGCCCGAACCCTAACCCTAACACTTCCCTGAAGCCTGACCCTCACCCGTCCCCTAATCCTAACCCGTACGCTAACTCTAACCCGCGCCCTCACACGCACGCTCCCCCTAAACCGTTGCCGTACCCTCACCTGGACCGTAAACCGTCCCCGTCCCCTAACCCTAACCCTAACCCGAACCCTAACCCTAACCCTTCCCTGAAGCCTGACCATCACCCGTCCCCTAATCCTAAACCGTACGCTAACACTAACCCGCGCCCTCACACGCACGCTCCCCCTAAAGCGTTGCCGTACGCTCAACTGGACCCTAAACCGTCCCCGTCCCCTAACCCTAACCCTAGCCCGAACCCTAACCCTAACCCTTCCCCGAAGCCTGACCCTCACCCGTCCCCTAATCCTAACCCGTACGCTAACACTACCCCGCGCCCTCACACGCACGCTCCCCCTAAAGCGTTGCCGTACCCTCACCTGGACCCTAAACCGTCCCCGTCCCCTAACCCTAACCCTAGCCCGAACCCTAACCCTAACCCTTCCCCGAAGCCTGACCCTCACCCGTCCCCTAATCCTAACCCGTACGCTAACACTGACCCGCGCCCTCACACTCACGCTCCCCCTAAAGCGTTGCCGTACCCTCACCTGGACCCTAAACCGTCCCCGTCCCCTAACCCTAACCCTAGCCCGAACACTAACCCTAACCCTTCCCCGAAGCCTGACCCTCACCCGTCCCCTAATCCTAACCCGTACGCTAACACTAACCCGCGCCCTCACACGCACGCTCCCCCTAAAGCATTGCCGTACCCTCACCTGGACCCTAAACCGTCCCCGTCCCCTAACCCTAACCCTAGCCCGAACCCTAACCCTAACCCTTCCCCGAAGCCTGACCCTCACCCGTCCCCTAATCCTAACCCGTACGCTAACACTAACCCGCGCCCTCACACCCATACTCCCCCTAAAGCGTTGCCGTACCCTCACCTGGACCCTAAACCGTCCCCGTCCCCTAACACTAAGCCTAGCCCGAACCCTAAACCTAACCCTTCCCAGAAGCCTGACCCTCACCCGTCCCCTAATCCGAACCCGTACGCTAACACTAACCCGCGCCCTCACACGCACGGTCCCCCTAAAGCGTTGCCGTACCCTCACCTGGACCCTAAACCGTCCCCGTCCCCTAACCCTAACCCTAGCCCGAACCCTAACCCTAACCCTTCCCCGAAGCCTGACCCTCACCCGTCCCCTAATCCTAACCCGTACTCTAACACTAACCCACGCCCTCCCACGCACGCTCCCCCTAAAGCGTTGCCGTACCCTCAACTGGACCCTAAACCGTCCCCGTCCCCTAAACCTAACCCTAGCCCGAACCCTAACCCTAACCCTTCCCCGAAGCCTGACCCTCACCCGTCCCCTAATCCTAACCCGTACGCTAACACTAACCCGCGCCCTCACACGCACGCTCCCCCTAAAGCGTTGCCGTACCCTCACCTGGACCCTAAACCATCCCCGTTCCCTAACCCTAACCCTAGCCCGAACCCTAAACCTAACCCTTCCCCGAAGCCTGACCCTCACCCGTCCCCTAATCCTAACCCGTACGCTAACACTAACCCGCGCCCTCACACGCACGCTCCCCCTAAAGTGTTGCCGTATCCTCACCTGGACCCTAAACCGTCCCCGTCCCCTAACCCTAACCCTAGCCCGAACCCTAACCCTAACCCTTCCCCGAAGCCTGACCCTCACCCGTCCCCTAATCCTAACCCGTACGCTAACACTAACCCGCGCCCTCACACGCACGCTCCCCCTAAAGCGTTGCCGTACCCTCACCTGGACCCTAAACCGTCCCCGTCCCCTAACCCTAAGCGTAGCCCGAACCCTAACCCTAACCCTTCCCCGAAGCCTGACCCTCACCCGTCCCCTAATCCTAACCCGTACGCTAACACTAACCCACGCCCTCACACCCACGCTCCCCCTAAAGCGTTGCCCTCCCCTCACCTGGACCCTAAACCGTCCCCGTCCCCTAACCCTAAGCCTAGCCCGAACCCTAACCCTAACCCTTCCCCAAAGCCTGACCCTCACCCGTCCCCTAATTCGAACCCGTACGCTAACACTAACCCACGCCCTCACACGCACGGTCCCCCTAAAGCGTTGCCGTACCCTCACCTGGACCCTAAAGCGTCCCCGTCCCCTAACCCTAACCCTAGCCCGAACCCTAACCCTAACCCTTCCCCGAAGCCTGACCCTCACCCGTCCCCTAATCTTAACCCGTACGAGAACCCTAACCCGCGCCCTCACACCCACACTCCCCCTAAAGCGTGGCCGTACCCTCACCTGGACCCTAAACCGTCCCCGTCCCCTAACCCTAAGCCTAGCCCGAACCCTAACCCTAACCCTTTCCCGAAGCCTGACCCTCACCCGTCCCCTAATCCGAACTCGTACGCTAACACTAACCCGCGCCCTCACACGCACGGTCCCCCTAAAGCGTTGCCGTACCCTCACCTGGACCCTAAACCGTCCCCGTCCCCTAACACTAACCCTAGCCCGAACCCTAACCCTAACCCTTCCCCGAAACCTGACCCTCACCCGTCCCCTAATCCTAACCCATACTCTAACACTAACCCACGCCCTCACACGCACGCTCCCCCTAAAGCGTTGCCGTACCCTCACCTGGACCCTAAACCGTCCCCGTCCCCTAACCCTAACACTAGCCCGAACCCTAACCCTAACCCTTCCCCGAAGCCTGACCCTCAACCGTACCCTAATCCTAACTCGTACGCTAACACTAACCCGCGCCCTCACATGCACGCTCCCCCTAAAGCTTTGCCGTACCCTCACCTGGACCCTAAACCGTCCCCGTCCCCTAACCCTAACCCTAGCCCGAACCCGAACCCTAACCCTTCCCCGAAGCCTGACCCTCACCCGTCCCCTAATCCTAACCCGTACGCTAACAGTAACCCGCGCCCTCACACGCACGCTCCCCCTAAAGCGTTGCCGTACCCTCACCTGCACCCTAAACCGTCCCCGTCCCCAAACCCTAACCCTAGCCCGAACCCTAACCCTAACCCTTCCCCGATGCCTGACCCTCACCCGTCCCCTAATCCTAATCTGTACGCTAACACTAACCCGCGTCCTCACACGCACGCTCCCCCTAAAGCGTTGCCATACCCTCACCTAGACCCTAAACCGTCCCTGTCCCCTAACCCTAACCCTAGCCCGAACCCTAACCCTAACCCTTCCCCGAAGCCTGACCCTCACCCGTCCCCTAATCCTAACCCATACGCTAACACTAACCCGCGCCCTCACACGCACTCTCCCCCTAAAGCTTTGCCGTACCCTCACCTGGACCCTAAACCGTCCCCGTCCCCTAACCCTAACCCTAGCCCGAACCCTAACCCTAACCCTTCCCCGAAGCCTGACCCTCACCCGTCCCCTAATCCTAACCCGTACGCTAACACTAACCCGCGCCCTCACACGCACGCTCCCCCTAAACCGTTGCCGTACCCTCACCTGGACCCTAAACCGTCCCCGTCCCCTAACCCTAACCCTAGCCCGAACCCTAACCCAAACCCTTCCCCGAAGCCTGACCATCACCCGTCCCCTAATCCTAAACCGTACGCTAACACTAACCCGCGCCCTCACACGCACGCTCCCCCTAAAGCGTTGCCGTACCCTCACCTGGACCCTAAACCGTCCCCGTCCCCTAACCCTAACCCTAGCCCGAACCCTAACCCTAACCCTTCCCCGAAGCCTGACCCTCACCCGTCCCCTAATCCTAACCCGTACGCTAACACTAACCCGCGCCCTCACACGCACGCTCCCCCTAAACCGTTGCCGTACCCTCACCTGGACCCTAAACCGTCCCCGTCCCCTAACCCTAACCCTAGCCCGAACCCTAACCCAAACCCTTCCCCGAAGCCTGACCATCACCCGTCCCCTAATCCTAAACCGTACGCTAACACTAACCCGCGCCCTCACACGCACGCTCCCCCTAAAGCGTTGCCGTACGCTCAACTGGACCCTAAACCGTCCCCGTCCCCTAACCCTAACCCTAGCCCGAACCCTAACCCTAACCCTTCCGCGAAGCCTGACCCTCACCTGTCCCCTAATCCTAACCCGTACGCTAACACTAACCCGCGACCTCACACGCACGCTCCCCCTAAAGCGTTGCCGTACCCTCACCTGGACCCTAAACCGTCCCCGTCCCCTAACCCTAAGCCTAGCCCGAACCCTAACCCTAACCCTTCCCCGAAGCCTGACCCTCACCCGTCCCCTAATCCGAACCCGTACGCTAACACTAACCCGCGCCCTCACACGCACGATCCCCCTAAAGCATTGCCGTACCCTCACCTGTACCCTAAACCGTCCCCGTCCCCTAACCCTAACCCTAGCCCGAACCCTAACCCTAACTCTTCCCCGAAGCCTGACCCTCACCCGTCCCCTAATCCTAACCCGTACGCTAACACTAACCCGCGCCCTCACACGCACGCTCCCCCTAAAGCGTTGCCGTACCCTCACCTGGACCCTAAACCGTCCCCGTCCCCTAACCCTAACCCTAGCCCGAACCCTAACCCTAACCCTTCCCCGAAGCCTGACCCTCACCCGTCCCCTAATCCTAACCCATACGCTAACACTAACCCGCGTCCTCACACGCACGCTCCCCCTAAAGCATTGCCATACCCTCACCTGGACCCTAAACCGTCCCCGTCCCCTAACCCTAGCCCGAACCCTAACCCTAACCCTTCCCCGAAGCTTGACCCTCACCCGTCCCCTAAACCTAACCCATACGCTAACACTAACCCGCGCCCTCACACGCACGCTCCCCCTAAAACGTTGCCGTACCCTCACCTGGACCGTAAACCGTCCCCGTCCCCTAACCCTAACCCTAGCCCGAACCCTAACCCTAACACTTCCCCGAAGCCTGACCCTCACCCGTCCCCTAATCCTAACCCGTACGCTAACACTAACCCAAGCCCTCACACGCACTCTCCCCCTAAAGCATTGCCGTACCCTCACCTGGACCCTAAACCGTCCCCGTCCCCTAACCCTAACCCTAGCCCGAACCCTAACCCTAACCCTTCCCCGAAGCCTGACCCTCACCCGTCCCCTAATCCTAACCCGTACGCTAACACTAAACCGCGCCCTCACACGCACGCTCCACCTAAAGCGTTGCCGTACCCTCACCTGGAACCTAAACCGTCCCCATCCCCTAACCCTAACCCTAGCCCGAACCCTAACCCTAACCCTTCCCCGAAGCCTAACCCTCACCCATCCCCTAATCCTAACCCGTATGATAACACTAACCCGTGCCCTCACACGCACGCTCCCCGTAAAGCGTTGCCGTACCCTCACCTGGACCCTAAACCGTCCCCGTCCCCTAACCCTAACCCTAGCCCGAACCCTAACCCTAACCCTTCCCCGAAGCCTGACCCTCACCCGTCCCCTAATCCTAACCCGTACGCTAACACTAACCCACGCCCTCACACGCACGCTCCCCCTAAAGCGTTGCTGTACCCTCACCTGGACCCTAAACCCTCCCCGTCCCCTAACCCTAACCCTAGCCCGAACCCTAACCCTAACCCTTCCCCGAAGCCTGACCCTCACCCGTCCCCTAATCCTAACCCGTACGCTAACAGTAACCCGCGCCCTCACACGCACGCTCCCCCTAAAGCTTTGCCGTACCCTCACCTGGACCCTAAACCGTCCCCGTCCCCTAACCCTAACCCTAGCCCGAACCCTAACCCTAACCCTTCCCTGAAGCCTGACCCTCACCTGTCCCCTAATCCTAACCCGTACGCTAACACTAACACGTGCCCTCACACGTACGCTCCCCCTAAAGCGTTGCCGTACCCTCCCCTGGACCCTAAACCGTCCGCGTCCCCTAACCCTAACCCTAGCACGAACCCTAACCCTAACCCTTCCCTGAAGCCTGACCCTCACCTGTCCCCTAATCCTAACCCGTACGCTAACACTAACCCATGCCCTCACACGTACGTTCCCCCTAAAGCGATGCCGTACCCTCACCTGGACCCTAAACCGTCCCCGTCCCCTAACCCTAGCCAGAACCCTAACCCTAACACTTCCCCGAAGCCTGACACTCACCCGTCCACTAATCCTAACCCATACGCTAACACTAACCCGCGCCCTCACACGCACGCTCCCCCTAAAGCGTTGCCGTACCCTCACCTGAACCCTAAACCGTCCCCGTCCCCTAACCCTAACCCTAGCCCAAACCCTAACCCTAACCCTTCCCCGAAGCCTGACCCTCACCCGTCCCCTAATCCTAACCCGTACGCTAACACTAACCCGCGCCCTCACACGCACGCTCCCCCTAAAGCGTTGCCGTACCCTCACCTGGACCCTAAACCGTCCCCGTCCCCTAACCCTAACCCTAGCCCGAACCCTAACCCTAACCCTTCCCCGAAGCCTGACCCTCACCCGTCCCCTAATCCTAACCCGTACGCTAACACTAACCCGCGCCCTCACACGCACGCTCCCCCTAAAGCGTTGCCGTACCCTCACCTGGACCCTAAACCGTCCCCGTCCCCTAACCCTAACCCTAGCCCGAACCCTAACCCTAACCCTTCCCCGAAGCCTGACCCTCACCCGTCCCCTAATCCTAAACCGTACGCTAACACTAACCCGTGCCCTCACACGTACGCTCCCCCTAAAGCGTTGCCGTATCCTCACCTGGACCCTAAACCGTCCCCGTCCCCTAACCCTAACCCTAGCCTGAACCCTAACCCTAACCCTTCCCCGAAGCCTGACCCTCACCCGTCCCCTAATCCTAACCCGTACGCTAACACTAACCCGCGCCCTCACACGCACGCTCCCCCTGAAGCGTTGCCGTACCCTCACCTGGACCCTAAACCGTCCCCGTCCCCTAACCCTAACCCTAGCCCGAACCCTAACCCTAACCCTTCCCCGAAGCCTGACCCTAACCCGTCCCCTAATCCTAACCCGTACGCTAACACTAACCCGCGTCCTCACACGCACGCTCCCCCTAAAGCGTTGCCGTACCCTCACCTGGACCCTAAACTGTCCACGTCCCCTACCCCTAACCCTAGCCCGAACCCTAACCCTAACTCTTCCCCGAAGCCTGACCCTCACCCGTCCCCTAATCCTAACCCATACGCTAACACTAATCCGCGCCCTCACACGCACGCTCCCCCTAAAGCATTGCCATACCCTCACCTGGACCCTAAACCGTCCCCGTCCCCTAACCCTAGCCAGAAGGCTAACCCTAACCCTTCCCCGAAGCCTGACCCTCACCCGTCCCCTAATCCTAACCCGTACGCTAACACTAACGCGCGCACTCACACGCACGCTCCCCCTAAAGCGTTGCCGTACCCTCCCCTGGACCCTAAACCGTCCCCGTCCCCTAACCCTAACCCTAGCCCGAACCCTAACCCTAACTCTTCCCCGAAGCCTGACCCTCACCCGTCCCCTAATCCTAACCCATACGCTAACACTAACCCGCGCCCTCACACGAACGCTACCCCTAAAACGTTGCCGTACCCTCACCTGGACCGTAAACCGTCCCCGTCCCATAACCCTAACCCTAGCCCGAACCCTAACCCTAACACTTCCCCGAAGCCTGACCCTCACCCGTCCCCTAATCCTAACCCGTACGCTAACACTAACCCGAGCCCTCACACGCACGCTCCCCCTAAAGCATTGCCGTACTCTCACCTGGACCCTAAACCATCCCCGTCCCCTAACCCTAACCCTAGCCCGAACCCTAACCCTAACCCTTCCCCGAAGCCTGACCCTCACCCGTCCCCTAATCCTAACCCGTACGCTAACACTAACCCGCGCCCTCACACGCACGCTCCACCTAAAGCGTTTCCGTACCCTCACCTGGAACCTAAACCGTCCCCATCCCCTAACCCTAACCCTAGCCCGAACCCTAACCCTAACCCTTCCCCGAAGCCTGACCCTCACCCATCCCCTAATCCTAACCCGTATGATAACACTAACCCGCGCCCTCACACGCACGCTCCCCGTAAAGCGTTGCCGTACCCTCACCTGGACACTAAACCGTCCCCGTCCCCTAACCCTAACCCTAGCCCGAACCCTAACCCTAACCCTTCCCCGAAGCCTGACCCTCACCCGTCCCCTAATCCTAACCCGTACGCTAACACTAACCCACGCACTCACACGCACGCTCCCCCTAAAGCGTTGTTGTACCCTCACCTGGACCCTAAACCCTCCCCGTCCCCTAACCCTAACCCTAGCCCGAACCCTAACCCTAACCCTACCCCGAAGCCTGACCCTCACCCGTCCCCTAATCCTAACCCGTACGCTAACAGTAACCCGTGCCCTCACACGCACGCTCCCCCTAAAGCGTTGCCGTACCCTCACCTGGACCCTAAACTGTCCCCGTCCCCTAACCCTAACCCTAGCCCGAACCCTAACCCTAACCCTTCCCCGAAGCCTGACCCTCACCCGTCCCCTAATCCTAACCCGTACGCTAACACTAACCCGCGCCCTCACACGCACGCTCCCCCTAAAGCATTGCCGTACCCTCTCCTGGACCCTAAACCGTCCCCGTCCCCTAACCCTAACCCTAGCCCGAACCCTAACCCTAACACTTCCCCGAAGCCTGACCCTCACCCGTCCCCTAATCCTAACCCGTACGCTAACACTAACCCGCGCCCTCACACGCACGCTCCCCCTAAAGCGTTGCCGTACCCTCACCTGGACCCTAAACCGTCCCCGTCCCCTAACCCTAACCCTAGCCCGAACCCTAACCCTAACCCTTCCCCGAAGCCTGACCCTCACCCGTCCCCTAATCCTAACCCGTACGCTAACACTAACCCACGCCCTCACACGCATGCTCCCCCTAAAGTGTTGCTGTACCCTCACCTGGACCCTAAACCGTCCCCGTCCCCTAACCCTAACCCTAGCCCGAACCCTAACCCTAACCCTTCCCCGAAGCCTGACCCTCACCCATCCCCTAATCCTAACCCGTACGCTAACAGTAACCCACGCCCTCACACGCACGCTCCCCCTAAAGCGTTGCCGTACCCTCACCTGGACCCTAAGCCGTCCCCGTCCCCTAACCCTAACCCTAGCCCGAACCCTAACCCTAACCCTTCCCCGAAGCCTGACCCTCACCCGTCCCCTAATTCTAACCCGTACGCTAACACTAACCCGTGCCCTCACACGTACGCTCCCCCTAAAGCGTTGCCGTAACCTCCCCTGGACCCTAAACCGTCCCCGTCCCCTAACCCTAACCCTAGACTGAACCCTAACCCTAACCCTTCCCCGAAGCCTGACCCTCACCCGTCCCCTAATCCTAACCCGTACGCTAACACTAACCCGTGCCCTCACACGTACGCTCCCCCTAAAGCGTTGCCGTACCCTCCCCTGGACTCTAAATCGTCCCCGTCCCCCTAACCCTAACCCTAGCCCGAACCCTAACCCTAACCCTTCCCCGAAGCCTGACCCTCACCCGTCCCCGAATCCTAACCCGTACGCTAACACTAACCCGCGCCCTCACACACACGCTCCCCCTAAAGCGTTGCCGTACCCTCACCTGGACCCTAAACCGTCCCAGTCCCCTAACCCTAACCCTAGCCCGAACCCTATCCCTAACCCTTCCCCGAAGCCTGACCCTCACCCGTCCCCTAATCCTAACCCGTACGCTAACACTAACCCGCGCCCTCACACGCACGCTCCCACTAAAGCGTTGCCGTACCCTCACCTGGACCCTAAACCGTCCCCGTCCCCTAACCCTAGCCAGAAGACTAACCCTAACCCTTCCCCGAAGCCTGACCCTCACCCGTCCCCTAATCCTAACCCATACGCTAACACTAACCCGCGCCCTCACACGCACGCTCCCCCTAAAGCGTTGCCGTACCCTCACCTGGACCCTAAACCGTCCCCGTGCCCTAACCCTAACCCTAGCCCGAACCCTAACCCTAACGCTCCCCCGAAGCCTGACCCTCACCCGTCCCCTAATCCTAACCCGTACGCTAACACTAACCCGCGCCCTCACACGCATGCTCCCCCTAAAGCGTTGCCGTACCCTCACCTGGACCCTTAACCATCCCCGTCCCCTAACCCTAACCCTAGCCCGAACCCTAACCCTAACCCTTCCCCGAAGCCTGACCCTCACCCGTCCCCTAATCCTAACCCGTACGCTAACACTAACCCACACCCTCACACCCACGCTCCCCCTAAAGCGTTGCCGTACGCTCACCTGGACCCTAAACCGTCCCCGTCCCCTAACCCTAACCCTAGCCCGAACCCTAACCCTAACCCTTCCCCGAAGCCTGACCCTCACCCGTCCCCTAATCCTAACCCGTACGCTAACAGTAACCCGTGCCCTCACACGCACGCTCCCACTAAAGCGTTGCCGTACCCTCACCTGGACCCTAAACCGTCCCCTTCCCCTAACCCTAACCCTAGCCCGAACCCTAACCCTAACCCTTCCCCGAAGCCTGACCCTCACCTGTCCCCTAATCCTAACCCGTACGCTAACACTAACCCGTGCTCTCACACGTACGCTCCCCCTAAAGCGTTGCCGTACCCTCCCCTGGACCCTAAACCGTCCGCGTCCCCTAACCCTAACCCTAGCCCGAACCCTAACCCTAACCCTTCCCTGAAGCCTGACCCTCACCTGTCCCCTAATCCTAACCCGTACGCTAACACTAACCCGTGCCCTCACACGTACGCTCCCCCTAAAGCGTTGCCGTACCCTCACCTGGACCCTAAACCGTCCCCGTCCCCTAACCCTAGCCAGAACCCTAACCCTAACCCTTCCCCGAAGCCTGACCCTCACCCGTCCCCTAATCCTAACCCATACGCTAACACTAACCCGCGCCCTCACACGCACGCTCCCCCTAAAGCGTTGCCGTACCCTCACCTGGACCCTAAACCGTCCCCGTCCCCTAACCCTAACCCTAGCCCGAACCCTAACCCTAACCCTTCCCCGAAGCCTGACCCTCACCCGTCCCCTAATCCTAACCCGTACGCTAACACTAACCCGCGCCCTCACACGCACGCTCCCCCTAAAGCGTTGCCGTACCCTCCCCTGGACCCTAAACCGTCCCCGTCCCCTAACCCTAACCCTAGCCCGAACCCTAACCCTAACTCTTCCCCGAAGCCTGACCCTCACCCGTCCCCTAATCCTAACCCATACGCTAACACTAACCCGCGCCCTCACACGAACGCTCCCCCTAAAACGTTGCCGTACCCTCACCTGGACCGTCAACCGTCCCCGTCCCCTAACCCTAACCCTAGCCCGAACCCTAACCCTAACACTTCCCCGAAGCCTGACCCTCACCCGTCCCCTAATCCTAACCCGTACGCTAACACTAACCCGAGCCCTCACACGCACGCTCCCCCTAAAGCATTGCCGTACTCTCACCTGGACCCTAAACCATCCCCGTCCCCTAACCCTAACCCTAGCCCGAACCCTAACCCTAACCCTTCCCCGAAGCCTGACCCTCACCCGTCCCCTAATCCTAACCCGTACGCTAACACTAACCCGCGCCCTCACACGCACGCTCCACCTAAAGCTTTTCCGTACCCTCACCTGGAACCTAAACCGTCCCCATCCCCTAACCCTAACCCTAGCCCGAACCCTAACCCTAACCCTTCCCCGAAGCCTGACCCTCACCCATCCCCTAATCCTAACCCGTATGATAACACTAACCCGCGCCCTCACACGCACGCTCCCCGTAAAGCGTTGCCGTACCCTCACCTGGACACTAAACCGTCCCCGTCCCCTAACCCTAACCCTAGCCCGAACCCTAACCCTAACCCTTCCCCGAAGCCTGACCCTCACCCGTCCCCTAATCCTAACCCGTACGCTAACACTAACCCACGCACTCACACGCACGCTCCCCCTAAAGCGTTGCTGTACCCTCACCTGGACCCTAAACCCTCCCCGTCCCCTAACCCTAACCCTAGCCCGAACCCTAACCCTAACCCTTCCCCGAAGCCTGACCCTCACCCGTCCCCTAATCCTAACCCGTACGCTAACAGTAACCCGTGCCCTCACACGCACGCTCCCCCTAAAGCGTTGCCGTACCCTCACCTGGACCCTAAACTGTCCCCGTCCCCTAACCCTAACCCTAGCCCGAACCCTAACCCTAACACTTCCCCGAAGCCTGACCCTCACCCGTCCCCTAATCCTAACCCGTACGCTAACACTAACCCGCGCCCTCACACGCACGCTCCCCCTAAAGCGTTGCCGTACCCTCACCTGGACCCTAAACCGTCCCCGTCCCCTAACCCTAACCCTAGCCCGAACCCTAACCCTAACACTTCCCCGAAGCCTGACCCTCACCCGTCCCCTAATCCTAACCCGTACGCTAACACTAACCCGCGCCCTCACACGCACGCTCCCCCTAAAGCGTTGCCGTACCCTCACCTGGACCCTAAACCGTCCCCGTCCCCTAACCCTAACCCTAGCCCGAACCCTAACCCTAACCCTTCCCCGAAGCCTGACCCTCACCCGCCCCCTAATCCTAACCCGTACGCTAACACTAACCCACGCCCTCACACGCATGCTCCCCCTAAAGTGTTGCTGTACCCTCACCTGGACCCTAAACCGTCCCCGTCCCCTAACCCTAACCCTAGCCCGAACCCTAACCCTAACCCTTCCCCGAAGCCTGACCCTCACCCATCCCCTAATCCTAACCCGTACGCTAACAGTAACCCACGCCCTCACACGCACGCTCCCCCTAAAGCGTTGCCGTACCCTCACCTGGACCCTAAGCCGTCCCCGTCCCCTAACCCTAACCCTAGCCCGAACCCTAACCCTAACCCTTCCCCGAAGCCTGACCCTCACCCGTCCCCTAATCCTAACCCGTACGCTAACACTAACCCGTGCCCTCACACGTACGCTCCCCCTAAAGCGTTGCCGTAACCTCCCCTGGACCCTAAACCGTCCCCGTCCCCTAACCCTAACCCTAGACTGAACCCTAACCCTAACCCTTCCCCGAAGCCTGACCCTCACCCGTCCCCTAATCCTAACCCGTACGCTAACACTAACCCGTGCCCTCACACGTACGCTCCCCCTAAAGCGTTGCCGTACCCTCCCCTGGACTCTAAATCGTCCCCGTCCCCCTAACCCTAACCCTAGCCCGAACCCTAACCCTAACCCTTCCCCGAAGCCTGACCCTCACCCGTCCCCTAATCCTAACCCGTACGCTAACACTAACCCGCGCCCTCACACGCACGCTCCCCCTAAAGCGTTGCCGTACCCTCACCTGGACCCTAAACCGTCCCAGTCCCCTAACCCTAACCCTAGCCCGAACCCTATCCCTAACCCTTCCCCGAAGCCTGACCCTCACCCGTCCCCTAATCCTAACCCGTACGCTAACACTAACCCGCGCCCTCACACGCACGCTCCCACTAAAGCGTTGCCGTACCCTCACCTGGACCCTAAACCGTCCCCGTCCCCTAACCCTAGCCAGAAGACTAACCCTAACCCTTCCCCGAAGCCTGACCCTCACCCGTCCCCTAATCCTAACCCATACGCTAACACTAACCCGCGCCCTCACACGCACGCTCCCCCTAAAGCGTTGCCGTACCCTCACCTGGACCCTAAACCGTCCCCGTCCCCTAACCCTAACCCTAGCCCGAACCCTAACCCTAACGCTTCCCCGAAGCCTGACCCTCACCCGTCCCCTAATCCTAACCCGTACGCTAACACTAACCCGCGCCCTCACACGCACGCTCCCCCTAAAGCGTTGCCGTACCCTCACCTGGACCCTTAACCGTCCCCGTCCCCTAACCCTAACCCTAGCCCGAACCCTAACCCTAACCCTTCCCAGAAGCCTGACCCTCACCCGTCCCCTAATCCTAACCCGTACGCTAACACTAACCCACACCCTCACACCCACGCTTCCCCTAAAGCGTTGCCGTACCCTCACCTGGACCCTAAACCGTCCCCGTCCCCTAACCCTAACCCTAGCCCGAACCCTAACCCTAACCCTTCCCCGAAGCCTGACCCTCACCCGTCCCCTAATCCTAACCCGTACGCTAACAGTAACCCACACCCTCACACCCACGCTCCCCCTAAAGCGTTGCCGTACCCTCACCTGGACCCTAAACCGTCCCCGTCCCCTAACCCTAACCCTAGCCCGAACCCTAACCCTAACCCTTCCCCGAAGCCTGACCCTCACCCGTCCCCTAATCCTAACCCGTACGCTAACAGTAACCCGTGCCCTCACACGCACGCTCCCCCTAAAGCGTTGCCGTACCCTCACCTGCACCCTAAACCGTCCCCGTCCCCTAACCCTAACCCTAGCCCGAACCCTAACCCTAACCCTTCCCCGAAGCCTGACCCTCACCTGTCCCCTAATCCTAACCCGTACGCTAACACTAACCCGTGCCCTCACACGTACGCTCCCCCTAAAGCGTTGCCGTACCCTCCCCTGGACCCTAAACCGTCCGCGTCCCCTAACCCTAACCCTAGCCCGAACCCTAACCCTAACCCTTCCCTGAAGCCTGACCCTCACCTGTCCCCTAATCCTAACCCGTACGCTAACACTAACCCGTGCCCTCACACGTACACTCCCCCTAAAGCGTTGCCGTACCCTCACCTGGACCCTAAACCGTCCCCGTCCCCTAACCCTAGCCAGAACCCTAACCCTAACCCTTCCCCGAAGCCTGACCCTCACCCGTCCCCTAATCCTAACCCATACGCTAACACTAACCCGCGCCCTCACACGCACGCTCCCCCTAAAGCGTTGCCGTACCCTCACCTGGACCCTAAACCGTCCCCGTCCCCTAACCCTAACCCTAGCCCGAACCCTAACCCTAACCCTTCCCCGAAGCCTGACCCTCACCCGTCCCCTAATCCTAACCCGTACGCTAACACTAACCCGCGCCCTCACACGCACGCTCCCCCTAAAGCGTTGCCGTACCCTCACCTGGACCCTAAACCGTCCCCGTCCCCTAACCCTAACCCTAGCCCGAAGCCTAACCCTAACCCTTCCCCGAAGCCTGACCCTCACCCGTCCCCTAATCCTAACCCGTACGCTAACACTAACCCGCGCCCTGACACGCACGCTCCCCCTAAAGCGTTGCCGTACCCTCACCTGGACCCTAAACCGTCCCCGTCCCCTAACCCTAACCCTAGCCCGAACCCTAACCCTAACCCTTCCCCGAAGCCTGACCCTCACCCGCCCCCTAATCCTAACCCGTACGCTAACACTAACCCACGCCCTCACACGCATGCTCCCCCTAAAGTGTTGCTGTACCCTCACCTGGACCCTAAACCGTCCCCGTCCCCTAACCCTAACCCTAGCCCGAACCCTAACCCTAACCCTTCCCCGAAGCCTGACCCTCACCCATCCCCTAATCCTAACCCGTACGCTAACAGTAACCCACGCCCTCACACGCACGCTCCCCCTAAAGCGTTGCCGTACCCTCACATGGACCCTAAGCCGTCCCCGTCCCCTAACCCTAACCCTAGCCCGAACCCTAACCCTAACCCTTCCCCGAAGCCTGACCCTCACCCGTCCCCTAATCCTAACCCGTACGCTAACACTAACCCATGCCCTCACACGTACGCTCCCCCTAAAGCGTTGCCGTACCCTCCCCTGGACCCTAAACCGTCCCCGTCCCCTAAACCTAACCCTAGACTGAACCCTAACCCTAACCCTTCCCCGAAGCCTGACCCTCACCCGTCCCCTAATCCTAACCCGTATGCTAACACTAACCCGCGCCCTCACACGCACGCTCCCCCTAAAGCGTTGCCGTACCCTCACCTGGACCCTAAACCGTCCCAGTCCCCTAACCCTAACCCTAGCCCGAACCCTATCCCTAACCCTTCCCCGAAGCCTGACCCTCACCCGTCCCCTAATCCTAACCCGTACGCTAACACTAACCCGCGCCCTCACACGCACGCTCCCACTAAAGCGTTGCCGTACCCTCACCTGGACCCTAAACTGTCCCCGTCCCCTAACCCTAACCCTAGCCCGAACCCTAACCCTAACCCTTCCCCGAAGCCTGACCCTCACCCGTCCCCTAATCCTAACCCGTACGCTAACACTAACCCGCGCCCTCACACGCACGCTCCACCTAAAGCGTTGTCGTACCCTCACCTGGACCCTAAACCGTCCCCGTCCCCTAACCCTAACCCTAGCCCGAACCCTAACCCTAACCCTTCCCCGAAGCCTGACCCTCACCCGCCCCCTAATCCTAACCCGAACGCTAACACTAACCCGCGCCCTCACACGCACACTCCCCCTAAAGCGTTGCCGTACCCTCACCTGGACCCTAAACCGTCCCCGTCCCCTAACCCTAACCCTAGCCCGAACCCTAACCCTAACCCTTCCCCGAAGCCTGACCCTCACCCATCCCCTAATCCTAACCCGTACGCTAACACTAACCCGCGCCCTCACACGCACGCTCCCCCTAAAGCGTTGCCGTACCCTCACCTGGACCCTAAACCGTCCCCATCCCCTAACCCTAACCCTAGCCCGAACCCTAACCCTAACCCTTCCCCGAAGCCTGACCCTCACCCGTCCCCTAATCCTAACCCGTACGCTAACACTAACCCGCGCCCTCACACGCACGCTACCCCTAAAGCGTTGCCGTACCCTCACCTGGACCCTTAACCGTCCCCGTCCCCTAACCCTAACCCTAGCCCGAACCCTAACCCTAACCCTTCCCAGAAGCCTGACCCTCACCCGTCCCCTAATCCTAACCCGTACGCTAACACTAACCCACGCCCTCACACCCACGCTCCCCTAAAGCGTTGCCGTACCCTCACCTGGACCCTAAACCGTCCCCGTCCCCTAACCCTAACCCTAGCCCGAACCCTAGCCCTAACCCTTCCCCGAAGCCTGACCCTCACCCATCCCCTAATCGTAACCCGTACGATAACACTAACCCATGCCCTCACACGCACGCTCCCCCTAAAGCGTTGCCGTACCCTCACCTGGACCCTAAACCGTCCCCGTCCCCTAACCCTAACCCTAGCCCGAACCCTAACCCTAACCCTTCCCCGAAGCCTGACCCTCACCCGTCCCCTAATCCTAACCCGTACGCTAACACTAACCCACGCCCTCACACGCACGCTCCCCCTAAAGCGTTGCCGTACCCTCACCTGGACCCTAAACCGTCCCTGTCCCCTAACCCTAACCCTAGCCCGAACCCTAACCCTAACCCTTCCCCGAAGCCTGACCCTCACCCGTCCCCTAATCCTAACCCGTACGCTAACACTAACCCACGCCCTCACACGCACGCTCCCCCTAAAGCGTTGCCGTACCCTCACCTGGACCCTAAACCGTCCCCGTCCCCTAACCCTGACCCTAGCCCGAACCCTAACCCTAACACTTCCCCGAAGCCTGACCCTCACCCGTCCCCTAATCCTAACCCGTACGCTAACACTAACCCGCGCCCTCACATGCACGCTCCCCCTAAAGCGTTGCCGTACCCTCACCTGGACCCTAAACCAAGCCCGTCCCCTAACCCTAACCCTAGCCCGAACCCTAAACCTAACCCTTCCCCGAAGCCTGACCCTCACCCGTCCCCTAATCCTAACCCGTACGCTAACAGTAACCCACGCCCTCACACGCACGCTCCCCCTAAAGCGTTGCCGTACCCTCACCTGGACCCTAAGCCGTCCCCGTCCCCTAACCCTAACCCTAGCCCGAACCCTAACCCTAACCCTTCCCCGAAGCCTGACCCTCACCCGTCCCCTAATCCTAACCCGTACGCTAACACTAACCCGTGCCCTCACACGTACGCTCCCCCTAAAGCGTTGCCGTACCCTCCCCTGGACCCTAAACCGTCCCCGTCCCCTAACCCTAACCCTAGCCCTAACCCTAACCCTAACCCTTCCCCGAAGCATGACCCTCACACGTCCCCTAATCCTAACCCGTACGCTAACACTAACCCGCGCCCTCACACGCACGCTCCCCCTGAAGCGTTGCCGTACCCTCACCTGGACCCTAAACCGTCCCCGTCCCCTAACCCTAACCCTAGCCCGAACCCTAACCCTAACCCTTCCCCGAAGCCTGAACCTAACCCGTCCCCTAATCCTAACCCGTACGCTAACACTAACCCGCGTCCTCACACGCACGCTCCCCCTAAAGCGTTGCCGTACCCTCACCTGGACCCTAAACTGTCCCCGTCCCCTACACCTAACCCTAGCCCGAACCCTAACCCTAACTCTTCCCCGAAGCCTGACCCTCACCCGTCCCCTAATCCTAACCCATACGCTAACACTAATCCGCGCCCTCACACGCACGCTCCCCCTAAAGCATTGCCATACCCTCACCTGGACCCTAAACCGTCCCCGTCCCCTAACCCTAGCCAGAAGCCTAACCCTAACCCTTCCCCGAAGCCTGACCCTCACCCGTCCCCTAATCCTAACCCATACGCTAACACTAACCCGCGCCCTCACACGCACGCTCCCCCTAAAGCTTTGCCGTACCCTCCCCTGGACCCTAAACCGTCCCCGTCCCCTAACCCTAACCCTAGCCCCAACCCTAACCCTAACTCTTCCCCGAAGCCTGACCCTCACCCGTCCCCTAATCCTAACCCATACGCTAACACTAACCCGCGCCCTCACACGAACGCTCCCCCTAAAACGTTGCCGTACCCTCACCTGGACCGTAAACCGTTCCCGTCCCCTAACCCTAACCCTAGCCCGAACCCTAACCCTAACACTTCCCCGAAGCCTGACCCTCACCCGTCCCCTAATCCTAACCCGTACGCTAACACTAACCCGAGCCCTCACACGCACGCTCCCCCTAAAGCATTGCCGTACCCTCACCTGGACCCTAAACCGTCCCCGTCCCCTAACCCTAACCCTAGCCCGAACCCTAACCCTAACCCTTCCCCGAAGCCTGACCCTCACCCGTCCCCTAATCCTAACCCGTACGCTAACACTAACCCGTGCCCTCACACGCACGCTCCACCTAAAGCGTTGCCCTACCCTCACCTGGAACCTAAACCGTCCCCATCCCCTAACCCTAACCCTAGCCCGAACCCTAACCCTAACCCTTCCCCGAAGCCTGACCCTCACCCATCCCCTAATCCTAACCCGTATGATAACACTAACCCGCGCCCTCACACGCACGCTCCCCGTAAAGCGTTGCCGTACCCTCACCTGGACCCTAAACCGTCCCCGTCCCCTAACCCTAACCCTAGCCCGTACCCTAACCCTAACCCTTCCCCGAAGCCTGACCCTCACCCGTACCCTAATCCTAACCCGTACGCTAACACTAACCCACGCCCTCACACGCACGCTCCCCCTAAAGCGTTGCTGTACCCTCACCTGGACCCTAAACCCTCCCCGTCTCCTAACCCTAACCCTAGCCCGAACCCTAACCCTAACCCTTCCCCGAAGCCTGACCCTCACCCGTCCCCTAATCCTAACCCGTACGCTAACACTAACCCGAGCCCTCACACGCACGCTCCCCCTAAAGCGTTGCCGTACCCTCACCTGGACCCTAAACCGTCCCCGTCCCCTAACCCTAACCCTAGCCCGAACCCTAACCCTAACCCTTCCCCGAAGCCTGACCCTCACCCGTCCCCTAATCCTAACCCGTACGCTAACACTAACCCGCGCCCTCACACGCACGCTCCCCCTAAAGCGTTGCCGTACCCTCACCTGGACCCTAAACCGTCCCCGTCCCCTAACCCTAACCCTAGCCCGAACCCTAACCCTAACCCTTCCCCGAAGCCTGACCCTCACCCGTCCCCTAATCCTAACCCGTACGCTAACACTAACCCGCGCCCTCACACGCACGCTCCCCCTAAAGCGTTGCCGTACCCTCACCTGGACCCTAAACTGTCCCCGTCCCCTACACCTAACCCTAGCCCGAACCCTAACCCTAACTCTTCCCCGAAGCCTGACCCTCACCCGTCCCCTAATCCTAACCCATACGCTAACACTAATCCGCGCCCTCACACGCACGCTCCCCCTAAAGCATTGCCATACCCTCACCTGGACCCTAAACCGTCCCCGTCCCCTAACCCTAGCCAGAAGCCTAACCCTAACCCTTCCCCGAAGCCTGACCCTCACCCGTCCCCTAATCCTAACCCATACGCTAACACTAACCCGCGCCCTCACACGCACGCTCCCCCTAAAGCGTTGCCGTACCCTCCCCTGGACCCTAAACCGTCCCCGTCCCCTAACCCTAACCCTAGCCCGAACCCTAACCCTAACTCTTCCCCGAAGCCTGACCCTCACCCGTCCCCTAATCCTAACCCATACGCTAACACTAACCCGCGCCCTCACATGAACGCTCCCCCTAAAACGTTGCCGTACCCTCACCTGGACCGTAAACCGTTCCCGTCCCCTAACCCTAACCCTAGCCCGAACCCTAACCCTAACACTTCCCCGAAGCCTGACCCTCACCCGTCCCCTAATCCTAACCCGTACGCTAACACTAACCCGAGCCCTCACACGCACGCTCCCCCTAAAGCATTGCCGTACCCTCACCTGGACCCTAAACCGTCCCCGTCCCCTAACCCTAACCCTAGCCCGAACCCTAACCCTAACCCTTCCCCGAAGCCTGACCCTCACCCGTCCCCTAATCCTAACCCGTACGCTAACACTAACCCGTGCCCTCACACGCACGCTCCACCTAAAGCGTTGCCGTACCCTCACCTGGAACCTAAACCGTCCCCATCCCCTAACCCTAACCCTAGCCCGAACCCTAACCCTAACCCTTCCCCGAAGCCTGACCCTCACCCATCCCCTAATCCTAACCCGTATGATAACACTAACCCGCGCCCTCACACGCACGCTCCCCGTAAAGCGTTGCCGTACCCTCACCTGGACCCTAAACCGTCCCCGTCCCCTAACCCTAACCCTAGCCCGTACCCTAACCCTAACCCTTCCCCGAAGCCTGACCCTCACCCGTACCCTAATCCTAACCCGTACGCTAACACTAACCCACGCCCTCAAACGCACGCTCCCCCTAAAGCGTTGCTGTACCCTCACCTGGACCCTAAACCCTCCCCGTCTCCTAACCCTAACCCTAGCCCGAACCCTAACCCTAACCCTTCCCCGAAGCCTGACCCTCACCCGTCCCCTAATCCTAACCCGTACGCTAACACTAACCCGAGCCCTCACACGCACGCTCCCCCTAAAGCGTTGCCGTACCCTCACCTGGACCCTAAACCGTCCCCGTCCCCTAACCCTAACCCTAGCCCGAACCCTAACCCTAACCCTTCCCCGAAGCCTGACCCTCACCCGTCCCCTAATCCTAACCCGTACGCTAACACTATCCCGCGCCCTCACACGCACGCTCCCCCTAAAGCATTGCCGTACCCTCACCTGGACCCTAAACCGTCCCCGTCCCCTAACCCTAACCCTAGCCCGAACCCTAACCCTAACACTTCCCCGAAGCCTGACCCTCACCCGTCCCCTAATCCTAACCCGTACGCTAACACTAACCCGCGCCCTCACACGCACGCTCCCCCTAAAGCGTTGCCGTACCCTCACCTGGACCCTAAACCGTCCCCGTCCCCTAACCCTAACCCTAGCCCGAACCCTAACCCTAACCCTTCCCCGAAGCCTGACCCTCACCCGCCCCCTAATCCTAACCCGTACGCTAACACTAACCCACGCCCTCACACGCATGCTCCCCCTAAAGTGTTGCTGTACCCTCACCTGGACCCTAAACCGTCCCCGTCCCCTAACCCTAACCGTAGCCCGAACCCTAACCCTAACCCTTCCCCGAAGCCTGACCCTCACCCATCCCCTAATCCTAACCCGTACGCTAACAGTAACACACGCCCTCACACGCACGCTCCCCCTAAAGCGTTGCCATACCCTCACCTGGACCCTAAGCCGTTCCCGTCCTCTAACCCTAACCCTAGCCCGAACCCTAACCCTAACCCTTCCCCGAAGCCTGACCCTCACCCGTCCCCTAATCCTAAACCGTACGCTAACACTAACCCGTGCCCTCACACGTACGCTCCCCCTAAAGCGTTGCCGTAACCTCCCCTGGACCCTAAACCGTCCCCGTCCCCTAACCCTAACCCTAGACTGAACCCTAACCCTAACCCTTCCCCGAAGCCTGACCCTCACCCGTCCCCTAATCCTAACCCGTACGCTAACACTAACCCGTGCCCTCACACATACGCTCCCCCTAAAGCGTTGCCGTACCCTCCCCTGGACTCTAAACCGTCCCCGTCCCCCTAACCCTAACCCTAGCCCGAACCCTAACCCTAACCCTTCCCCGAAGCCTGACCCTCACCCGTCCCCTAATCCTAACCCGTACGCTAACACTAACCCGCGCCCTCACACGCACGCTCCCCCTAAAGCGTTGCCGTACCCTCACCTGGACCCTAAACCGTCCCTGTCCCCTAACCCTAACCCTAGCCCGAACCCTATCCCTAACCCTTCCCCGAAGCCTGACCCTCACCCGTCCTCTAATCCTAACCCGTACGCTAACACTAACCCGCGCCCTCACACGCACGCTCCCCCTAAAGCGTTGCCGTACCCTCACCTGGACCCTAAACCGTCCCCGTCCCCTAACCCTAGCCAGAACCCTAACCCTAACCCTTCCCCGAAGCCTGACCCTCACCCGCCCCCTAATCCTAACCCGTACGCTAACACTAACCCACGCCCTCACACGCACGCTCCCCCTAAAGTGTTGCTGTACCCTCACCTGGACCCTAAACCGTCCCCGTCCCCTAACCCTAACCCTAGCCCGAACCCTAACCCTAACCCTTCCCCGAAGCCTGACCCTCACCCATCCCCTAATCCTAACCCGTACGCTAACAGTAACCCACGCCCTCACACGCACGCTCCCCCTAAAGCGTTGCCGTACCCTCACCTGGACCCTAAGCCGTCCCCGTCCCCTAACCCTAACCCTAGCCCGAACCCTAACCCTAACCCTTCCCCGAAGCCTGACCCTCACCCGTCCCCTAATCCTAACCCGTACGCTAACACTAACCCGTGCCCTCACACGTACGCTCCCCATAAAGCGTTGCCGTACCCTCCCCTGGACCCTAAACCGTCCCCGTCCCCCTAACCCTAACCCTAGCCCGAACCCTAACCCTAACCCTTCCCCGAAGCCTGACCCTCACCCGTCCCCTAATCCTAACCCGTACGCTAACACTAACCCGCGCCCTCACATGCACGCTCCCCCTAAAGCGTTGCCGTACCCTCACCTGGACCCTAAACCGTCCCAGTCCCCTAACCCTAACCCTAGCCCGAACCCTATCCCTAACCCTTCCCCGAAGCCTGACCCTCACCCGTCCCCTAATCCTAACCCGTACGCTAACACTAACCCGCGCCCTCACACGCACGCTCCCACTAAAGCGTTGCCGTACCCTCACCTGGACCCTAAACTGTCCCCGTCCCCTAACCCTAACCCTAGCCCGAACCCTAACCCTAACCCTTCCCCGAAGCCTGACCCTCACCCGTCCCCTAATCCTAACCCGTACGCTAACACTAACCCGCGCCCTCACACGCACGCTCCACCTAAAGCGTTGTCGTACCCTCACCTGGACCCTAAACCGTCCCCGTCCCCTAACCCTAACCCTAGCCCGAACCCTAACCCTAACCCTTCCCCGAAGCCTGACCCTCACCCGCCCCCTAATCCTAACCCGAACGCTAACACTAACCGGCGCCCTCACACGCACACTCCCGCTAAAGCGTTGCCGTACCCTCACCTGGACCCTAAACCGTCCCCGTCCCCTAACCCTAACCCTAGCCCGAACCCTAACCCTAACCCTTCCCCGAAGCCTGACCCTCACCCGTCCCCTAATCCTAACCCGTACGCTAACAGTAACCCGTGCCCTCACACGCACGCTCCCCCTAAAGCGTTGCCGTACCCTCACCTGGACCCTAAACCGTCCCCGTCCCCTAACCCTAACCCTAGCCCGAACCCTAACCCTAACCCTTCCCCAAAGCCTGACCCTCACCCGTCCCCTAATCCTAACCCGTACGCTAACACTAACCCGTGCCCTCACACGTACGCTCCCCCTAAAGCGTTGCCGTACCCTCCCCTGGACCCTAAACCGTCCGCGTCCCCTAACCCTAACCCTAGCCCAAACCCTAACCCTAACCCTTCCCCGAAGCCTGACCCTCACCCGTCCCCTAATCCTAACCCGTACGCTAACACTAACCCGTGCCCTCACACGTACGCTCCCCCTAAAGCGTTGCCGTACCCTCACCTGGACCCTAAACCGTCCCCGTCCCCTAACCCTAGCCAGAACCCTAACCCTAACCCTTCCCCGAAGCCTGACCCTCACCCGTCCCCTAATCCTAACCCATACGCTAACACTAACCCGCGCCCTCACACGCACGCTCCCCCTAAAGCGTTGCCGTACCCTCACCTGGACCCTAAACCGTCCCCGTCCCCTAACCCTAACCCTAGCCCGAACCCTAACCCTAACCCTTCCCCGAAGCCTGACCCTCACCCGTCCCCTAATCCTAACCCGTACGCTAACAGTAACCCACGCCCTCACACGCACGCTCCCCCTAAAGCGTTGCCGTACCCTCACCTGGACCCTAAGCCGTCCCCGTCCCCTAACCCTAACCCTAGCCCGAACCCTAACCCTAACCCTTCCCCGAAGCCTGACCCTCACCCGTCCCCTAATCCTAACCCGTACGCTAACACTAACCCGTGCCCTCACACGTACGCTCCCCCTAAAGCGTTGCCGTACCCTCCCCTGGACCCTAAACCGTCCCCGTCCCCCTAACCCTAACCCTAGCCCGAACCCTAACCCTAACCCTTCCCCGAAGCCTGACCCTCACCCGTCCCCTAATCCTAACCCGTACGCTAACACTAACCCGCGCCCTCACATGCACGCTCCCCCTAAAGCGTTGCCGTACCCTCACCTGGACCCTAAACCGTCCCAGTCCCCTAACCCTAACCCTAGCCCGAACCCTATCCCTAACCCTTCCCCGAAGCCTGACCCTCACCCGTCCCCTAATCCTAACCCGTACGCTAACACTAACCCGCGCCCTCACACGCACGCTCCCACTAAAGCGTTGCCGTACCCTCACCTGGACCCTAAACTGTCCCCGTCCCCTAACCCTAACCCTAGCCCGAACCCTAACCCTAACCCTTCCCCGAAGCCTGACCCTCACCCGTCCCCTAATCCTAACCCGTACGCTAACACTAACCCGCGCCCTCACACGCACGCTCCACCTAAAGCGTTGTCGTACCCTCACCTGGACCCTAAACCGTCCCCGTCCCCTAACCCTAACCCTAGCCCGAACCCTAACCCTAACCCTTCCCCGAAGCCTGACCCTCACCCGCCCCCTAATCCTAACCCGAACGCTAACACTAACCCGCGCCCTCACACGCACACTCCCCCTAAAGCGTTGCCGTACCCTCACCTGGACCCTAAACCGTCCCCGTCCCCTAACCCTAACCCTAGCCCGAACCCTAACCCTAACCCTTCCCCGAAGCCTGACCCTCACCCATCCCCTAATCCTAACCCGTACGCTAACACTAACCCGCGCCCTCACACGCACGCTCCCCCTAAAGCGTTGCCGTACCCTCACCTGGACCCTAAACCGTCCCCGTCCCCTAACCCTAACCCTAGCCCGAACCCTAACCCTAACCCTTCCCCGAAGCCTGACCCTCACCCGTCCCCTAATCCTAACCCGTACGCTAACACTAACCCGCGCCCTCACACGCACGCTCCCCGTAAAGCGTTGCCGTACCCTCACCTGGACCCTTAACCGTCCCCGTCCCCTAACCCTAACCCTAGCCCGAACCCTAACCCTAACACTTCCCAGAAGCCTGACCCTCACCCGTCCCCTAATCCTAACCCGTACGCTAACACTAACCCACGCCCTCACACCCACGCTCCCCCTAAAGCGTTGCCGTACCCTCACCTGGACCCTAAACCGTCCCCGTCCCCTAACCCTAACCCTAGCCCGAACCCTAACCCTAACCCTTCCCCGAAGCCTGACCCTCAACCATCCCCTAATCCTAACCCGTACGCTAACACTAACCCGCGTCCTCACACGCACGCTCCCCCTAAAGCGTTGCCGTACCCTCACCTGGACCCTAAACCGTCCCCGTCCCCTAACCCTAACCCTAGCCCGAACCCTAACCCTAACTCTTCCCCGAAGCCTGACCCTCACCCGTCCCCTAATCCTAACCCATACGCTAACACTAATCCGCGCCCTCACACGCACGCTCCCCCTAAAGCATTGCCATACCCTCACCTGGACCCTAAACCGTCCCCGTCCCCTAACCCTAGCCCGAACCCTAACCCTAACACTTCCCCGAAGCCTGACCCTCACCCGTCCCCTAATCCTAACCCGTACGCTAACACTAACCCGCGCCCTCACATGCACGCTCCCCCTAAAGCGTTGCCGTACCCTCACCTGGACCCTAAACCGAGCCCGTCCCCTAACCCTAACCCTAGCCCGAACCCTAACCCTAACCCTTCCCCGAAGCCTGACCCTCACCCGTCCCCTAATCCTAACCCGTACGCTAACACTAACCCACGCCCTCACACGCACGCTCCCCCTAAAGCGTTGCTGTACCCTCACCTGGACCCTAAACCGTCCCCGTCCCCTAACCCTAACCCTAGCCCGAACCCTATCCCTAACACTTCCCCGAAGCCTGACCCTCACCCGTCCCCTAATCCTAACCCGTACGCTAACACTAACCCGCGCCCTCACACGTACGCGCCCCCTAAAGCGTTGCCGTACCCTCCCCTGGACCCAAAACCGTCCCCGTCCCCTAACCCTAACCCTAGCCCGAACCCTAACCCTAACCCTTCCCCGAAGTCTGACCCTCACCCGTCCCCTAACCCGTACGCGAACACTAACCCGCGCCCTCACACGTACGCTCCTCCTAAAGCGTTGTCGTACCCTCCCCTGGACCCTAAACCGTCCCTGTCCCCTAACCCTAACCCTAGCCCGAAACCTCTCCCTAACCCTTCCCTGAAGCCTGACCCTCACCCGTCCCCTAATCCTAACCCGTACGCTAACACTAACCTGCGCCTTCCCACGTACGCTCCCCCTAAAGTGTTGCCGTATCCTCCCCTGGACCCTAAACCGTTCCCGTCCCCTAACCCTAGCCCGAACCCTAACCCTAACCCTTCCCCGAAGCCTGACCCTCACCCGTCCCCTAATCCTAACCCGTACGCTAACACTAACCCGCGCCCTCACACGTACACTCCCCCTAAAGCATTGCCGTACCCTCCCCTGGACCCTAAACCGTCCCCGTCCCCTAACCCTAACCCTAGCCCGAACCCTAACCCTAACCCGTCCCCTAACCCATCTCCTAATCCTAACCCGTACGTTAACACTAACCCGCGCCCTCACACCTACGCTCCCCCTAAAGCGTTGTCGTACCCTCACCTGGACCCTAAACCGTTCCTGTCCCCTAACCCTAACCCTAACCCTATCCCTTACCTGAAGCCTTACCCTAACCCGTCCCCTAATCCTAACCCGTACGCTGACACTAACCCGTGCCCTCACACTTACGCTCACACTATACCATTGTCGTACCCTAACCTGTACCCTAAATCGTCCCCTAACCCTAACCCTAACCCTTACCCGAAGCCTTACCCTAACCCCTCTCCTAATCCTAACCTGTACGCTAACACTAACCCGTGCCCTCACACGTATGCTCACCCTAAACCGTTGTCGTACCCTAACCTGTACCCTATACCGTCCCCGTCCCTTAACCTTAACCCTAACCCTTACCCGAAGCCTTACTGTAACCCTTCACCTAATCCTAGCCGATACACTAACACTAACCCGTATCCTAACACGTACGCTCATCCTAAACCATTGTCGCACCCTAACCTGTACCCTAAACTGTCCCTCTCCCCTAACCCTAACCCTAACCCTAACCCTTACCTGAAGCCTTACCCTCACCCGTCCCCTAATCCTTACCCGTACGCTAACACTAAATCTTACCCTTACATGTACGCTATCCCTAAACCGTTGTCGTACCCTAACCTGTACCCTAAACTGTCCCTGTTCCCTAACCGTAACCCTAACCCGAAGCATTACCCTAACACTTACCCTAATCCTAAACGGTACACTAACACTGACCTGTACCCTAACACTTTCGCTCACCCTAAACCATTGTCGCATCCTAAACCATACCCGTTCCCTAATGCTAACCTTAACCCTAACCCTAAACCCACTTATAGCACTATAGCTCAGGAAAATTAAAATAACAAGAAACAACCACCGCAAAGTTTAGGGCTGCTCTGTTTACAAGAGCCTCGACTACGGTACAAATTAAATATCCTTGAAAGAGAGAAATGGATAAAGAAGTTTTCGTACTTACGTACAATGGAATATCACTCAACAATGAAATCAATGTCGTCAGGCCCGTACAAGCATAATGAATGGATTTAGGTACGATGATTCAAAGGAAATAAGTCACACAGAAAAAGAAACTTATCATAAGATATCACTTATAGAGGGAATGTAAACTTGGCTACACATGAACTGAATTACAAAACAGAACAGAGTCTCACATTTAGAAAACAAACTTATGCTTTCTTAAGGGGAATGGTGAGTTGGGGTGCTGTGTAAAACCAGAGATTGAAATTAGCACAGATACTATTCCATAAGCCAAATATATAATAGACAAGATATACTCCTTGCTCAACGAATTAGACTCAACACCACCTATTCACCGCAGAGGAATATATCTGACAATAAGAATATTAAAACATATGTATCTATATGTCTCTGTAAGAGAATCAAGTGTGTGTAGAGCAGTATACACAGCCGTGAAAAATCAACTAAACCCCATTATTAAAATAAATTTCAAAAACAAAGACAGTGAAGGAGAGAAAGTTCTTAAATAATTCGTTCAGGGCTTGTGATGAAACTTGGATTTACCACATCTACACCCACAGCTGGGTGAGACATAAGGCAGGACATTTGGGGCTGAGAGGATTGGTGAGGTTCGGTGAGCAAATGCAGACCCTTTGAAGTAATACTGTATGCTACCCATTCCCTGGGTCCCAACTCTCCTGGTTTAAGGGATTCTTCCTACAGCTAAAACATGCATGGGAAACCCAGAGGATTGTACACCATGTGATCGGGCAACGTTTCTAAAACCCATCTCATTTTTTGTCCCCTGGTACACAGGTTCGCCATTCCAGACGCTTTACTAAACATCTCCCCACGTGGAGAGTCAGTGCCTTAAAACTCCTGTTTGGCACAGTTAGCAATTTCTGCGGAGGTTGAACGGGAATAGGGAGAACCAATGAGAGACTAGCTGTAGATGTTTGGACGGTCACATTTCACTCTAATTTCCCACCAGGAAGAGGAATTAACAAAAGGCTCAGCGTGCCATGATGAAACAAGATTAGGGCCTGAAGCAATCCTGCAGTTCTGCGGCCAGCGCACAAGAAACCGAGTTGAAGAAAGGACCTCAGGGGCACTGTAATTCATAAACCTGCAGAGTTATAAATGACAGCTATCGTCCAAAAATATATTGAGGTAAGGCTGCGAAGAGGACTTGAAAGCATGGCACAATTGCAGGAAATATATTTCAGGAGGTAGATGGAAACTGCATTTAAAGCATATGAAAAGCGGCAGAACTTTGACAATGATGCACTTGGCCAAAAAGGGCGTATGCGTTTTTTTCCTGAATACATGCAGGAAAAAACGCATATGCTCTTTTTGTCCAAATAAGCAAGCCTGCAACGGAGATCTGCACTACAATGAAGTCTCACTTCCCACCAGTCAAAAGGGCGATCTGAAAAAAGTATAAAAACCAGAAAGGCAGGACAGGCCATGGAGAACTGGGAGCCTTGTTATGCTGATGGGCGGGATGTAAATTGCCAACAGCCACTCTGGAGAAGTGTATGGTGTTTCCTGAAACCTCTAAAAAACAAAGCTACAGAGCCTAGGTTGCTTCCACTTATGGTCCTATAGCTTAGGAAAATTAAAATCAACAAGACACAGCCACCCCAAAGTTTAGGGCTGCTGTGTTTACAAGAACCTCGACTACGGTACAATTTAAATATCCCAGAAAGAGGAAAAGGGATAAAGAAGTTGTGGTACTTATGTACAATGGAATATCACTCAGCAATGAAATCAATATCATCAGGCCCATAGGAGCATAATGAGTGGATTTAGGTACGATGATTCTAAGGAAATAAGTCACACAGATAAAGAAACTTATCATAAGATATCACTTATAGAGGGAATGTAAACTTGGCTACACATGAACTGAATTACAAAACAGAACAGAGTCTCACATTTAGAAAACAAACATGTTTGCTTAAGGGGAAAGGTGAGTTGGGGTGCTGCATAAATCCAGAGATTGAAATGAGCACAGATACCGTTCCATAAGCCAAATATGTAATAGACAAGACCTACTCCTTGCTCAGCGAAGTGGACTCAACACCCCCTATTCACCGCAGAGGAATATATCTGACTAGTAAGAATCTTAAAATCTATGTATTTATATGTCTCCGTAAGAGAATCAAGTGTGTGTACAGACGCATAAACACAGCAGTGAAAATTAGCTCAACCCCATTATAAAAATAAACTTCAAAAACAAAACAGAAAGACAGTGAAAGAGAGAGAAATTCTTAAATAATTCGTTCAGGCTTGTGATGAAACCTGGATTTACCACATCTACACCCACAGCTGGGTGAGACATAAGGCTGGACACTTGGGGCTGTGAGGATTGGTGAGGTTCGGTGAGCAAATGCAGACCCTTTGAAGTAGTACTGCGTGCTACCCATTCCATGGGTCCCAACCCTCCAGGTTTAAGGGATTCTTCCTACAGCTAAAACATGCGTGGGAAACCCAGAGGATGGTCCACAGTGTGATCGGGCAAGGTTTCTAAAACGCATCTCATTATTCGTCCTCTGGTACTCGGGTTCGCCATTCCAGACGCTTTACTAACAATCTCCCCACTTGGAGAGTCAGTGCTTGTAACCTCCTGTTTGGCACATCGTTTGGCAGCGATGCACTTGGCCAAAAAGGGCGTATACGTTTTTTCCTGAGTATATTCAGGATAAAATGCATACACACTTTTTGGCCCACCAAGCAAGCGGGAAATTCAAATCTGCACTACAAAGAAGTCTCATCCTAACACGTACCCTAACCCTATCCCGCTACCATACCCTAACCTGTACCTGAGACCGTACCCGTTCCCTAACCCTAACCCTAACCCTAAGCTGTACACGAACACTAACCCGTACGCTAACATGTACCCTAACAGTAACACATAGCCATACACTAAACTTTATCCTAACCCTACCCCGTATCCTAACCCTTTCCCTAAACCGTACCATAACCCGTATCCTAATCCTAACCCATCCCCTAACACTAACCCATAACCTAACCCGTACCCTAATCCTAACCCATACACTAACACGTACCCTAACCTTAACCCGTTGTCATACCCTAACCTGCAACCTAATCTGTACCCATTCCCTAACCCTAACCCTTACACTATCCTGTACCATAATCCTAACCTGTACACTAACACTAAACTGTACCCTAACACTTACCCTACTCCTAACCCGTGGTCATACCCTAAACTGTACCCCAAACCATACCCGTCCCCTAACCCTAACCCTAAACCTTACCCTAAACCGTACCCTAATCCTAACCCGTACACTAACACTAAACTGTACCCTAACACGTACCCTAACCCTAACCCTTTGTTGTTCCCTATCCTGTACCCTAAACTGTACCCCTTCCTTAACACTAAACCTAACCCTAACCCGTACCTAACACTAACCCATACACTAAACCTAACCATAACCCTGAACGTAAACCGTACCTGAATCCTAACCCATACCCTAACACTAACCCATACCTTAACCCGTACCCTAACACTAAACCATAGCCATACCCTAAACTGTACCCTAACACTAACCCATACCATAACCATAACCCTAAACCATACTCTAAGCCATACAATAATCCTAACCCGTACCCTAACCCTAAATCTTACCCTAAACCCTAATCCTTACCCCTAGCTTAATTTTGTTTTTTTGTATTTAAAAAAATATTTTCTTGGGTTAAAACAAACTAGCAGAACAACAAAATAGAGGGCTTCGCTGGTGGTGCGGTGGTTAGAATCTGCCTGCTAATGCAGGGGACACAGGTTCGAGCCCTGGTCTGGGAGGATCCCACATGCCATGGAGCAACTAGGCCCATAAGCCACAACCAGTGAGCCCTCGCATCTGGAGCCTGTGCTCTGCAACAAGAGAGGCCGCAATAGTGAGAGGCCCGCGCACCGAGATCAAGAGTGGCCCCCCACTTGCCACAACTAGAGAAAGCCCTCACACGGAAACTCAGACCAAACACAACAAAAATAAATAAATAAATAATAAACTCCTACCCCCCCCAAAAAAAAGAACAACAAAATAAAACAGAAAGTAACCTGAGTGTCCCTCAAAAAGCTAAGTCTGAAATAGTTGGTACTTCTGTTCTATGGAATGTTATGTAGCCTATAAAAAGTGTGAGAGCTAAATCTGTTTTTCTACAGTGAGAAGCATGATATTCCAGATGTATAGAACACCTGGATAAAATGAGAAATCTACACATTATGCTGGTCGTTTCAGTAAATGGGAAAGGATGGCAAGTGGTAAAATATTATCTTTTCCTTTAATTTTTTAAATTTCACTTGTTACAAAGAACTTCAATTATAATTGTACTTTAAAAAAGTAACAATGGAAATTTAAAAGAAAAAATATATATTGTGTGTTCAGTTACGTTTCATAGAATTATGAAATGCTCCACCCTCTGGCCATTACCTGAAAAAACAGCTTTAAAACCTATGCTAATTGTCACTTCATATGAACAAGTCCTGCAGGGCTGTAAAGGAAACCTGTCTTCATCATGTCTTGCGGGAGGTAAAGGCCAAAGTATTTCAAAATGTGGCACATATTTCAAGAAAACCATTTGAAGAACTAAGCTGTAATAACCGTTTGAAAAATAAAAGGACATGCCTGAAAGCTCAGTTTCAAAGGATTATGAGACACATGCAAATCCAACCACACAGAGGTATCAGCTCACACCATTCAGAATAACCATCAGGAAAGAAACTACAAACGATCAATGCTGAAGAGGTTGTGGAGAAATGCATACCCTTAATTTGAAGTGGGACGTAACCTGGTAAGAGTCACTAATGGGAACAGGGTGGAGGTGCCTTTAAAAGGTAAATATTGAGCTATTATATGATCCAGCAGGCCCACTCCTGGGCCTATAACATAAGAAGACAGAATTGGAAAGACACAGGCAGGCAAATCTGCACTGCAGCAGTATTACAATAGCCAAGACATGGAAGCAACCAAAAGTCCATCAACAGACGAGTGGACAAAGAGGAACTGTTACATGTAGAGATGGAATATTAGCTCGGGAAAAAAGTGAAACAATGTCATTTGCAGCACCATAGATGAGTCTAGAGGTAACCATGCAACTTGTAGTAAGTGAGAAAGCGAAAGACACCTAACGTATATCACTTATAGGTGTTACCTGAAAATTGATAACAATGAAGATATTTCCACAGAGAAAGGCAATCACAGATTCATTGAACAAACTTATGGTTCCCCAAATCGAAAGGTGTGAGGACTGGATACATTAGGATATTGGGGTTAACATAGATATAGAAACACATGTGAAATATATAATCACCAAAGACCTACGGAATACCAAGAGAAGACTACTCAACATTGTGTCATAACCTACCTGGGAAAAGGTTCCGAAGAAGAATAGATATATGTATGTGTGTGAAAGAACCACATCTTGCACACCTAGAACAAAAAAAAAAACATTGTAATCAAATTTGCTGCGATAAAAAATAAAAATTAAATTAAAAATATGAACAAGAAATAATGAGACATAAACTGAAAGGAATTTTTCCTGGCACATCCCATTCTAATTTTCAACCTAGAACAGGACTTCCATTAAGGCTCTGTTGCCCTGGTAACCAGATTTGGTAAAGGAGAAATGCTGCCGCCTTGTGACTGTTTCACACAACAGCAGCTTTAAACCAAGAGGTAATGGTCACTTAATATTCAAAATATGTGCAGCACTGTAAAGGACACCGGGCCTCAAAAATGTCCTGGGGTCGTAATCGACCAGAAAATTCAAAAGACGTCAACATTTCAAGAAGACAATGTCAAGAGGCATATTTTACGCACATTTTGTCTTTTCTTTTTTTTCTCTTTAAAATAAAAGGGAATTGAAAAATGCACAACATCAGCAATGAATAAAGCCATGCAAATCCAATTACAGAAATGTTCACCTCACAGCCGTCAGAATGTTCTTCAGCAAAAAGTCTACAAAGAATAAATGCTGAAGGGGTTTCAGAGAACTGTGTACCCTCCAGCTGCTGGGGGGGATGTAAACTGGTAACAGCCAGTAGTGAGAACATAATGGAGGTGGGTTTAAGGGTAAAAATTGAGCTACCATGTGATCTGGTAGGTCCTTTGATGTGCCTATCACCTGAGCAGAGCAGAATGGAAAAGACACAGACTGGCAATCCTGCACTGCAGGAATATTTAACATAGCCAAGACTTGGAAGAAACCAAAATGTCCATCAACAGAAAAATGCACAAAGAGGAAGTGGTCCATGTAAACAATGGAATATAAGCCATGGAAAACAATGAAACAGTGCCGTTTGCACCACCATATAAGGACCTAGAGATAATCACTCAAATTAAAGAAAGAAAGTGAAAGACAGATATCCTATGACATCACTTCTAGGTGTTACCTAAAAGTTGATACTCATGAACTTATTTCCAAGAGAAGGAAAAGCATGGATTAAGAAAAAAAAATTATGTTTAACCAATGGAAAAGTGTAAGGAATGTGTGAATTAGGATATGAGGGTCAACAGACATGTACTAATACATATGAAATATATAATCACAAAATACCTATGGAATACCAAGAGAGGTCTAGGCAACACTCTGTAATAACCTACATGGTAAAGAATGCAAAGATAAATGACAGATACATTGATATAATGAACGAGATTCTGTACACCTAGGAGAAACAAAATATTTTTATCAAGTTTGCTCTGATAATTAATAAAAATTAAATTTATAAAACAAACAAGAAGTAAGGAGATATAAGCTCTTGGGGATGTGCTCTGGCACATTCCACTCTAATTTGCAGCCTACTAACACGATTTCCAGGAAGGCTCTGCTGCCCAAAAACCCAGAGTTGGAAATGTAGAAATTCTGCTGCCTTGTGGCCGTTTTCCGCAAGAGCGGCGTTAAGCCCACAGCTAATGTTCTCTTAACATTCACAAGGACTCAGGGCTGCAAAGGACACCTGCCCTAAACAACTGTGCTGAGGTAGGGAATGGACAATAAAATTCAAAACTGGCAAATTTTTCAAGACGATAGTATGAAGAGGTAAGTTTGACTCACTCTCTTGTTTAATAAAAGGAAAATGGGTGAAAGCTCAACCTCAGGAATTATTAGACTCATGCAAATCTAATGTACAAAAAGGTTTCAACTCACACCAGTCGACTGACCATCAGCAAAAGGTCTACAAACAATAAATTCTGAAGGGGTTTTAGAGAACTGTGTACCCTCTAGCTGCTGGTGAGATGTAACGTGGTAAGAGCCAATAATGAGAACAGAAAGGAGCTACGATTAAAAGTAAAAGTTGAGGTACCATTCGATGCAGCAGTCACACCACTGGGCCTCTCACCTGAGAAGACCAGAATCGAGAAGACGCAGGCTGCAAAAGCTGCACTGCAGCCTTATTCACAATAGCCAAGACAGTGAAGCCACCAAAATGTCCATCAACAGATGTATGGATGAAGAAGAAGTGGTCCACGTTCACAATAGAATATTAGCCATGGAAAACAATGAAACACTGCTATTTGAGGTGCCATAGATGAGCTTGGAGATAATCACAGAATATGAGGTAAGTCAGAAAGCAAAAGACCTATATCCTATGATATCACTTATAGGCGTTATCTAATAACTAACACAAATGAACATATTTCCACAGAGAAAGACACTCACAGACTTAGAAATTAAGTATGCTTATCTAAAAGGAAAGGTGGGCAGAATGGATAAATTAAGATTAACGTTACCATACGTATACAAATACATATAATAAACATATATCAAAAAGACGGACCATATAGCAAGGGAGGTCTATGGAACACTGTAATATTTTACATGGGAAGAGGATCTGAACATGAATAGACATATATATTGTACAAATGAACCAGATTGTGTACATCTGGACAAACAATATCTAATCATTACCCCGATTAAATAAATTTTAAAAACCAAGATGTAATGAGACATAAACTTATGGGCGTTCCTCCTGGCACATTCCATTCTAACTTAAAACCTAGGACCACGACTTCCAGAAAGGCTCTGCTGCCCTAGTACCCAGATTTGGGAAAGGACAAATGCTGCCTCCTTGTGGCCGTTTCCCACAACAGCAGCTTTAAACCCAGTGCTAATAGTCACTAAATATTCACCAAACTTGCAGTTCTGTAATGACATCTGCCCTCCAAAAAAATCCTGGGGTCGAATATCCACCAAAAATTCAAAAGAGGGCAACCTTCCAAGAAGACAGCTTCAAGAGATAGATTGTACTCACACTTGATTTTTAACAGAAAGGAAAAAGGCGTGGAAAATGATGAATTTTAGGAATTTTTAAAGTCATGCAAACCCAAATTACAAAAACCTATCAGGTCACAACAGTCAGATTGGCCATTAGCAAAAATGCTGCAAACTATAAATGCTGAAGGGATTGTGGAGAAGTTCGTACCCTCGGCTCTAAGGGAGACATGGTAAGAGCCACTAATGAAAACACAATGGAGGTGCTTTGAAAAGGTAAACATTGAGCTACTAGTCAATCAGTCATACCCACTGCTGGGACTATCACCTGAGAAAATGAGAATCAAAAAGTCACAAGCTGGCAATCTTGCACTCCAGCAATATTTAATATAGCCAACACTTGGAAGCAACGAAAATGTCCCTCAACAGAGCAATGCACCAAGAAGTGGTCCATATACAAAATGGAATATTATTCCGATAAAAATATAAATTAAATTAAAAAAACAAACAAAAGTAAGGAGACATCAGCTTTTGGGGGTTTATCCGGGCACATTCCACTCTAATTTATAACCGAGGAAGACCACCGGCCGGAAGCTCTGTTTCCCTAGTACCAGCATGGGGAACAAAGAAAGGCTGCCGCAATCTGGCCGTTACCTGCAAAAGCAGCTTTAAAGCCTGTGCTAATGGTCACTTCATGTGAACAAGTACTGCAGGGCTGTAAATGAAACCTGCCCTCAAAATGTTTTGAGGGAGGTAATGGCCAATAAATTTCAAAATGTAACACATACTTTAGAAAACACTTTGAAGAGCTAAGCTGTAATCACAGTTTGAAAAATAAAAAGGACATGACTTAAAGCTCAATTTCAAAGGATTATGAGTCATATGCAAATTCAACCACAAAGAGGTATCAGCTCACACCAGTCAGAATATCCATCAGCAAGAAAACTACAAACAATAAATGCTGAAGCCATAAAAAGAAACGAAATTGAGCTATTTGTAATGAGGTGGATAGACCTAGAGTCTGTCATACACAGTGAAGTAAGTCAGAAAGAGAGAGACAAATACTGTATGCTAACACATATACCTGGAATTTAAGGGAAAAAATGTCATGAAGAACCTAGGGGTAAAACAGGAATAAAGACAGAGATCTACTAGAGAATGGACTTGAGGATATGGGGAGGGGGAAGGGTAAGCTGTGACAAAGGGAGAGAGAGGCATGGACATATATACACTACCAAACGTAAGGTAGATAGCTAGTGGGAAGCAGCAGCATGGCACAGGGAGATCAGCTCGGTGCTTTGTGACCGCCTGGAGGGGAGGGAGGGTGGGAGGGAGGGAGACGCAAGAGGGAAGTGATATGGGAACATATGTATATGTATAACTGATTCATTTTGTTGTAAAGCACAAGCTAGCACACCATTGTAAAGCAATTATACTTCAATAAAGATATTAAAAATAAATAAATAAATAAATGCTGAAGGTGTTGTGGAGAAATGCGTACCCTCAACTTTAAGTGGGATGTAACCTGGAAAGAGCCAATAATGAGCACAGAATCGTGGTGCATTTAAACGGTAAACCCCGAGATATCATATGATACAGGATGCCCACTCCTGGGCCTATAACATAAGAAGACAGAATTGTAAAGACACAGGCAGGCAAATGTGCAGTGCAGCAGTATTACAATAGCCAAGACATGGAGGCAACCAAAAAGTCCATCAACAGGTGAGTGGACAAAGAAGAACTGGTACATGTACAGATGGAATATTATCTAGGGAAAAAAATGAAACAATGCCATTTGCAGCACCGTAGATGATTCTAGAGGTAATCAGGCAAATTGTACTAAGTCAGACAGCAAAAGACACATATCCTATAATATCACTTATAGGTGTTAGCTAAAAATTGATACCAATGAAGATATTTCCACAGAGAAAGGCAATCACAGATTCATTAAACAAAGTTATGGTTCACCAAATGGAAAGGTGTGAGGACTGGATACATTAGGATATTGGGGTTAACATAGATATAGAAACACATGTGAAATATATAATCACCAAAGACCTATGGAATACCAAGAGAAGACTACTCAACATTGTGTCACAAGCTACATGAGAAAACGATCTGAAGAAGTATAGATACATGTATATGTGTAAAAGAACCACATCTTACACACCTAGAACAAACAAAACATTTTAATCAAATTTGCTCTGATAAAAAATAAACATTAAAAAAAGAACAAGAAAAAAAAGAGAGAAAAAAAGGGGAAAAAAAGAACGAGAAGTAATGAGACATACACTTAAGGGGCTTTTTGCTGGCACATTGCATTCTAATTTACAACCAGAACACGACTTCCATTAAAGCTCTGTCATCACTAATAAAGCAGCTTTATAAGCAATGTTGAAGGTAGCTTAAAAGAATTCTCACTAATTATTGACAGTAACAAGAAAACAAACAAAAGTAAAAATCTCACGGCAAAAAGTATACATAGAGTAAGGGTAGTAGATCAAACACTTATTAAACTTCTGTAAAGAATAAAAGACAACAGTAGTATTTTTTTTTAAAGAGAGGGGCCAAATAAATCAGAACTGAAAGAGATGATGTTACAAGAGCCACCACAGAAATACAAAGTATCCTAAGATACACACAGGGTAACTCAGGGCTCAGACTGGACAGAGCCCACTCTCCATTCCCCTGTACATGACTTACAGGAGCCTCAGGAACTGAGGAGGGGGTCCTTGAGGAGAGGCACAAGATAGAAGATGTTAGGCATTAACATGACTGCATTCATTTTAAACGTGCCTGAACTACATTCACATGAGATGATTTTGTCCTGTTTGTACATCAGCACCTCTAGTCGGAACTGCAGATCTTTGGTTTCACCACCTCTATGACAGCATTAGCTTCACCTGCTGTGGACTGTCTCCTATAGGATTTCTAGAACCACAAAACATCGAAGCTTCACAGGACCCAGAGTCTGTGCGACTCCACTCAGAGTCTCAACTGCATTCAGAGACTCAGAGTCTCAACAGAGACTCCACTCTTGGAGGACACACACAAAGTAGTGTGCACATCAGGACCCAAGGGAAGGAGCAGTCACCCCGTAGGTGAATGATCATACCTAGCTGCTAGTTTTAGAGGGTCTCCTGCAGAGGTGGGGTGTGGCTGCGGCTCACCATGGGGACAACGACACTGACAGCAGAAGTTCTGGGAAATACTCCTTGGCGTGAACTCTCCCAGAGTCCACCATTAGCCCCACCAAGAGCAAGGTAGGCTCCAGTGCTGGGTCGCCTCAGTCCAAACAACCAACAGGGAGGGAACCCAGCCCCATGCATCAGCAGACAAGTGGATTAAACTTTTTATTAAACTTTTATTTAATCCACAGACAAGCAGATTAAAGCTCTGCCCACCAGAACAACACCCAGCTCTACCCACCACCAGTCCCTCGCATAAGGAAGCTTGCACAAGCCTCTCAGATAGACTCAATCACTGGAGAGCAGACAGCAGAAGCAAGAAGAACTACAATTCTGCAGCCTGTGGAAGGAAAACCACATTCACAGAAAGATAGAGAAAATGAAAAGGCAGAGGACTTTATACCAGATCAAGGAACAAGATAAATCCTCAGAAAAACAACGAAATGAAGTGGGGATAGGTAACCTTCCAGTAAAAGAATTCAGAATAATGATAGTGAAGATGATCCAAAACCTTAGAAAAATAATGGAGGCAAAGATCGAGAAGATGCAAGAAATGCTTAACAAAGACCTAGAAGAATTAAGGAACAAACACCTAGAAGAATTAAAGAACAAACAAACAGAGATGAACAATACAATAATTGAAATGAAAAATACACTAGAAGGAATCAGTAGCAGAATAACTGTGACAGAAGAACGGATAAGTGACCTGGAAGACAGAAAGGTGGAAATCACTGCCATGGAACAAAATAAAGAAAAAGAATGAAAATAAATGAAGACAACCTAAGAGACTTCTGGGACAACATTAAATGCAACAACATTCGCATTATAGGGGTCCCAGATGGAGAACAGAGAGAGAAAGGACTCGAGAAAATATCTGAAGAGATTATAGTTGAAAACTTCCCTAGCATGGGAAAAGAAATAGCCACTGAAGTCCACGAAGCGCAGAGAGTCCCAGGCAGGATAAACCAAAGGAGAAAAATGCCGAGACACACAGTAATCAAATTGAAAAAATTAAAGACAAAGAAAAATTATTGAAAGCAACAAGGGAAAAATGACAACATACAACGGAATTCCCATAAGGTTAACAGCTGATTTCTCAGCAGAAAATCTACAAGCCAGAAGGGAGTGGCATGATAAATTTAACGTGATGAAAGGGAAGAACCTACCACCAAGAGTACTCCACCCAGCAAGTATCTCATTCAGATTTGATGGAGAAATCAAAAGCTTTACAGACAAGCAAAAGCTAAGAGAATTCAGCACCACGAAACCAGCTCTACAACAAATGCTAAAGGAACTTCTCTAAGTGGGAAACACAAGAGAAGAAAAGGACCCACTAAGACAAACCCATAACAATTAAGAAAATAATAATAGGAACATACATATTGATAATTACCTTAAACGTGAATGGATTAAATGCTCCAACCAAATGACACAGGCTCACTGAATGGATACAAAAACAAGATCCATATATATGCTGTCTACAAGAGACCCATTTCAGACCTAGGGACACATACAGACTGAAAGTGAGAGGATGGAAAAATATATTCCATGCAAATGAAAATCAAAAGAAAGCTGGAGTAGCAATACTCATATCAGATAAAATAGATTTTAAAATAAAGAATGTTACAAGAGACAAGGAAGGACACTACATAATGATCAAGGGATCAATCCAAGATATAACAATTATAAATATATATGTACCCAACACAGGAACACCTCAATACATAAGGCAACTGCTAACAGCTATAAAAGAGGAAATCAACAGTAACACAATAATAGCAAGGGACTTTAACACCTCACTTACACCAATGGAGATCATCCAGACAGAAAATTAATAAGGAAACACAAGCTTTAAATGACACAATAGACCAGATAGATTAATGGATATTTATAGGACATTCCATCCAAAAACAGCAGACTACAAGTTCTTCTCAATGGCACACGGAACATTCTCCGGGATAGATCACATCTTGGGTCACAAATAAAGCCTCAGTAAATTTAAGAAAACTGAAATCATATCAAGCAGCTGTTCCGACCACAATGCTATGAGATTAGAAATCAATTACAGGGAAAGTAACGTAAAAAACAAACACATGGAGGCTAAACAATACATTTCTAAATAACCAAGAGATCACTGAGGAAATCAAAGAGGAAATCAAAAAATACCTAGAGACAAATGACAACAAAAACACGATGATCCAAAACCTATGGGATGCAGCAAAAACAGTTCTAAGAGGGAAGTTTATAGCAATAAAAGCCTACCTCAAGAAACCAGAAAAATCTCAAATAAACAATCTAACCCTACACCTAAAGGAACTAGAGAATGAAGAACAAAACCCAAAGTTAATAGAAGGAAAGAAATCATAAAGATCAGAGCAGAAATAAATGAAATAAAAACAATAGCAAAGATCAATAAAACTAAAAGCTGGTTCTTTGAGAAGATAAACAAAAATGATAAACCTTTAGCCAGACTCAAGTAAAAGAGGGAGAGGACTCAAATCAATAAAATTAGAAATGAAACAGGAGAAGTTGTAACAGACACCACAGAAATACAAAGCATCATAAGAGACCTCTACAAGCAACTCTATGCCAATAAAATGGACAACCTGGAAGAAATGGACAAATTCTTAGAAAGGTATAACCTTCCAAGACTGAACCGGGAAGAAATAGAAAATATGAACAGACCAATCACAAGTAATGAAATTGAAAGTGTGATTAAAAATCTTCCAACAAACAAAAGTCCAGAACGAGATGGCATCAGAAGTGAATTCTATCAAACATTTAGACAAGAGCTAACACCCAATCTTCTCAAACTCTTCAGAACTTTTCAGGGGAAGGAACACTCCCAAACTCATTATATGAGGCCACAATCACCCTGATACCAAAACCAGACAAAGATACTACAGAAAAAGAAAATTAGAGACCAATATCACTGATTAATATAGATGTAAAAATCCTCAACAAAATACTAGGAAACAGAATTAAACAACACATTAAAAGGATCATGCACCATGATCAGGTGGGGTTTATCCCAGGGATGCAAGAATTCTTCAATATACACAAATCAATCAATGTGATACACCATATTAACAAATTGTAGAATAAAAATATGATCATCCCAATAGATGCAGGAAAAGCTTTTGACAAAATTCAACACCAATTTATGATTAAAAGTCTCCAAAAAGTGGGCATAGAGGGAATCTACCTCAACATAATAAAGGCAGTATATGACAAACCCACAGCAAACATCATTCTCAATAGTGAAAAACTAAAAGCATTTCCTCTAAGATCAGGAACAAGACAAGGATGTCCACTCTCACCACTATTACTCAACATAGTTTTTGGAAGTCTTAGACACAGTAATCAGAGAAGAAAAAGAAATAAAAGGAATACAAATTGGAAAAGAAGAAGTAAAATTGTCACTGTTTGCAAATGACACGATACTACACATAGTGAATCCTAAAGATGCCACCAGAAAACTACCAGAGCTAATCAATGAATTTGGTAAAGTTGCAGGATACAAAATTAATGCACAGAAATCTCTTGCATTCCTATACACTAACAATGAAAGATCAGAAAGAGAAATTAAGGAAACAATCTCATTCACCATTGCAACAAAAAGAATAAAATATGGAGGAATGACCCTACATAAGGAGGTAAAAGACCTGTACTCAGAAAACTATAAGACACTGCTGAAAGAAATCAAAGATGATATAAACATATGGAGGTATAAACCATGTTCTTGGATTAGAAGAATCAATATTGTGAAAATGACTATAGTACCCAAAGCAAGCTACAGATTCAATGCAATCCCTATCAAATACCACTGGCATTTTCTACAGAACTAGAACAAAAAAATCTTAAAATTTGTATGGAGACACAAAAGACCCCGAATAGCCAAAGCAGTCTTGAGGGAAATTAAAAGAGCTGGAGGAATCAGACTTCCTAACTTCAGACTATACTACAAAGCTACATTAATCAAGACTATATGGTACTGGCACAAAAACAGAAATATAGATCAATTGAACAAGATAGAAAGCCCAGAGATAAACCTACGTACCTATGGCTAACTCATCTATGACAAAGGAGGCAAAGATATACAATGAAGAAAAGACAGTCTCTTCAGTAAGTGGTGCTGGGAAAACTGGACAACTACACGTGAAAGAATGAAATTAGAACACTCCATAACACCATACACAAAAATAAACTCAAAATGAATTAGAGATCTAAATGTTAGACCAGACACTATAAAATTATTAGAGGAAAACATAGGCAGAACACTCTATGACATAAATCACAGCAAGATCCTTTTTGACCCACCTCCTAGAGAAGTGGAAATAAAAACAAAAATAAACAAATGGGACCTAATGAAACTTCAAAGCTTTTGCACAGCAAAGGAAAACATAAACAAGACGAAAATACAACCCTCAGAATGGGAGAAAATGTTTTCAAATGAAGCAAATGACAAAAGATTAATCTCCAAAATTTACAAGCAGCTCGTGTAGCTCAATATCACAAAAACAAACAACACAATCCAAAAATGGGCAGAAGACCTAAATAGACATTTCTCCAAAGGAGATATACAGATTGCCAATAAACACGTGAAAGGATGCTGAACATCACTAATCATTAGAGAAATGCAAATCAAAACTACAGTGAGGTATCAACTCCCAGCAGTCAGAATGGCAATCATCAAAAAATCTACAAACAATAAATGCTGGAGAGGCATTTACTGGAGAAAAGGGAACGTTCTTGCACTGTTGCTGGGAATGTAAATTGCTATACCCACTAGGGATAACAGTATAGAGGTTCCTGAAAAAACTAAAAATAGAAGTACCATACGACCCAGCAATCCAACTACTGGGCATTTGCCCTGAGAAAACCATAATTCAAAAAGAGTTATATACAACAATGTTCATTGCAGTTCTACTTACAATAGCCAGGACATGGAAGCAACCTAAGTGTCCATCGACAGATAAATGGATAAAGAATATCTGGCACATATATAAATGGAATATTACTCAGCCATAAAAAGAAACAAAACTGAGTTATTTGTAGTGAGGGGGATGGACTTAGAGTCTGTCCTACACAGTGAAGTAAGTCAGAAAGAGAAAAATAAATACCGTGTACTAACAGAGATATATGGAATCTAAAGAAAAAAGTTTATGAAGAACCTAGGGGCAGGACAGGATTAAGGACACAGACATAGAGAAAGGACTTGAGGACACGGGGAGGGGGAAGGGTAAGCTGGGACGAAGTGAGAGAGTGCCATGGACATATATACATTACCAAATGTAACATCGATAGCTACTGGGAAGCAGCCACATAGCACAGGGAGATCAGCTCGGTGCTTTGCGACCACCTAAAGGGGTGGGATGTGGAGGGTGGGAGGGAGATGTAAGAGGGAGGGGATATGGTGATATATGTATATGTATAATTGACTCACTTTGTTATACAGCAGAAACTAACACTCCATTGTAAAGCAATTATACTCCAATAAAGGTGTAAAAGGAAAATAAAAAAGAAAGAAGCCCAGAGATAAACCTACACACCTATGGTCAACTAATCTATGACAAAGTAGGCAAGACTATACAATGGAGAAAAGACAGTGTCTTCAATCAGTGGTGCTGGGAAAAATGGACAGCTACATGTAAAAGAATGAAATTAGAACACCCCCTAACACCATACACAAAAATAAATTCAAAATGGATTAGAGACCTTAATGTAAGACCGGACAGTATAAAACTCTTAGAGGAAAACATAGGAAGAATACTCTAACATAAATCACAGCAAGATCTTTTTTGATCCACCTCCTAGAGTAATGACATAAAAAAGAAAACTAAACAAATGGGACCTAATGAAACGTAAAAGCTTTTGCAAAGCAATGGAAACTACAAACACAAAAAGACAACCCTCAGAATGGGAGAATATATTTGCAACTGAATCAATGGACAAAGGATTAATCTCCAATATATATAAACAGCTGATGCAGCTCAATATTAAAAAAACAAACAACCCAATACAAAAATGGGCAGAAGATCTAAATAGACATTTCTTCCAAAAAGATGTAGAGATGGCCAAGGAGCACATGAAAAGCTGCTCTACATCACTAATTATTAGAGAAATGCAAATCAAAACTACAATGAGGTATCACCTCACACCTGTTAGAATGGGCATCATCAGAAAATCTACAAACAACAAATGCTGGAGAGGGTGTGGAGAAAAGGAACCCTCTTCCACGATTGGTGGGAATGTAAATTGATAGTCACTATGGAGAACAGTATGGAGGTTCCTTAAAAAACTAAAAATAGAATTACCATATGATCCAGCAACCCACTACTGGGCATATACCCAGAGAAAACCATAAATCAAAAAGACACATTCACCACAATGTTCATTGCAGCACTATTTACAATAGCCAGGTAATGGAAGCAACCTAAATGCCCACAGACAGACGAATGGATAAAGATGTGGTACATATATAAAATGGACTATTAGCCATAAAAAGGAATGAAATTGGGTCATTTGTAGAGACGTCGATGGATCTAGAGACTGTCATACAGAGTGAAGTAAGTCAGAGAGAGAAAAACAAATATTGTATATTAACGCATATATGTGGAACCTAGAAAAATGGTACAGATGAACCGGTTTGAAGGGCAGAAATAGAGACACAGATGTAGAGAACAAATGTATGGACACAAAGAGGGGAAAGCCATGGGGGGGTGGCAGTGGGAGGAGTTGGGAGATTGGGATTGACATGTATACATTTATACGTATAAAATAGATAACCAATAAGAACCTGCTGTATAAAAATAAATAAAATAAAATGAAAAATAAAATTTTTTAAAAAACGGAAAAAAGTTATTCTTTTCACATACATGTATTTATATGAATGAATTATTTCCATGCTTACATCCATAAGTACAAAAAAGAGGAATAAAACCTACCTTGAAACAAAAAAGAAAAAAACAAAACAGAACCCACCAGTTATACAGATGAAAACCCTATCAGGGCACTTGCTTCAGTGGTAGACAATTCTGAAGTTGGTCAGAGGTGGGGAATCATCTCGCATGCAGCCAGCAGCCCCCCCGCAAGGAGTGTCCTCATTACAAGCCTGGGGGACCGTGCCGAGACATCTGTGAGTAAACGTGAGATGAGCCCCAGGCCAGCTGCTGCTGAACTGTTCCCAACCTTCCCAGGTAAAACACCTGAATATGTACAAGGACTTGAAAGCCTAGAGGAAGGGCCATGGAGCCACACGAGTGACAGCATGCCAGCCGACTTGGTGCCTGCAGGCCAGCCAGGATGGTACTGGCCCTGGGTGCTCTTCTGGAAGATTTCCATTTCCCTGCCTGAGATACCCGTCCTGTCCCTGCCCCCACTGCTTTTTTCCTTCCTCACCTCTGCCCAGGGAGAAATTCCAGCAGCAGGTATGGGTGACACATCCTCTTCCTTAGCAGGTGGCAGCCTGGCAACTGCTGCAGAAAGTCCAGCAGAGCCCCACTCACACTGGGCCACCCACAAAGCTGTGGCCTCTCACTCCCTCCCACCAGCCCAGCCCCGAGACTGCTGACAGGGCAGAGAAAATGGCATCAGGCACGGCTGCAGGGGCTCTTGCTGCCTGGAGTGGTATTTATATTGATCTCAACCCAGGCACACCTGGGGAGGGCTGGCCGGCACGGTAAGGCTGCCCAGGTCAGCCAATCATCACCCCTCAGGGGCTCACAGTTGCAGAAAATGGAACTTGCTGAACCGGCCAGGTCCAAGGAACAGGTGTGGGCTCCTGAGAGTCAAGATAGACAAGGGGCTGCAGCTTTGGCTTGTTTTCTAATCATTTTATCTGGCCCATGAGTGGGAGACAACTTCAAGAAAACCCTCTCCTAATGAGAGGAACCCAGGAGTCAGGGAGAGGAGGGGTGGGTGGTGGTTGGAGACAGAGGCCTGGTGCCCCAGGTGCAGTGGAAGTCTCTGGAAGACCAGGTGGAGGGAGGCCGTACAGAGTGATGCCCAGGGTCACAGACCTGTCGCAGCTGCTGTTTGTTAGTTCAAGTCCTGCTCTGAGGTGCTCTGTGTCAGCTCTGAGTGACAGGTGAGCTGGGGGTGCTCTGCAATGAGGGCTATGTGCACGGTTCCTGTGTGCCCAGCCCTGCCACGGTACCTGCAAGGGTAGCTCTGTATCCGGGGATTGGTCTGACCACGAGAGCCCCATGGGCTGCTGGGGACCTGGTAAAGAATATCAGGACAGTCAGTGAAGCCACCGAGGATATACCTCCAGCTGCTCCTAATTCCTACACCCTGCTGGTCATTCTACCAACCACCAGGACATGGTATTCTGTATTAGTCTTCAATGATGCCTTCTTTTGTATTCCATTAGTCCCAGAGTCACAAGAAATTTTGGCTTGTGAGTGGCAGGACTCAACATACAACTAAAACAATACTTCCGGGCCGTCTTGCCCCAAGGGTGCAAAAATTCCCACACCGTCTTTGGGGAAAGCTTAGGTAAAGACCTAAAAGTTCTACCTCTGGAAAAGGAAACCCTCCTTCAATACGCAGACGACATTCTGATCGCCAGCCCTACTAAGGAGGCCTCTGAACTACCAAGCCAATAAAGGATAGAAGTCGTCCAAAAAGAAGCTCAAATATCACAGACTGCGGTGACCTGCCTGGGCTTCATTCTCACAGAAGGTCGGAGAAGCCCATCCCAGGAAAGGGAAGAAACCATTTTCAGCCTTACCCCTTTCTAAAACTAGAAGACAGCTTAGGGGTTCCTGGGGAGGCCAGGGTTTGCTGCTTCTGGATCCCTAACTATAGTCTACTAGCTGGGCCTCTATATGAAACACTGAAAGGAAAAGATGATGATCCTTTTGAATAGAATCCAGAAGTGGCCTTTCAAGAATGGAAAGAGCAGTCAATTCAGACCCTTGCCCTGGAACTCCCTAATTTAGCTAAACCCTTTGACCTTTACATTCCCGGTGAAAGGTGAATCGCCATTGGAGAATTAGTGCAAAAACTGGGACCACTTGAAATGGAACAATGCAAGAATGCCATCCAGGTAGGATAAACTACGGTCACCAAGGGGCTTGACCCACTGCAACATCTGGCCAAGATACTGGCGGTATCTAAAAACCTGGAAATCAGCAGCCCAAAAGGCCACCTCCCTCCTAAGGGAAAAGGACCCCACGTGGTGATCCTAACCACCAACCATGCCCTGAAGTTGCAGGGTTCGCTCCGTTGGCACAGCGACCTCGAGTGAGGAGGCCTTCCAACTCCAACATCCAGAGAGATAACCGGGGGCAACAGGGCACCATGACGACTCGTGTGAACATCACTTGACCTGGAGTTTCTCTCATAAAACAACAAGAGTGTGTCCCAAAACAGTAGACTACTGCTTGCAGGACTTACTGCACCCAGAGGGGAGCTAATAATCTTGGCGGGGGAACCATATATCACACTGTCACCATAGAAAAGCCTACAGACACCGTGATGATGGTGGCCAATAAGACCGGCTGGACTCCTGTTTACTTCAAAAGGCTGTTGACTCAGTGGCCATCATGGTCCTTGATCACCACTGACCCTGGACTGTCTGGGAGTTGAGTGGGCAGGGCTCTGACACCTGGTGCTGTTTGTACGTTAATTCAGGGACCTAATTGAAGAAAGCACAGACTACTGGTCAGAGCATCTAGGCTGGCAGAGACGGTCAGCCTAAGGTGGCCGAACAAATGTGGGGCGGGGTGAAACCGGCCCCCACAGCGTCTCTGCACATCTCTTTCCTGGACCCTTAAAGGTCATTAGAATCTATAACACTTCCAATGCTGGTGCTCAGGTGGACGAGCAGGGAGGCAGGGGTCCTGGGGACAATCAACGTCACCTGGAGGCTGCTGGGGAGAAGTTCTGACCCTCGCCCCTGGGTATGAGGGCTCCCAACTCAGCACTCAGCAGTTACAGAAGAAGGGTCTGCACCCTCAGCACTCCAAGAATGAGGAACGGGACAAAAGGCAGAGGAGGGGTTTGTCCCCAGCAAAGCCCATTAAAAATCCCTGGGAGATAAAAATAGAATCTGTGCAATAAAGTCAAGTCTAACCTTTTTTATCCTTTGTGCTTTGTCTAATTTCACGTACTCCTAGGGTCTCGCATGCAGAGGCTCCACACCCGGCACTTCAGACCAGATTTCCTAGTGCAGAATGGCTGGGTCGACACCTCAGCTCCTGGGGCCCAGTGCAGACTCCACGATATAGAGCCTGAACTGCAGCCAACCCAGCCCTTGAAAGCTCTGTCCCCTCCCTCCCAATGACTCTGACAGGATCTCTACACAACAGCCCAGCCCACAGCCCACGGGGTAGTGCATGCTCTCACCTCTCCATTCTCTGATCAAAATATAAAGTTTCCTTTGCTTGTGAACCAAACTCAGTCTCGATCTGTTGGCCCCAATGACACTGGGCAGGGGGACACTTGTTGGGGTCCACTCTGGAGGATCAGTAACAGAAATTGAGACTATTGTAACCTCAATGAACAGATGTGTGAGCCAAACTGTAGTTAACATAGAACAGTGTATAAGGCTCGAGTAAAATAAGATGTTTTTAACACTTCCATTTGATATTGCCATCACTTTTTATAAGCAAGTTCAGTGAAAGGGTTTGTCTTATTTGTCAGGTCAATATTAGAGAAACGAAGTGATTTCTTTCCAAGGATGTACATCTAATAATCTTGGTTAAAGCTTCAATCTTGTTTTAAATGCTTTTCCATTGAAAATGATACCTCTCTTTCAGCTCCCCCATTTCTGAGAAGTATAAAATCTTATAATTTATTATTACCAAAGGGGAAAGGTGGGAGGAGGGATAAATTAACAGTTTGGGATTAACACATACACACTGCTATGTATAAAATAGATCATCAACAAGGAACTACTGTATAGCACAGGGAACTACACTCAACATTTTGCAATAACCTATAAGGGGAAATAATCTGAAAAAGAATAGATATTTTTATTGACATCATCTATCAATGACAGTTAAAGTGTAACCTAAGGGAAGCTGGTGGTGAGTGCTTCTGACCCTGAAGACTTCAATCATCTAAAGTTTGGACTCTGCCTACTTCCCAAGGCCCTTAATGAACATATGTGTAGCCATAGCTTAAAAAATTCCCCAGTTTGGGTTTCGGGGAGACACTGATTTTGAAAAAGCCCTGGTGTTCTCCTTACATGAATGGGACTCTTCCTACTGCTAAAACATGTCTGTCACACCCAGAGGATAGTATACCGTCTGATCGGGAAGAGTTTGGAAAAGGCATCTCATCTCCTCATCTCCTGGTGCTCGGGTTCACCCCTCCAGCGTCTTTACTAACAGTCTCCCCACTTGGAGATGTCAGCACTGTCAACATCCTGTTGCGTACAGTTTGGAATTTGTCCAGAGGATGAAGCGGAAGGATGAGGAACAATGAGAGACAAGTCCTAGGTGTTCAGACAGGCACATGTCACTCTAATTTCCAATCAGGAAGACGAATTGACCAAAGGCTAGGGTTGCCCATGGAAACAGTATAGGGCTTGAGGAAATCCTGCTGCTTTGTGGCCAGTTCCCATAAACACAAGTTGAACAATGGAACTCAGGGGCAGTAAAATTCACAAAACTGCAGAGTTGAAAATATCCATCACTGAAAAATGTCTTGAGGAAAGTCAGAGAAAAGGACTTGTAAGCAAGGGAGAATGGCAGGAAAGGGATTTGAGGAGGTAGAAAGGACTCGCCATTAAGCACAAGAAAAGGAGCTGAACATTGCCAACATTGCAGTTGGCCAAAAAGGGTGTATGCGTTTTTTTCTGTATATATTCAAGAAAAGGGCATACACTTTTTTAGCCAACCAAACAGGTGGGCACTGGAAATCAATACTACAAAAGATATCACTTCACATCAGTCACAAGAGCCATCCTCATAAAGCGTAAACAACAGAAATGCAGGACAGGGCAACGAGAAGAGGGAGCCCTGTGAGACTTATAGTGGAAATGTATATTGCCAACGGCCATTCTGGAGAAGTATATTGTGTTTACTAAAGCATCTAAAAAATGAGCTACAGAGCATAGGGCACTTGCACTCATGGGCGTATATCTTGGGAAAAACAAAAATCGAGAGGACACAGGCACCCCAATGTTTACCCCCTCTCTGTTTAAAAGATCCTCGACTAGGATATAACTTAAATGTCTCTGGAGGGAAAAAATGGATAGAGATGTGGTACTTAGGTAGAGTGGAATATTATTCAGCCTGGAAATCAATGAAATATGGCCAGTTGTAACAACTCCAGAGGAGTTACGTATGATCATTCTAAGTGACAGAATTCAAAAAGAAAAAGACACATATCATAAGATATCACTTAAAGGTGGAATCCAAAATGGCTACACATGAAATAAATTACAAAACAAAAACATAGTCAAATATGTAGAAAACACGCATAAGGCTGCTAAACGGGAAAGGTGGGGAGGGGTGAGGCATCATCCAGGAGGTTGAAATTAGCAAAGATACCATTCCAAATACCAAACTGATAATCAACAAGGCCTACACGGTAGCTAAAAGAACTACACTCAGCACACTCAAGTCACTGGAAAAGAATATATACGACTGGTAAGAATCTGAAAAAGAATTTACTGATGTCTCTCTGTACGTGAATCAAGTGGATGTACAGCAGCAAGAAACAGAGCTTTGAAAATCAGCTGTAACCAATATAGTAATAAATTGAAAAAAATAAACGACAGAGAGACAGAGAAAACCTCTTACAACTTTTCCTCAGGGACGGTGATGCAACATGGATTGAACACGTCTAGACCCACAGCAGGATGAGACATAAGGCTGGAAACTGTTCGTGCTAAGAGAAATGTGAGGTTGGGTGAGGAAATGCACACCCTTTAAAGTAATACTACCTGGTGCCCATTCAATGGGTCCCAAATCTGCAGGTTCAAGGGATCTTCCTACAGCTAAAACATGCATGGAAAACCCAGAGGACTGTACACCATGTGATCGGGAGATGTGTCTAAAATGCAGCTCATTTATCTTCTCCTGGTGCTCCTGTTCACCATTCCAGCCACGTTACATAGAATCTCCCCACTTGGAGAATCAGCACATTTCAACTTCTGTTTCACACATTTTGCAAATTGTGAGGAGGATGAACGGGAAGAGGGGGAACCAATGAGAGAATAGTTGTAGGGGTTTGGACGGGCACATATCACTCTAATTTCCCATTAAGAATAAGAACTAAAAAAAGGCTCAGCCCACCTCGCTGGAGCCAAAATAGGGCCTGAAGCAATCCTGCGGGTTTGAGGCCAGCTCACAAAAGAGCAACTTAAAAAATGGAGCTCAGGGTCACTGCAATTCACAAACCTGCAGAGTTATAAATGAAAACTAACGTCCAAAAATATGTTGAGGTAAGGCAAAGAAGAGGATCTGAATGCAAGACAGAATTGCAAGAAACAGATTTCAAGAGATAGATTGGACTCGTCTTTAACGCACATGAAAAGCGGCAGAATTTCGACAATGATGCAGTTGGCCCAAAAGGGCGTATGCGTTTTTTCCTGATTATATCCAGGAAAAAACGCATATGCACTTTATGGGCAAGGAAACAAGCAAGCAATGCAAATGTGCAAAACAAAGAAGTCTCACTTCCCACCGGTCAAAAGGGTCATCCTAAAAAATTGTAAAAACCAGAAATGCAGGACAGGCCATGGAGAACAGGGAGCCTTTATACACTAATGGGCAGTGTGTGAACTGCCGAGAGCCACTCTGGAGGAGTGTATGGTGGTTCCTAAATCATCTAAAAAACAGAGCTACAGAGCATAGGACACTTCCAATCATGGGAGTATATCTAGGGAAGTCTAAAAATCAACAAGACACAAGCACACCACAGTTTAGGGCTACTCTGTTTACAAGAACCTCAACTTCAGTACACCTTAAATATCCCAGGAAAGAGAACAATGGATAAAGAAGATGTGGTACTTATGTACAACGGAATATCTCTTCACCATGAAATCAATGTAATAAGGCTAGTAGAAGGATAAAGAGTGGATTTAGGTCCGATAATACTACTTGAAATAAGTCAAACAGAAAAAGAAACATATCATAAGATATCACTTATAGAGGGAGGGTAAATATGGCTGCACAAGAAATGAATTACAGAACAGAACAGTGTCTCACATTTAGAAAACACACTTATGTCAGCTTAAGGGGAAAGGAGAGGTGGGGTGATGCATAAAACCAGAGTTTGAAATTAGCACAGATACCGTTCAATAAACCAAATAGGTATTAGACAAGATCTACACCTTGCTCAATGAACTGGCCTCAACACACCCTATACACCGCAGAGAAATATATCTGAGTAATAAGAATCTTAAAACCCATGTATTGATATATCTCCATAAGGGAATCAAGTGTGTGCAGAGCGGCACAAACACAGCAGTGAAGATGAGTTAAACCCCATTATAGAAATAAATTTTAAAAACAAAACGCAGAAACAATGAAAGAGAGAAAAATTCTTACAAAATTCGCTCAGGGGCTGTGATGCAAACTGGATTGACCACATATAAACCCACAGCGGGATAAGACATAAGGCTGGACACTTGGGGCTGAGAGGATTGGTGAGCTTTGGTGAGCAACTGCCAAAAGTTTAACGCAATACTTCATGCTACTCATTCCAAGGGTCCCAACACTCCAGGTTGAAGGGAATCTTCCTACAGCTAAACCATGCTTGGGAAACCCAGCGACTGGTATACCATATGATCGGGAAAGGTTTCTAAAACACACCTCATTGTTCCTCTCCTGGGGCTCCGGATCAACATTCCAGCCGCTTTACTAACAACAACCTCACATGGAGAGTCAATGCCTTTAAGTTCCAGTATCGCACAGTCTGCAGATATTGCGGAGGATGAATGGGTTAGGGGGAACCAGTGAGAAACTAATGTAGTGGTTTCAATGGGCACATGTCACTCTAATTTCACATCAGTAAGAAGAATTAACCAAAGGCACAGCAAGGTGTCCCACAAGAAGAATAGGGCCTGAAGGAATCCTGCAGTTATGAGGCAAGATCACAAAAATAAGAGCTGAAAAATGGAGCTCAGGGCCACTGCAATTCAAAAACGTGCAGAGTTATAAAGGCCAACAATTTTCAAAAAGGATATTGAGGAAAGGCTATGAAGAGGCATTGAAAGCAAGGCAGAATTGCAGGAAACCGATTTCAGGAGGTAGACTGGAATTGCATTTAAAGCATAGGAAAAGAGGCAGAACGTCCACAATGATGCACTTGGCCAAAAAGGGCGTATGTGTTTTTTCCTGAATATATTCAGGAAAAAACGCATATGCACTTTTTGTACAACCAAGCAAGCTTGCAAAGGAAATCTGCACTACAATGAAGTCTCACTTCCCACTGGTTAAAAGGGCCATCTGAGAAAAGTGTAAAATCCAGAAAGGCAGGACAGGCCATGGAGAACTGGGAGCCTTGTTATGCTGATGGGCGGGATGTAAATTGCCAACAGACACTCGGGAGAAGTGTATGGTGTTTCCTGAAACATCTAAAAAACAAAGCAACAGAGCCTAGGGCACTTCCACTTATGGTCCTATAGCTTAGGGAAATTAAAATCAAAAAGACACAACCACCCCAAAATTTGGGACGCCTCTGTTTAGAAGAACCTCATTTACCGTACAAGTTCAATATCACAGAATGTGAAAAATGGATAAAGAACTTGTGGTACTTATGTACAATGCAGTATCACTCAGCAACGAAATGTATGTCATCAGGCCCGTAGCAGCATAATGAGTGGATTCAGGTACGATGATTCTAACTGAAATAAGTCACACAGAAAAAGAAACATCATAAGATATCACTAATACACGGAATGTAAACTTGGCTACACAGGAACTGAATTCCAAAACAGAACAGGGTCTCAAATTTAGAAAACCAACTTATGCTTGCTTAAGGGGAAAGGTGAGTTGGGGTGCTGCATAAAACCAGAGATTGAAATGAGCACAGATAAAGTTCCTTAAGCCAAATATAGAATAGACAAGAGCTACTCCTTGCTCAATGAAATGGACTCAACACCCCATATTAAACGCCTAAGAATGTACCTGACTAGTAAGTATCTTAAAACCTATGGATTGCTATGTCTCCAAAAGAGAATCAAGCGTGTGTACAGGGGCATAAATGCAGCAGTGATAGGATTGGAGAGGTTCGGTGAGCAAATGAAGACCCTTTGAAGTCATATTGCATGGTACCCATTACACGGGTCTCAACTCTCCAGGTTTAAGGTATTCTTCCTTCAGCTAAAACATGCATGTGGAACCCAGAGTATGATCAACCGTGTGAACGGGAGACGTGTTCAAATATGTCTCAGTTTTCCTCCCCTGGTATTCGGGTGCAACATTCCAGACGCTTTACTAACACTCTCCCCACTTGGAGAGTCAGCGCCTTTAACCTCCTGTTTGGCCCAGTTTGCAATTTCTTCGAAAGATGAACAGGAATAGGGAGAACCAATGAGAGACTAGCTGGTGGTGTCTGGACGGGCAAATTTAACTCTCATTTCCCACCAGGAAGAGGAAATAACCAAAGGCTCATCATGCCGTGCAGGAACCAGATTAGGGCCTGAAGCCATCCTGCGGTGTTGCGGCCAGCTCAAAAGAAAGCGAGTTGAAGAAAGGAGCTCAGGGGCACTGTAATTCACAAACCTGCAGAGTTATAAATGACAGCTATCGTCCAAAAATACACTGAAGTAAGGCTGCCAAGAGGACTTGAAAGCGGGGCAGCATTGCAGGAAACCGATTTCAGGAGGTAGACTGGAATTGCATTGAAAGCATAGGAAAAGAGGCAGAACGTCCACAATGATGCACTTGGCCAAAAAGGGCGTATGCGTTTTTTCCTGAATATATTCAGGAAAAAACGCATACGCACTTTTTGGCCAACCAAGCAAGCTTGCAAAGGAAATCTGCACTACAATGAAGTCTCACTTCCCCCCGGTCAAAAGGGCCATCTGAAAAAAGTGTAAAATCCAGAAAGGCAGGACAGGCCATGGAGAACTGGGAGCCTTGTTATGCTGATGGGCGGGATGTAAATTGCCAACAGACACTCGGGAGAAGTGTATGGTGTTTCCTGAAACACCTAAAAAACAAAGCAACAGCGCCTAGGGCACTTCCACTTATGGTACTACAGCTTAGGGAAATTAAAATCAAAAAGACACAACCACCCCAAAATTTGGGACGCCTCTGTTTAGAAGAACCTCATTTACCGTACAAGTTCAATATCACAGAAAGTGAAAAATGGATAAAGAACTTGTGGTACTTACGTACAATGCAGTATCACTCAGCAACGAAATGTATGTCATCAGGCCCGTAGCAGCATAATGAGTGGATTCAGGTACGATGATTCTAACTGAAATAAGTCACACAGAAAAAGAAACATCATAAGATATCACTAATACACGGAATGTAAACTTGGCTACACAGGAACTGAATTCCAAAACAGAACAGGGTCTCAAATTTAGAAAACCAACTTATGCTTGCTTAAGGGTAAAGGTGAGTTGGGGTGCTGCATAAAACCAGAGATTGAAATGAGCACAGATAAAGTTCCTTAAGCCAAATATGGAATAGACAAGAGCTACTCCTTGCTCAATGAAATGGACTCAACACCGCATATTAAACGCCTAAGAATGTACGTGACTAGTAAGTATCTTAAAACCTATAGATTGCTATGTCTCCGAAAGAGAATCAAGCATGTGCACAGGGGCATAAACGCAGCAGTGATAGGATTGGAGAGGTTCGGTGAGCAAATGAAGACCCTTTGAAGTCATATTGCATGGTACCCATTCCACGGGTTTCAACTACCCAGGTTTAAGGTATTCTTCCTTCAGCTAAAACATGCATGTGGAACCTAGAGTATGATCAACCATGTGATCGGGAGACGTGTTCAAATATGTCTCAGTTTTCGTACCCTGGTACTCGGGTGCAACATTCCAGACGCTTTACTAACACTCTCCCGACTTGGAGAGTCAGTCCCTTTAACCTCCTGTTTGGTGCAGTTTGCAATTTTTGCGGAAGATGAACAGGAATAGCGAGAACCAATGAGACACTAGCTGGAGGTGTCTGGACGGGCAAATTTAACTCTCATTTCCCACCAGGAAGAGGAATTAACCAAAGGCTCAGCGTGCCGTGCCGGAACCAGATTAGGGCCTGAAGCCATCCTGCGGTGTTGCGGCCAGCTCACAAGAAAGCGAGTTGAAGAAAGGAGCTCAGGGGCACTGTAATTCACAAACCTGCAGAGTTATAAATGACAGCTATCGTCCAAAAATATATTGAAGTAAGGCTGCCAAGAGGACTTGAAAGCGGGGCAGAATTGCAGGAAACCGATTTCAGGAGGTAGACTGGAATTGCATTGAAAGCATAGGAAAAGAGGCAGAAGGTCCACAATGATGCACTTGGCCAAAAAGGGCGTATGCGTTTTTTCCTGAATATATTCAGGAAAAAACGCATACGCCCTTTTTGGCCAACCAAGCAAGCTTGCAAAGGAAATCTGCACTACAATGAAGTCTCACTTCCCCCCGGTCAAAAGGGCCATCTGAAAAAAGTGTAAAATCCAGAAAGGCAGGACAGGCCATGGAGAACTGGGAGCCTTGTTATGCTGATGGGCGGGATGTAAATTGCCAACAGACACTCGGGAGAAGTGTATGGTGTTTCCTGAAACATCTAAAAAACAAAGCAATAGAGCCTAGGGCACTTGCACTTATGGTCCTATAGCTTAGGGAAATTAAAATCAAAAAGACACAGCCACCCCAAAGTTTGGGACGCCTCTGTTTACAAGAACGTCGCTTACAGTACAAGTTCAACATCGCAGAAAGTGAAAAATGGATAAAGAAGTTGTGGTATTTACTTACAAAGCAATATCACTCAGCAATGAAATCTATGTCATCAGGCCCTTCGCAGCACAATGAGTGGATTCAGGTATGATGATTCTAACTGAAATAAGTCACACAGAGAAAGAAACATCATAAGATATCACTAACACACGGAATGTAAACTTGGCTACACAGGAACTGAATTACCGAACAGAACAGGGTCTCAAATTTAGAAAAACAACTTATGCTTGCTTAAGGGGAAAGGTGAGTTGGGGTGCTGCATAAAACCAGAGATCGAAATGAGCACAGATAAAGTTCCTTAAGCCAAATATGGAATAGACAAGATCTACTCCTTGCTCAACGAAATGGACTCAACACACCATATTAAACGCCTAAGAATGTACCTGACTAGTAAGTATCTTAAAACCCATGGATTGCTATGTCTCCGAAAGAGAATCAACATGTGTACAGGGGCATAAACGCAGCAGTGATAGGATTGGAGAGGATCGGTGAGCAAAAGAAGACCCTTTGAAGTCATATTGCATGGTACCCATTCCACGGGTTTCAACTACCCAGGTTTAAGGTATTCTTCCTTCAGCTAAAACATGCATGTGGAACCTAGAGTATGATCAACCATGTGATCGGGAGACGTGTTCAAATATGTCTCAGTTTTCGTACCCTGGTACTCGGGTGCAACATTCCAGACGCTTTACTAACACTCTCCCGACTTGGAGAGTCAGTCCCTTTAACCTCCTGTTTGGCCCAGTTTGCAATTTCTGCGGAAGATGAACAGGAATAGGGAGAACCAATGAGAGACTAGCTGGAGGTGTCTGGAGGGGCAAATTTAACTCTCATTTCCCACCAGGAAGAGGAATTAACCAAAGGCTCAGCGTGCCATGCCGGAACCAGATTAGGGCCTGAAGCCATCCTGCGGTGTTGCGGCCAGCTCACAAGAAAGCGAGTTGAAGAAAGGAGCTCAGGGGCTCTGTCATTCACAAACCTGCAGAGTTATAAATGACAGCTATCGTCCAAAAATAGACTGAAGTAAGGCTGCCAAGAGGACTTGAAAGCGGGGCAGAATTGCAGGAAACCGATTTCAGGAGGTAGACTGGAATTGCATTGAAAGCATAGGAAAAGAGGCAGAACGTCCACAATGATGCACTTGGCCAAAAAGGGCGTATGCGTTTTTTCCTGAATATATTCAGGAAAAAACGCATACGCCCTTTTTGGCCAACCAAGCAAGCTTGCAAAGGAAATCTGCACTACAATGAAGTCTCACTTCCCCCCGGTCAAAAGGGCCATCTGAAAAAAGTGTAAAATCCAGAAAGGCAGGACAGGCCATGGAGAACTGGGAGCCTTGTTATGCTGATGGGCGGGATGTAAATTGCCAACAACCACTCGGGAGAAGTGTATGGTGTTTCCTGAAACATCTAAAAAACAAAGCAACAGAACCTAGGGCACTTCCACTTATGGTCCTATAGCTTAGGGAAATTAAAATCAAAAAGACACAGCCACCCCAAAGTTTGGAACGGCTCTGTTTACAAGAACCTCGTTTACAGTACAAGTTCAACATCGCAGAAAGTGAAAAATGGATAAAGAAGTTGTGGTATTTACTTACAAAGCAATATCACTCAGCAATGAAATCTGTGTCATCAGGCCCTTAGCAGCACAATGAGTGGATTCAGGTATGATGATTCTAACTGAAATAAGTCACACAGAAAAAGAAACATCATAAGATATCAGTAATACACGGAATGTAAACTTGGCTACACAGGAACTGAATTACAGAACAGAACAGGGTCTCAAATTTAGAAAACCAACTTATGCTTGCTTAAGGGGAAAGGTGAGTTGGGGTGCTGCATAAAACCAGAGATTGAAATGAGCAGAGATAAAGTTCCTTAAGCCAAATATGGAATAGACAAGAGCTACTCCTTGCTCAACGAAATGGACTCAACACACCATATTAAACGCCTAAGAATGTACCTGACTAGTAAGTATCTTAAAACCTATGGATTGCTATGTCTCCGAAAGAGAATCAAGCATGTGTACAGGGGCATAAACGCAGCAGTGATAGGATTGGAGAGGATCGGTGAGCAAATGAAGACCCTTTGAAGTCATATTGCATGGTACCCATTCCACGGGTTTCAACTACCCAGGTTTAAGGTATTCTTCCTTCAGCTAAAACATGCATGTGGAACCTAGAGTATGATCAACCATGTGATCGGGAGACGTGTTCAAATATGTCTCAGTTTTCGTACCCTGGTACTCGGGTGCAACATTCCAGACGCTTTACTAACACTCTCCCGACTTGGAGAGTCAGTCCCTTTAACCTCCTGTTTTGCCCAGTTTGCAATTTCTGCGGAAGATGAACAGGAATAGCGAGAACCAATGAGACACTAGCTGGAGGTGTCTGGACGGGCAAATTTAACTCTCATTTCCCACCAGGAAGAGGAATTAACCAAAGGCTCAGCGTGCCGTGCCGGAACCAGATTAGGGCCTGAAGCCATCCTGCGGTGTTGCGGCCAGCTCACAAGAAAGCGAGTTGAAGAAAGGAGCTCAGGGGCACTGTAATTCACAAACCTGCAGAGTTATAAATGACAGCTATCGTCCAAAAATAGACTGAAGTAAGGCTGCCAAGAGGACTTGAAAGCGGGGCAGAATTGCAGGAAACCGATTTCAGGAGGTAGACTGGAATTGCATTGAAAACATAGGAAAAGAGCCAGAACGTCCACAATGATGCATTTGGCCAAAAAGTGCGTATGCGTTTTTTCCTGAATATATTCAGGAAAAAACGCATACGCCCTTTTTGGCCAACCAAGCAAGCTTGCAAAGGAAATCTGCACTACAATGAAGTCTCACTTCCCCCCGGTCAAAAGGGCCATCTGAAAAAAGTGTAAAATCCAGAAAGGCAGGACAGGCCATGGAGAACTGGGAGCCTTGTTATGCTCATGGGCGGGATGTAAATTGCCAACAGACACTCGGGAGAAGTGTATGGTGTTTCCTGAAACATCTAAAAAATAAAGCAACAGCGCCTAGGGCACTTCCACTTATGGTCCTATAGCTTAGGGAAATTAAAATCAAAAAGACACAACCACCCCAAAATTTGGGACGCCTCTGTTTAGAAGAACCTCATTTACCATACAAGTTCAATATCACAGAAAGTGAAAAATGGATAAAGAACTTGTGGTACTTACGTACAATGCAGTATCACTCAGCAACGAAATCTATGTCATCAGGCCCGTAGCAGCATAATGAGTGGATTCAGGTACGATGATTCTAACTGAAATAAGTCACACAGAAAAAGAAACATCATAAGATATCACTAATACACGGAATGTAAACTAGGCTACACAGGAACTGAATTCCAAAACAGAACAGGGTCAAATTTAGAAAACCAACTTATGCTTGCTTAAGGGGAAAGGTGAGTTGGGGTGCTGCATAAAACCAGAGATTGAAATGAGCACAGATAAAGTTCCTTAAGCCAAATATGGAATAGACAAGAGCTACTCCTGGCTCAACGAAATGGACTCAACACCCCATATTAAACGCTTAAGAATGTACCTGACTAGTAAGTATCTTAAAACCTATGGATTGCTATGTCTCCAAAAGAGAATCAAGCGTGTGTACAGGTGCATAAACGCAGCAGTGATAGGATTGGAGAGGTTCGGTGAGCAAATGAAGACCCTTTGAAGTCATATTGCATGGTACCCATTACACGGGTCTCAACTCTCCAGGTTTAAGGTATTCTTCCTTCAGCTAAAACATGCATGTGGAACCCAGAGTATGATCAACTGTGTGAACGGGAGACGTGTTGAAATATGTCTCAGTTTTCCTCCCCTGGTACTCGGGTGCAACATTCCAGACGCTTTACTAACACTCTCCCCACTTGGAGAGTCAGTCCCTTTAACCTCCTGTTTGGCCCAGTTTGCAATTTCTGCGGAAGATGAACAGGAATAGGGAGAACCAATGAGAGACTAGCTGGAGGTGTCTAGACGGGCAAATTTAACTCTCATTTCCCACCAGGAAGAGGAAATAACCAAAGGCTCAGCGTGCCGTGCCGGAACCAGATTAGGGCCTGAAGCCATCCTGCGGTGTTGCGGCCAGCTCACAAGAAAGCGAGTTGAAGAAAGGAGCTCAGGGGCACTGTAATTCACAAACCTGCAGAGTTATAAATGACAGCTATCGTCCAAAAATATACTGAAGTAAGGCTGCCAAGAGGACTTGAAAGTGGGGCAGAATTGCAGGAAACTGATTTCAGGAGGTAGACTGGAATTGCATTGAAAGCATAGGAAAAGAGGCAGAACGTCCACAATGATGCACTTGGCCAAAAAGGGCGTATGCGTTTTTTCCTGAATATATTCAGGAAAAAACGCATACGCCCTTTTTGGCAAACTAAGCAAGCTTGCAAAGGAAATCTGCACTACAATGAAGTCTCACTTCCCCCCGGTCAAAAAGGCCATCTGAAAAAAGTGTAAAATCCAGAAAGGCAGGACAGGCCATGGAGAACTGGGAGACTTGTTATGCTGATGGGCGGGATGTAAATTGCCAACAGACACTCCGGAGAAGTGTATGGTGTTTCCTGAAACATCTAAAAAACAAAGCAACAGCGCCTAGGGCACTTCCACTTATGGTCCTATAGCTTAGGGAAATTAAAATCAAAAAGACACAACCACCCCAAAATTTGGGACGCCTCTGTTAAAAGAACCTCATTTACCATACAAGTTCAATATCACAGAAAGTGAAAAATGGATAAAGAACTTGTGGTACTTACGTACAATGCAGTATCACTCAGCAACGAAATCTACGTCATCAGGCCCGTAGCAGCATAATGAGTGGATTCAGGTACGATGATTCTAACTGAAATAAGTCACACAGAAAAAGAAACATCATAAGATATCACTAACACACGGAATGTAAACTTGGCTACACAGGAACTGAATTCCAAAACAGAACAGGGTCTCAAATTTAGAAAAACAACTTATGCTTGCTTAAGGGGAAAGGTGAGTTGGGGTGCTGCATAAAACCAGAGATTGAAATGAGCACAGATAAAGTTCCTTAAGCCAAATATGGAATAGACAAGAGCTACTCCTTGCTCAACGAAATGGACTCAACACCCCATATTAAACGCCTAAGAATGTACCTGACTAGTAACTATCTTAAAACCTATGGATTGCTATGTCTCCAAAAGAGAATCAAGCATGTGTACAGGGGCATAAATGCAGCAGTGATAGGATTGGAGAGGTTCGGTGAGCAAATGAAGACCCTTTGAAGTCATATTGCATGGTACCCATTCCACGGGTTTCAACTACCCAGGTTTAAGGTATTCTTCCTTCAGCTAAAACATGCATGTGGAACCTAGAGCATGGTCAACCATGTGATCGGGAGACGTGTTCAAATATGTCTCAGTTTTCGTACCCTGGTACTCGGGTGCAACATTCCAGACGCTTTACTAACACTCTCCCCACTTGGAGAGTCAGACCCTTTAACCTCCTGTTTGGCCCAGTTTGCAATTTCTGCGGAAGATGAACAGGAATAAGGAGAACCAATGAGAGACTAGCTGGAGGTGTCTGGACGGGCAAATTTAACTCTCATTTCCCACCAGGAAGAGGAAATAACCAAAGGCTCAGCGTGCCGTGCCGGAACCAGATTAGGGCCTGAAGCCATCCTGCGGTGTTGCGGCCAGCTCACAAGAAAGCGAGTTGAAGAAAGGAGCTCAGGGGCACTGTCATTCACAAACCTGCAGAGATATAAATGACAGCTATCGTCCAAAAATATACTGAAGTAAGGCTGCCAAGAGGACTTTAAAGCGGGGCAGAATTGCAGGAAACCGATTTCAGGAGGTAGACTGGAATTGCATTGAAAGCATAGGAAAAGAGGCAGAACCTCCACAATGATGCACTTGGCCAAAAAGGGCGTATGCGTTTTTTCCTGAATATATTCAGGAAAAAACGCATACGCCCTTTTTGGCCAACCAAGCATGCTTGCAAAGGAAATCTGCACTACAATGAAGTCTCACTTCCCCCCGGTCAAAAGGGCCATCTGAAAAAAGTGTAAAATCCAGAAAGGCAGGACAGGCCATGGAGAACTGGGAGCCTTGTTATGCTGATGGGCGGGATGTAAATTGCCAACAGACACTGGGGAGAAGTGTATGGTGTTTCGTGAAACATCTAAAAAACAAAGCAACAGAGCCTAGGGCACTTCCACTTATGGTCCTATAGCTTAGGTTAATTAAAATGAAAAAGATACAGCCACCCCAAAGTTTGGGACGCCTCTGTTTACAAGAACCTCGTTTACCGTACAAGTTCAATATCACAGAAAGTGAAAAATGGATAAAGAACTTGTGGTACTTACGTACAATGCAGTATCACTCAGCAATGAAATCTATGTCATCAGGCCCGTAGCAGCATAAAGCGTGGATTCAGGTACGATGATTCTAACTGAAATAAGTCACACAGAAAAAGAAACATCATAAGATATCACTAATACACGGAATGTACACTTGGCTACACAGGAACTGAATTCCAAAACAGAACAGGGTCTCAAATTTAGAAAACCAACTTATGCTTGCTTAAGGGGAAAGGTGAGTTGGGGTGCTGCATAAAACCAGAGATTGAAATGAGCACAGATAAAGTTCCTTAAGCCAAATATGGAATAGACAAGAGCTACTCCTTGCTCAACGAAATGGACTCAACACCCCATATTAAACGCCTAAGAATGTACCTGACTAGTAAGTATCTTAAAACCTATGGATTGCTATGTCTCCGAAAGAGAATCAAGCATGTGTACAGGGGCATAAACGCAGCAGTGATAGGATTGGAGAGGTTCAGTGAGCAAATGAAGACCCTTTGAAGTCTTATTTCATGGTACCCATTACACGGGTCTCAACTCTCCAGGTTTAAGGTATTCTTCCTTCAGCTAAAACATGCATGTGGAACCCAGAGTATGATCAACCATGTGATCAGGAGACGTGTTCAAATATGTCTCAGTTTTCCTCCCCTGGTACCTGGGGGCAACATTCCAGATGCTTTACTAACACTCTCCCCACTTGGAGAGTCAGCGCCTTTAACCCTCTGTTTGGCCCAGTTTGCAATTTCTGTGAAAGATGAACAGGAATTGGGAGAACCAAAGAGAGACTAGCTGGAGGTGTCTGGATGGGCAAATTTAACTCTCATTTCCCACCAGGAAGAGGAAATAACCAAAGGCTCAGTGTGCCGTGCCGGAACCAGATTAGGGCCTGAAGCCATCCTGTGGTGTTGAGGCCAGCTCAAAAGAAAGCGAGTTGAAGAAAGGAGCTCAGGGGCACTGTAATTCACAAACCTGCAGAGTTATAAATGACAGCTATCGTCCAAAAATATACTGAAGTAAGGCTGCCAAGAGGACTTGAAAGCGGGGCAGAATTGCAGGAAACCGATTTCAGGAGGTAGACTGGAATTGCATTGAAAGCATAGGAAAAGAGGCAGAATGTCCACAATGATGCACTTGGCCAAAAAGTGTGTATGCGTTTTTTCCTGAATATATTCAGGAAAAAACGCATACGTCCTTTTTGGCCAACCAAGCAAGCTTGCAAAGGAAATCTGCACTACAATGAAGTCTCACTTCCCCCTGGTCAAAAGGGCCATCTGAAAAAGTGAAAAATCCAGAAAGGCAGGACACACCATGGAGAATTGGGAGCCTTGTTATGCTGATGGGCGTGATGTAAATTGCCAACAGACACTCGGGAGAAGTGTATGGTGTTTCCTGAAACATCTAAAAAACAAAGCAACAGAGGCTAGGGCACTTCCACTTATGGTCCTATAGCTTAGGGAAATTAAAATCAAAAAGAAACAGCCACCCCAAAGTTTGGGACGCCTCTGTTTACAAGAACCTCGTTTACCGTACAAGTTCAATATCACAGAAAGTGAAAAATGGATAAAGAACTTGTGGTACTTACGTACAATGCAGTATCACTCAGGAAAGAAACCTATGTCATCAGGCCCATAGCAGCATAATGAGTGGATTCAGGTACGTTGATTCTAACTGAAATAAGTCACACAGAAAAAGAAACATCATAAGATATCACTAATACACGGAATGTAAACTTGGCTACACAGGAACTGAATTCCAAAACAGAACAGGGTCTCAAACTTAGAAAAACAACTTATGCTTGCTTAAGGGGAACGGTGAGTTGGGGTGCTGCATAAAACCAGAGATTGAAATGAGCACAGATAAAGTTCCTTAAGCCAAATATGGAATAGACAAGAGCTACTCCTTGCTCAACGAAATGGACTCAACACCCCATATTAAACGCCTAAGAATGTACCTGACTAGTAACTATCTTAAAACCTATGGATTGCTATGTCTCCAAAAGAGAATCAAGCATGTGTACAGGGGCATAAATGCAGCAGTGATAGGATTGGAGAGGTTCGGTGAGCAAATGAAGACCCTTTGAAGTCATATTGTATGGTACCCATTCCACGGGTTTCAACTACCCAGGTTTAAGGTATTCTTCCTTCAGCTAAAACATGCATGTGGAACCTAGAGCATGGTCAACCATATGATCGGGAGACTTGTTCAAATATGTCTCAGTTTTCATACCCTGGTACTCGGGTGCAACATTCCAGACGCTTTACTAACACTCTCCCCACTTGGAGAGTCAGCACCTTTAACCTCCTGTTTGGCCCAGTTTGCAATTTCTGCGGAAGATGAACAGGAATAAGGAGAACCAATGAGAGACTAGCTGGAGGTGTCTGGACGGGCAAATTTAACTCTCATTTCCCACCAGGAAGAGGAAATAACCAAAGGCTCAGCGTGCCGTGCCGGAACCAGATTAGGGCCTGAAGCCATCCTGCGGTGTTGCGGCCAGCTCACAAGAAAGCGAGTTGAAGAAAGGAGCTCAGGGGCACTGTCATTCACAAACCTGCAGAGTTATAAATGACAGCTATCGTCCAAAAATATACTGAAGTAAGGCTGCCAAGAGGACTTGAAAGCGGGGCAGAATTGCAGGAAACCGATTTCAGGAGGTAGACTGGAATTGCATTGAAAGCATAGGAAAAGAGGCAGAACCTCCACAATGATGCACTTGGCCAAAAAGGGCGTATGCGTTTTTTCCTGAATATATTCAGGAAAAAACGCATACGCCCTTTTTGGCCAACCAAGCATGCTTGCAAAGGAAATCTGCACTACAATGAAGTCTCACTTCCCCCCGGTCAAAAGGGCCATCTGAAAAAAGTGTAAAATCCAGAAAGGCAGGACAGGCCATGGAGAACTGGGAGCCTTGTTATGCTGATGGGCGGGATGTAAATTGCCAACAACCACTCCGGAGAAGTGTATGGTGTTTCGTGAAACATCTAAAAAACAAAGCAACAGAGCCTAGGGCACTTCCACTTATGGTCCTATAGCTTAGGTTAATTAAAATCAAAAAGATACAGCCACCCCAAAGTTTGGGACGCCTCTGTTTACAAGAACCTCGTTTACCGTACAAGTTCAATATCACAGAAAGTGAAAAATGGATAAAGAACTTGTGGTACTTACGTACAATGCAGTATCACTCAGCAATGAAATCTATGTCATCAGGCCCGTAGCAGCATAAAGCGTGGATTCAGGTACGATGATTCTAACTGAAATAAGTCACACAGAAAAAGAAACATCATAAGATATCAGTAATACACGGAATGGAAACTTGGCTACACAGGAACTGAATTAGAGAACAGAACAGGGTCTCAAATTTAGAAAACCAACTTATGCTTGCTTAAGGGGAAAGGTGAGTTGGGGTGCTGCATAAAACCAGAGATTGAAATGAGCACAGATAAAGTTCCTTAAGCCAAATATGGAATAGACAAGAGCTACTCCTTGCTCAATGAAATGGACTCAACACCGCATATTAAACGCCTAAGAATGTACCTGACTAGTAAGTACCTTAAAACCTATGGATTGCTATGTCTCCGAAAGAGAATCAAGCATGTATACAGGGGCATAAACGCAGCAGTGATAGGATTGGAGAGGTTCGGTGAGCAAATGAAGACCCTTTGAAGTCATATTGCATGGTACCCATTCCACGGGTTTCAACTACCCAGGTTTAAGGTATTCTTCCTTCAGCTAAAACATGCATGTGGAACCCAGAGTATGATCAACCATGTGATCGGGAGACGTGTTCAAATATGTCTCAGTTTTCGTACACTGGTACTCGGGTGCAACATTCCAGACGCTTTACTAACACTCTCCCGACTTGGAGAGTCAGTCCCTTTAACCTCCTGTTTGGCCCAGTTTGCAATTTCTGCGGAAGATGAACAGGAATAGCGAGAACCAATGAGAGACTAGCTGGAGGTGTCTGGACGGGCAAATTTAACTCTCATTTCCCACCAGGAAGAGGAAATAACCAAAGGCTCAGCGTGCCGTGCCGGAACCAGATTAGGGCCTGAAGCCATCCTGCGGTGTTGCGGCCAGCTCACAAGAAAGCGAGTTGAAGAAAGGAGCTCAGGGGCACTGTAATTCACAAACCTGCAGAGTTATAAATGACAGCTATCCTCCAAAAATATACTAAAGTAAGGCTGCCAAGAGGACTTGAAAGCGGGGCAGAATTGCAGGAAACCGATTTCAGGAGGGAGACTGGAATTGCATTGAAAGCATAGGAAAAGAGGCAGAATGTCCACAATGATGCAGTTGGCCAAAAAGGGCGTATGAGATTTTTCCTGAATATATTCAGGAAAAAACGCATACGCCCTTTTTGGCCAACCAAGCAAGCTTGCAAAGGAAATCTGCACTACAATGAAGTCTCACTTCCCCCCGGTCAAAAGGGCCATCTGAAAAAAGTGTAAAATCCAGAAAGGCAGGACATGCCATGGATAACTGGGAGCCTTGTTATGCTGATGGGCGGGATGTAAATTGCCAACAGACACTCGGGAGAAGTGTATGGTGTTTCCTGAAACACCTAGAAAACAAAGCATCAGAGCCAAGGGCACTTCCACTAATGGTCCTATAGCTTAGGGAAATTAAAATCAAAAAGACACAGCCACCCCACAATTTGGGACGGCTCTGTTTTCAAGGACCTCGTTTACCGTACAAGTTCAATATCACAGAAAGTGAAAAATGGATAAAGAAGTTGTGGTACTTACGTACAATGCAATATCACTTAGCAATGAAATCTATGTCATCAGGCCCGTAGCAGCACAATGAGTGGATTCAGGTATGGTGATTCTAACTGAAATAAGTCACACAGAAAAAGAAACATCATAAGATATTATTAATACACGGAATGTGAACTTGGCTACCCATGAACTGAATTACAAAGCAGAACAGGGTCTCAAGTTTAGAAAACCAACATATGCCTGCTTAAGGGGGAAGGTGAGTTGGGGTGCTGCATAAAAGCAGAGTTTGAAATTAGCACAGATACCGTTCCATAAGCCAAATATGTAATAGACAAGACCTACCCCTTGCTCAACGAAATGGATTCAACAATGAGGTATCACCTCACACCTGGTAGAATAGGCATCATAGAAAATCTACAAACAGAAAATGCTGGAAAGGGTGTGGAGAAAAGGAACCCTCTTCCACTATTGTTGCGAATATAAATTGATACAGTCATTATGGAGAACAATATGGAATTTCTTAAGAAACTAACAATAGAATTACCATATGATACAGCAATCCCAGTACTGGACATATACCCAGACAAAACCATAAATCAAAAAGAGTCATTCACTGCAATGTTCATTGCATCACTATTTACAATATCGAGGTAATGGAAGCAACCTAAATGCCCACAGACAGACGAATGCATAAAGCTGTGGTACATATATAAAATGGAATATTACTAAGCCATGAAAAGGAATGAAATTGGGTCATTTGTAGAGACGTCGATGGATCTAGAGACTGTCATACAGAGTGAAGTAAGTCAGAAAGAGAAAAACAAATCTTGTATATTCATGCATATATGTGGAACCTAGAAAAACTGTACAGATTAACCATTTTGCAAGGCATAAGTAGAGCAACAGATGTAGACAACAAACGTATGGACAACAAGGGGGGAAAGCTGTTGGGGGGGTGGTGGTGGGAGGAGTTGAGAGACTGGGACTGGCATGTATACATTTATATGTATAAAATAGATAACCAATAAGAACCTGCTGTATAAAAATATAAAATAAAATTCAAAATTAAAAAGAAATAAAATTTAAAAAATAAAACAGAAAAAACAATTATTCCCTGCACATACATGTATTTATATGAATAAATTATTTCCATGCTTATATCTGTAAATACAAAAAAGAGGAATAAAATCTACCTTGAACCAAAAACGAAAAAGAGAAAAAAACAGAACCCACCAGTTCCACAGAGGAAAACCATATCAGGGCACTTGCTCCAGTTGTAAACAATTCTGAAGTTGGTCAGTGGTGGGGAATCGTCTCCCATTCAGCCAGCAGCCCCCACACAACAAGCGTCCTCATTGCAAAGCTGGGGCACCGTGCCGAGGCATCTGTGAGTAAACGTGAGCTGAGCCCCAGGCCAGTTGCTGCTGAACTATTCCCACCCGTCCCAGGTAAAACACCTGAATATATACAAGGACTTGAAAGCCTAGAGGAAGGGCCATAGAGCCACACGAGTGACAGCATGCCGGCCGACTTGGTGCCTGCAGGCCAGCCAGGATGGTCCTGGCCCTGGGTGCTCTTCTGGAAGATTTCCATTTCCCTGCCTGAGATACCCGTCCTGTCCCTGCCCCCACTGCTTTTTTCCTTCCTCACCTCTGCCCAGGGAGAAATTCCAGCAGCAGGTATGGGTGACACATCCTCTTCTTTAGCAGGTGGCAGCCTGGCAACTGCTGCAGAAAGTCCAGCAGAGCCCCACTCACACTGGGCCACCCACAAAGCCGTGGCCTCTCACTCCCTCCCACCAGCCCAGCCCCGAGACTGCTGACAGGGCAGAGAAAATGGCGTCAGGCACGGCTGCAGGGGCTCTTGCTGCCTGGAGTGGTATTTATATTGATCTCAACCCAGGCACACCTGGGGAGGGCTGGCCGGCACGGTAAGGCTGCCCAGGTCAGCCAATCATCACCCCTCAGGGGCTCACAGTTGCAGGAAATGGAACTTGCTGAACCGGCCAGGTCCAAGGAACAGGTGTGGGCTCCTGAGAGTCAGGATAGACAAGGGGCTGCAGCTTTGGCTTGTTTTCTAATCATTTTATCTGGCCCATGAGTGGGAGACAACTTCAAGAAAACCCTCTCCTAATGAGAGGAACCCAGGAGTCAGGCAGAGGAGGGGTGGGTGGTGGTTGGAGACAGAGGCCTGGTGCCCTGGGTGCAGTGGAAGTCTCTGGAAGACCAGGTGGAGGGAGGCCTCACGGAGTGATGCCCAGGGTCACAGACCTGTCGCAGCTGCTGTTTGTTAGTTCAAGTCCTGCTCTGAGGTGCTCTGTGTCAGCTCTGAGCGACAGGTGAGCTGGGGGTGCTCTGCAATGAGGGCTATGTGCACGGTTCCTGTGTGCCCAGCCCTGCCACGGTACCTGCAAGGGTAGCTCTGTATCCTGGGAGGGGCCTGACCACGAGAGCCCCGTGGGCTGGGGTGGGGGTGGGGTACCTGCCCAGGTGAGCTCCATATTCTGGGATTGGTCTGACCACGAGAGCCCCATGGGCTGCTGGGGACCTGGTAAAGGATGTCAGGACAGTCAGTGAAGCCACCGAGGATATACCTCCAGTTGCTCCTAATTCCTACACCCTGCTGGTCATTCTACCAACCACCAGGACATGGTATTCTGTATTAGTCTTCAATGATGCCTTCTTTTGTATTCCATTAGTCCCAGAGTCACAAGAAATTTTGACTTGTGAGTGGCAGGACTCAACATACAACTAAAACAATACTTCCGGGCCGTCTGGCCCCAAGGGTGCAAAAATTCCCACACCATCTTTGGGGAAAGCTTAGCTAAAGACCTAAAAGTTCTACCTCTGGAAAAGGAAACCCTCCTTCAATATGCAGACGACATTCTGATCGCCAGCCCTACTAAGGAGGCCTCTGAACTACCAAGCCAATAAAGGATAGAAGTTGTCCAAGAAAAAGCTCAAATATCACAGACTGCGGTGACCTGCCTGGGCTTCATTCTCACAGAAGGTCAGAGAAGCCCATCCCAGGAAAGGGAAGAAACCATTTTCAGCCTTACCCCTTTCTAAAACTAGAAGACAGCTTAGGGGTTCCTGGGGAGGCCAGGGTTTGCTGCTTCTGGATCCCTAACTACAGTCTACTAGCTGGGCCTCTATATGAAACACTGAAAGGAAAAGATGATGATCCTTTTGAATAGAATCCAGAAGTGGCCTTTCAAGAATGGAAAGAGCAGTCAATTCAGACCCTTGCCCTGGAACTCCCTAATTTAGCTAAACCCTTTGACCTTTACATTCCCGGTGAAAGGTGAATCGCCATTGGAGAATTCGTGCAAAAACTGGGACCACTTGAAATGGAACAATGCAAGAATGCCATCCACGTAGGATAAACTATGGTCACCAAGGGGCTTGGCCCACTGCCACATCTGGCCAAGATACTGGCGGTATCTAAAAACCTGGAAATCAGCAGCCCAGAAGGCCACCTCCCTCCTAAGGGAAAAGGACCCCACGTGGTGATCCTAACCACCAACCATGCCCTGAAGTTGCAGGGTTCGCTCCGTGGGCACACCGACCTCGAGTGAGGAGGCCCTCCAACTCCAACATCCAGAGAGATAACCGGGGGCAACAGGGCACCATGACGACTCGTGTGAACATCACTTGACCTGGAGTTTCTCTCATAAAACAAGAGTGTGTCCCAAAAGAGTAGACTACTGCTTGCAGGACTTACTGCACCCAGAGGGGAGCTAATAATCTTGGCGGGGGAACCGTATATCACACTGTCACCATAGAAAAGCCTACAGACACCGTGATGATGGTGGCCAATAAGACCGGCTGGACTCCTGTTTACTTCAAAAGGCTGTTGACTCAGTGGCCATCATGGTCCTTGATCACCACTGACCCTGGACTGTCTGGGAGTTGAGCGGACAGGGCTCTGACCCCTGGTGCTGTTTGTACGTTAATTCAGGGGCCTAATTGAAGAAAGCGCAGACTACTGGTCAGAACATCTAGGCTGGCAGAAACGGTCAGCCTAAGGTGGCCGAACAAATGTGGGGCGGGGTGAAACCGGCCCCCACAGCGTCTCTGCACATCTCTTTCCTGGACCCTTAAAGGTCATTAGAATCTATAACACTTCCAATGCTGGTGCTCAGGTGGACGAGCAGGGAGGCAGGGGTCCTGGGGACAATCAACGTCACCAGGAGGCTGCTGGGTAGATGCTCTGACCCTCGCCCCAGGGTATGAGGGCTCCCAACTCAGCACTCAGCAGTTACAGAAGAAGGGTCTGCACCCTCAGCACTCCAAGAATGAGGAACGGGACAAAAGGCAGAGGAGGGGTTTGTCCCCAGCAAAGCCCATTAAAAATCCCTGGGAGATAAAAATAGAATCTGGGCAATAAAGTCAAGTCTAACCTTTTTTATCCTTTGTGCTTTGTCTAATTTCACGTGCTCCTAGGGTCCCGCATGCAGAGGTTCCACACCCGGCACTTCAGACCAGATTTCCTAGTGCAGAATGGCTGGGTCGACACCTCAGCTCCTGGGGCCCAGTGCAGACTCCACGATATAGAGCCTGAGCTACAGCCAACCCGGCCCTCGAGAGCTCTGCCGCCTCCCCTCCCTCCCACTGACTCTGACAGGATCTCTACACAACAGCCCAGCCCACAGCCCACGGGGTAGTGCATGCTCTCACCTCTCCATTCTCTGATCAAAATATAAAGTTTCCTTTGCTTGTGAACCAAACTCAGTCTCGATCTGTTGGCCCCAATGACAGTGGGCAGGGGGACACTTGTTGGGGTCCACTCTGGAGGATCAGTAACAGAAATTGAGACTATTGTAACCTCAATGAACAGATGTGTGAGCCAAACTGTAGTTAACATAGAACAGTGTATAAGGCTCGGGTAAAATAAGATGTTTCTAACACTTCCATTTGATATTTCCATCACTTTATTATAAGCAAGTTCAGTGAAAAGGTTTGTCTTATTTGTCAGGTCAATATTAGAGAAACGAAGTGATTTCTTTCCAAGGATGTACATCTAATAATCTTGGTTAAACCTTCAATCTTGTTTTAAATGCTTTTCCATTGAAAATGATACCTCTCTTTCAGCTCCCCCATTTCTGAGAAGTATAAAATCTTATAATTTATTATTACCAAAGGGGAAAGGTGGGAGGAGGGATAAATTAACAGTTTGGAATTAACACATACACACTGCTATGTATAAAATAGATCATCAACAAGGAACTACTGTATAGCACAGGGAACTACACTCAACATTTTGCAATAACCTATAAGGGGAAATAATCTGAAAAAGAATAGATATTTTTATTGACATCATCTATCAATGACAGTTAAAGTGTAGCCTAAGCGAAGCTGGTGGTGAGTGCTTCTGACCCTGAAGACTTCAATCATCTAAAGTTTGGACTCTGCCTACTTCCCAAGGCCCTTAATGAACATATGTGTAGCCGTAGCTTAAAAACTTCCCCAGTTTGGGTTTCGGGGAGACACTGATTTTGAAAAAGCCCTGGTGTTCTCCTTACATGAATGGGACTCTTCCTACTGCTAAAACAGGTCTGTCACACCCAGAGGATGGTATACCGTCTGATCGGGAAGAGTTTGGAAAAGGCATCTCATCTCCTCATCTCCTGGTGCTCGGGTTCACCCCTCCAGCGTCTTTACTAACAGTCTCCCCACTTGGAGATGTCAGCACTGTCAACATCCTGTTGCGTACAGTTTGGAATTTGTCCAGAGGATGAAGCGGAAGGATGAGGAACAATGAGAGACAAGTCCTAGGTGTTCAGACAGGCACATGTCACTCTAATTTCCAATCAGGAAGACGAATTGACCAAAGGCTAGGGTTGCCCATGGAAACAGTATAGGGCTTGAGGAAATCCCGCTGCTTTGTGGCCAGTTCCCATAAACACAAGTTGAACAATGGAACTCAGGGGCAGTAAAATTCACAAAACTGCAGAGTTGAAAATATCCATCACTGAAAAATGTCTTGAGGAAAGTCAGAGAAAAGGACTTGTAAGCAAGGGAGAATGGCAGGAAAGGGATTTGAGGAGGTAGAAAGGACTCGCCATTAAGCACAAGAAAAGGAGCTGAACATTGCCAACATTGCAGTTGGCCAAAAAGGGTGTATGCGTTCTTTTCTGTATATATTCAAGAAAAGGGCATACACTTTTTTAGCCAACCAAACAGGGGGGCACTGGAAGTCAATACTACAAAAGATATCACTTCGCATCAGTCAGAAGAGCCATCCTCATAAAGCGTAAACAACAGAAATGCAGGACAGGGCAACGAGAAGAGGGAGCCCTGTGAGACTTATAGTGGAAATGTATATTGCCAATGGCCATTCTGGAGAAGTGTATTGTGTTTACTAAAGCATCTAAAAAATGAGCTACAGAGCATAGGGCACTTGCACTCATGGGTGTATATCTTGGGAAAAACAAAAATCGAGAGGACACAGGCACCCCAATGTTTACCCCCTCTCTGTTTAAAAGATCCTCGACTAGGATATAACTTAAATGTCTCTGGAGGGAAAAAATGGATAGAGATGTGGTACTTAGGTAGAGTGGAATATTATTCAGCCTGGAAATCAATGAAATATGGCCAGTTGTAACAACTCCGGAGGAGTTACGTATGATCATTCTAAGTGACAGAATTCAAAAAGAAAAAGACACATATCATAAGATATCACTTAAAGGTGGAATCCAAAATGGCTACACATGAAATAAATTACAAAACAAAAACATAGTCAAATATGTAGAAAACACGCATAAGGCTGCTAAACGGGAAAGGTGGGGAGGGGTGAGGCATCATCCAGGAGGTTGAAATTAGCAAAGATACCATTCCAAATACCAAACTGATAATCAACAAGGCCTACACGGTAGCTAAAAGAACTGCACTCAGCACACTCAAGTCACCGGAAAAGAATATATACGACTGGTAAGAATCTGAAAAAGAATTTATTGATGTTTCTCTGTACGTGAATCAAGTGGATGTACAGCAGCAAGAAACAGAGCTTTGAAAATCAGCTGTAACCAATATAGTAATAAATTGAAAAAAATAAACGACAGAGAGACAGAGAAAACCTCTTACAACTTTTCCTCAGGGACGGTGATGCAACATGGATTGAACACATCTAGACCCACAGCAGGATGAGACATAAGGCTGGAAACTGTTTGTGCTAAGAGAAATGTGAGGTTGGGTGAGGAAATGCACACCCTTTAAAGTAATACTACCTGGTACCCATTCAATGGGTCCCAAATCTGCAGGTTCAAGGGATCTTCCTACAGCTAAAACATGCATGGAAAACCCAGAGGACTGTACACCATGTGATCGGGAGATGTGTCTAAAATGCACCTCATTTATCCTCTCCTGGTGCTCCTGTTCACCATTCCAGCCACGCTACTTAGAATCTCCCCACTTGGAGAATCAGCACATTTAAACTTCTGTTTCACACATTTTGCAAATTGTGAGGAGGATGAACGGGAAGAGGGGGAACAAATGAGAGAAGAGTTGTAGGGGTTTGGACGGGCACATATCACTCTAATTTCCCATTAAGAATAAGAATTAAAGAAAGGCTCAGCCTGCCTCGCCGGAGCCAAAATAGGGCCTGAAGCAATCCTGCGGGTTTGAGGCCAGCTCACAAAAGAGCAACTTAAAAAATGGAGCTCAGGGTCACTGCAATTCACAAACCTGCAGAGTTATAAATGAAAACTAACGTCCAAAAATATGTTGAGGTAAGGCAAAGAAGAGGATCTGAATGCAAGACAGAATTGCAAGAAACAGATTTCAAGAGATAGATTGGACTCGTCTTTAACGCACATGAAAAGCGGCAGAATTTTGACAATGATGCAGTTGGCCCAAAAGGGCGTATGCGTTTTTTCCTGATTATATCCAGGAAAAAACGCATACGCACTTTATGGGCAACGAAGCAAGCAAGCAATGCAAATGTGCACAACAAAGAAGTCTCACTTCCCACCGGTCAAAAGGGCCATCCTAAAAAATTGTAAAAACCAGAAATGCAGGACAGGCCATGGAGAACAGGGAGCCTTTATACGCTGATGGGCAGTGTGTGAACTGCCGAGAGCCACTCTGGAGAAGTGTATGGTGGTTCCTAAATCATCTAAAAAACAGAGCTACAGAGCATAGGACACTTCCAATCATGGGAGTATATCTAGGGAAGTCTAAAAATCAACAAGACACAAGCACACCACAGTTTAGGGCTACTCTGTTTACAAGAACCTCAACTTCAGTACACCTTAAATATCCCAGGAAAGAGAACAATGGATAAAGAAGATGTGGTACTTATGTACAATGGAATATCTCTTCACCATGAAATCAATGTAATAAGGCTAGTAGAAGGATAAAGAGTGGATTTAGGTCCGATAATACTACTTGAAATAAGTCAAACAGAAAAAGAAACATATCATAAGATATCACTTATAGAGGGAGGGTAAATATGGCTGCACAAGAAATGAATTACAGAACAGAACAGTGTCTCACATTTAGAAAACACACTTATGTCAGCTTAAGGGGAAAGGAGAGGTGGGGTGATGCATAAAACCAGAGTTTGAAATTAGCACAGATACCGTTCAATAAACCAAATAGGTATTAGACAAGATCTACACCTTGCTCAATGAACTGGCCTCAACACACCCTATACACCGCAGAGAAATATATCTGAGTAATAAGAATCTTAAAACCCATGTATTGATATATCTCCATAAGGGAATCAAGTGTGTGCAGAGCGGCACAAACACAGCAGTGAAAATGAGCTAAACCCCATTATAGAAATAAATTTTAAAAACAAAACGCAGAAACAATGAAAGAGAGAAAAATTCTTACAAAATTCGCTCAGGGGCTGTGATGCAACCTGGATTGACCACATATAAACCCACAGCTGGATAAGACATAAGGCTGGACACTTGGGGCTGAGAGGATTGGTGAGCTTTGGTGAGCAACTGCCGAAAGTTTAATGCAATACTTCATGCTACTCAGTCCAAGGGTCCCAACACTCCAGGTTGAAGGGAATCTTCCTACAGCTAAACCATGCTTGGGAAACCCAGCGACTGGTATACCATATGATCGGGAAAGGTTTCTAAAACGCACCTCATTTTTCCTCTCCTGGGGCTCCGGATCGACATTCCAGCCGCTTTACTAACAACATCCCCACATGGAGTCAATGCCTTTAAGTTCTGGTATCGCACAGTCTGCAGTTAGTGCAGAGGATGAATGGGAATAGGGGGAACCAGTGAGAAACTAGCTGTAGCGGTTTCAATGGGCACATGTCACCCTAATGTCACATCAGTAAGAAGAATTAACCAAAGGCACAGCAAGGTGCCCCAGAAGAAAAATAAGGCTTCAAGGAATCCTGTGGTTATGGGGCAAGACCACAAAAATAAGAGCTGAAAAGTGGGGCTAAGGGCCACTGCAATTCAAAAACCTGCAGAGTTATAAAGGCCAACTATTTTCAAAAAATATATTGAGGTAATGCTATGAAGAGACATTGAAAGCAAGGCAGAATTGCAGGAAACCGATTTCAGGAGGTAGACTGGAATTGCATTGAAAGCATAGGAAAAGAGGCAGAACGTCCACAATGATGCACTTGGCCAAAAAGGGCGTATGCGTTTTTTCCTGAATATATTCAGGAAAAAACGCATACGCCCTTTTTGGCCAACCAAGCAAGCTTGCAAAGGAAATCTGCACTACAATGAAGTCTCACTTCCCCCCGGTCAAAAGGGCCATCTGAAAAAAGTGTAAAATCCAGAAAGGCAGGACAGGCCATGGAGAACTGGGAGCCTTGTTATGCTGATGGGCGGGATGTAAATTGCCAACAACCACTCGGGAGAAGTGTATGGTGTTTCCTGAAACATCTAAAAAACAAAGCAACAGAACCTAGGGCACTTCCACTTATGGTCCTATAGCTTAGGGAAATTAAAATCAAAAAGACACAGCCACCCCAAAGTTTGGAACGGCTCTGTTTACAAGAACCTCATTTACAGTACAAGTTCAACATCGCAGAAAGTGAAAAATGGATAAAGAAGTTGTGGTATTTACTTACAAAGCAATATCACTCAGCAATGAAATCTGTGTCATCAGGCCCTTAGCAGCACAATGAGTGGATTCAGGTATGATGATTCTAACTGAAGTAAGTCACACAGAAAAAGAAACATCATAAGATATCAGTAATACACGGAATGTAAACTTGGCTACACAGGAACTGAATTACAGAACAGAACAGGGTCTCAAATTTAGAAAACCAACTTATGCTTGCTTAAGGGTAAAGGTGAGTTGGGGTGCTGCATAAAACCAGAGATTGAAATGAGCACAGATAAAGTTCCTTAAGTCAAATATGGAATAGACAAGAGCTACTCCTTGCTCAACGAAATGGACTCAACACCGCATATTAAACGCCTAAGAATGTACCTGACTAGTAAGTGTCTTAAAACCTATGGATTGCTATGTCTCCGAAAGAGAATCAAGCATGTGCACAGGGGCATAAACGCAGCAGTGATAGGATTGGAGAGGTTCGGTGAGCAAATGAAGACCCTTTGAAGTCATATTGCATGGTACCCATTACACGGGTCTTAACTCTCCAGGTTTAAGGTACTCTTCCTTCAGCTAAAACATGCATGTGGAACCCAAGTATGATCAACCATGTGAACGGGAGACGTGTTCAAATATGTCTCAGTTTTCCTCCCCTGGTACTCGGGTGCAACATTCCAGACGCTTTACTAACACTCTCCCCACTTGGAGAGTCAGCGCCTTTAACCTCCTGTTTGGCCCAGTTTGCAATTTCTGCGGAAGATGAACAGGAATAGCGAGAACCAATGAGAGACTAGCTGGAGGTGTCTGGACGGGCAAATTTAACTCTCATTTCCCACCAGGAAGAGGAAATAACCAAAGGCTCAGCATGCCGTGCCGGAACCAGATTAGGGCCTGAAGCCATCCTGCGGTGTTGCGGCCAGGTCACAAGAAAGCGAGTTGAAGAAAGGAGCTCAGGGGCACTGTCATTCACAAACCTGCAGAGTTATAAATGACAGCTATCGTCCAAAAATAGACTGAAGTAAGGCTGCCAAGAGGACTTGAAAGCGGGGCAGAATTGCAGGAAACCGATTTCAGGAGGTAGACTGGAATTGCATTGAAAGCATAGGAAAAGAGGCAGAACGTCCACAATGATGCACTTGGCCAAAAAGGGCGTATGCGTTTTTTCCTGAATATATTCAGGAAAAAATGCATACGCCCTTTTTGGCCAACCAAGCAAGCTTGCAAAGGAAATCTGCACTACAATGAAGTCTCACTTCCCCCCGGTGAAAAGGGCCATCTGAAAAAAGTGTAAAATCCAGAAAGGCAGGACAGGCCATGGAGAACTGGGAGCCTTGTTATGCTGATGGGCGGGATGTAAATTGCCAACAGACACTTGGGAGAAGTGTATGGTGTTTCCTGAAACATCTAAAAAACAAAGCAACAGAGCCTAGGGCACTTCCACTTATGGTCCTATAGCTTAGGGAAATTAAAATCAAAAAGACACAGCCACCCCAAAGTTTGGGACGCCTCCGTTTACAAGAACCTCGTTTACCGTACAAGTTCAATATCACAGAAAGTGAAAAATGGATAAAGAACTTGTGGTACTTACGTACAATACAGTATCACTCAGCAATGAAATCTATGTCATCAGGCCCGTAGCAGCATAATGAGTGGATTCAGGTACGATGATTCTGACTGAAATAAGTCACACAGAAAAAGAAACATCATAAGATATCAGTAATACACGGAATGTAAACTTGGCTACACAGGAACTGAATTACAGAACAGAACAGGGTCTCAAATTTAGAAAAACAACTTATGCTTGCTTAAGGGTAAAGGTGAGTTGGGGTGCTGCATAAAACCAGAGATTGAAATGAGCACAGATAAAGTTCCTTAAGCCAAATATGGAATAGACAAGAGCTACTCCTTGCTCAACGAAATGGACTCAACACCGCATATTAAACGCCTAAGAATGTACCTGACTTGTAAGTATCTTAAAACCTAAGAATTGCTATGTCTCCAAAAGAGAATCAAGCATGTGTACAGGGGCATAAACGCAGCAGTGATAGGATTGGAGAGGTTCGGTGAGCAAATGAAGACCCTTTGAAGTCATATTGCATGGTACCCATTCCACGGGTTTCAACTACCCAGGTTTAAGGTATTCTTCCTTCAGCTAAAACATGCATGTGGAACCAAAGTATGATCAACCATGTGATCGGGAGACGTGTTCAAATATGTCTCAGTTTTCCTCCCCTGGTACTCGGGTGCAACATTCCAGACGCTTTACTAACACTCTCCCCACTTGGAGAGTCAGTCCCTTTAACCTCCTGTTTGGCCCAGTTTGCAATTTCTGCGGAAGATGAACAGGAATAGCGAGAACCAATGAGAGGCTAGCTGGAGGTGTCTGGACGGGCAAATTTAACTCTCATTTCCCACCAGGAAGAGGAATTAACCAAAGGCTCAGCATGCCGGGCCGGAACCAGATTAGGGCCTGAAGCCATCCTGCGGTGTTGCGGCCAGGTCACAAGAAAGCGAGTTGAAGAAAGGAGCTCAGGGGCACTGTAATTCACAAACCTGCAGAGTTATAAATGACAGCTATCGTCCAAAAATAGACTGAAGTAAGGCTGCCAAGAGGACTTGAAAGCGGGGCAGAATTGCAGGAAACCGATTTCAGGAGGTAGACTGGAATTGCATTGAAAGCATAGGAAAAGAGGCAGAACGTCCACAATGATGCACTTGGCCAAAAAGGGCGTATGCGTTTTTTCCTGAATATATTCAGGAAAAAATGCATACGCCCTTTTTGGCCAACCAAGCAAGCTTGCAAAGGAAATCTGCACTACAATGAAGTCTCACTTCCCCCCGGTGAAAAGGGCCATCTGAAAAAAGTGTAAAATCCAGAAAGGCAGGACAGGCCATGGAGAACTGGGAGCCTTGTTATGCTGATGGGCGGGATGTAAATTGCCAACAGACACTTGGGAGAAGTGTATGGTGTTTCCTGAAACATCTAAAAAACAAAGCAACAGAGCCTAGGGCACTTCCACTTATGGTCCTATAGCTTAGGGAAATTAAAATCAAAAAGACACAGCCACCCCAAAGTTTGGGACGCCTCCGTTTACAAGAACCTCGTTTACCGTACAAGTTCAATATCACAGAAAGTGAAAAATGGATAAAGAACTTGTGGTACTTACGTACAATACAGTATCACTCAGCAATGAAATCTATGTCATCAGGCCCGTAGCAGCATAATGAGTGGATTCAGGTACGATGATTCTGACTGAAATAAGTCACACAGAAAAAGAAACATCATAAGATATCAGTAATACATGGAATGTAAACTTGGCTACACAGGAACTGAATTACAGAACAGAACAGGGTCTCAAATTTAGAAAAACAACTTATGCTTGCTTAAGGGTAAAGGTGAGTTGGGGTGCTGCATAAAACCAGAGATTGAAATGAGCACAGATAAAGTTCCTTAAGCCAAATATGGAATAGACAAGAGCTACTCCTTGCTCAACGAAATGGACTCAACACCGCATATTAAACGCCTAAGAATGTACCTGACTTGTAAGTATCTTAAAACCTAAGAATTGCTATGTCTCCAAAAGAGAATCAAGCATGTGTACAGGGGCATAAACGCAGCAGTGATAGGATTGGAGAGGTTCGGTGAGCAAATGAAGACCCTTTGAAGTCATATTGCATGGTACCCATTCCACGGGTTTCAACTACCCAGGTTTAAGGTATTCTTCCTTCAGCTAAAACATGCATGTGGAACCAAAGTATGATCAACCATGTGATCGGGAGACGTGTTCAAATATGTCTCAGTTTTCCTCCCCTGGTACTCGGGTGCAACATTCCAGACGCTTTACTAACACTCTCCCCACTTGGAGAGTCAGTCCCTTTAACCTCCTGTTTGGCCCAGTTTGCAATTTCTGCGGAAGATGAACAGGAATAGCGAGAACCAATGAGAGGCTAGCTGGAGGTGTCTGGACGGGCAAATTTAACTCTCATTTCCCACCAGGAAGAGGAATTAACCAAAGGCTCAGCATGCCGGGCCGGAACCAGATTAGGGCCTGAAGCCATCCTGCGGTGTTGCGGCCAGGTCACAAGAAAGCGAGTTGAAGAAAGGAGCTCAGGGGCACTGTAATTCACAAACCTGCAGAGTTATAAATGACAGCTATCGTCCAAAAATAGACTGAAGTAAGGCTGCCAAGAGGACTTGAAAGCGGGGCAGAATTGCAGGAAACCGATTTCAGGAGGTAGACTGGAATTGCATTGAAAGCATAGGAAAAGAGGCAGAACGTCCACAATGATGCACTTGGCCAAAAAGGGCGTATGCGTTTTTTCCTGAATATATTCAGGAAAAAACGCATACGCCCTTTTTGGCCAACCAAGCAAGCTTGCAAAGGAAATCTGCACTACAATGAAGTCTCACTTCCCCCCGGTCAAAAGGGCCATCTCAAAAAAGTGTAAAATCCAGAAAGGCAGGACAGGCCATGGAGAACTGGGAGCCTTGTTATGCTGATGGGCGGGATGTAAATTGCCAACAGACACTCGGGAGAAGTGTATGGTGTTTCCTGAAACATCTAAAAAACAAAGCAACAGAGCCTAGGGCACTGCCACTTATGGTCCTATAGCTTAGGGAAATTAAAATCAAAAAGACACAGCCACCCCAAAGTTTGGGACGCCTCTGTTTACAAGAGCCTCGTTTACAGTACAAGTTCAACATCGCAGAAAGTGAAAAATGGATAAAGAAGTTGTGGTATTTACTTACAAAGCAATATCACTCAGCAATGAAATCTATGTCATCAGGCCCTTAGCATCACAATGAGTGGATTCAGGTATGATGATTCTAACTGAACTAAGTCACACAGAAAAAGAAACATCATAAGGTATCAGTAATACACGGAATGTAAACTTGGCTACACAGGAACTGAATTACAGAACAGAACAGGGTCTCAAATTTAGAAAACCAACTTATGCTTGCTTAAGGGTAAAGGTGAGTTGGGGTGCTGCATAAAACCAGAGATTGAAATGAGCACAGATAAATTTCCTTAAGTCAAATATGGAATAGACAAGAGCTACTCCTTGCTCAACGAAATGGACTCAACACCGCATATTAAACGCCTAAGAATGTACCTGACTAGTAAGTATCGTAAAACCTATGGATTGCTATGTCTCCAAAAGAGAATCAAGCGTGTGTACAGGGCCATAAACGCAGCAGTGATAGGATTGGAGAGGTTCGGTGAGCAAATGAAGACCCTTTGAAGTCATATTGCATGGTACCCATTACACGGGTCTCAACTCTCCAGGTTTAAGGTATTCTTCCTTCAGCTAAAACATGCATGTGGAACCCAAGTATGATCAACCATGTGAACGGGAGACGTGTTCAAATATGTCTCAGTTTTCGTACCCTGGTACTCGGGTGCAACATTCCAGACGCTTTACTAACACTCTCCCCACTTGGAGAGTCAGCGCCTTTAACCTCCTGTTTGGCCCAGTTTGCAATTTCTGCGGAAGATGAACAGGAATAGCGAGAACCAATGAGAGGCTAGCTGGAGGTGTCTGGACGGGCAAATTTAACTCTCATTTCCCAACAGGAAGAGGAAATAACCAAAGGCTCAGCATGCCGGGCCGGAACCAGATTAGGGCCTGAAGCCATCCTGCGGTGTTGCGGCCAGCTCAAAAGAAAGCGAGTTGAAGAAAGGAGCTCAGGGGCACTGTAATTCACAAACCTGCAGAGTTATAAATGACAGCTATCGTCCAAAAATAGACTGAAGTAAGGCTGCCAAGAGGACTTGAAAGCGGGGCAGAATTGCAGGAAACCGATTTCAGGAGGTAGACTGGAATTGCATTGAAAGCATAGGAAAAGAGGCAGAACGTCCACAATGATGCACTTGGCCAAAAAGGGCGTATGCGTTTTTTCCTGAATATATTCAGGAAAAAACGCATACGCCCTTTTTGGCCAACCAAGCAAGCTTGCAAAGGAAATCTGCACTACAATGAAGTCTCACTTCCCCCCGGTCAAAAGGGCCATCTGAAAAAAGTGTAAAATCCAGAAAGGCAGGACAGGCCATGGAGAACTGGGAGCCTTGTTATGCTGATGGGCGGGATGTAAATTGCCAACAACCACTCGGGAGAAGTGAATGGTGTTTCCTGAAACAACTAAAAAACAAAGCAACAGAACCTAGGGCACTTCCACTTATGGTCCTATAGCTTAGGGAAATTAAAATCAAAAAGACACAGCCACCCCAAAGTTTGGAATGGCTCTGTTTACAAGAACCTCGTTTACAGTACAAGTTCAACATCGCAGAAAGTGAAAAATGGATAAAGAAGTTGTGGTATTTACTTACAAAGCAATATCACTCAGCAATAAAATCTGTGTCATCAGGCCCTTAGCAGCACAATGAGTGGATTCAGGTATGATGATTCTAACTGAAGTAAGTCACACAGAAAAAGAAACATCATAAGATATCAGTAATACACGGAATGAAAACTTGGCTACACAGGAACTGAATTACAGAACAGAACAGGGTCTCAAATTTAGAAAACCAACTTATGCTTGCTTAAGGGTAAAGGTGAGTTGGGGTGCTGCATAAAACCAGAGATTGAAATGAGCACAGATAAAGTTCCTTAAGTCAAATATGGAATAGACAAGAGCTACTCCTTGCTCAACGAAATGGACTCAACACCGCATATTAAACGCCTAAGAATGTACCTGACTAGTAAGTATCTTAAAACCTATGGATTGCTATGTCTCCGAAAGAGAATCAAGCATGTGTACAGGGGCATAAACGCAGCAGTGATAGGATTGGAGAGGTTCGGTGAGCAAATGAAGACCCTTTGAAGTCATATTGCATGGTACCCATTACACGGGTCTTAACTCTCCAGGATTAAGGTATTCTTCCTTCAGCTAAAACATGCATGTGGAACCCAAGTATGATCAACCATGTGAACGGGAGACGTGTTCAAATATGTCTCAGTTTTCCTCCCCTGGTACTCGGGTGCAACATTCCAGACGCTTTACTAACACTCTCCCGACTTGGAGAGTCAGTCCCTTTAACCTCCTGTTTGGCCCAGTTTGCAATTTCTGCGGAAGATGAACAGGAATAGCGAGAACCAATGAGAGTCTAGCTGGAGGTGTCTGAACGGGCAAATTTAACTCTAATTTCCCACCAGGAAGAGGAATTAACCAAAGGCTCAGCATGCCGGGCCAGAACCAGATTAGGGCCTGAAGCCATCCTGCGGTGTTGCGGCCAGGTCACAAGAAAGCGAGTTGAAGAAAGGAGCTCAGGGGCACTGTAATTCACTAACCTGCAGAGTTATAAATGACAGCTATCGTCCAAAAATAGACTGAAGTAAGGCTGCCAAGAGAACTTGAAAGCGGGGCAGAATTGCAGGAAACCGATTTCAGGAGGCAGACTGGAATTGCATTGAAAGCATAGGAAAAGAGGCAGAACGTCCACAATGATGCACTTGGCCAAAAAGGGCGTATGCGTTTTTTCCTGAATATATTCAGGAAAAAACGCATACGCCCTTTTTGGCCAACCAAGCAAGCTTGCAAAGGAAATCTGCACTACAATGAAGTCTCACTTCCCCCCGGTCAAAAGGGCCATCTCAAAAAAGTGTAAAATCCAGAAAGGCAGGACAGGCCATGGAGAACTGGGAGCCTTGTTATGCTGATGGGCGGGATGTAAATTGCCAACAACCACTCGGGAGAAGTGTATGGTGTTTCCTGAAACATCTAAAAAACAAAGCAACAGAACCTAGGGCACTTCCACTTATGGTCCTATAGCTTAGGGAAATTAAAATCAAAAAGACACAGCCACCCCAAAGTTTGGAACGGCTCTGTGTACAAGAACCTCGTTTACAGTACAAGTTCAACATCGCAGAAAGTGAAAAATGGATAAAGAACTTGTGGTTCTTACGTACAATGCAGTATCACTCAGCAATGAAATCTATGTCATCAGGCCCGTCGCAGCATAATGAGTAGATTCAGGTACGATGATTCTAACTGAAATAAGTCACACAGAAAAAGAAACATCATAAGATATCAGTAATACACGGAATGTAAACTTGGCTACACAGGAACTGAATTACAGAACAGAACAGGGTCTCAAATTTAGAAAAACAACTTATTCTTGCTTAAGGGTAAAGGTGAGTTGGGGTGCTGCATAAAACCAGAGATTGAAATGAGCACAGATAAAGTTCCTTAAGCCAAATATGGAATAGACAAGAGCTACTCCTTGCTCAACGAAATGGACTCAACACCCCATATTAAACGCCTAAGAATGTACCTGACTAGTAAGTATCTTGAAACCTATGGATTGCTATGTCTCCGAAAGAGAATCAAGCATGTGTACAGGGGCATAAACGCAGCAGTGATAGGATTGGAGAGGTTCGGTGAGCAAATGAAGACCCTTTGAAGTCATATTGCATGGTACCCATTACACGGGTCTCAACTCTCCAGGTTTAAAGTATTCTTCCTTCAGCTAAGACATGCATGTGGAACGCAAGTATGATCAACCATGTGAACGGGAGACGTGTTCAAATATGTCTCAGTTTTCCTCCCCTGGTACTCGGGTGCAACATTCCAGACGCTTTACTAACACTCTCCCCACTTGGAGAGTCAGCGCCTTTAACCTCCTGTTTGGCCCAGTTTGCAATTTCTGCGGAAGATGAACAGGAATAGCGAGAACCAATGAGAGGCTAGCTGAAGGTGTCTGGACGGGCAAATTTAACTCTCATTTCCCACCAGGAAGAGGAAATAACCAAAGGCTCAGCGTGCCGTACCGGAACCAGATTAGGGCCTGAAGCCATCCTGTGGTGTTGCGGCCAGCTCAAAAGAAAGCGAGTTGAAGAAAGGAGCTCAGGGGCACTGTAATTCACAAACCTGCAGAGTTATAAATGACAGCTATCGTCCAAAAATAGACTGAAGTAAGGCTGCCAAGAGGACTTGAAAGCGGGGCAGAATTGCAGGAAACCGATTTCAGGAGGTAGACTGGAATTGCATTGAAAGCATAGGAAAAGAGGCAGAACGTCCACAATGATGCACTTGGCCAAAAAGGGCGTATGCGTTTTTTCCTGAATATATTCAGGATAAAATGCATACGCCCTTTTTGGCCAACCAAGCAAGCTTGCAAAGGAAATCTGCACTACAATGAAGTCTCACTTCCCCCCGGTCAAAAGGGCCATCTCAAAAAAGTGTAAAATCCAGAAAGGCAGGACAGGCCATGGAGAACTGGGAGCCTTGTTATGCTGATGGGCGGGATCCAACAGACACTCGGGAGTAGTGTATGGTGTTTCCTGAAACATCTAAAAAACAAAGCAACAGAACCTAGGGCACTTCCACTTATGGTCCTATAGCTTAGGGAAATTAAAATCAAAAAGACACAGCCACCCCAAAGTTTGGGACGCCTCTGTTTACAAGAACCTCGTTTACAGTACAAGTTCAACATCGCAGAAAGTGAAAAATGGATAAAGAAGTTGTGGTATTTACTTACAAAGCAATATCACTCAGCAATGAAATCTGTGTCATCAGGCCCTTAGCAGCACAATGAGTGGATTCAGGTATGATGATTCTAACTGAAGTAAGTCACACAGAAAAAGAAACATCATAAGATATCAGTAATACACGGAATGTAAACTTGGCTACACAGGAACTGAATTACAGAACAGAACAGGGACTCAAATTTAGAAAAACAACTTATGCTTGCTTAAGGGGAAAGGTGAGTTGGGGTGCTGCATAAAACCAGAGATTGAAATGAGCACAGATAAAGTTCCTTAAGTCAAATATGGAATAGACAAGAGCTACTCCTTGCTCAACGAAATGGACTCAACACCGCATATTAAACGCCTAAGAATGTACCTGACTAGTAAGTATCTTAAAACCTATGGATTGCTATGTCTCCGAAAGAGAATCAAGCATGTGTACAGGGGCATAAACGCAGCAGTGATAGGATTGGAGAGGTTCGGTGAGCAAATGAAGACCCTTTGAAGTCATATTGCATGGTACCCATTACACGGGTCTCAACTCTCCAGGTTTAAGGTATTCTTCCTTCAGCTAAAACATGCATGTGGAACCCAAGTATGATCAACCATGTGATCGGGAGACGTGTTCAAATATGTCTCAGTTTTCCTCCCCTGGTACTCGGGTGCAACATTCCAGACGCTTTACTAACACTCTCCCGACTTGGAGAGTCAGTCCCTTTAACCTCCTGTTTGGCCCAGTTTGCAATTTTGCGGAAGATGAACAGGAATAGCGAGAACCAACGGAGAGTAGCTGCAGGTGTCTGGACGGGCAAATTTAACTCTCATTTCCTACCAGGAAGAGGAATTAACCAAAGGCTCAGCGTGCCATGCCAGAACCAGATTAGGGCCTGAAGCCATCCTGCGGTGTTGCGGCCAGGTCACAAGAAAGCGAGTTGAAGAAAGGAGCTCAGGGGCACTGTAATTCACAAACCTGCAGAGTTATAAATGACAGCTATCGTCCAAAAATAGACTGAAGTAAGGCTGCCAAGAGGACTTGAAAGCGGGCCAGAATTGCAGGAAACCGATTTCAGGAGGTAGACTGGAATTGCATTGAAAGCATAGGAAAAGAGGCAGAACGTCCACAATGATGCACTTGGCCAAAAAGGGCGTATGCGTTTTTTCCTGAATATATTCAGGAAAAAACGCATACGCCCTTTTTGGCCAACCAAGCAAGCTTGCAAAGGAAATCTGCACTACAATGAAGTCTCACTTCCCCCCAGTCAAAAGGGCCATCTGAAAAAAGTGTAAAATCCAGAAAGGCAGGACAGGCCATGGAGAACTGGGAGCCTTGTTATGCTGATGGGCGGGATGTAAATTGCCAACAACCACTCAGGAGAAGTGTATGGTGTTTCCTGAAACATCTAAAAAACAAAGCAACAGAACCTAGGGCACTTCCACTTATGGTCCTATAGCTTAGGGAAATTAAAATCAAAAAGACACAGCCACCCCAAAGTTTGGAACGGCTCTGTTTACAAGAACCTCGTTTACAGTACAAGTTCAACATCGCAGAAAGTGAAAAATGGATAAAAAAGTTGTGGTATTTACTTACAAAGCAATATCACTCAGCAATGAAATCTGTGTCATCAGGCCCTTAGCAGCACAATGAGTGGATTCAGGTATGATGATTCTAACTGAAGTAAGTCACACAGAAAAAGAAACATCATAAGATATCAGTAATACACGGAATGTAAACTTGGCTACACAGGAACTGAATTACAGAACAGAACAGGGTCTCAAATTTAGAAAACCAACTTATGCTTGCTTAAGGGTAAAGGTGAGTTGGGGTGCTGCATAAAACCAGAGATTGAAATGAGCACAGATAAAGTTCCTTAAGCCAAATATGGAATAGACAAGAGCTACTCCTTGCTCAACGAAGTGGACTCAACACCCCATATTAAACGCCTAAGAATGTACCTGACTAGTAAGTATCTTGAAACCTATGGATTGCTATGTCTCCAAAAGAGAATCAAGCGTGTGTACAGGGGCATAAACGCAGCAGTGATAGGATTGGAGAGGTTCGGTGAGCAAATGAAGACCCTTTGAAGTCATATTGCATGGTACCCATTCCACGGGTCTCAACTCTCCAGGTTTAATGTATTCTTCCTTCAGCTAAAACATGCATGTGGAACCCAGAGTATGATCAACCATGTGAACGGGAGACGTGTTCAAATATGTCTCAGTTTTCCTCCCCTGGTACTCGGGTGCAACATTCCAGACGCTTTACTAACACTCTCCCGACTTGGAGAGTCAGTCCCTTTAACCTCCTGTTTGGCCCAGTTTGCAATTTCTGCGGAAGATGAACAGGAATAGCGAGAACCAATGAGAGGCTAGCTGGAGGTGTCTGAACGGGCAAATTTAACTCTCATTTCCCACCAGGAAGAGGAATTAACCAAAGGCTCAGCATGCCGGGCCAGAACCAGATTAGGGCCTGAAGCCATCCTGCGGTGTTGCGGCCAGGTCACAAGAAAGCGAGTTGAAGAAAGGAGCTCAGGGGCACTGTAATTCACTAACCTGCAGAGTTATAAATGACAGCTATCGTCCAAAAATATACTGAAGTAAGGCTGCCAAGAGGACTTGAAAGCGGGGCAGAATTGCAGGAAACCGATTTCAGGAGGCAGACTGGAATTGCATTGAAAGCATAGGAAAAGAGGCAGAACGTCCACAATGATGCACTTGGCCAAAAAGGGCGTATGCGTTTTTTCCTGAATATATTCAGGAAAAAACGCATACGCCCTTTTTGGCCAACCAAGCAAGCTTGCAAAGGAAATCTGCACTACAATGAAGTCTCACTTCCCCCCGGTCAAAAGGGCCATCTCAAAAAAGTGTAAAATCCAGAAAGGCAGGACAGGCCATGGAGAACTGGGAGCCTTGTTATGCTGATGGGCGGGATGTAAATTGCCAACAACCACTCGGGAGAAGTGTATGGTGTTTCCTGAAACATCTAAAAAACAAAGCAACAGAACCTAGGGCACTTCCACTTATGGTCCTATAGCTTAGGGAAATTAAAATCAAAAAGACACAGCCACCCCAAAGTTTGGAATGGCTCTGTTTACAAGAACCTCGTTTACAGTACAAGTTCAACATCGCAGAAAGTGAAAAATGGATAAAGAACTAGTGGTACTTACGTACAATGCAGTATCACTCAGCAATGAAATCTATGTCATCGGGCCCTTAGCAGCATAATGAGTAGATTCAGGTACGATGATTCTAACTGAAATAAGTCACACAGAAAAAGAAACATCATAAGATATCAGTAATACACGGAATGTAAACTTGGCTACACAGGAACTGAATTACAGAACAGAACAGGGTCTCAAATTTAGAAAAACAACTTATTCTTGCTTAAGGGTAAAGGTGAGTTGGGGTGCTGCATAAAACCAGAGATTGAAATGAGCACAGATAAAGTTCCTTAAGCCAAATATGGAATAGACAAGAGCTACTCCTTGCTCAACGAAATGGACTCAACACCCCATATTAAACGCCTAAGAATGTACCTGACTAGTAAGTATCTTGAAACCTATGGATTGCTATGTCTCCGAAAGAGAATCAAGCATGTGTACAGGGGCATAAACGCAGCAGTGATAGGATTGGAGAGGTTCGGTGAGCAAATGAAGACCCTTTGAAGTCATATTGCATGGTACCCATTACACGGGTCTCAACTCTCCAGGTTTAAAGTATTCTTCCTTCAGCTAAGACATGCATGTGGAACGCAAGTATGATCAACCATGTGAACGGGAGACGTGTTCAAATATGTCTCAGTTTTCCTCCCCTGGTACTCGGGTGCAACATTCCAGACGCTTTACTAACACTCTCCCCACTTGGAGAGTCAGCGCCTTTAACCTCCTGTTTGGCCCAGTTTGCAATTTCTGCGGAAGATGAACAGGAATAGCGAGAACCAATGAGAGGCTAGCTGAAGGTGTCTGGACGGGCAAATTTAACTCTCATTTCCCACCAGGAAGAGGAAATAACCAAAGGCTCAGCGTGCCGTACCGGAACCAGATTAGGGCCTGAAGCCACCCTGCGGTGTTGCGGCCAGCTCAAAAGAAAGCGAGTTGAAGAAAGGAGCTCAGGGGCACTGTAATTCACAAACCTGCAGAGTTATAAATGACAGCTATCGTCCAAAAATAGACTGAAGTAAGGCTGCCAAGAGGACTTGAAAGCGGGGCAGAATTGCAGGAAACCGATTTCAGGAGGTAGACTGGAATTGCATTGAAAGCATAGGAAAAGAGGCAGAACGTCCACAATGATGCACTTGGCCAAAAAGGGCGTATGCGTTTTTTCCTGAATATATTCAGGAAAAAACGCATACGCCCTTTTTGGCCAACCAAGCAAGCTTGCAAAGGAAATCTGCACTACAATGAAGTCTCACTTCCCCCCGGTCAAAAGGGCCATCTCAAAAAAGTGTAAAATCCAGAAAGGCAGGACAGGCCATGGAGAACTGGGAGCCTTGTTATGCTGATGGGCGGGATGTAAATTGCCAACAGACACTCGGGAGTAGTGTATGGTGTTTCCTGAAACATCTAAAAAACAAAGCAACAGAACCTAGGGCACTTCCACTTATGGTCCTATAGCTTAGGGAAATTAAAATCAAAAAGACACAGCCACCCCAAAGTTTGGGACGCCTCTGTTTACAAGAACCTCGTTTACAGTACAAGTTCAACATCACAGAAAGTGAAAAATGGATAAAGAAGTTGTGGTATTTACTTACAAAGCAATATCACTCAGCAATGAAATCTGTGTCATCAGGCCCTTAGCAGCACAATGAGTGGATTCAGGTATGATGATTCTAACTGAAGTAAGTCACACAGAAAAAGAAACATCATAAGATATCAGTAATACACGGAATGTAAACTTGGCTACACAGGAACTGAATTACAGAACAGAACAGGGACTCAAATTTAGAAAACCAACTTATGCTTGCTTAAGGGGAAAGGTGAGTTGGGGTGCTGCATAAAACCAGAGATTGAAATGAGCACAGATAAAGTTCCTTAAGCCAAATATGGAATAGACAAGAGCTACTCCTTGCTCAACGAAATGGACTCAACACCGCATATTAAACGCCTAAGAATGTACCTGACTAGTAAGTATCTTAAAACCTATGGATTGCTATGTCTCCGAAAGAGAATCAAGCATGTGTACAGGGGCATAAACGCAGCAGTGATAGGATTGGAGAGGTTCGGTGAGCAAATGAAGACCCTTTGAAGTCATATTGCATGGTACCCATTACACGGGTCTCAACTCTCCAGGTTTAAGGTATTCTTCCTTCAGCTAAAACATGCATGTGGAACCCAAGTATGATCAACCATGTGAACGGGAGACGTGTTCAAATATGTCTCAGTTTTCCTCCCCTGGTACTCGGGTGCAACATTCCAGACGCTTTACTAACACTCTCCCCACTTGGAGAGTCAGCGCCTTTAAACTCCTGTTTGGCCCAGTTTGCAATTTCTGCGGAAGATGAACAGGAATAGCGAGAACCAATGAGAGGCTAGCTGGAGGTGTCTGGAGGGGCAAATTTAACTCTCATTTCCCACCAGGAAGAGGAAGTAACCAAAGGCTCAGCGTGCCGTACCGGAATCAGATTAGGGCCTGAAGCCATCCTGCGGTGTTGCGGCCAGCTCAAAAGAAAGCGAGTTGAAGAAAGGAGCTCAGGGGCACTGTCATTCACAAACCTGCAGAGTTATAAATGACAGCTATCGTCCAAAAATAGACTGAAGTAAGGCTGCCAAGAGGACTTGAAAGCGGAGCAGAATTGCAGGAAACCGATTTCAGGAGGTAGACTGGAATTGCATTGAAAGCATAGGAAAAGAGGCAGAACGTCCACAATGATGCACTTGGCCAAAAAGGGCGTATGCGTTTTTTCCTGAATATATTCAGGAAAAAACGCATACGCCCTTTTTGGCCAACCAAGCAAGCTTGCAAAGGAAATCTGCACTACAATGAAGTCTCACTTCCCCCCGGTCAAAAGGGCCATCTCAAAAAAGTGTAAAATCCAGAAAGGCAGGACAGGCCATGGAGAACTGGGAGCCTTGTTATGCTGATGGGCGGGATGTAAATTGCCAACAGACACTCGGGAGTAGTGTATGGTGTTTCCTGAAACATCTAAAAAACAAAGCAACAGAACCTAGGGCACTTCCACTTATGGTCCTATAGCTTAGGGAAATTAAAATCAAAAAGACACAGCCACCCCAAAGTTTGGGACGGCTCTGTTTACAAGAACCTCGTTTACAGTACAAGTTCAACATCGCAGAAAGTGAAAAATGGATAAAGAAGTTGTGGTATTTACTTACAAAGCAATATCACTCAGCAATGAAATCTGTGTCATCAGGCCCTTAGCAGCACAATGAGTGGATTCAGGTATGATGATTCTAACTGAAGTAAGTCACACAGAAAAAGAAACATCATAAGATATCAGTAATACACGGAATGTAAACTTGGCTACACAGGAACTGAATTACAGAACAGAACAGGGACTCAAATTTAGAAAACCAACTTAAGCTTGCTTAAGGGTAAAGGTGAGTTGGGGTGCTGCATAAAACCAGAGATTGAAATGAGCACAGATAAAGTTCCTTAAGCCAAATATGGAATAGACAAGAGCTACTCCTTGCTCAACGAAATGGACTCAACACCGCATATTAAACGCCTAAGAATGTACCTGACTTGTAAATATCTTAAAACCTATGGATTGCTATGTCTCCAAAAGAGAATCAAGCATGTGTACAGGGGCATAAACGCAGCAGTGATAGGATTGGAGAGGTTCGGTGAGCAAATGAAGACCCTTTGAAGTCATATTGCATGGTACCCATTCCACGGGTTTCAACTACCCAGGTTTAAGGTATTCTTCCTTCAGCTAAAACATGCATGTGGAACCTAGAGTATGATCAACCATGTGATCGGGAGACGTGTTCAAATATGTCTCAGTTTTCCTCCCCTGGTACTCGGGTGCAACATTCCAGACGCTTTACTAACACTCTCCCGACTTGGAGAGTCAGTCCCTTTAACCTCCTGTTTGGCCCAGTTTGCAATTTTGCGGAAGATGAACAGGAATAGCGAGAACCAACGGAGAGTAGCTGGAGGTGTCTGGACGGGCAAATTTAACTCTCATTTCCTACCAGGAAGAGGAATTAACCAAAGGCTCAGCGTGCCATGCCAGAACCAGATTAGGGCCTGAAGCCATCCTGCGGTGTTGCGGCCAGCTCAAAAGAAAGCGAGTTGAAGAAAGGAGCTCAGGGGCACTGTAATTCACAAACCTGCAGAGTTATAAATGACAGCTATCGTCCAAAAATAGACTGAAGTAAGGCTGCCAAGAGGACTTGAAAGCGGGGCAGAATTGCAGGAAACCGATTTCAGGAGGTAGACTGGAATTGCATTGAAAGCATAGGAAAAGAGGCAGAACGTCCACAATGATGCACTTGGCCAAAAAGGGCGTATGCGTTTTTTCCTGAATATATTCAGGAAAAAACGCATACGCCCTTTTTGGCCAACCAAGCAAGCTTGCAAAGGAAATCTGCACTACAATGAAGTCTCACTTCCCCCCAGTCAAAAGGGCCATCTGAAAAAAGTGTAAAATCCAGAAAGGCAGGACAGGCCATGGAGAACTGGGAGCCTTGTTATGCTGATGGGCGGGATGTAAATTGCCAACAACCACTCGGGAGAAGTGTATGGTGTTTCCTGAAACATCTAAAAAACAAAGCAACAGAACCTAGGGCACTTCCACTTATGGTCCTATAGCTTAGGGAAATTAAAATCAAAAAGACACAGCCACCCCAAAATTTGGAACGGCTCTGTTTACAAGAACCTCGTTTACAGTACAAGTTCAACATCGCAGAAAGTGAAAAATGGATAAAGAAGTTGTGGTATTTACTTACAAAGCAATATCACTCAGCAATGAAATCTGTGTCATCAGGCCCTTAGCAGCACAATGAGTGGATTCAGGTATGATGATTCTAACTGAAGTAAGTCACACAGAAAAAGAAACATCATAAGATATCAGTAATACACGGAATGTAAACTTGGCTACACAGGAACTGAATTACAGAACAGAACAGGGTCTCAAATTTAGAAAACCAACTTATGCTTGCTTAAGGGTAAAGGTGAGTTGGGGTTCTGCATAAAACCAGAGATTGAAATGAGCACAGATAAAGTTCCTTAAGTCAAATATGGAATAGACAAGAGCTACTCCTTGCTCAACGAAATGGACTCAACACCGCATATTAAACGCCTAAGAATGTACCTGACTAGTAAGTATCTTAAAACCTATGGATTGCTATGTCTCCGAAAGAGAATCAAGCATGTGTACAGGGGCATAAACGCAGCAGTGATAGGATTGGAGAGGTTCGGTGAGCAAATGAAGACCCTTTGAAGTCATATTGCATGGTACCCATTACACGGGTCTTAACTCTCCAGGTTTAAGGTATTCTTCCTTCAGCTAAAACATGCATGTGGAACCCAAGTATGATCAACCATGTGAACGGGAGACGTGTTCAAATATGTCTCAGTTTTCCTCCCCTGGTACTCGGGTGCAACATTCCAGACGCTTTACTAACACTCTCCCGACTTGGAGAGTCAGCGCCTTTAACCTCCTGTTTGGCCCAGTTTGCAATTTCTGCGGAAGATGAACAGGAATAGCGAGAACCAATGAGAGGCTAGCTGGAGGTGTCTGGACGGGCAAATTTAACTCTCATTTCCCACCAGGAAGAGGAAATAACCAAAGGCTCAGCGTGCCGTGCCGGAACCAGATTAGGGCCTGAAGCCATCCTGCGGTGTTGCGGCCAGGTCACAAGAAAGCAAGTTGAAGAAAGGAGCTCAGGGGCACTGTAATTCACAAACCTGCAGAGTTATAAATGACAGCTATCGTCCAAAAATAGACTGAAGTAAGGCTGCCAAGAGGACTTGAAAGCGGGGCAGAATTGCAGGAAACCGATTTCAGGAGGTAGACTGGAATTGCATTGAAAGCATAGGAAAAGAGGCAGAACGTCCACAATGATGCACTTGGCCAAAAAGGGCGTATGCGTTTTTTCCTGAATATATTCAGGAAAAAACGCATACGCCCTTTTTGGCCAACCAAGCAAGCTTGCAAAGGAAATCTGCACTACAATGAAGTCTCACTTCCCCCCGGTCAAAAGGGCCATCTGAAAAAAGTGTAAAATCCAGAAAGGCAGGACAGGCCATGGAGAACTGGGAGCCTTGTTATGCTGATGGGCGGGTTGTAAATTGCCAACAGACACTCGGGAGAAGTGTATGGTGTTTCCTGAAACATCTAAAAAACAAAGCAACAGAGCCTAGGGCACTGCCACTTATGGTCCTATAGCTTAGGGAAATTAAAATCAAAAAGACACAGCCACCCCAAAGTTTGGGACGCCTCTGTTTACAAGAACCTCGTTTACAGTACAAGTTCAACATCGCAGAAAGTGAAAAATGGATAAAGAAGTTGTGGTATTTACTTACAAAGCAATATCACTCAGCAATGAAATCTATGTCATCAGGCCCTAGCATCACAATGAGTGGATTCAGGTATGATGATTCTAACTGAAATAAGTCACACAGAAAAAGAAACATCATAAGATATCAGTAATACACGGAATGGAAACTTGGCTACACAGGAACTGAATTACAGAACAGAACAGGGTCTCAAATTTAGAAAACCAACTTATGCTTGCTTAAGGGTAAAGGTGAGTTGGGGTGCTGCATAAAACCAGAGATTGAAATGAGCACAGATAAAGTTCCTTAAGCCAAATATGGAATAGACAAGAGCTACTCCTTGCTCAACGAAATGGACTCAACACCGCATATTAAACGCCTAAGAATGTACCTGACCTGTAAGTATCTTAAAACCTAAGAATTGCTATGTCTCCGAAAGAGAATCAAGCATGTGTACAGGGGCATAAACGCAGCAGTGATAGGATTGGAGAGGTTCGGTGAGCAAATGAAGACCCTTTGAAGTCATATTGCATGGTACCCATTCCACGGGTTTCAACTACCCAGGTTTAAGGTATTCTTCCTTCAGCTAAAACATGCATGTGGAACCTAGAGTATGATCAACCATGTGATCGGGAGACGTGTTCAAATATGTCTCAGTTTTCCTCCCCTGGTACTCGGGTGCAACATTCCAGACGCTTTACTAACACTCTCCCCACTTGGAGAGTCAGCGCCTTTAACCTCCTGTTTGGCCCAGTTTGCAATTTCTGCGGAAGATGAACAGGACTAGCGAGAACCAATGAGAGACTACCTGGAGGTGTCTGGACGGGCAAATTTAACTCTCATTTCCCACCAGGAAGAGGAAATAACCAAAGGCTCAGCGTGCCGTCCCGGAACCAGATTAGGGCCTGAAGCCACCCTGCGGTGTTGCGGCCAGCTCACAAGAAAGCGAGTTGAAGAAAGGAGCTCAGGGGCACTGTAATTCACAAACCTGCAGAGTTATAAATGACAGCTATCGTCCAAAAATAGACTGAAGTAAGGCTGCCAAGAGGACTTGAAAGCGGGGCAGAATTGCAGGAAACCGATTTCAGGAGGTAGACTGGAATTGCATTGAAAGCATAGGAAAAGAGGCAGAACGTCCACAATGATGCACTTGGCCAAAAAGGGCGTATGCGTTTTTTCCTGAATATATTCAGGAAAAAACGCATACGCCCTTTTTGGCCAACCAAGCAAGCTTGCAAAGGAAATCTGCACTACAATGAAGTCTCACTTCCCCCCGGTCAAAAGGGCCATCTGAAAAAAGTGTAAAATCCAGAAAGGCAGGATAGGCCATGGAGAACTGGGAGCCTTGTTATGCTGATGGGCGGGATGTAAATTGCCAACAACCACTCGGGAGATGTGTATGGTGTTTCCTGAAACATCTAAAAAACAAAGCAACAGAACCTAGGGCACTTCCACTTATGGTCCTATAGCTTAGGGAAATTAAAATCAAAAAGACACAGCCACCCCAAAGTTTGGAACGGCTCTGTTTACAAGAACCTCGTTTACAGTACAAGTTCAACATCGCAGAAAGTGAAAAATGGATAAAGAAGTTGTGGTATTTACTTACAAAGCAATATCACTCAGCAATGAAATCGGTGTCATCAGGCCCTTAGCAGCACAATGAGTGGATTCAGGTATGATGATTCTAACTGAAGTAAGTCACACAGAAAAAGAAACATCATAAGATATCAGTAATACACGGAATGTAAACTTGGCTACACAGGAACTGAATTACAGAACAGAACAGGGTCTCAAATTTAGAAAACCAACTTATGCTTGCTTAAGGGTAAAGGTGAGTTGGGGTTCTGCATAAAACCAGAGATTGAAATGAGCACAGATAAAGTTCCTTAAGTCAAATATGGAATAGACAAGAGCTACTCCTTGCTCAACGAAATGGACTCAACACCGCATATTAAACGCCTAAGAATGTACCTGACTAGTAAGTATCTTAAAACCTATGGATTGCTATGTCTCCGAAAGAGAATCAAGCATGTGTACAGGGGCATAAACGCAGCAGTGATAGGATTGGAGAGGTTCGGTGAGCAAATGAAGACCCTTTGAAGTCATATTGCATGGTACCCATTACACGGGTCTTAACTCTCCAGGTTTAAGGTATTCTTCCTTCAGCTAAAACATGCATGTGGAACCCAAGTATGATCAACCATGTGAACGGGAGACGTGTTCAAATATGTCTCAGTTTTCCTCCCCTGGTACTCGGGTGCAACATTCCAGACGCTTTACTAACACTCTCCCCACTTGGAGAGTCAGCGCCTTTAACCTCCTGTTTGGCCCAGTTTGCAATTTCTGTGGAAGATGAACAGGAATAGCGAGAACCAATGAGAGACTAGCTGGAGGTGTCTGGACGGGCAAATTTAACTCTCATTTCCCACCAGGAAGAGGAAATAACCAAAGGCTCAGCGTGCCGTGCCGGAACCAGATTAGGGCCTGAAGCCATCCTGCGGTTTTGCGCCCAGGTCACAAGAAAGCGAGTTGAAGAAAGGAGCTCAGGGACACTGTAATTCACAAACCTGCAGAGTTATAAATGACATCTATCGTCCAAAAATAGACTGAAGTAAGGCTGCCAAGAGGACTTGAATGCGGGGCAGAATTGCAGGAAACCGATTTCAGGAGGTAGACTGGAATTGCATTGAAAGCATAGGAAAAGAGGCAGAACGTCCACAATGATGCACTTGGCCAAAAAGGGCGTATGCGTTTTTTCCTGAATATATTCAGGAAAAAACGCATACGCCCTTTTTGGCCAACCAAGCAAGCTTGCAAATGAAATCTGCAATACAATGAAGTCTCACTTCCCCCCGGTCAAAAGGGCCATCTGAAAAAAGTGTAAAATCCAGAAAGGCAGGACAGGCCATGGAGAACTGGGAGCCTTGTTATGCTGATGGGCGGGATGTAAATTGCCAACAGACACTTGGGAGAAGTGTATGGTGTTTCCTGAAACATCTAAAAAACAAAGCAACAGAGCCTAGGGCACTTCCACTTATGGTCCTATAGCTTAGGGAAATTAAAATCAAAAAGACACAGCCACCCCAAAGTTTGGAAAGGCTCTGTTTACAAGAACCTCATTTACAGTACAAGGTCAACATCGCAGAAAGTGAAAAATGGATAAAGAAGTTGTGGTATTCACTTACAAAGCAATATCACTCAGCAATGAAATCTATGTCATCAGTCCCTTAGCAGCACAATGAGTGGATTCAGGTATGATGATTCTAACTAAAATAAGTCACACAGAAAAAGAAACATCATAAGATATCAGTAATACACGGAATGGAAACTTGGCTACACAGGAACTGAATTACAGAACAGAACAGGGTCTCAAATTTAGAAAACCAACTTATGCTTGCTTAAGGGTAAAGGTGAGTTGGGGTGCTACATAAAACCACAGATTGAAATGAGCACAGATAAAATTCCTTAAGCCAAATATGGAATAGACAAGAGCTACTCCTTGCTCAACAAAATGGACTCAACACCGCATATTAAACGCCTAAGAATGTACCTGACTTGTAAGTATCTTAAAACCTATGGATTGCTATGTCTCCGAAAGAGAATCAAGCATGTGTACAGGGGCATAAACGCAGCAGTGATAGGATTGGAGAGGTTCGGTGAGCAAATGAAGACCCTTTGAAGTCATATTGCATGGTACCCATTCCACGGGTTTCAACTACCCAGGTTTAAGGTATTCTTCCTTCAGCTAAAACATGCATATGGAACCTAGAGTATGATCAACCATGTGATCGGGAGACGTGTTCAAATATGTCTCAGTTTTCCTCCCCTGGTACTCGGGTGCAACATTCCAGACGCTTTACTAACACTCTCCCCACTTGGAGAGTCAGTCCCTTTAACCTCCTGTTTGGCCCAGTTTGCAATTTCTGCGGAAGATGAACAGGAATAGTGAGAACCAATGAGAGGCTAGCTGGAGGTGTCTGGACGGGCAAATTTAACTCTCATTTCCCACCAGGAAGAGGAATTAACCAAAGGCTCAGCGTGCCGTGCCGGAACCAGATTAGGGCCTGAAGCCATCCTGCGGTGTTGCGGCCAGGTCACAAGAAAGCGAGTTGAAGAAAGGAGCTCAGGGGCACTGTAATTCACAAACCTGCAGAGTTATAAATGACAGCTATCGTCCAAAAATAGACTGAAGTAAGGCTGCCAAGAGGACTTGAAAGCGGGGCAGAATTGCAGGAAACCGATTTCAGGAGGCAGACTGGAATTGCATTGAAAGCATAGGAAAAGAGGCAGAACGTCCACAATGATGCACTTGGCCAAAAAGGGCGTATGCGTTTTTTCCTGAATATATTCAGGAAAAAACGCATACGCCCTTTTTGGCCAACCAAGCAAGCTTGCAAAGGAAATCTGCACTACAATGAAGTCTCACTTCCCCCCGGTCAAAAGGGCCATCTGAAAAAAGTGTAAAATCCAGAAAGGCAGGACAGGCCATGGAGAACTGGGAGCCTTGTTATGCTGATGGGCGGGATGTAAATTGCCAACAACCACTCGGGAGAAGTGTATGGTGTTTCCTGAAACATCTAAAAAACAAAGCAACAGAACCTAGGGCACTTCCACTTATGGTCCTATAGCTTAGGGAAATTAAAATCAAAAAGACACAGCCACCCCAAAATTTGGAACAGCTCTGTTTACAAGAACCTCGTTTACAGTACAAGTTCAACATCGCAGAAAGTGAAAAATGGATAAAGAAGTTGTGGTATTTACTTACAAAGCAATATCACTCAGCAATGAAATCTGTGTCATCAGGCCCTTAGCAGCACAATGAGTGGATTCAGGTATGATGATTCTAACTGAAGTAAGTCACACAGAAAAGAAACATCATAAGATATCAGTAATACACGGAATGTAAACTTGGCTACACAGGAACTGAATTACAGAACAGAACAGGGTCTCAAATTTAGAAAACCAACTTATGCTTGCTTAAGGGGAAAGGTGAGTTGGGGTGCTGCATAAAACCACAGATTGAAATGACCACAGATAAAGTTCCTTAAGCCAAATATGGAATAGACAAGAGCTACTCCTTGCTCAACGAAATGGACTCAACACCGCATATTAAACGCCTAAGAATGTACCTGACTAGTAAGTATCTTAAAACCTATGGATTGCTATGTCTCCAAAAGAGAATCAAGCGTGTGTACAGGGGCATAAACGCAGCAGTGATAGGATTGGAGAGGTTCGGTGAGCAAATGAAGACCCTTTGAAGTCATATTGCATGGTACCCATTCCACGGGTCTCAACTCTCCAGGTTTAAGGTATTCTTCCTTCAGCTAAAACATGCATGTGGATCCCAAGTATGATCAACCATGTGAACGGGAGACGTGTTCAAATATGTCTCAGTTTTCCTCCCCTGGTACTCGGGTGCAACATTCCAGACGCTTTACTAACACTCTCCCCACTTGGAGAGTCAGCGCCTTTAACCTCCTGTTTGGCCCAGTTTGCAATTTCTGCGGAAGATGAACAGGAATAGCGAGAACCAATGAGAGGCTAGCTGGAGGTGTCTGGACGGGCAAATTTAACTCTCATTTCCCACCAGGAAGAGGAAATAACCAAAGGCTCAGCGTGCCGTACCGGAACCAGATTAGGGCCTGAAGCCATCCTGCGGTGTTGCGGCCAGCTCAAAAGAAAGCGAGTTGAAGAAAGGAGCTCAGGGGCACTGTAATTCACAAACCTGCAGAGTTATAAATGACAGCTATCGTCCAAAAATAGACTGAAGTAAGGCTGCCAAGAGGACTTGAAAGCGGGGCAGAATTGCAGGAAACCGATTTCAGGAGGTAGACTGGAATTGCATTGAAAGCATAGGAAAAGAGGCAGAACGTCCACAATGATGCACTTGGCCAAAAAGGGCGTATGCGTTTTTTCCTGAATATATTCAGGAAAAAACGCATACGCCCTTTTTGGCCAACCAAGCAAGCTTGCAAAGGAAATCTGCACTACAATGAAGTCTCACTTCCCCCCGGTCAAAAGGGCCATCTGAAAAAAGTGTAAAATCCAGAAAGGCAGGACAGGCCATGGAGAACTGGGAGCCTTGTTATGCTGATGGGCGGGATGTAAATTGCCAACAGACACTCGGGAGAAGTGTATGGTGTTTCCTGAAACATCTAAAAAACAAAGCAACAGAACCTAGGGCACTTCCACTTATGGTCCTATAGCTTAGGGAAATTAAAATCAAAAAGACACAGCCACCCCAAAGTTTGGAACGGCTCTGTTTACAAGAACCTCGTTTACAGTACAAGTTCAACATCGCAGAAAGTGAAAAATGGATAAAGAAGTTGTGGTATTTACTTACAAAGCAATATCACTCAGCAATGAAATCTGTGTCATCAGGCCCGTAGCAGCACAATGAGTGGATTCAGGTATGATGATTCTAACTGAAGTAAGTCACACAGAAAAAGAAACATCATAAGATATCAGTAATACATGGAATGTAAACTTGGCTACACAGGAACTGAATTACAGAACAGAACAGGGACTCAAATTTAGAAAACCAACTTATGCTTGCTTAAGGGGAAAGGTGAGTTGGGTTGCTGCATAAAACCAGAGATTGAAATGAGCACAGATAAAGTTCCTTAAGCCAAATATGGAATAGACAAGAGCTACTCCTTGCTCAACGAAATGGACTCAACACCCCATATTAAACGCCTAAGAATGTACCTGACTAGTAAGTATCTTAAAACCTATGGATTGCTATGTCTCCAAAAGAGAATCAAGCGTGTGTACAGGGGAATAAACGCAGCAGTGATAGGATTGGAGAGGTTCGGTGAGCAAATGAAGACCCTTTGAAGTCATATTGCATGGTACCCACTACACGGGTCTCAACTCTCCAGGTTTAAGGTATTCTTCCTTCAGCTAAAACATGCATGTGGAACCCAGAGTATGATCAACCATGTGAACGGGAGACGTGTTCAAATATGTCTCAGTTTTCCTCCCCTGGTACTCGGGTGCAACATTCCAGACGCTTTACTAACACTCTCCCCACTTGGAGAGTCAGTCCCTTTAACCTCCTGTTTGGCCCAGTTAGCAATTTCTGCGGAAGATGAACAGGAATAGCGAGAACCAATGAGAGACTAGCTGGAGGTGTCTGGACGGGCAAATTTAACTCTCATTTCCCACCAGGAAGAGGAATTAACCAAAGGCTCAGCGTGCCGTGCCGGAACCAGATTAGGGCCTGAAGCCATCCTGCGGTGTTGCGGCCAGGTCACAAGAAAGCGAGTTGAAGAAAGGAGCTCAGGGGCACTGTAATTCACAAAACTGCAGAGTTATAAGTGACAGCTATCGTCCAAAAATAGACTGAAGTAAGGCTGCCAAGAGGACTTGAAAGCGGGCCAGAATTGCAGGAAACCGATTTCAGGAGGTAGACTGGAATTGTATTGAAAGCATAGGAAAAGAGGCAGAACGTCCACAATGATGCACTTGGCCAAAAAGGGCGTATGCGTTTTTTCCTGAATATATTCAGGAAAAAACGCATACGCCCTTTTTGGCCAACCAAGCAAGCTTGCAAAGGAAATCTGCACTACAATGAAGTCTCACTTCCCCCCGGTCAAAAGGGCCATCTGAAAAAAGTGTAAAATCCAGAAAGGCAGGACAGGCCATGGAGAACTGGGAGCCTTGTTATGCTGATGGGCGGGATGTAAATTGCCAACAGACACTCCGGAGAAGTGTATGGTGTTTCCTGAAACATCTAAAAAACAAAGCAACAGAGCCTAGGACACTGCCACTTATGGTCCTATAGCTTAGGGAAATTAAAATCAAAAAGACACAGCCACCCCAAAGTTTGGAACGGCTCTGTTTACAAGAACCTCGTTTACAGTACAAGTTCAACATCGCAGAAAGTGAAAAATGGATAAAGAAGTTGTGGTATTTACTTACAAAGCAATATCACTCAGCAATGAAATCTGTGTCATCAGGCCCGTAGCAGCACAATGAGTGGATTCAGGTATGATGATTCTAACTGAAATAAGTCACACAGAAAAGAAACATCATAAGATATCAGTAATACACGGAATGTAAACTTGGCTACACAGGAACTGAATTACAGAACAGAACAGGGACTCAAATTTAGAAAACCAACTTATGCTTGCTTAAGGGTAAAGGTGAGTTGGGGTGCTGCATAAAACCAGAGATTGAAATGAGCACAGATAAAGTTCCTTAAGCCAAATATGGAATAGACAAGAGCTACTCCTTGCTCAACGAAATGGACTCAAAACCCCATATTAAACCCCTAAGAATGTACCTGACTAGTAAGTATCTTAAAACCTATGGATTGCTATGTCTCCAAAAGAGAATCAACCGTGTGTACAGGGGAATAAACACAGCAGTGATAGGATTGGAGAGGTTCGGTGAGCAAACGAAGACCCTTTGAAGTTATATTGCATGGTACCCATTACACGGGTCTCAACTCTCCAGGTTTAAGGTATTCTTCCTTCAGCTAAAACATGCATGTGGAACCCAGAGTATGATCAACCATGTGAACGGGAGACGTGTTCAAATATGTCTCAGTTTTCGTACCCTGGTACTCGGGTGCAACTTTCCAGACGCTTTACTAACACTCTCCCCACTTGGAGAGTCAGCGCCTTTAACCTCCTGTTTGGCCCAGTTTGCAATTTCTGCGGAAGATGAACAGGAATAGCGAGAACCAATGAGAGGCTAGCTGGAGGTGTCTGGACGGGCAAATTTAACTCTCATTTCCCACCAGGAAGAGGAAATAACCAAAGGCTCAGCGTGCCGTACCGGAACCAGATTAGGGCCTGAAGCCATCCTGCGGTGTTGCGGCCAGCTCAAAAGAAAGCGAGTTGAACAAAGGAGCTCAGGGGCACTGTAATTCACAAACCTGCAGAGTTATAAATGACAGCTATCGTCAAAAAATAGACTGAAGTAAGGCTGCCAAGAGGACTTGAAAGCGGGGCAGAATTGCAGGAAACCGATTTCAGGAGGTAGACTGGAATTGCATTGAAAGCATAGGAAAAGAGGCAGAACGTCCACAATGATGCACTTGGCCAAAAAGGGCGTATGCGTTTTTTCCTGAATATATTCAGGAAAAAACGCATACGCCCTTTTTGGCCAACCAAGCAAGCTTGCAAAGGAAATCTGCACTACAATGAAGTCTCACTTCCCCCCGGTCAAAAGGGCCATCTGAAAAAAGTGTAAAATCCAGAAAGGCAGGACAGGCCATGGAGAACTGGGAGCCTTGTTATGCTGATGGGCGGGATGTAAATTGCCAACAGACACTTGGGAGAAGTGTATGGTGTTTCCTGAAACATCTAAAAAACAAAGCAACAGAGCCTAGGGCACTTCCACTTATGGTCCTATAGCTTAGGGAAATTAAAATCAAAAAGACACAGCCACCCCAATGTTTGGAACGGCTCTGTTTACAAGAACCTCGTTTACAGTACAAGTTCAACATCGCAGAAAGTGAAAAATGGATAAAGAAGTTGTGGTATTCACTTACAAAGCAATATCACTCAACAATGAAATCTATGTCATCAGGCCCTTAGCATCGCAATGAGTGGATTCAGGTATGATGATTCTAACTGAAATAAGTCACACAGAAAAAGAAACATCATAAGATATCAGTAATACACGGAATGTAAACTTGGCTACACAGGAACTGAATTACAGAACAGAACAGGGTCTCAAATTTAGAAAACCAACTTATGCTTGCTTAAGGGGAAAGGTGAGTTGGGGTGCTGCATAAAACCAGAGATTGAAATGAGCACAGATAAAGTTCCTTAAGTCAAATATGGAATAGACAAGAGCTACTCCTTGCTCAACGAAATGGACTCAACACCGCATATTAAACGCCTAAGAATGTACCTGACTAATAAGTATCTTAAAACCTATGGATTGCTATGTCTCCGAAAGAGAATCAAGCATGTGTACAGGGGCATACACGCAGCAGTGATAGGATAGGGCAGGTTCGGTGAGCAAATGAAGACCCTTTGAAGTCATATTGCATGGTACCCATTACACGGGTCTCAACTCTCCAGGTTTAAGGTATTCTTCCTTCAGCTAAAACATGCATGTGGAACGCAAGTATGATCAACCATGTGAACGGGAGACGTGTTCAAATATGTCTCAGTTTTCCTCCCCTGGTACTCGGGTGCAACATTCCAGACGCTTTACTAACACTCTCCCCACTTGGAGAGTCAGCGTCTTAAACCTCCTGTTTGGCCCAGTTTGCAATTTCTGCGGAAGATGAACAGGAATAGTGAGAACCAATGAGAGGCTAGCTGGAGGTGTCTGGACGGGCAAATTTAACTCTCATTTCCCACCAGGAAGAGGAAATAACCAAAGGCTCAGCGTGCCGTTCCGGAACCAGATTAGGGCCTGAAGCCATCCTGCGGTGTTGCGGCCAGCTCACAAGAAAGCGAGTTGAAGAAAGGAGCTCAGGGGCACTGTAATTCACAAACCTGCAGAGTTATAAATGACAGCTATCGTCCAAAAATAGACTGAAGTAAGGCTGCCAAGAGGACTTGAAAGCGGGGCAGAATTGCAGGAAACCGATTTCAGGAGGTAGACTGGAATTGCATTGAAAGCATAGGAAAAGAGGCAGAACGTCCACAATGATGCACTTGGCCAAAAAGGGCGTATGCGTTTTTTCCTGAATATATTCAGGAAAAAACGCATACGCCCTTTTTGGCCAACCAAGCAAGCTTGCAAAGGAAATCTGCACTACAATGAAGTCTCACTTCCCCCTGGTCAAAAGGGCCCTCTGAAAAAAGTGTAAAATCCAGAAAGGCAGGACAGGCCATGGAGAACTGGGAGCCTTGTTATGCTGATGGGCGGGATGTAAATTGCCAACAACCACTCCGGAGAAGTGTATGGTGTTTCCTGAAACATCTAAAAAACAAAGCAACAGAGCCTAGGGCACTGCCACTTATGTTCCTATTGCTTAGGGAAATTAAAATCAAAAAGACACAGCCACCCCAAAGTTTGGGACGCCTCTGTTTACAAGAACCTCGTTTACCGTACAAGTTCAATATCAGAGAAAGTGAAAAATGGATAAAGAACTTGTGGTACTTACGTACAATGCAGTATCACTCAGCAATGAAATCTATGTCATCAGGCCCGTAGCAGCATAATGAGTGGATTCAGGTACGATGATTCTAACTGAAATAAGTCACACAGAAAACGAAACATCATAAGATATCACTAATACACGGAATGTAAACTTGGCTACACAGGAACTGCATTCCAAAACAGAACAGGGTCTCAAATTTAGAAAACCAACTTATGCTTGCTTAAGGGGAAAGGTGAGTTGGGGTGCTGCATAAAACCAGAGATTGAAATGAGCACAGATAAAGTTCCTTAAGCCAAATATAGAATAGACAAGAGCTACTCCTTGCTCAACGAAATGGACTCAACACCCCATATTAAACGCCTAAGAATGTACCTGACTAGTAAGTATCTTAAAACCTATGGATTGCTATGTCTCCAAAAGAGAATCAAGCGTGTGTACAGGGGCATAAACGCAGCAGTGATAGGATTGGAGAGGTTCGGTGAGCAAATGAAGACCCTTTGAAGTCATATTGCATGGTACCCATTCCACGGGTTTCAACTACCCAGGTTTTAGGTATTCTTCCTTCAGCTAAAACATGCATGTGGAACGCAGAGTATGATCAACCATGTGAACGGGAGACGTGTTCAAATATGTCTCAGTTTTCCTCCCCTGGTACTCGGGTGCAACATTCCAGACGCTTTACTAACACTCTCCCGACTTGGAGAGTCAGTCCCTTTAACCTCCTGTTTGGCCCAGTTTGCAATTTCTGCGGAAGATGAACAGGAATAGCGAGAACCAATGAGAGGCTAGCTGGAGGTGTCTGAACGGGCAAATTTAACTCTCATTTCCCACCAGGAAGAGGAATTAACCAAAGGCTCAGCATGCCCGGCCGGAACCAGATTAGGGCCTGAAGCCATCCTGCGGTGTTGCGGCCAGGTCACAAGAAAGCGAGTTGAAGAAAGGAGCTCAGGGGCACTGTAATTCACAAACCTGCAGAGTTATAAATGACAGCTATCGTCCAAAAATAGACTGAAGTAAGGCTGCCAAGAGGACTTGAAAGCGGGGCAGAATTGCAGGAAACCGATTTCAGGAGGTAGACTGGAATTGCATTGAAAGCATAGGAAAAGAGGCAGAACGTCCACAATGATGCACTTGGCCAAAAAGGGCGTATGCGTTTTTTCCTGAATATATTCAGGAAAAAGCGCATACGCCCTTTTTGGCCAACCAAGCAAGCTTGCAAAGGAAATCTGCACTACAATGAAGTCTCACTTCCCCCCGGTCAAAAGGGCCATCTGAAAAAAAGTGTAAAATCCAGAAATGCAACAGGCCATGGAGAACTGGGAGCCTTGTTATGCTGATGGGCGGGATGTAAATTGCCAACAACCACTCGGGAGAAGTGTATGGTGTTTCCTGAAACATCTAAAAAACAAAGCAACAGAGCCTAGGGCACTTCCACTTATGGTCCTATAGCTTAGGGAAATTAAAATCAAAAAGACACAGCCACCCCAAAGTTTGGAACGGCTCTGTTTACAAGAACCTCGTTTACAGTACAAGTTCAACATCGCAGAAAGTGAAAAATGGATAAAGAACATGTGGTACTTACGTACAATGCATTATCACTCAGCAATGAAATCTATGTCATCAGGCCCGTAGCAGCATAATGAGTCGATTCAGGTACGATGATTCTAACTGAAATAAGTCACACAGAAAAAGAAACATCATAAGATATCACTAATACACGGAATGTAAACTTGGCTACACAGGAACTGAATTCCAAAACAGAACAGGTTCTCAAATTTAGAAAACCAACTTATGCTTGCTTAAGGGGAAAGGTGAGTTGGGTTGCTGCATAAAACCAGAGATTGAAATGAGCACAGATAAAGTTCCTTAAGCCAAATATGGAATAGACAAGAGCTACTCCTTGCTCAACGAAATGGACTCAACACCGCATATTAAACGCCTAAGAATGTACCTGACTAGTAAGTATCTTAAAACCTATGGATTGCTATGTCTCCGAAAGAGAATCAAGCATGTGTACAGGGGCATAAACGCAGCAGTGATAGGATTGGAGAGGTTCGGTGAGCAAATGAAGACCCTTTGAAATCATATTGCATGGTACCCATTCCACGGGTTTCAACTACCCAGGTTTTAGGTATTCTTCCTTCAGCTAAAACATGCATGTGGAACCCAGAGTATGATCAACCATGTGATCGGGAGACGTGTTCAAATATGTCTCAGTTTTCCTCCCCTGGTACTCGGGTGCAACATTCCAGACGCTTTACTAACACTCTCCCCACTTGGAGAGTCAGCGCCTTTAACCTCCTGTTTGGCCCAGTTTGCAATTTCTGCGGAAGATGAACAGGAATAGCGAGAACCAATGAGAGGCTAGCTGGAGGTGTCTGGACGGGCAAATTTAACTCTCATTTCCCACCAGGAAGAGGAAATAACCAAAGGCTCAGCGTGCCGTACCAGAACAAGATTAGGGCCTGAAGCCATCCTGCGGTGTTGCGGCCAGCTCACAAGAAAGCGAGCTGAAGAAAGGAGCTCAGGGGCACTGTAATTCACAAACCTGCAGAGTTATAAATGACAGCTATCGTCCAAAAATAGACTGAAGTAAGGCTGCCAAGAGGACTTGAAAGCGGGGCAGAATTGCAGGAAACCGATTTCAGGAGGTAGACTGGAATTGCATTGAAAGCATAGGAAAAGAGGCAGAACGTCCACAATGATGCACTTGGCCAAAAAGGGCGTATGCGTTTTTTCCTGAATATATTCAGGAAAAAACGCATACGCCCTTTTTGGCCAACCAAGCAAGCTTGCAAAGGAAATCTGCACTACAATGAAGTCTCACTTCCCCCCGGTCAAAAGGGCCATCTGAAAAAAGTGTAAAATCCAGAAAGGCAGGACAGGCCATGGAGAACTGGGAGCCTTGTTATGCTGATGGGCGGGATGTAAATTGCCAACAGACACTCGGGAGAAGTGTATGGTGTTTCCTGAAACATCTAAAAAACAAAGCAACAGAGCCTAGGGCACTGCCACTTATGGTCCTATAGTTTAGGGAAATTAAAATAAAAAAGACACAGCCACCCCAAAGTTTGGGACGCCTCTGTTTACAAGAACCTCGTTTACAGTACAAGTTCAACATCGCAGAAAGTGAAAAATGGATAAAGAAGTTGTGGTATTTACTTACAAAGCAATATCACTCAGCAATGAAATCTATGTCATCAGGCCCTTAGCATCACAATGAGTGGATTCAGGTATGATGATTCTAATTGAAATAAGTCACACAGAAAAAGAAACATCATAAGATATCAGTAATACACGGAATGTAAACTTGGCTACACAGGAACTGAATTACAGAACAGAACAGGGTCTCAAATTTAGAAAACCAACTTATGCTTGCTTAAGGGTAAAGGTGAGTTGGGGTGCTGCATAAAACCAGAGATTGAAATGAGCACAGATAAAGTTTCTTAAGTCAAATATGGAATAGACAAGAGCTACTCCTTGCTCAACGAAATGGACTCAACACCGCATATTAAACGCCTAAGAATGTACCTGACTAGTAAGTATCATAAAACCTATGGATTGCTATGTCTCCGAAAGAGAATCAAGCATGTGTACAGGGGCATAAATGCAGCAGTGATAGGATTGGAGAGGTTCGGTGAGCAAATGAAGACCCTTTGAAGTCATATTGCATGGTACCCATTCCACGGGTCTCAACTCTCCAGGTTTAAGGTATTCTTCCTTCAGCTAAAACATGTATGTGGAACCCAAGTATGATCAACCATGTGAACGGGAGACGTGTTCAAATATGTCTCAGTTTTCCTCCCCTGGTACTCGGGTGCAACATTCCAGACGCTTTACTAACACTCTCCCCACTTGGAGAGTCAGCGCCTTTAACCTCCTGTTTGGCCCAGTTTGCAATTTCTGCGGAAGATGAACAGGAATAGCGAGAACCAATGAGAGGCTAGCTGGAGGTGTCTGGACGGGCAAATTTAACTCTCATTTCCCACCAGGAAGAGGAAATAACCAAAGGCTCAGCGTGCCGTACCGGAACCAGATTAGGGCCTGAAGCCATCCTGCGGTGTTGCGGCCAGCTCAAAAGAAAGCGAGTTGAAGAAAGGAGCTCAGGGGCACTGTAATTCACAAACCTGCAGAGTTATAAATGACAGCTATCGTCCAAAAATAGACTGAAGTAAGGCTGCCAAGAGGACTTGAAAGCGGGGCAGAATTGCAGGAAACCGATTTCAGGAGGTACACTGGAATTGCATTGAAAGCATAGGAAAAGAGGCACAACGTCCACAATGATGCACTTGGTCAAAAAGGGTGTATGCGTTTTTTCCTGAATATATTCAGGAAAAAACGCATACGCACTTTTTGGCCAACCAAGCAAGCTTGCAAAGGAAATCTGCACTACAATGAAGTCTCACTTCCCCCCGGTCAAAAGGGCCATCTGAGAAAAGTGTAAAATCCAGAAAGGCAGGACAGGCCATGGAGAACTGGCAGCCTTGTTATGCTGATATGCGGGATGTTAATTGCCAACAACCACTCGGGAGAAGTGTATGGTGTTTCCTGAAACATCTAAAAAACAAAGCAACAGAACCTAGGGCACTTCCACTTATGGTCCTATAGCTTAGGGAAATTAAAATCAAAAAGACACAGCCACCCCAAAGTTTGGAACGGCTCTGTTTACAAGAACCTCGTTTACAGTACAAGTTCAACATCGCAGAAAGTGAAAAATGGATAAAGAACTTGTGGTACTTACGTACAATGCAGTATCACTCAGCAATGAAATCTATGTCATCAGGCCCGTAGCAGCATAATGAGTAGATTCAGGTACGATGATTCTAACTGAAATAAGTCACACAGAAAAAGAAACATCATAAGATATCACTAATACACGGAATGTAAACTTGGCTACACAGGAACTGAATTCCAAAACAGAACAGGTTCTCAAATTTAGAAAACCAACTTATGCTTGCTTAAGGGTAAAGGTGAGTTGGGTTGCTGCATAAAACCAGAGATTGAAATGAGCACAGATAAAGTTCCTTAAGCCAACTATGGAATAGACAAGAGCTACTCCTTGCTCCACGAAATGGACTCAACACCGCATATTAAACGCCGAAGAATGTACCTGACTTGTAAGTATCTTAAAACCTATGGATTGCTATGTCTCCGAAAGAGAATCAAGCATGTGTACAGGGGCATAAACGCAGCAGTGATAGGATTGGAGAGGTTCGGTGAGCAAATGAAGACCCTTTGAAGTCATATTGCATGGTACCCATTCCACGGGTTTCAACTACCCAGGTTTTATGTATTCTTCCTTCAGCTAAAACATGCATGTGGAACCCAGAGTATGATCAACCATGTGATCGGGAGACGTGTTCAAATATGTCTCAGTTTTCCTCCCCTGGTACTCGGGTGCAACATTCCAGACGCTTTACTAACACTCTCCCCACTTGGAGAGTCAGCACCTTTAACCTCCTGTTTGGCCCAGTTTGCAATTTCTGCGGAAGATGAACAGGAATAGCGAGAACCAATGAGAGACTAGCTGGAGGTGTCTGGACGGGCAAATTTAACTCTCATTTCCCAACAGGAAGAGGAAATAACCAAAGGCTCAGCGTGCCGTGCCGGAACCAGATTAGGGCCTGAAGCCATCCTGCGGTGTTGCGGCCAGCTCACAAGAAAGCGAGTTGAAGAAAGGAGCTCAGGGGCACTGTAATTCACAAACCTGCAGAGTTATAAATGACAGCTATCGTCCAAAAATAGACTGAAGTAAGGCTGCCAAGAGGACTTGAAAGCGGGGCAGAATTGCAGGAAACCGATTTCAGGAGGTAGACTGGAATTGCATTGAAAGCATAGGAAAAGAGGCAGAACGTCCACAATGATGCACTTGGCCAAAAAGGGCGTATGCGTTTTATCCTGAATATATTCAGGAAAAAACGCATACGCCCTTTTTGGCCAACCAAGCAAGCTTGCAAAGGAAATCTGCACTACAATGAAGTCTCACTTCCCCCCGGTCAAAAGGGCCATCTGAAAAAAGTGTAAAATCCAGAAAGGCAGGACAGGCCATGGAGAACTGGGAGCCTTGTTATGCTGATGGGCGGGATGTAAATTGCCAACAGACACTCCGGAGAAGTGTATGGTGTTTCCTGAAACATCTAAAAAACAAAGCAACAGAGCCTAGGGCTCTTCCACTTATGGTCCTATAGCTTAGGGAAATTAAAATCAAAAAGACACAGCCACCCCAAAGTTTGGGACGCCTCCGTTTACAAGAACCTCGTTTACCGTACAAGTTCAATATCACAGAAAGTGAAAAATGGATAAAGAACTTGTGGTACTTACGTACAATGCAGTATCACTCAGCAATGAAATCTATGTCATCAGGCCCGTAGCAGCATAATGAGTGGATTCAGGTACGATGATTCTAACTGAAATAAGTCACACAGAAAAAGAAACATCATAAGATATCACTAATACACGGAATGTAAACTTGGCTACACAGGAACTGCATTCCAAAACAGAACAGGGTCTCAAATTTAGAAAACCAACTTATGCTTGCTTAAGGGGAAAGGTGAGTTGGGGTGCTGCATAAAATCAGAGATTGAAATGAGCACAGATAAAGTTCCTTAAGCCAAATATAGAATAGACTAGAGCTACTCCTTGCTCAACGAAATGGACTCAACACCGCATATTAAACGCCTAAGAATGTACCTGACTAGTAAGTATCTTAAAACCTATGGATTGCTATGTCTCCGAAGGGGAATCAAGCATGTGTACAGGGGCATAAACGCAGCAGTGATAGGATTGGAGAGGTTCGGTGAGCAAATGAAGACCCTTTGAAGTCATATTGCATGGTACCCATTCCACGGGTTTCAACTACCCAGGTTTTAGGTATTCTTCCTTCAGCTAAAACATGCATGTGGAACCCAGAGTATGATCAACCATGTGAACGGGAGACGTGTTCAAATATGTCTCAGTTTTCGTACCCTGGTCCTCGGGTGCAACATTCCAGACGCTTTACTAACACTCTCCCCACTTGGAGAGTCAGCACCTTTAACCTCCTGTTTGGCCCAGTTTGCAATTTCTGCGGAAGATGAACAGGAATAGCGAGAACCAATGAGAGGCTAGCTGGAGGTGTCTGGACGGGCAAATTTAACTCTCATTTCCCACCAGGAAGAGGAATTAACCAAAGGCTCAGCGTGCCGTGCCGGAACCATTTAGGGCCTGAAGCCATCCTGCGGTGTTGCGGCCAGCTCACAAGAAAGCGAGTTGAAGAAAGGAGCTCAGGGGCACTGTAATTCACAAACCTGCAGAGTTATAAATGACAGCTATCGTCCAAAAATAGACTGAAGTAAGGCTGCCAAGAGGACTTGAAAGCGGGGCAGAATTGCAGGAAACCGATTTCAGGAGGTAGACTGGAATTGCATTGAAAGCATAGGAAAAGAGGCAGAACGTCCACAATGATGCACTTGGCCAAAAAGGGCGTATGCGTTTTTTCCTGAATATATTCAGGAAAAAACGCATACGCCCTTTTTGGCCAACCAAGCAAGCTTGCAAAGGAAATCTGCACTACAATGAAGTTTCACTTCCCCCCGGTCAAAAGGGCCATCTGAAAAAAGTGTAAAATCCAGAAAGGCAGGACAGGCCATGGAGAACTGGGAGCCTTGTTATGCTGATGGGCGGGATGTAAATTGCCAACAGACACTCGGGAGAAGTGTATGGTGTTTCCTGAAACATCTAAAAAACAAAGCAACAGAGCCTAGGGCACTTCCACTTATGGTCCTATAGCTTAGGGAAATTAAAATCAAAAAGACACAGCCACCCCAAAGTTTGGGACGCCTCCGTTTACAAGAACCCCGTTTACCGTACAAGTTCAATATCACAGAAAGTGAAAAATGGATAAAGAACTTGTGGTACTTACGTACAATGCAGTATCACTCAGCAATGAAATCTATGTCATCAGGCCCGTAGCAGCATAATGGGTGGATTCAGGTACGATGATTCTAACTGAAATAAGTCACACAGAAAAAGAAACATCATAAGATATCACTAATACACGGAATGTAAACTTGGCTACACAGGAACTGCATTCCAAAACAGAACAGGGTCTCAAATTTAGAAAACCAACTTATGCTTGCTTAAGGGGAAAGGTGAGTTGGGGTGCTGCATAAAACCAGAGATTGAAATGAGCACAGATAAAGTTCCTTAAGCCAAATATGGAATAGACAAGAGCTACTCCTTGCTCAACGAAATGGACTCAAAACCCCATATTAAACGCCTAAGAATGTACCTGACTAGTAAGTATCTTAAAACCTATGGATTGCTGTGTCTCTGAAGGGGAATCAAGCACGTGTACAGGGGCATAAACGGAGCAGTGATAGGAATGGAGAGGTTCGGTGAGCAAATGAAGACCCTTTGAAGTCATATTGCATGGTACCCACTACACGGGTCTCAACTCTCCAGGTTTAAGGTATTCTTCCTTCAGCTAAAACATGCATGTGGAACCCAGAGTATGATCAACCATGTGAACGGGAGACATGTTCAAATATGTCTCAGTTTTCCTCCCCTGGTACTCGGGTGCAACATTCCAGATGCTTTACTAACACTCTCCCGACTTGGAGAGTCAGTCCCTTTAACCTCCTGTTTGGCCCAGTTTGCAATTTCTGCGGAAGATGAACAGGAATAGCGAGAACCAATGAGAGGCTAGCTGGAGGTGTCTGGACGGGCAAATTTAACTCTCATTTCCCACCAGGAAGAGGAATTAACCAAAGGCTCAGCATGCCGGGCCGGAACAAGATTAGGGCCTGAAGCCATCCTGCGGTGTTGCGGCCAGCTCAAAAGAAAGCGAGTTGAAGAAAGGAGCTCAGGGGCACTGTAACTCACAAACCTGCAGAGTTATAAATGACAGCTATCGTCCAAAAATAGACTGAAGTAAGGCTTCCAAGAGGACTTGAAAGCGGGGCAGAATTGCAGGAAACCGATTTCAGGAGGTAGACTGGAATTGCATTGAAAGCATAGGAAAAGAGGCAGAACGTCCACAATGATGCACTTGGCCAAAAAGGGCGTATGCGTTTTTTCCTGAATATATTCAGGAAAAAACGCATACGCCCTTTTTGGCCAACCAAGCAAGCTTGCAAAGGAAATCTGCACTACAATGAAGTCTCACTTCCCCCCGGTCAAAAGGGCCATCTGAAAAAAGTGTAAAATCCAGAAAGGCAACAGGCCATTTAGAACTGGGAGCCTTGTTATGCTGATGGGCGGGATGTAAATTGCCAACAGACACTCGGCAGAAGTGTATGGTGTTTCCTGAAACATCTAAAAAACAAACCAACAGAGCCTAGGGCACTTCCACTTATGGTCCTATAGCTTAGGGAAATTAAAATCAAAAAGACACAGCCACCCCAAAGTTTGGAACGGCTCTGTTTACAAGAACCTCGTTTACAGTACAAGTTCAACATCGCAGAAAGTGAAAAATGGATAAAGAAGTTGTGGTATTCACTTACAAAGCAATATCATTCAGCAATGAAATCTATGTCATCAGGCCCGTAGCAGCACAATGAGTGGATTCAGGTATGATGATTCTAACTGAAATAAGTCACACAGAAAAAGAAACATCATAAGATATCAGTAATACACGGAATGGAAACTTGGCTACACAGGAACTGCATTCCAAAACAGAACAGGGTCTCAAATTTAGAAAACCAACTTATGCTTGCTTAAGGGGAAAGGTGAGTTGGGGTGCTGTATAAAACCAGAGATTGAAATGAGCACAGATAAAGGTCCTTAAGCCAAATATGGAATACACAAGAGCTACTCCTTGCTCAACGAAATGGACTCAACACCCCATATTAAACGCCTAAGAATGTACCTGACTAGTAAGTATCTTGAAACCTATGGATTGCTATGTCTCCAAAAGAGAAACAAGCATGTGTACAGGGGCATAAACGCAGCAGTGATAGGATTGGAGAAGTGCGGTGAGCAAATGAAGACCCTTTGAAGTCATATTGCATGGTACCCATTCCACGGGTCTCAACTCTCCAGGTTTAAGGTATTCTTCCTTCAGCTAAAACCTGCATGTGGAACCCAGAGTATGATCAACCATGTGATTGGGAGACGTGTTCAAATATGTCTCAGTTTTCCTCCCCTGGTCCTCGGGTGCAACATTCCAGACGCTTTACTAACACTCTCCCGACTTGGAGAGTCAGCGCCTTTAACCTCCTGTTTGGCCCAGTTTGCAATCTCTGCGGAAGATGAACAGGAATAGCGAGAACCAATGAGAGACTAGCTGGAGGTGTCTGGACGGGAAAATTTAACTCTCATTTCCCACCAGGAAGAGGAAATAACCAAAGGCTCAGGGTGCCGTGCCAGAACCAGATTTGGGCCTGAAGCCATCCTGCAGTGTTGCGGCCAGCTCACAAGAAAGCGAGTTGAAGAAAGGAGCTCAGGGGCACTGTAATTCACAAACCTGCAGAGTTATAAATGACAGCTATCGTCCAAAAATAGACTGAAGTAAGGCTGCCAAGAGGACTTGAAAGCGGGGCAGAATTGCAGGAAACCGATTTCAGGAGGTAGACTGGAATTGCATTGAAAGCATAGGAAAAGAGGCAGGACGTCCACAATGATGCACTTGGCCAAAAAGGGCGTATGCGTTTTTTCCTGAATATATTCAGGAAAAAACGCATACGCCCTTTTTGGCCAACCAAGCAAGCTTGCAAAGGAAATCTGCACTACAATGAAGTCTCACTTCCCCCCGGTCAAAAGGGCCATCTGAAAAAAGTGTAAAATCCAGAAAGGCAGGACAGGCCATGGAGAACTGGGAGCCTTGTTATGCTGATGGGCGGGATGTAAATTGCCAACAGACACTCGGGAGAAGTGTATGGTGTTTCCTGAAACATCTAAAAAACAAAGCAACAGAGCCTAGGGCACTGCCACTTATGGTCCTATAGTTTAGGGAAATTAAAATAAAAAAGACACAGCCACCCCAAAGTTTGGGACGCCTCTGTTTACAAGAACCTCGTTTACAGTACAAGTTCAACATCGCAGAAAGTGAAAAATGGATAAAGAAGTTGTGGTATTTACTTACAAAGCAATATCACTCAGCAATGAAATCTATGTCATCAGGCCCTTAGCATCACAATGAGTGGATTCAGGTATGATGATTCTAACTGAAATAAGTCACACAGAAAAAGAAACATCATAAGATATCAGTAATACACGGAATGTAAACTTGGCTACACAGGAACTGAATTACAGAACAGAACAGGGTCTCAAATTTAGAAAACCAACTTATGCTTGCTTAAGGGTAAAGGTGAGTTGGGGTGCTGCATAAAACCAGAGATTGAAATGAGCACAGATAAAGTTTCTTAAGTCAAATATGGAATAGACAAGAGCTACTCCTTGCTCAACGAAATGGACTCAACACCGCATATTAAACGCCTAAGAATGTACCTGACTAGTAAGTATCATAAAACCTATGGATTGCTATGTCTCCGAAAGAGAATCAAGCATGTGTACAGGGGCATAAATGCAGCAGTGATAGGATTGGAGAGGTTCGGTGAGCAAATGAAGACCCTTTGAAGTCATATTGCATGGTACCCATTCCACGGGTCTCAACTCTCCAGGTTTAAGGTATTCTTCCTTCAGCTAAAACATGTATGTGGAACCCAAGTATGATCAACCATGTGAACGGGAGACGTGTTCAAATATGTCTCAGTTTTCCTCCCCTGGTACTCGGGTGCAACATTCCAGACGCTTTACTAACACTCTCCCCACTTGGAGAGTCAGCGCCTTTAACCTCCTGTTTGGCCCAGTTTGCAATTTCTGCGGAAGATGAACAGGAATAGCGAGAACCAATGAGAGGCTAGCTGGAGGTGTCTGGACGGGCAAATTTAACTCTCATTTCCCACCAGGAAGAGGAAATAACCAAAGGCTCAGCGTGCCGTACCGGAACCAGATTAGGGCCTGAAGCCATCCTGCGGTGTTGCGGCCAGCTCAAAAGAAAGCGAGTTGAAGAAAGGAGCTCAGGGGCACTGTAATTCACAAACCTGCAGAGTTATAAATGACAGCTATCGTCCAAAAATAGACTGAAGTAAGGCTGCCAAGAGGACTTGAAAGCGGGGCAGAATTGCAGGAAACCGATTTCAGGAGGTACACTGGAATTGCATTGAAAGCATAGGAAAAGAGGCACAACGTCCACAATGATGCACTTGGTCAAAAAGGGTGTATGCGTTTTTTCCTGAATATATTCAGGAAAAAACGCATACGCACTTTTTGGCCAACCAAGCAAGCTTGCAAAGGAAATCTGCACTACAATGAAGTCTCACTTCCCCCCGGTCAAAAGGGCCATCTGAGAAAAGTGTAAAATCCAGAAAGGCAGGACAGGCCATGGAGAACTGGCAGCCTTGTTATGCTGATATGCGGGATGTTAATTGCCAACAACCACTCGGGAGAAGTGTATGGTGTTTCCTGAAACATCTAAAAAACAAAGCAACAGAACCTAGGGCACTTCCACTTATGGTCCTATAGCTTAGGGAAATTAAAATCAAAAAGACACAGCCACCCCAAAGTTTGGAACGGCTCTGTTTACAAGAACCTCGTTTACAGTACAAGTTCAACATCGCAGAAAGTGAAAAATGGATAAAGAACTTGTGGTACTTACGTACAATGCAGTATCACTCAGCAATGAAATCTATGTCATCAGGCCCGTAGCAGCATAATGAGTAGATTCAGGTACGATGATTCTAACTGAAATAAGTCACACAGAAAAAGAAACATCATAAGATATCACTAATACACGGAATGTAAACTTGGCTACACAGGAACTGAATTCCAAAACAGAACAGGTTCTCAAATTTAGAAAACCAACTTATGCTTGCTTAAGGGTAAAGGTGAGTTGGGTTGCTGCATAAAACCAGAGATTGAAATGAGCACAGATAAAGTTCCTTAAGCCAACTATGGAATAGACAAGAGCTACTCCTTGCTCCACGAAATGGACTCAACACCGCATATTAAACGCCGAAGAATGTACCTGACTTGTAAGTATCTTAAAACCTATGGATTGCTATGTCTCCGAAAGAGAATCAAGCATGTGTACAGGGGCATAAACGCAGCAGTGATAGGATTGGAGAGGTTCGGTGAGCAAATGAAGACCCTTTGAAGTCATATTGCATGGTACCCATTCCACGGGTTTCAACTACCCAGGTTTTATGTATTCTTCCTTCAGCTAAAACATGCATGTGGAACCCAGAGTATGATCAACCATGTGATCGGGAGACGTGTTCAAATATGTCTCAGTTTTCCTCCCCTGGTACTCGGGTGCAACATTCCAGACGCTTTACTAACACTCTCCCCACTTGGAGAGTCAGCACCTTTAACCTCCTGTTTGGCCCAGTTTGCAATTTCTGCGGAAGATGAACAGGAATAGCGAGAACCAATGAGAGACTAGCTGGAGGTGTCTGGACGGGCAAATTTAACTCTCATTTCCCAACAGGAAGAGGAAATAACCAAAGGCTCAGCGTGCCGTGCCGGAACCAGATTAGGGCCTGAAGCCATCCTGCGGTGTTGCGGCCAGCTCACAAGAAAGCGAGTTGAAGAAAGGAGCTCAGGGGCACTGTAATTCACAAACCTGCAGAGTTATAAATGACAGCTATCGTCCAAAAATAGACTGAAGTAAGGCTGCCAAGAGGACTTGAAAGCGGGGCAGAATTGCAGGAAACCGATTTCAGGAGGTAGACTGGAATTGCATTGAAAGCATAGGAAAAGAGGCAGAACGTCCACAATGATGCACTTGGCCAAAAAGGGCGTATGCGTTTTATCCTGAATATATTCAGGAAAAAACGCATACGCCCTTTTTGGCCAACCAAGCAAGCTTGCAAAGGAAATCTGCACTACAATGAAGTCTCACTTCCCCCCGGTCAAAAGGGCCATCTGAAAAAAGTGTAAAATCCAGAAAGGCAGGACAGGCCATGGAGAACTGGGAGCCTTGTTATGCTGATGGGCGGGATGTAAATTGCCAACAGACACTCCGGAGAAGTGTATGGTGTTTCCTGAAACATCTAAAAAACAAAGCAACAGAGCCTAGGGCTCTTCCACTTATGGTCCTATAGCTTAGGGAAATTAAAATCAAAAAGACACAGCCACCCCAAAGTTTGGGACGCCTCCGTTTACAAGAACCTCGTTTACCGTACAAGTTCAATATCACAGAAAGTGAAAAATGGATAAAGAACTTGTGGTACTTACGTACAATGCAGTATCACTCAGCAATGAAATCTGTGTCATCAGGCCCGTAGCAGCATAATGAGTGGATTCAGGTACGATGATTCTAACTGAAATAAGTCACACAGAAAAAGAAACATCATAAGATATCACTAATACACGGAATGTAAACTTGGCTACACAGGAACTGCATTCCAAAACAGAACAGGGTCTCAAATTTAGAAAACCAACTTATGCTTGCTTAAGGGGAAAGGTGAGTTGGGGTGCTGCATAAAACCAGAGATTGAAATGAGCACAGATAAAGTTCCTTAAGCCAAATATAGAATAGACTAGAGCTACTCCTTGCTCAACGAAATGGACTCAATACCGCATATTAAACGCCTAAGAATGTACCTGACTAGTAAGTATCTTAAAACCTATGGATTGCTATGTCTCCGAAGGGGAATCAAGCATGTGTACAGGGGCATAAACGCAGCAGTGATAGGATTGGAGAGGTTCGGTGAGCAAATGAAGACCCTTTGAAGTCATATTGCATGGTACCCATTCCACGGGTTTCAACTACCCAGGTTTTAGGTATTCTTCCTTCAGCTAAAACATGCATGTGGAACCCAGAGTATGATCAACCATGTGAACGGGAGACGTGTTCAAATATGTCTCAGTTTTCGTACCCTGGTCCTCGGGTGCAACATTCCAGACGCTTTACTAACACTCTCCCCACTTGGAGAGTCAGCACCTTTAACCTCCTGTTTGGCCCAGTTTGCAATTTCTGCGGAAGATGAACAGGAATAGCGAGAACCAATGAGAGGCTAGCTGGAGGTGTCTGGACGGGCAAATTTAACTCTCATTTCCCACCAGGAAGAGGAATTAACCAAAGGCTCAGCGTGCCGTGCCGGAACCATTTAGGGCCTGAAGCCATCCTGCGGTGTTGCGGCCAGCTCACAAGAAAGCGAGTTGAAGAAAGGAGCTCAGGGGCACTGTAATTCACAAACCTGCAGAGTTATAAATGACAGCTATCGTCCAAAAATAGACTGAAGTAAGGCTGCCAAGAGGACTTGAAAGCGGGGCAGAATTGCAGGAAACCGATTTCAGGAGGTAGACTGGAATTGCATTGAAAGCATAGGAAAAGAGGCAGAACGTCCACAATGATGCACTTGGCCAAAAAGGGCGTATGCGTTTTTTCCTGAATATATTCAGGAAAAAACGCATACGCCCTTTTTGGCCAACCAAGCAAGCTTGCAAAGGAAATCTGCACTACAATGAAGTTTCACTTCCCCCCGGTCAAAAGGGCCATCTGAAAAAAGTGTAAAATCCAGAAAGGCAGGACAGGCCATGGAGAACTGGGAGCCTTGTTATGCTGATGGGCGGGATGTAAATTGCCAACAGACACTCGGGAGAAGTGTATGGTGTTTCCTGAAACATCTAAAAAACAAAGCAACAGAGCCTAGGGCACTTCCACTTATGGTCCTATAGCTTAGGGAAATTAAAATCAAAAAGACACAGCCACCCCAAAGTTTGGGACGCCTCCGTTTACAAGAACCCCGTTTACCGTACAAGTTCAATATCACAGAAAGTGAAAAATGGATAAAGAACTTGTGGTACTTACGTACAATGCAGTATCACTCAGCAATGAAATCTATGTCATCAGGCCCGTAGCAGCATAATGGGTGGATTCAGGTACGATGATTCTAACTGAAATAAGTCACACAGAAAAAGAAACATCATAAGATATCACTAATACACGGAATGTAAACTTGGCTACACAGGAACTGCATTCCAAAACAGAACAGGGTCTCAAATTTAGAAAACCAACTTATGCTTGCTTAAGGGGAAAGGTGAGTTGAGGTGCTGCATAAAACCAGAGATTGAAATGAGCACAGATAAAGTTCCTTAAGCCAAATATGGAATAGACAAGAGCTACTCCTTGCTCAACGAAATGGACTCAAAACCCCATATTAAACGCCTAAGAATGTACCTGACTAGTAAGTATCTTAAAACCTATGGATTGCTGTGTCTCTGAAGGGGAATCAAGCACGTGTACAGGGGCATAAACGGAGCAGTGATAGGAATGGAGAGGTTCGGTGAGCAAATGAAGACCCTTTGAAGTCATATTGCATGGTACCCACTACACGGGTCTCAACTCTCCAGGTTTAAGGTATTCTTCCTTCAGCTAAAACATGCATGTGGAACCCAGAGTATGATCAACCATGTGAACGGGAGACATGTTCAAATATGTCTCAGTTTTCCTCCCCTGGTACTCGGGTGCAACATTCCAGATGCTTTACTAACACTCTCCCGACTTGGAGAGTCAGTCCCTTTAACCTCCTGTTTGGCCCAGTTTGCAATTTCTGCGGAAGATGAACAGGAATAGCGAGAACCAATGAGAGGCTAGCTGGAGGTGTCTGGACGGGCAAATTTAACTCTCATTTCCCACCAGGAAGAGGAATTAACCAAAGGCTCAGCATGCCGGGCCGGAACAAGATTAGGGCCTGAAGCCATCCTGCGGTGTTGCGGCCAGCTCAAAAGAAAGCGAGTTGAAGAAAGGAGCTCAGGGGCACTGTAACTCACAAACCTGCAGAGTTATAAATGACAGCTATCGTCCAAAAATAGACTGAAGTAAGGCTTCCAAGAGGACTTGAAAGCGGGGCAGAATTGCAGGAAACCGATTTCAGGAGGTAGACTGGAATTGCATTGAAAGCATAGGAAAAGAGGCAGAACGTCCACAATGATGCACTTGGCCAAAAAGGGCGTATGCGTTTTTTCCTGAATATATTCAGGAAAAAACGCATACGCCCTTTTTGGCCAACCAAGCAAGCTTGCAAAGGAAATCTGCACTACAATGAAGTCTCACTTCCCCCCGGTCAAAAGGGCCATCTGAAAAAAGTGTAAAATCCAGAAAGGCAACAGGCCATTTAGAACTGGGAGCCTTGTTATGCTGATGGGCGGGATGTAAATTGCCAACAGACACTCGGCAGAAGTGTATGGTGTTTCCTGAAACATCTAAAAAACAAACCAACAGAGCCTAGGGCACTTCCACTTATGGTCCTATAGCTTAGGGAAATTAAAATCAAAAAGACACAGCCACCCCAAAGTTTGGAACGGCTCTGTTTACAAGAACCTCGTTTACAGTACAAGTTCAACATCGCAGAAAGTGAAAAATGGATAAAGAAGTTGTGGTATTCACTTACAAAGCAATATCATTCAGCAATGAAATCTATGTCATCAGGCCCGTAGCAGCACAATGAGTGGATTCAGGTATGATGATTCTAACTGAAATAAGTCACACAGAAAAAGAAACATCATAAGATATCAGTAATACACGGAATGGAAACTTGGCTACACAGGAACTGCATTCCAAAACAGAACAGGGTCTCAAATTTAGAAAACCAACTTATGCTTGCTTAAGGGGAAAGGTGAGTTGGGGTGCTGTATAAAACCAGAGATTGAAATGAGCACAGATAAAGGTCCTTAAGCCAAATATGGAATACACAAGAGCTACTCCTTGCTCAACGAAATGGACTCAACACCCCATATTAAACGCCTAAGAATGTACCTGACTAGTAAGTATCTTGAAACCTATGGATTGCTATGTCTCCAAAAGAGAAACAAGCATGTGTACAGGGGCATAAACGCAGCAGTGATAGGATTGGAGAAGTGCGGTGAGCAAATGAAGACCCTTTGAAGTCATATTGCATGGTACCCATTCCACGGGTCTCAACTCTCCAGGTTTAAGGTATTCTTCCTTCAGCTAAAACCTGCATGTGGAACCCAGAGTATGATCAACCATGTGATTGGGAGACGTGTTCAAATATGTCTCAGTTTTCCTCCCCTGGTCCTCGGGTGCAACATTCCAGACGCTTTACTAACACTCTCCCGACTTGGAGAGTCAGCGCCTTTAACCTCCTGTTTGGCCCAGTTTGCAATCTCTGCGGAAGATGAACAGGAATAGCGAGAACCAATGAGAGACTAGCTGGAGGTGTCTGGACGGGAAAATTTAACTCTCATTTCCCACCAGGAAGAGGAAATAACCAAAGGCTCAGGGTGCCGTGCCAGAACCAGATTTGGGCCTGAAGCCATCCTGCAGTGTTGCGGCCAGCTCACAAGAAAGCGAGTTGAAGAAAGGAGCTCAGGGGCACTGTAATTCACAAACCTGCAGAGTTATAAATGACAGCTATCGTCCAAAAATAGACTGAAGTAAGGCTGCCAAGAGGACTTGAAAGCGGGGCAGAATTGCAGGAAACCGATTTCAGGAGGTAGACTGGAATTGCATTGAAAGCATAGGAAAAGAGGCAGGACGTCCACAATGATGCACTTGGCCAAAAAGGGCGTATGCGTTTTTTCCTGAATATATTCAGGAAAAAACGCATACGCCCTTTTTGGCCAACCAAGCAAGCTTGCAAAGGAAATCTGCACTACAATGAAGTCTCACTTCCCCCCGGTCAAAAGGGCCATCTGAAAAAAGTGTAAAATCCAGAAAGGCAGGACAGGCCATGGAGAACTGGGAGCCTTGTTATGCTGATGGGCGGGATGTAAATTGCCAACAACCACTCCGGAGAAGTGTATGGTGTTTCCTGAAACATCTAAAAAACAAAGCAACAGAGCCTAGGGCACTGCCACTTATGGTCCTATAGCTTAGGGAAATTAAAATCAAAAAGACACAGCCACCCCAAAGTTTGGGACGCCTCTGTTTACAAGAACCTCATTTACAGTACAAGTTCAACATCGCAGAAAGTGAAAAATGGATAAAGAATTTGTGGTATTTACATACAAAGCAATATCACTCAGCAATGAAATCTGTGTCATCAGGCCCTTAGCAGCACAATGAGTGGATTCAGGTATGATGATTCTAACTGAAATAAGTCACACAGAAAAAGAAACATCATAAGATATCAGTAATACACGGAATGTAAACTTGGCTACACAGGAACTGAATTACAGAACAGAACAGGGTCTCAAATTTAGAAAACCAACTTATGCTTGCTTAAGGGGAAAGGTGAGTTGGGGTGCTGCATAAAACCAGAGATTGAAATGAGCACAGATAAAGTTCCTTAAGCCAAATATGGAATAGACAAGTGCTACTCCTTGCTCAACGAAATGGACTCAACACCGCATATTAAACGCCTAAGAATGTACCTGACTAGTAAGTATCTTAAAACCTATGGATTGCTATGTCTCCGAAAGAGAATCAAGCATGTGTAAGGGGCATAAACGCAGCAGTGATAGGATTGGAGAGGTTTGGTGAGCAAATGAAGACCCTTTGAAGTCATATTGCATGGTACCCATTACACGGGTCTTAACTCTCCAGGTTTAAGGTATTCTTCCTTCAGCTAAAACATGCATGTGGAACCCAAGTATGATCAACCATGTGAACGGGAGACGTGTTCAAATATGTCTCAGTTTTCCTCCCCTGGTACTCGGGTGCAACATTCCAGACGCTTTACTAACACTCTCCCCACTTGGAGAGTCAGCGCCTTTAACCTCCTGTTTGGCCCAGTGCGCAATTTCTGGGGAAGATGAACAGGAATAGGGAGAACGAATGAGAGACTAGCTGGAGGTGTCTGGACGGGCAAATTTAACTCTCATTTCCCACCAGGAAGAGGAAATAACCAAAGGCTCAGCATGCCGTGCCGGAACCATATTAGGGCCTGAAGCCATCCTGCGGTGTTGCGGCCAGGTCACAAGAAAGCGAGTTGAAGAAAGGAGCTCAGGGTCTCTGTAATTCACAAACCTGCAGAGTTATAAATGACAGCTATCGTCCAAAAATATACTGAAGTAAGGCTGCCAAGAGAACTTGAAAGCGGGGCAGAATTGCAGGATACCGATTTCAGGAGGTAGACTGGAATTGCATTGAAAGCATAGGAAAAGAGGCAGAACGTCCACAATGATGCACTTTGCCAAAAGGGCGTATGCGTTTTTTCCTGAATATATTCAGGAAAAAACGCATACGCCCTTTTTGGCCAACCAAGCAAGCTTGCAAAGGAAATCTGCACTATAATGAAGTCTCACTTCCCCCCTGTCAAAAGGGCCATCTGAAAAAAGTGTAAAACCCAGAAAGGCAGGACAGGCCATGGAGAACTGGGAGACTTGTTATGCTGATGGGCGGGATGTAAATTGCCAACAGACACTCGGGAGATGTGTATGGTGTTTCCTGAAACATCTAAAAAACAAAGCAACAGAGCCTAGGGCACTTCCACTTATGGTCCTATAGCTTAGGGAAATTAATATCAAAAAGACACAGCAACCCCAAAATTTGGGATGGCTCTTTTTACAGAAATCTCTTCTACGGCACAAGTTAAATATCCCAGAGAGCAAATAATGGATAAAGAAGTTGCGGTACTTCTGTACAACAGAATACCACTCAGCAATGAAATCTATGTCACCAGGCCCGTACCAGCATAATGAGTGCATTGAGGCACGATGATTCTAAGTGAAATAAGTCACACAGAAAAAGAAACATCATAAGGTATCACTAATACACGGAATGTGAACTTGGCTACACATGAACTGAATTACAAAACAGAACAGGGTCCCAAGTTTAGAAAACCAACTTATGCCTGCTTAAGGGGGAAGGTGAGTTGGGGTGCTGCATAAAAGCAGAGTTTGAAATTAGCACAGATACCGTTCCATAAGCCAAATATGTAATAGACAAGAGCTACCCCTTGCTCAACGAAATGGATTCAACAATGAGGTATCACCTCACACCTGGTAGAATAGGCATCATTGAAAATCTACAAACAAAAAATGCTGGAAAGGGTGTGGAGAAAAGGAGCCCTCTTCCACTATTGTTGGGAATATAAATTGATACAGTCATTATGGAGAACAATATGGAATTTCTTAAGAAACTAACAATAGAATTACCATATGATACAGCAATCCCAGTACTGGACATATACCCAGACAAAACCATAAATCAAAAAGAGTCATTCACCGCAATGTTCATTGCATCACTATTTACAATATCGAGGTAATGGAAGCAACCTAAATGCCCACAGACAGACGAATGCATAAAGCTGTGGTACATATATAAAATGGAATATTACTCAGCCATGAAAAGGAATGAAATTGGGTCATTTGTAGAGACGTCGATGGATCTAGAGACTGTCATACAGAGTGAAGTAAGTCAGAAAGAGAAAAACAAATCTTGTATATTCATGCATATATGTGGAACCTAGAAAAACTGTACAGATGAACCATTTTGCAAGGCATAAATAGAGCAACAGATGTAGACAACAAACGTATGGACAACAAGGGGGGAAAGCTGTTGGGGGGGTGGTGGTGGGAGGAGTTGAGAGACTGGGATTGGCATGTATACATTTATATGTATAAAATAGATAACCAATAAGAACCTGCTGTATAAAAATATAAAATAAAATTCAAAATTAAAAAGAAGTAAAATTTAAAAAATAAAACAGAAAAAACAATTATTCCCTGCACATACATGTATTTATATGAATAAATTATTTCCATGCTTATATCTGTAAATACAAAAAAGAGGAATAAAATCTACCTTGAACCAAAAACGAAAAAGAGAAAAAAAACACAGAACCCACCAGTTACACAGAGGAAAACCATATCAGGGCACTTGCTCCAGTTGTAAACAATTCTGAAGTTGGTCAGTGGTGGGGAATCGTCTCCCATTCAGCCAGCAGCCCCCACGCAACAAGCGTCCTCATTGCAAAGCTGGGGCACCGTGCTGAGGCATCTGTGAGTAAACGTGAGCTGAGCCCCAGGCCAGTTGCTGCTGAACTATTCCCACCCATCCCAGGTAAAACACCTGAATATATACAAGGACTTGAAAGCCTAGAGGAAGGGCCATAGAGCCACACGAGTGACAGCATGCCGGCCGACTTGGTGCCTGCAGGCCAGCCAGGATGGTCCTGGCCCTGGGTGCTCTTCTGGAAGATTTCCATTTCCCTGCCTGAGATACCCGTCCTGTCCCTGCCCCCACTGCTTTTTTCCTTCCTCACCTCTGCCCAGGGAGAAATTCCAGCAGCAGGTATGGGTGACACATCCTCTTCTTTAGCAGGTGGCAGCCTGGCAACTGCTGCAGAAAGTCCAGCAGAGCCCCACTCACACTGGGCCACCCACAAAGCCGTGGCCTCTCACTCCCTCCCACCAGCCCAGCCCCGAGACTGCTGACAGGGCAGAGAAAATGGCGTCAGGCACGGCTGCAGGGGCTCTTGCTGCCTGGAGTGGTATTTATATTGATCTCAACCCAGGCACACCTGGGGAGGGCTGGCCGGCACGGTAAGGCTGCCCAGGTCAGCCAATCATCACCCCTCAGGGGCTCACAGTTGCAGAAAATGGAACTTGCTGAACCGGCCAGGTCCAAGGAACAGGTGTGGGCTCCTGAGAGTCAGGATAGACAAGGGGCTGCAGCTTTGGCTTGTTTTCTAATCATTTTATCTGGCCCATGAGTGGGAGACAACTTCAAGAAAACCCTCTCCTAATGAGAGGAACCCAGGAGTCAGGGAGAGGAGGGGTGGGTGGTGGTTGGAGACAGAGGCCTGGTGCCCCGGGTGCAGTGGAAGTCTCTGGAAGACCAGGTGGAGGGAGGCCTCACGGAGTGATGCCCAGGGTCACAGACCTGTCGCAGCTGCTGTTTGTTAGTTCAAGTCCTGCTCTGAGGTGCTCTGTGTCAGCTCTGAGCGACAGGTGAGCTGGGGGTGCTCTGCAATGAGGGCTATGTGCACGGTTCCTGTGTGCCCAGCCCTGCCACGGTACCTGCAAGGGTAGCTCTGTATCCTGGGAGGGGCCTGACCACGAGAGCCCCGTGGGCTGGGGTGGGGGTGGGGTACCTGCCCAGGTGAGCTCCATATTCTGGGATTGGTCTGACCACGAGAGCCCCATGGGCTGCTGGGGACCTGGTAAATGATGTCAGGACAGTCAGTGAAGCCACCGAGGATATACCTCCAGTTGCTCCTAATTCCTACACCCTGCTGGTCATTCTACCAACCACCAGGACATGGTATTCTGTATTAGTCTTCAATGATGCCTTCTTTTGTATTCCATTAGTCCCAGAGTCACAAGAAATTTTGGCTTGTGAGTGGCAGGACTCAACATACACTAAAACAATACTTCCGGGCCGTCTGGCCCCAAGGGTGCAAAAATTCCCACACCATCTTTGGGGAAAGCTTAGCTAAAGACCTAAAAGTTCTACCTCTGGAAAAGGAAACCCTCCTTCAATATGCAGACGACATTCTGATCACCAGCCCTACTAAGGAGGCCTCTGAACTACCAAGCCAATAAAGGATAGAAGTTGTCCAAGAAAAAGCTCAAATATCACAGACTGCGGTGACCTGCCTGGGCTTCATTCTCACAGAAGGTCAGAGAAGCCCATCCCAGGAAAGGGAAGAAACCATTTTCAGCCTTACCCCTTTCTAAAACTAGAAGACAGCTTAGGGGTTCCTGGGGAGGCCAGGGTTTGCTGCTTCTGGATCCCTAGCTACAGTCTACTAGCTGGGCCTCTATATGAAACACTGAAAGGAAAAGATGATGATCCTTTTGAATAGAATCCAGAAGTGGCCTTTCAAGAATGGAAAGAGCAGTCAATTCAGACCCTTGCCCTGGAACTCCCTAATTTAGCTAAACCCTTTGACCTTTACATTCCCGGTGAAAGGTGAATCGCCATTGGAGAATTAGTGCAAAAACTGGGACCACTTGAAATGGAACAATGCAAGAATGCCATCCAGGTAGGATAAACTACGGTCACTAAGGGGCTTGGCCCACTGCCACATCTGGCCAAGATACTGGTGGTATCTAAAAACCTGGAAATCAGCAGCCCAAAAGGCCACCTCCCTCCTAAGGGAAAAGGACCCCACGTGGTGATCCTAACCACCAACCATGCCCTGAAGTTGCAGGGTTCGCTCCGTGGGCACACCGACCTCGAGTGAGGAGACCCTCCAACTCCAACATCCAGAGAGATAACCGGGGGCAACAGGGCACCATGACGACTCGTGTGAACATCACTTGACCTGGAGTTTCTCTCATAAAACAACAAGAGTGTGTCCCAAAAGAGTAGACTACTGCTTGCAGGACTTACTGCACCCAGAGGGGAGCTAATAATCTTGGCGGGGGAACAGTATACCACACTGTCACCATAGAAAAGCCTACAGACACCATGATGATGGTGGCCAATAAGACCGGCTGGACTCCTGTTTACTTCAAAAGGCTGTTGACTCAGTAGCCATCATGGTCCTTGATCACCACTGACCCTGGACTGTCTGGGAGTTGAGCGGGCAGGGCTCTGACACCTGGTGCTGTTTGTACGTTAATTCAGGGGCCTAACTGAAGAAAGCGCAGACTACTGGTCAGAGCATCTAGGCTGGCAGAGACGGTCAGCCTAAGGTGGCCGAACAAATGTGGGGCGGGGTGAAACCGGCCCCCACAGCGTCTCTGCACATCTCTTTCCTGGACCCTTAAAGGTCATTAGAATCTATAACACTTCCAATGCTGGTGCTCAGGTGGACGAGCAGGGAGGCAGGGGTCCTGGGGACAATCAACGTCACCGGGAGGCTGCTGGGGAGAAGCTCTGACCCTCGCCCCAGGGTATGAGGGCTCCCAACTCAGCACTCAGCAGTTACAGAAGAAGGGTCTGCACCCTCAGCACTCCAAGAATGAGGAACGGGACAAAAGGCAGAGGAGGGGTTTGTCCCCAGCAAAGCCCATTAAAAATCCCTGGGAGATAAAAATAGAATCTGGGCAATAAAGTCAAGTCTAACCTTTTTTATCCTTTGTGCTTTGTCTAATTTCACGTGCTCCTAGGGTCCCGCATGCAGAGGTTCCACACCCGGCACTTCAGACCAGATTTCCTAGTGCAGAATGGCTGGGTCGACACCTCAGCTCCTGGGGCCCAGTGCAGACTCCACGATATAGAGCCTGAGCTACAGCCAACCCAGCCCTCGAGAGCTCCGCCGCCTCCCTCCCTCCCACTGACTCTGACAGGATCTCTACACAGCAGCCCAGCCCACAGCCCACGGGGTAGTGCATGTTCTCACCTCTCCATTCTCTGATCAAAATATAAAGTTTCCTTTGCTTGTGAACCAAACTCAGTCTCGATCTCTTGGCCCCAATGACACTGGGCAGGGGGACACTTGTTGGGGTCCACTCTGGAGGATCAATAACAGAAATTGAGACTATTGTAACCTCAATGAACAGATGTGTGAGCCAAACTGTAGTTAACATAGAACAGTGTATAAGGCTCGGGTAAAATAAGATGTTTTTAACACTTCCATTTGATATTTCCATCACTTTTTATAAGCAAGTTCAGTGAAAAGGTTTGTCTTATTTGTCAGGTCAATATTAGAGAAACGAAGTGATTTCTTTCCAAGGATGTACAGCTAATAATCTTGGTTAAACCTTCAATCTTGTTTTAAATGCTTTTCCATTGAAAATGATACCTCTCTTTCAGCTCCCCCATTTCTGAGAAGTATAAAATCTTATAATTTATTATTACCAAAGGGGAAAGGTGGGAGGAGGGATAAATTAACAGTTTGGAATGAACACATACACACTGCTATGTATAAAATAGATCATCAACAAGGAACTACTGTATAGCACAGGGAACTACACTCAACATTTTGCAATAACCTATAAGGGGAAATAATCTGAAAAAGAATAGATATTTTTATTGACATCATCTATCAATGACAGTTAAAGTGTAGCCTAAGGGAAGCTGGTGGTGAGTGCTTCTGACCCTGAAGACTTCAATCATCTAAAGTTTGGACTCTGCCTACTCCCCAAGGCCCTTAATGAACATATGTGTAGCCGTAGCTTAAAAACTTCCCCAGTTTGGGTTTCGGGGAGACACTGATTTTGAAAAAGCCCTGGTGTTCTCCTTACATGAATGGGACTCTTCCTACTGCTAAAACATGTCTGTCACACCCAGAGGATGGTATACCGTCTGATCGGGAAGAGTTTGGAAAAGGCATCTCATCTCCTCATCTCCTGGTGCTCGGGTTCACCCCTCCAGCGTCTTTACTAACAGTCTCCCCACTTGGAGATGTCAGCACTGTCAACATCCTGTTGCGTACAGTTTGGAATTTGTCCAGAGGATGAAGCGGAAGGATGAGGAACAATGAGAGACAAGTCCTAGGTGTTCAGACAGGCACATGTCACTCTAATTTCCAATCAGGAAGACGAATTGACCAAAGGCTAGGGTTGCCCATGGAAACAGTATAGGGCTTGAGGAAATCCCGCTGCTTTGTGGCCAGTTCCCATAAACACGAGTTGAACAATGGAACTCAGGGGCAGTAAAATTCACAAAACTGCAGAGTTGAAAATATCCATCACTGAAAAATGTCTTGAGGAAAGTCAGAGAAAAGGACTTGTAAGCAAGGGAGAATGGCAGGAAAGGGATTTGAGGAGGTAGAAAGGACTCGCCATTAAGCACAAGAAAAGGAGCTGAACATTGCCAACATTGCAGTTGGCCAAAAAGGGTGTATGCGTTCTTTTCTGTATATATTCAAGAAAAGGGCATACACTTTTTTAGCCAACCAAACAGGTGGGCACTGGAAGTCAATACTACAAAAGATATCACTTCGCATCAGTCAGAAGAGCCATCCTCATAAAGCGTAAACAACAGAAATGCAGGACAGGGCAACGAGAAGAGGGAGCCCTGTGAGACTTATAGTGGAAATGTATATTGCCAATGGCCATTCTGGAGAAGTGTATTGTGTTTACTAAAGCATCTAAAAAATGAGCTACAGAGCATAGGGCACTTGCACTCATGGGCGTATATCTTGGGAAAAACAAAAATCGAGAGGACACAGGCACCCCAATGTTTACCCCCTCTCTGTTTAAAAGATCCTCGACTAGGATATAACTTAAATGTCTCTGGAGGGAAAAAATGGATAGAGATGTGGTACTTAGGTAGAGTGGAATATTATTCAGCCTGGAAATCAATGAAATATGGCCAGTTGTAACGACTCCGGAGGAGTTACGTATGATCATTCTAAGTGACAGAATTCAAAAAGAAAAAGACACATATCATAAGATATCACTTAAAGGTGGAATCCAAAATGGCTACACATGAAATAAATTACAAAACAAAAACATAGTCAAATATGTAGAAAACACGCATAAGGCTGCTAAACGGGAAAGGTGGGGAGGGGTGAGGCATCATCCAGGAGGTTGAAATTAGCAAAGATACCATTCCAAATACCAAACTGATAATCAACAAGGCCTACACGGTAGCTAAAAGAACTGCACTCAGCACACTCAAGTCACCGGAAAAGAATATATACGACTGGTAAGAATCTGAAAAAGAATTTATTGATGTCTCTCTGTACGCGAATCAAGTGGATGTACAGCAGCAAGAAACAGAGCTTTGAAAATCAGCTGTAACCAATATAGTAATAAATTGAAAAAAATAAACGACAGAGAGACAGAGAAAACCTCTTACAACTTTTCCTCAGGGACGGTGATGCAACATGGATTGAACACATCTAGACCCACAGCAGGATGAGACATAAGGCTGGAAACTGTTTGCGCTAAGAGAAATGTGAGGTTGGGTGAGGAAATGCACACCCTTTAAAGTAATACTACCTGGTACCCATTCAATGGGTCCCAAATCTGCAGGTTCAAGGGATCTTCCTACAGCTAAAACATGCATGGAAAACCCAGAGGACTGTACACCATGTGATCGGGAGTTGTGTCTAAAATGCACCTCATTTATCCTCTCCTGGTGCTCCTGTTCACCATTCCAGCCACGCTACTTAGAATCTCCCCACTTGGAGAATCAGCACATTTCAACTTCTGTTTCACACATTTTGCAAATTGTGAGGAGGATGAACGGGAAGAGGGGGAACCAATGAGAGAAGAGTTGTAGGGGTTTGGACGGGCACATATCACTCTAATTTCCCATTAAGAATAAGAATTAAAGAAAGGCTCAGCCTGCCTCGCCGGAGCCAAAATAGGGCCTGAAGCAATCCTGCGGGTTTGAGGCCAGCTCACAAAAGAGCAACTTAAAAAATGGAGCTCAGGGTCACTGCAATTCACAAACCTGCAGAGTTATAAATGAAAACTAACGTCCAAAAATATGTTGAGGTAAGGCAAAGAAGAGGATCTGAATGCAAGACAGAATTGCAAGAAACAGATTTCAAGAGATAGATTGGACTCGTCTTTAACGCACATGAAAAGCGGCAGAATTTCGACAATGATGCAGTTGGCCCAAAAGGGCGTATGCGTTTTTTCCTGATTATATCCAGGAAAAAACGCATACGCACTTTATGGGCAACGAAGCAAGCAAGCAATGCAAATGTGCACAACAAAGAAGTCTCACTTCCCACCGGTCAAAAGGGCCATCCTAAAAAATTGTAAAAACCAGAAATGCAGGACAGGCCATGGAGAACAGGGAGCCTTTATACGCTGATGGGCAGTGTGTGAACTGCCGAGAGCCACTCTGGAGAAGTGTATGGTGGTTCCTAAATCATCTAAAAAACAGAGCTACAGAGCATAGGACACTTCCAATCATGGGAGTATATCTAGGGAAGTCTAAAAATCAACAAGACACAAGCACACCACAGTTTAGGGCTACTCTGTTTACAAGAACCTCAACTTCAGTACACCTTAAATATCCCAGGAAAGAGAACAATGGATAAAGAAGATGTGGTACTTATGTACAATGGAATATCTCTTCACCATGAAATCAATGTAATAAGGCTAGTAGAAGGATAAAGAGTGGATTTAGGTCCGATAATACTACTTGAAATAAGTCAAACAGAAAAAGAAACATATCATAAGATATCACTTATAGAGG